>NC_135427.1:7155733-7774986 GCF_051991245.1 Festucalex cinctus
TAGTAAGGCTTTTTTTTCTGACAAAAAAAACGACCCATGTATAGTAAGGCTTTTTTTTCTCGACAAAAAAAACATGTATAGTAAGGCTTTTTTTTCAAAAAAAAAAACGACCATGTATAGTAAGGCTTTTTTTTCCGACAAAAAAACGACCATGTATAGTAAGGCTTTTTTTTCCGACAAAAAAACGACCATGTATAGTAAGGCTTTTTTTTCCGACAAAAAAACGACCATGTATAGTAAGGCTTTTTTTTCCGACAAAAAAACGACCCATGTATAGTAAGGCTTTTTTTTCCGACAAAAAAACGACCATGTATAGTAAGGCTTTTTTTTCGACAAAAAAACGACCATGTATAGTAAGGCTTTTTTTTCCGACAAAAAAAACGACCATGTATAGTAAGGCTTTTTTTTCTCGACAGAAAAAACGACCATGTATAGTAAGGCTTTTTTTTCCGACAAAAGAACGACCATGTATAGTAAGGCTTTTTTTTCTGACAAAAAAACGACCATGTATAGTAAGGCTTTTTTTTCGACAAAAAAACGACCATGTATAGTAAGGCTTTTTTTTCCGACAAAAAAGCGACCATGTATAGTAAGGCTTTTTTTTCTGACAAAAAAAACGACCATGTATAGTAAGGCTTTTTTTTCTGACAAAAAAACGACCATGTATAGTAAGGCTTTTTTTTCTGACAAAAAAAAGACCATGTATAGTAAGGCTTTTTTTTCTGACAAAAAAACGACCATGTATAGTAAGGCTTTTTTTTCTCGACAAAAAAACCATGTATAGTAAGGCTTTTTTTTTAAAAAAAAAACGACCATGTATAGTAAGGCTTTTTTTTCCGACAAAAAAACGACCATGTATAGTAAGGCTTTTTTTTCCGACAAAAAAACGACCATGTATAGTAAGGCTTTTTTTTCCGACAAAAAAACGACCATGTATAGTAAGGCTTTTTTTTCCGACAAAAAAACGACCATGTATAGTAAGGCTTTTTTTTCGACAAAAAAACGACCATGTATAGTAAGGCTTTTTTTTCCGACAAAAAAAACGACCATATATACTAAGGCTTTTTTTTCCGACAAAAAAACGACCATGTATAGTAAGGCTTTTTTTTCTCGACAGAAAAACGACCATGTATAGTAAGGCTTTTTTTTCCGACAAAAAAACGACCATGTATAGTAAGGCTTTTTTTTCTGACAAAAAAACGACCATGTATAGTAAGGCTTTTTTTTTCGACAAAAAAACGACCATGTATAGTAAGGCTTTTTTTTCCGACAAAAAAACGACCATGTATAGTAAGGCTTTTTTTTCTGACAAAAAAACGACCATGTATAGTAAGGCTTTTTTTTCCGACAAAAAAACGACCATGTATAGTAAGGCTTTTTTTTCTCGACAAAAAAACGACCATGTATAGTAAGGCTTTTTTTTCGACAAAAAAACAACCATGTATAGTAAGGCTTTTTTTTCTGACAAAAAAACGACCATGTATAGTAAGGCTTTTTTTTCTGACAAAAAAACGACCATGTATAGTAAGGCTTTTTTTTCTGACAAAAAAACGACCATGTATAGTAAGGCTTTTTTTTCTGACAAGAAAACGACCATGTATAGTAAGGCTTTTTTTTCGACAAAAAAACGACCATGTATAGTAAGGCTTTTTTTTTCGACAAAAAAACGACCATGTATAGTAAGGCTTTTTTTTTCGACAAAAAAACAACCATGTATAGTAAGGCTTTTTTTTCTGACAAAAAAACGACCATGTATAGTAAGGCTTTTTTTTCCGACAAAAAAACGACCATGTATAGTAAGGCTTTTTTTTCCGACAAAAAAACGACCATGTATAGTAAGGCTTTTTTTTTCTGACAAAAAAACGACCATGTATAGTAAGGCTTTTTTTTCTGACAAAAAAACGACCATGTATAGTAAGGCTTTTTTTTCCGACAAAAAAACGACCATGTATAGTAAGGCTTTTTTTTCCGACAAAAAAACGACCATGTATAGTAAGGCTTTTTTTTCCGACAAAAAAACGACCATGTATAGTAAGGCTTTTTTTCCCGACAAAAAACGACCATGTATAGTAAGGCTTTTTTTTCCCGACAAAAAAACGACCATGTATAGTAAGGCTTTTTTTTCCGACAAAAAAACGACCATGTATAGTAAGGCTTTTTTTTCCGACAAAAAAACGACCATGTATAGTAAGGCTTTTTTTTCTGACAAAAAAACGACCATGTATAGTAAGGCTTTTTTTTCTCGACAAAAAAACAACCATGTATAGTAAGGCTTTTTTTTCTGACAAAAAAACGACCATGTATAGTAAGGCTTTTTTTTCTCGACAAAAAAACAACCATGTATAGTAAGGCTTTTTTTTCAAAAAAAAAAACGACCATGTATAGTAAGGCTTTTTTTTCCGACAAAAAAACGACCATGTATATTTTTCCGACAAAAAAACGACCATGTATAGTAAGGCTTTTTTTTCCGACAAAAAAACGACCATGTATAGTAAGGCTTTTTTTTCCGACAAAAAAAACGACCATGTATAGTAAGGCTTTTTTTTCTCGACAAAAAAATGACCATGTATAGTAAGGCTTTTTTTTCCGACAAAAAAAACGACCATGTATAGTAAGGCTTTTTTTTCTCGACAAAAAAACGACCATGTATAGTAAGGTTTTTTTTTTTCGACAAAAAAACAACCATGTATAGTAAGGCTTTTTTTTCTGACTAAAAAACGACCATGTATAGTAAGGCTTTTTTTTCCGACAAAAAAACGACCATGTATAGTAAGGCTTTTTTTTCCGACAAAAAAACGACCATGTATAGTAAGGCTTTTTTTTCCGACAAAAAAACGACCATGTATAGTAAGGCTTTTTTTTCTGACAAAAAAACGACCATGTATAGTAAGGCTTTTTTTTCCGACAAAAAAACGACCATGTATAGTAAGGCTTTTTTTTCCGACAAAAAAACGACCATGTATAGTAAGGCTTTTTTTTCCGACAAAAAAACGACCATGTATAGTAAGGCTTTTTTTTCCGACAAAAAAACGACCATGTATAGTAAGGCTTTTTTTTCCGACAAAAAAACGACCATGTATAGTAAGGCTTTTTTTTTTCCGACAAAAAAACGACCATGTATAGTAAGGCTTTTTTTTCTCGACAAAAAAACGACCATGTATAGTAAGGCTTTTTTTTCTGACAAAAAAACGACCATGTATAGTAAGGCTTTTTTTTCTGACAAAAAAACGACCATGTATAGTAAGGCTTTTTTTTTCAGACAAAAAAACGACCATGTATAGTAAGGCTTTTTTTTTCGACAAAAAAACGACCATGTATAGTAAGGCTTTTTTTTTCGACAAAAAAACGACCATGTATAGTAAGGCTTTTTTTTCCGACAAAAAAACGACCATGTATAGTAAGGCTTTTTTTTCCGACAAAAAAACGACCATGTATAGTAAGGCTTTTTTTTCCGACAAAAAAACGACCATGTATAGTAAGGCTTTTTTTTCCGACAAAAAAAACGACCATGTATAGTAAGGCTTTTTTTTCCGACAAAAAAACGACCATGTATAGTAAGGCTTTTTTTTTCGACAAAAAAACGACCATGTATAGTAAGGCTTTTTTTTCCGACAAAAAAACGACCATGTATAGTAAGGCTTTTTTTTCCGACAAAAAAACGACCATGTATAGTAAGGCTTTTTTTTTCAGACAAAAAAACGACCATGTATAGTAAGGCTTTTTTTTCTCGACAAAAAAACGACCATGTATAGTAAGGCTTTTTTTTCTCGACAAAAAAACGACCATGTATAGTAAGGCTTTTTTTTCCGACAAAAAAACGACCATGTATAGTAAGGCTTTTTTTTCTGACAAAAAAACAACCATGTATAGTAAGGCTTTTTTTTCTGACAAAAAAACGACCATGTATAGTAAGGCTTTTTTTTCCGACAAAAAAACGACCATGTATAGTAAGGCTTTTTTTTCCGACAAAAAAACGACCATGTATAGTAAGGCTTTTTTTTCCGACAAAAAAACGACCATGTATAGTAAGGCTTTTTTTTCTGACAAAAAAACGACCATGTATAGTAAGGCTTTTTTTTCCGACAAAAAAACGACCATGTATAGTAAGGCTTTTTTTTCTGACAAAAAAACAACCATGTATAGTAAGGCTTTTTTTTCCGACAAAAAAACGACCATGTATAGTAAGGCTTTTTTTTCCGACAAAAAAACGACCATGTATAGTAAGGCTTTTTTTTTCGACAAAAAAACGACCATGTATAGTAAGGCTTTTTTTCCCGACAAAAAAACGACCATGTATAGTAAGGCTTTTTTTCCCGACAAAAAAACGACCATGTATAGTAAGGCTTTTTTTTTCGACAAAAAAACGACCATGTATAGTAAGGCTTTTTTTTCCGACAAAAAAACGACCATGTATAGTAAGGCTTTTTTTTTCGACAAAAAAACGACCATGTATAGTAAGGCTTTTTTTTCCGACAAAAAAACGACCATGTATAGTAAGGCTTTTTTTTCCGACAAAAAACGACCATGTATAGTAAGGCTTTTTTTTCTGACAAAAAAACGACCATGTATAGTAAGGCTTTTTTTTCCGACAAAAAAACGACCATGTATAGTAAGGCTTTTTTTTCCGACAAAAAAATGACCATGTATAGTAAGGCTTTTTTTTCTGACAAAAAACGACCATGTATAGTAAGGCTTTTTTTTCTCGACAAAAAAACAACCATGTATAGTAAGGCTTTTTTTTCCGACAAAAAAACGACCATGTATAGTAAGGCTTTTTTTTTGCGACAAAAAAACGACCATGTATAGTAAGGCTTTTTTTTCTGACAAAAAAACGACCATGTATAGTAAGGCTTTTTTTTCTCGACAAAAAAACAACCATGTATAGTAAGGCTTTTTTTTCCAAAAAAAAAACGACCATGTATAGTAAGGCTTTTTTTTCCGACAAAAAAACGACCATGTATATTTTTCCGACAAAAAAACGACCATGTATAGTAAGGCTTTTTTTTCCGACAAAAAAACGACCATGTATAGTAAGGCTTTTTTTTCCGACAAAAAAACGACCATGTATAGTAAGGCTTTTTTTTCCGACAAAAAAACGACCATGTATAGTAAGGCTTTTTTTTCCGACAAAAAAACGACCATGTATAGTAAGGCTTTTTTTTCTGACAAAAAAACGACCATGTATAGTAAGGCTTTTTTTTCCGACAAAAAAACGACCATGTATAGTAAGGCTTTTTTTTCCGACAAAAAAACGACCATGTATAGTAAGGCTTTTTTTCCGACAAAAAAACGACCATGTATAGTAAGGCTTTTTTTCCGACAAAAAAACGACCATGAATAGTAAGGCTTTTTTTTTCCGACAAAAAAACGACCATGTATAGTAAGGCTTTTTTTTTCCGACAAAAAAACGACCATGTATAGTAAGGCTTTTTTTTCTCGACAAAAAAACGACCATGTATAGTAAGGCTTTTTTTTCTGACAAAAAAACGACCATGTATAGTAAGGCTTTTTTTTCTGACAAAAAAACGACCATGTATAGTAAGGCTTTTTTTTTCAGACAAAAAAACGACCATGTATAGTAAGGCTTTTTTTTTCGACAAAAAAACGACCATGTATAGTAAGGCTTTTTTTTTCGACAAAAAAACGACCATGTATAGTAAGGCTTTTTTTTCCGACAAAAAAACGACCATGTATAGTAAGGCTTTTTTTTCCGACAAAAAAACGACCATGTATAGTAAGGCTTTTTTTTCTGACAAAAAAACGACCATGTATAGTAAGGCTTTTTTTTCCGACAAAAAAACGACCATGTATAGTAAGGCTTTTTTTTCCCGTCAAAAAAACGACCATGTATAGTAAGGCTTTTTTTTCCGACAAAAAAATGACCATGTATAGTAAGGCTTTTTTTTCTGACAAAAAAACGACCATGTATAGTAAGGCTTTTTTTTCTGACAAAAAAACGACCATGTATAGTAAGGCTTTTTTTTCGACAAAAAAACGACCATGTATAGTAAGGCTTTTTTTTTCGACAAAAAAACGACCATGTATAGTAAGGCTTTTTTTTCCGACAAAAAAACGACCATGTATAGTAAGGCTTTTTTTTCCGACAAAAAAACGACCATGTATAGTAAGGCTTTTTTTTCGACAAAAAAACGACCATGTATAGTAAGGCTTTTTTTTTCGACAAAAAAACGACCATGTATAGTAAGGCTTTTTTTTCGACAAAAAAACGACCATGTATAGTAAGGCTTTTTTTTCCGACAAAAAAACGACCATGTATAGTAAGGCTTTTTTTTTCCGACAAAAAAACGACCATGTATAGTAAGGCTTTTTTTTCCGACAAAAAAACGACCATGTATAGTAAGGCTTTTTTTTTGCGACAAAAAAACGACCATGTATAGTAAGGCTTTTTTTTCTGACAAAAAAACGACCATGTATAGTAAGGCTTTTTTTTCTCGACAAAAAAACAACCATGTATAGTAAGGCTTTTTTTTCAAAAAAAAAAACGACCATGTATAGTAAGGCTTTTTTTTCCGACAAAAAAACGACCATGTATATTTTTCCGACAAAAAAACGACCATGTATAGTAAGGCTTTTTTTTCCCGACAAAAAAACGACCATGTATAGTAAGGCTTTTTTTTCCGACAAAAAAACGACCATGTATATTAAGGCTTTTTTTTCCGACAAAAAAACGACCATGTATAGTAAGGCTTTTTTCTCGACAAAAAAACGACCATGTATAGTAAGGCTTTTTTTTTCGACAAAAAAACGACCATGTATAGTAAGGCTTTTTTTTTCGACAAAAAAACGACCATGTATAGTAAGGCTTTTTTTTCCGACAAAAAAACGACCATGTATAGTAAGGCTTTTTTTTCCGACAAAAAAACGACCATGTATAGTAAGGCTTTTTTTTCTGACAAAAAAACGACCATGTATAGTAAGGCTTTTTTTTCTCGACAAAAAAAACATGTATAGTAAGGCTTTTTTTTCAAAAAAAAAAACGACCATGTATAGTAAGGCTTTTTTTTCCGACAAAAAAACGACCATGTATAGTAAGGCTTTTTTTTCCGACAAAAAAACGACCATGTATAGTAAGGCTTTTTTTTCCGACAAAAAAACGACCATGTATAGTAAGGCTTTTTTTTCCGACAAAAAAACGACCATGTATAGTAAGGCTTTTTTTTCCGACAAAAAAACGACCATGTATAGTAAGGCTTTTTTTTCCGACAAAAAAACGACCATGTATAGTAAGGCTTTTTTTTCCGACAAAAAAACGACCATGTATAGTAAGGCTTTTTTTTCTCGACAGAAAAACGACCATGTATAGTAAGGCTTTTTTTTCCGACAAAAGAACGACCATGTATAGTAAGGCTTTTTTTTCTGACAAAAAAACGACCATGTATAGTAAGGCTTTTTTTTTCGACAAAAAAACGACCATGTATAGTAAGGCTTTTTTTTCCGACAAAAAAGCGACCATGTATAGTAAGGCTTTTTTTTCTGACAAAAAAACGACCATGTATAGTAAGGCTTTTTTTTCTGACAAAAAAACGACCATGTATAGTAAGGCTTTTTTTTCTGACAAAAAAAAGACCATGTATAGTAAGGCTTTTTTTTCTGACAAAAAAACGACCATGTATAGTAAGGCTTTTTTTTCTCGACAAAAAAACCATGTATAGTAAGGCTTTTTTTTTAAAAAAAAAAACGACCATGTATAGTAAGGCTTTTTTTTCCGACAAAAAAACGACCATGTATAGTAAGGCTTTTTTTTCCGACAAAAAAACGACCATGTATAGTAAGGCTTTTTTTTCCGACAAAAAAACGACCATGTATAGTAAGGCTTTTTTTTCCGACAAAAAAACGACCATGTATAGTAAGGCTTTTTTTTCCGACAAAAAAACGACCATGTATAGTAAGGCTTTTTTTTCCGACAAAAAAAACGACCATATATACTAAGGCTTTTTTTTCCGACAAAAAAACGACCATGTATAGTAAGGCTTTTTTTTCTCGACAGAAAAACGACCATGTATAGTAAGGCTTTTTTTTCCGACAAAAAAACGACCATGTATAGTAAGGCTTTTTTTTCTGACAAAAAAACGACCATGTATAGTAAGGCTTTTTTTTTCGACAAAAAAACGACCATGTATAGTAAGGCTTTTTTTTCCGACAAAAAAACGACCATGTATAGTAAGGCTTTTTTTTCTGACAAAAAAACGACCATGTATAGTAAGGCTTTTTTTTCCGACAAAAAAACGACCATGTATAGTAAGGCTTTTTTTTCTCGACAAAAAAACGACCATGTATAGTAAGGCTTTTTTTTCCGACAAAAAAACGACCATGTATAGTAAGGCTTTTTTTTGTCCGACCAAAAAACGACCATGTATAGTAAGGCTTTTTTTCCCCTTCAAAACGACCATGCATAGTGAGGCGTTTAAAAAAAAAAAAAAAAAAAAAGTATAGTGTTGGAAATATGGCATATTACTTACATTTTTACAAGAGTAATACAAAATTTGGTCCCAAAAAGTTAATGATTGATCACTTGCAAAACATTCTACCGCTGATCAAGGTTAGTCCTTGACAGTTTATTGCAGAATTAAATGTCAACTGCCACTGTTTATTCAACATGTATTTAAGGCACATGGAGCGGTTTCTGCTATTCTGTTTGGCAGGTGCGGAAAACGGTCGGAGTATTAAACCAATCCGTGGACTCGATGGCAGAACACCCTGGCATTACTGGACCTTCTGAGGAGTCAGCTTGACTTTGTCATCACGACCAGATCAACGGGCTCCCACAAGCAGACGGCATAAAAAGACATCGAGAATCGAAGAACGACGCTGGACTCTTCTGAGAATTGTCCTGAATTGTGTTCTTGATGAACTTTGGTGAAACAAAACAAAATGTTCAACTGTTTTGAGTCTTTATTCCGTCTCCTTTTTTGAATCAAACAAACACACAGGAAATGATTTTTAGTAAGGCATTTAAATAAAAACGACCATGTATAGTAAGGCTTTTTTTTCTGACAAAAAAACGACCATGTATAGTAAGGCTTTTTTTTCTGATAAAAAACGACCATGTATAGTAAGGCTTTTTTCCCGACAAAAAAACGACCATGTATAGTAAGGCTTTTTTTTCCGACAAAAAAAACAACCATGTATAGTAAGGCTTTTTTTTCTGATAAAAAACGACCATGTATAGCAAGGCTTTTTTTTCCGACAAAAAAACGACCATGTATAGTAAGGCTTTTTTTTTCCGACAAAAAAACGACCATGTATAGTAAGGCTTTTTTTCCGACAAAAAAAACAACCATGTATAGTAAGGCTTTTTTTTCCGACAAAAAAACGACCATGTATAGTAAGGCTTTTTTTTCTCGACAAAAAAACGACCATGTATAGTAAGGCTTTTTTTTCCGACAAAAAAACGACCATGTATAGTAAGGCTTTTTTTTGTCCGACCAAAAAACGACCATGTATAGTAAGGCTTTTTTTCCCCTTCAAAACGACCATGCATAGTGAGGCGTTTAAAAAAAAAAAAAAAAAAAAGTATAGTGTTGGAAATATGGCATATTACTTACATTTTTACAAGAGTAATACAAAATTTGGTCCCAAAAAGTTAATGATTGATCACTTGCAAAACATTCTACCGCTGATCAAGGTTAGTCCTTGACAGTTTATTGCAGAATTAAATGTCAACTGCCACTGTTTATTCAACATGTATTTAAGGCACATGGAGCGGTTTCTGCTATTCTGTTTGGCAGGTGCGGAAAACGGTCGGAGTATTAAACCAATCCGTGGACTCGATGGCAGAACACCCTGGCATTACTGGACCTTCTGAGGAGTCAGCTTGACTTTGTCATCACGACCAGATCAACGGGCTCCCACAAGCAGACGGCATAAAAAGACATCGAGAATCGAAGAACGACGCTGGACTCTTCTGAGAATTGTCCTGAATTGTGTTCTTGATGAACTTTGGTGAAACAAAACAAAATGTTCAACTGTTTTGAGTCTTTATTCCGTCTCCTTTTTTGAATCAAACAAACACACAGGAAATGATTTTTAGTAAGGCATTTAAATAAAAACGACCATGTATAGTAAGGCTTTTTTTTCTGACAAAAAAACGACCGTGTATAGTAAGGCTTTTTTTTATTTTAACCAAAAAACGACCATGTATAGTAAGGCTTTTTTTTCCGACAAAAAAACGACCATGTATAGTAAGGCTTTTTTTCCCGACAAAAAAACGACCATGTATAGTAAGGCTTTTTTTTTCGACAAAAAAACGACCATGTATAGTAAGGCTTTTTTTTCCGACAAAAAAACAACCATGTATAGTAAGGCTTTTTTTTCCGACAAAAAAACGACCATGTATAGTAAGGCTTTTTTTTCGACAAAAAAACGACCATGTATAGTAAGGCTTTTTTTTTCGACAAAAAAACGACCATGTATAGTAAGGCTTTTTTTTTCGACAAAAAAACGACCATGTATAGTAAGGCTTTTTTTCCCGACCAAAAAACGACCATGTATAGTAAGGCTTTTTTTTTCCGACAAAAAAACGACCATGTATAGTAAGGCTTTTTTTTTCGACAAAAAAACGACCATGTATAGTAAGGCTTTTTTTTTGCGACAAAAAAACGACCATGTATAGTAAGGCTTTTTTTTTCTGACAAAAAAACGAGCATGTATAGTAAGGCTTTTTTTTCCGACAAAAAAACAACCATGTATAGTAAGGCTTTTTTTTCCGACAAAAAAACGACCATGTATAGTAAGGCTTTTTTTTTCGACAAAAAAACGACCATGTATAGTAAGGCTTTTTTTTCCGACAAAAAAACAACCATGTATAGTAAGGCTTTTTTTTCCGACAAAAAAACGACCATGTATAGTAAGGCTTTTTTTTTCGACAAAAAAACAACCATGTATAGTAAGGCTTTTTTTTCCGACAAAAAAACGACCATGTATAGTAAGGCTTTTTTTTCTCGACAAAAAAACGACCATGTATAGTAAGGCTTTTTTTTCCGACAAAAAAACAACCATGTATAGTAAGGCTTTTTTTTCCGACAAAAAAACGACCATGTATAGTAAGGCTTTTTTTTTTCGACAAAAAAACGACCATGTATAGTAAGGCTTTTTTTTCCGACAAAAAAACGACCATGTATAGTAAGGCTTTTTTTTCTCGACAAAAAAACGACCATGTATAGTAAGGCTTTTTTTTCCGACAAAAAAACGACCATGTATAGTAAGGCTTTTTTTTGTCCGACCAAAAAACGACCATGTATAGTAAGGCTTTTTTTCCCCTTCAAAACGACCATGCATAGTGAGGCGTTTAAAAAAAAAAAAAAAAAAAAGTATAGTGTTGGAAATATGGCATATTACTTACATTTTTACAAGAGTAATACAAAATTTGGTCCCAAAAAGTTAATGATTGATCACTTGCAAAACATTCTACCGCTGATCAAGGTTAGTCCTTGACAGTTTATTGCAGAATTAAATGTCAACTGCCACTGTTTATTCAACATGTATTTAAGGCACATGGAGCGGTTTCTGCTATTCTGTTTGGCAGGTGCGGAAAACGGTCAGAGTATTAAACCAATCCGTGGACTCGATGGCAGAACACCCTGGCATTACTGGACCTTCTGAGGAGTCAGCTTGACTTTGTCATCACGACCAGATCAACGGGCTCCCACAAGCAGACGGCATAAAAAGACATCGAGAATCGAAGAACGACGCTGGACTCTTCTGAGAATTGTCCTGAATTGTGTTCTTGATGAACTTTGGTGAAACAAAACAAAATGTTCAACTGTTTTGAGTCTTTATTCCGTCTCCTTTTTTGAATCAAACAAACACACAGGAAATGATTTTTAGTAAGGCATTTAAATAAAAACGACCATGTATAGTAAGGCTTTTTTTTCTGACAAAAAAACGACCGTGTATAGTAAGGCTTTTTTTTATTTTAACCAAAAAACGACCATGTATAGTAAGGCTTTTTTTTCCGACAAAAAAACGACCATGTATAGTAAGGCTTTTTTTTTGCGACAAAAAAACAACCATGTATAGTAAGGCTTTTTTTTTCTGACAAAAAAACGAGCATGTATAGTAAGGCTTTTTTTTCCGACAAAAAAACAACCATGTATAGTAAGGCTTTTTTTTCCGACAAAAAAACGACCATGTATAGTAAGGCTTTTTTTTTTCGACAAAAAAACGACCATGTATAGTAAGGCTTTTTTTTCCGACAAAAAAACAACCATGTATAGTAAGGCTTTTTTTTCCGACAAAAAAACGACCATGTATAGTAAGGCTTTTTTTTCGACAAAAAAACGACCATGTATAGTAAGGCTTTTTTTTCTGACAAAAAAACGACCATGTATAGTAAGGCTTTTTTTTCCGACAAAAAAACGACCATGTATAGTAAGGCTTTTTTTTCCGACAAAAAAACGACCATGTATAGTAAGGCTTTTTTTTCCGACAAAAAAACGACCATGTATAGTAAGGCTTTTTTTTCGACAAAAAAACGACCATGTATAGTAAGGCTTTTTTTTCCGACAAAAAAAACGACCATGTATAGTAAGGCTTTTTTTTCCGACAAAAAAACGACCATGTATAGTAAGGCTTTTTTTTCCGACAAAAAAACAACCATGTATAGTAAGGCTTTTTTTTCCGACAAAAAAACGACCATGTATAGTAAGGCTTTTTTTTCGACAAAAAAACGACCATGTATAGTAAGGCTTTTTTTTCTGACAAAAAAACGACCATGTATAGTAAGGCTTTTTTTTCCGACAAAAAAACGACCATGTATAGTAAGGCTTTTTTTTCCGACAAAAAAACGACCATGTATAGTAAGGCTTTTTTTTCCGACAAAAAAACGACCATGTATAGTAAGGCTTTTTTTTCCGACAAAAAAACGACCATGTATAGTAAGGCTTTTTTTTTCGACAAAAAAACGACCATGTATAGTAAGGCTTTTTTTTCCGACAAAAAAACGACCATGTATAGTAAGGCTTTTTTTTCTCGACAAAAAAACGACCATGTATAGTAAGGCTTTTTTTTCCGACAAAAAAACGACCATGTATAGTAAGGCTTTTTTTTGTCCGACCAAAAAACGACCATGTATAGTAAGGCTTTTTTTCCCCTTCAAAACGACCATGCATAGTGAGGCGTTTAAAAAAAAAAAAAAAAAAAAGTATAGTGTTGGAAATATGGCATATTACTTACATTTTTACAAGAGTAATACAAAATTTGGTCCCAAAAAGTTAATGATTGATCACTTGCAAAACATTCTACCGCTGATCAAGGTTAGTCCTTGACAGTTTATTGCAGAATTAAATGTCAACTGCCACTGTTTATTCAACATGTATTTAAGGCACATGGAGCGGTTTCTGCTATTCTGTTTGGCAGGTGCGGAAAACGGTCAGAGTATTAAACCAATCCGTGGACTCGATGGCAGAACACCCTGGCATTACTGGACCTTCTGAGGAGTCAGCTTGACTTTGTCATCACGACCAGATCAACGGGCTCCCACAAGCAGACGGCATAAAAAGACATCGAGAATCGAAGAACGACGCTGGACTCTTCTGAGAATTGTCCTGAATTGTGTTCTTGATGAACTTTGGTGAAACAAAACAAAATGTTCAACTGTTTTGAGTCTTTATTCCGTCTCCTTTTTTGAATCAAACAAACACACAGGAAATGATTTTTAGTAAGGCATTTAAATAAAAACGACCATGTATAGTAAGGCTTTTTTTTCTGACAAAAAAACGACCGTGTATAGTAAGGCTTTTTTTTATTTTAACCAAAAAAACGACCATGTATAGTAAGGCTTTTTTTTCCGACAAAAAAACGACCATGTATAGTAAGGCTTTTTTTTTGCGACAAAAAAACGACCATGTATAGTAAGGCTTTTTTTTTCTGACAAAAAAACGAGCATGTATAGTAAGGCTTTTTTTTCCGACAAAAAAACAACCATGTATAGTAAGGCTTTTTTTTCCGACAAAAAAACGACCATGTATAGTAAGGCTTTTTTTTTTCGACAAAAAAACGACCATGTATAGTAAGGCTTTTTTTTCCGACAAAAAAACAACCATGTATAGTAAGGCTTTTTTTTCCGACAAAAAAACGACCATGTATAGTAAGGCTTTTTTTTCGACAAAAAAACGACCATGTATAGTAAGGCTTTTTTTTCTGACAAAAAAACGACCATGTATAGTAAGGCTTTTTTTTCCGACAAAAAAACGACCATGTATAGTAAGGCTTTTTTTTCCGACAAAAAAACGACCATGTATAGTAAGGCTTTTTTTTCCGACAAAAAAACGACCATGTATAGTAAGGCTTTTTTTTCGACAAAAAAACGACCATGTATAGTAAGGCTTTTTTTTCCGACAAAAAAACGACCATGTATAGTAAGGCTTTTTTTTCCGACAAAAAAACGACCATGTATAGTAAGGCTTTTTTTTCCGACAAAAAAACAACCATGTATAGTAAGGCTTTTTTTTCCGACAAAAAAACGACCATGTATAGTAAGGCTTTTTTTTCGACAAAAAAACGACCATGTATAGTAAGGCTTTTTTTTCTGACAAAAAAACGACCATGTATAGTAAGGCTTTTTTTTCCGACAAAAAAACGACCATGTATAGTAAGGCTTTTTTTTCCGACAAAAAAACGACCATGTATAGTAAGGCTTTTTTTTCCGACAAAAAAACGACCATGTATAGTAAGGCTTTTTTTTCGACAAAAAAACGACCATGTATAGTAAGGCTTTTTTTTCCGACAAAAAAACGACCATGTATAGTAAGGCTTTTTTTTCCGACAAAAAAACGACCATGTATAGTAAGGCTTTTTTTTTCCGACAAAAAAACGACCATGTATAGTAAGGCTTTTTTTTCTGACAAAAAAAACAACCATGTATCGTAAGGCTTTTTTTTCTGACAAAAAAACGACCATGTATAGTAAGGCTTTTTTTCCGACAAAAAAATGACCATGTATAGTAAGGCTTTTTTTTTCAGACAAAAAAACGACCATGTATAGTAAGGCTTTTTTTTCTGACAAAAAAACGACCATGTATAGTAAGGCTTTTTTTTCTGACAAAAAAACGACCATGTATAGTAAGGCTTTTTTTTTCGACAAAAAAACGACCATGTATAGTAAGGCTTTTTTTTCCGACAAAAAAACGACCATGTATAGTAAGGCTTTTTTTTCTGACAAAAAAACGACCATGTATAGTAAGGCTTTTTTTTCCGACAAAAAAACGACCATGTATAGTAAGGCTTTTTTTTCCGACAAAAAAACAACCATGTATAGTAAGGCTTTTTTTTCCGACAAAAAAACGACCATGTATAGTAAGGCTTTTTTTTTCGACAAAAAAACGACCATGTATAGTAAGGCTTTTTTTTTGCGACAAAAAAACGACCATGTATAGTAAGGCTTTTTTTTTCTGACAAAAAAACGAGCATGTATAGTAAGGCTTTTTTTTCCGACAAAAAAACAACCATGTATAGTAAGGCTTTTTTTTCCGACAAAAAAACGACCATGTATAGTAAGGCTTTTTTTTTTCGACAAAAAAACGACCATGTATAGTAAGGCTTTTTTTTCCGACAAAAAAACAACCATGTATAGTAAGGCTTTTTTTTCCGACAAAAAAACGACCATGTATAGTAAGGCTTTTTTTTCTGACAAAAAAACGACCATGTATAGTAAGGCTTTTTTTTCCGACAAAAAAACGACCATGTATAGTAAGGCTTTTTTTTCCGACAAAAAAACGACCATGTATAGTAAGGCTTTTTTTTCCGACAAAAAAACGACCATGTATAGTAAGGCTTTTTTTTTCCGACAAAAAAACGACCATGTATAGTAAGGCTTTTTTTCTGACAAAAAAACGACCATGTATAGTAAGGCTTTTTTTTCCGACAAAAAAACGACCATGTATAGTAAGGCTTTTTTTTTCCGACAAAAAAACGACCATGTATAGTAAGGCTTTTTTTTTTCGACAAAAAAACGACCATGTATAGTAAGGCTTTTTTTTCCGACAAAAAAACGACCATGTATAGTAAGGCTTTTTTTTCTCGACAAAAAAACGACCATGTATAGTAAGGCTTTTTTTTCCGACAAAAAAACGACCATGTATAGTAAGGCTTTTTTTTGTCCGACCAAAAAACGACCATGTATAGTAAGGCTTTTTTTCCCCTTCAAAACGACCATGCATAGTGAGGCGTTTAAAAAAAAAAAAAAAAAAAAGTATAGTGTTGGAAATATGGCATATTACTTACATTTTTACAAGAGTAATACAAAATTTGGTCCCAAAAAGTTAATGATTGATCACTTGCAAAACATTCTACCGCTGATCAAGGTTAGTCCTTGACAGTTTATTGCAGAATTAAATGTCAACTGCCACTGTTTATTCAACATGTATTTAAGGCACATGGAGCGGTTTCTGCTATTCTGTTTGGCAGGTGCGGAAAACGGTCAGAGTATTAAACCAATCCGTGGACTCGATGGCAGAACACCCTGGCATTACTGGACCTTCTGAGGAGTCAGCTTGACTTTGTCATCACGACCAGATCAACGGGCTCCCACAAGCAGACGGCATAAAAAGACATCGAGAATCGAAGAACGACGCTGGACTCTTCTGAGAATTGTCCTGAATTGTGTTCTTGATGAACTTTGGTGAAACAAAACAAAATGTTCAACTGTTTTGAGTCTTTATTCCGTCTCCTTTTTTGAATCAAACAAACACACAGGAAATGATTTTTAGTAAGGCATTTAAATAAAAACGACCATGTATAGTAAGGCTTTTTTTTCTGACAAAAAAACGACCGTGTATAGTAAGGCTTTTTTTTATTTTAACCAAAAAACGACCATGTATAGTAAGGCTTTTTTTTCCGACAAAAAAACGACCATGTATAGTAAGGCTTTTTTTTTGCGACAAAAAAACGACCATGTATAGTAAGGCTTTTTTTTTCTGACAAAAAAACGAGCATGTATAGTAAGGCTTTTTTTTCCGACAAAAAAACAACCATGTATAGTAAGGCTTTTTTTTCCGACAAAAAAACGACCATGTATAGTAAGGCTTTTTTTTTTCGACAAAAAAACGACCATGTATAGTAAGGCTTTTTTTTCCGACAAAAAAACAACCATGTATAGTAAGGCTTTTTTTTCCGACAAAAAAACGACCATGTATAGTAAGGCTTTTTTTTCGACAAAAAAACGACCATGTATAGTAAGGCTTTTTTTTCTGACAAAAAAACGACCATGTATAGTAAGGCTTTTTTTTCCGACAAAAAAACGACCATGTATAGTAAGGCTTTTTTTTCCGACAAAAAAACGACCATGTATAGTAAGGCTTTTTTTTCCGACAAAAAAACGACCATGTATAGTAAGGCTTTTTTTTCGACAAAAAAACGACCATGTATAGTAAGGCTTTTTTTTCCGACAAAAAAAACGACCATGTATAGTAAGGCTTTTTTTTCCGACAAAAAAACGACCATGTATAGTAAGGCTTTTTTTTCCGACAAAAAAACAACCATGTATAGTAAGGCTTTTTTTTCCGACAAAAAAACGACCATGTATAGTAAGGCTTTTTTTTCGACAAAAAAACGACCATGTATAGTAAGGCTTTTTTTTCTGACAAAAAAACGACCATGTATAGTAAGGCTTTTTTTTCCGACAAAAAAACGACCATGTATAGTAAGGCTTTTTTTTCCGACAAAAAAACGACCATGTATAGTAAGGCTTTTTTTTCCGACAAAAAAACGACCATGTATAGTAAGGCTTTTTTTTCCGACAAAAAAACGACCATGTATAGTAAGGCTTTTTTTTTCGACAAAAAAACGACCATGTATAGTAAGGCTTTTTTTTCCGACAAAAAAACGACCATGTATAGTAAGGCTTTTTTTTCTCGACAAAAAAACGACCATGTATAGTAAGGCTTTTTTTTCCGACAAAAAAACGACCATGTATAGTAAGGCTTTTTTTTGTCCGACCAAAAAACGACCATGTATAGTAAGGCTTTTTTTCCCCTTCAAAACGACCATGCATAGTGAGGCGTTTAAAAAAAAAAAAAAAAAAAAGTATAGTGTTGGAAATATGGCATATTACTTACATTTTTACAAGAGTAATACAAAATTTGGTCCCAAAAAGTTAATGATTGATCACTTGCAAAACATTCTACCGCTGATCAAGGTTAGTCCTTGACAGTTTATTGCAGAATTAAATGTCAACTGCCACTGTTTATTCAACATGTATTTAAGGCACATGGAGCGGTTTCTGCTATTCTGTTTGGCAGGTGCGGAAAACGGTCAGAGTATTAAACCAATCCGTGGACTCGATGGCAGAACACCCTGGCATTACTGGACCTTCTGAGGAGTCAGCTTGACTTTGTCATCACGACCAGATCAACGGGCTCCCACAAGCAGACGGCATAAAAAGACATCGAGAATCGAAGAACGACGCTGGACTCTTCTGAGAATTGTCCTGAATTGTGTTCTTGATGAACTTTGGTGAAACAAAACAAAATGTTCAACTGTTTTGAGTCTTTATTCCGTCTCCTTTTTTGAATCAAACAAACACACAGGAAATGATTTTTAGTAAGGCATTTAAATAAAAACGACCATGTATAGTAAGGCTTTTTTTTCTGACAAAAAAACGACCGTGTATAGTAAGGCTTTTTTTTATTTTAACCAAAAAAACGACCATGTATAGTAAGGCTTTTTTTTCCGACAAAAAAACGACCATGTATAGTAAGGCTTTTTTTTTGCGACAAAAAAACGACCATGTATAGTAAGGCTTTTTTTTTCTGACAAAAAAACGAGCATGTATAGTAAGGCTTTTTTTTCCGACAAAAAAACAACCATGTATAGTAAGGCTTTTTTTTCCGACAAAAAAACGACCATGTATAGTAAGGCTTTTTTTTTTCGACAAAAAAACGACCATGTATAGTAAGGCTTTTTTTTCCGACAAAAAAACAACCATGTATAGTAAGGCTTTTTTTTCCGACAAAAAAACGACCATGTATAGTAAGGCTTTTTTTTCGACAAAAAAACGACCATGTATAGTAAGGCTTTTTTTTCTGACAAAAAAACGACCATGTATAGTAAGGCTTTTTTTTCCGACAAAAAAACGACCATGTATAGTAAGGCTTTTTTTTCCGACAAAAAAACGACCATGTATAGTAAGGCTTTTTTTTCCGACAAAAAAACGACCATGTATAGTAAGGCTTTTTTTTCGACAAAAAAACGACCATGTATAGTAAGGCTTTTTTTTCCGACAAAAAAACGACCATGTATAGTAAGGCTTTTTTTTCCGACAAAAAAACGACCATGTATAGTAAGGCTTTTTTTTCCGACAAAAAAACAACCATGTATAGTAAGGCTTTTTTTTCCGACAAAAAAACGACCATGTATAGTAAGGCTTTTTTTTCGACAAAAAAACGACCATGTATAGTAAGGCTTTTTTTTCTGACAAAAAAACGACCATGTATAGTAAGGCTTTTTTTTCCGACAAAAAAACGACCATGTATAGTAAGGCTTTTTTTTCCGACAAAAAAACGACCATGTATAGTAAGGCTTTTTTTTCCGACAAAAAAACGACCATGTATAGTAAGGCTTTTTTTTCGACAAAAAAACGACCATGTATAGTAAGGCTTTTTTTTCCGACAAAAAAACGACCATGTATAGTAAGGCTTTTTTTTCCGACAAAAAAACGACCATGTATAGTAAGGCTTTTTTTTTCCGACAAAAAAACGACCATGTATAGTAAGGCTTTTTTTTCTGACAAAAAAAACAACCATGTATCGTAAGGCTTTTTTTTCTGACAAAAAAACGACCATGTATAGTAAGGCTTTTTTTCCGACAAAAAAATGACCATGTATAGTAAGGCTTTTTTTTTCAGACAAAAAAACGACCATGTATAGTAAGGCTTTTTTTTCTGACAAAAAAACGACCATGTATAGTAAGGCTTTTTTTTCTGACAAAAAAACGACCATGTATAGTAAGGCTTTTTTTTTCGACAAAAAAACGACCATGTATAGTAAGGCTTTTTTTTCCGACAAAAAAACGACCATGTATAGTAAGGCTTTTTTTTCTGACAAAAAAACGACCATGTATAGTAAGGCTTTTTTTTCCGACAAAAAAACGACCATGTATAGTAAGGCTTTTTTTTCCGACAAAAAAACAACCATGTATAGTAAGGCTTTTTTTTCCGACAAAAAAACGACCATGTATAGTAAGGCTTTTTTTTTCGACAAAAAAACGACCATGTATAGTAAGGCTTTTTTTTTGCGACAAAAAAACGACCATGTATAGTAAGGCTTTTTTTTTCTGACAAAAAAACGAGCATGTATAGTAAGGCTTTTTTTTCCGACAAAAAAACAACCATGTATAGTAAGGCTTTTTTTTCCGACAAAAAAACGACCATGTATAGTAAGGCTTTTTTTTTTCGACAAAAAAACGACCATGTATAGTAAGGCTTTTTTTTCCGACAAAAAAACAACCATGTATAGTAAGGCTTTTTTTTCCGACAAAAAAACGACCATGTATAGTAAGGCTTTTTTTTCTGACAAAAAAACGACCATGTATAGTAAGGCTTTTTTTTCCGACAAAAAAACGACCATGTATAGTAAGGCTTTTTTTTCCGACAAAAAAACGACCATGTATAGTAAGGCTTTTTTTTCCGACAAAAAAACGACCATGTATAGTAAGGCTTTTTTTTTCCGACAAAAAAACGACCATGTATAGTAAGGCTTTTTTTTCTGACAAAAAAACGACCATGTATAGTAAGGCTTTTTTTTCCGACAAAAAAACGACCATGTATAGTAAGGCTTTTTTTTTCCGACAAAAAAACGACCATGTATAGTAAGGCTTTTTTTTTCGACAAAAAAACGACCATGTATAGTAAGGCTTTTTTTTCCGACAAAAAAAACGACCATGTATAGTAAGGCTTTTTTTTCTGACAAAAAAACGACCATGTATAGTAAGGCTTTTTTTTCTGACAAAAAAACGACCATGTATAGTAAGGCTTTTTTTTCTGACAAAAAAACGACCATGTATAGTAAGGCTTTTTTTTTCCGACAAAAAAACGACCATGTATAGTAAGGCTTTTTTTTTCGACAAAAAAACGACCATGTATAGTAAGGCTTTTTTTTTGCGACAAAAAAACGACCATGTATAGTAAGTCTTTTTTTTTCTGACAAAAAAACGACCATGTATAGTAAGGCTTTTTTTTCCGACAAAAAAACAACCATGTATAGTAAGGCTTTTTTTTCCGACAAAAAAACAACCATGTATAGTAAGACTTTTTTTTTCGACAAAAAAACGACCATGTATAGTAAGGCTTTTTTTCCGACAAAAAAACAACCATGTATAGTAAGGCTTTTTTTTCCGACAAAAAAACGACCATGTATAGTAAGGCTTTTTTTTCGACAAAAAAACGACCATGTATAGTAAGGCTTTTTTTTCGACAAAAAAACGACCATGTATAGTAAGGCTTTTTTTTCCGACAAAAAAACGACCATGTATAGTAAGGCTTTTTTTTCCGACAAAAAAACGACCATGTATAGTAAGGCTTTTTTTTCCGACAAAAAACCGACCATGTATAGTAAGGCTTTTTTTTCTGACAAAAAACCGACCATGTATAGTAAGGCTTTTTTTTTCAGACAAAAAAACGACCATGTATAGTAAGGGTTTTTTTTCTGACAAAAAAACGACCATGTATAGTAAGGCTTTTTTTTCTGACAAAAAAACGACCATGTATAGTAAGGCTTTTTTTTCGACAAAAAAACGACCATGTATAGTAAGGCTTTTTTTTCCGACAAAAAAACGACCATGTATAGTAAGGCTTTTTTTTCTGACAAAAAAACGACCATGTATAGTAAGGCTTTTTTTTCCGACAAAAAAACAACCATGTATAGTAAGGCTTTTTTTTCAAAAAAAAAACGACCATGTATAGTAAGGCTTTTTTTTCCGACAAAAAAACGACCATGTATAGTAAGGCTTTTTTTTCCGACAAAAAAACGACCATGTATAGTAAGGCTTTTTTTTCCGACAAAAAAACGACCATGTATAGTAAGGCTTTTTTTTCCGACAAAAAAACGACCATGTATAGTAAGGCTTTTTTTTCCGACAAAAAAACGACCATGTATAGTAAGGCTTTTTTTTCTCGACAAAAAAACGACCATGTATAGTAAGGCTTTTTTTTCTGACAAAAAAAACGACCATGTATAGTAAGGCTTTTTTTTCTGACAAAAAAACGACCATGTATAGTAAGGCTTTTTTTTTCTCGACAAAAAAACAACCATGTATAGTAAGGCTTTTTTTTCCGACAAAAAAATGACCATGTATAGTAAGGCTTTTTTTTCGACAAAAAAACGACCATGTATAGTAAGGATTTTTTTTCCGACAAAAAACGACCATGTATAGTAAGGCTTTTTTTCTCGACAAAAAAACGACCATGTATAGTAAGGCTTTTTTTTCTGACAAAAAAACGACCATGTATAGTAAGGCTTTTTTTTCCGACAAAAAAACGACCATGTATAGTAAGGCTTTTTTTTCGACAAAAAAACGACCATGTATAGTTAGGCTTTTTTTTTCGACAAAAAAACGACCATGTATAGTAAGGCTTTTTTTTCCGACAAAAAAACGACCATTTATAGTAAGGCTTTTTTTTCCGACAAAAAAACGACCATGTATAGTAAGGCTTTTTTTTCCGACAAAAAAACGACCATGTATAGTAAGGCTTTTTTTTTCCGACAAAAAAACGACCATGTATAGTAAGGCTTTTTTTCTCGACAAAAAAACGACCATGTATAGTTACGCTTTTTTTTCTGACAAAAAAACGACCATGTATAGTAAGGCTTTTTTTTCAACAAAAAAAAACGACCATGTATAGTAAGGCTTTTTTTTCCGACAAAAAAACGACCATTTATAGTAAGGCTTTTTTTTTCGACAAAAAAACGACCATGTATAGTAAGGATTTTTTTTCCGACAAAAAACGACCATGTATAGTAAGGCTTTTTTTTCCGACAAAAAAACGACCATGTATAGTAAGGCTTTTTTTTTCGACAAAAAAACGACCATGTATAGTAAGGCTTTTTTTCCCGACCAAAAAACGACCATGTATAGTAAGGCTTTTTTTTTCCGACAAAAAAACGACCATGTATAGTAAGGCTTTTTTTTTCGACAAAAAAACGACCATGTATAGTAAGGCTTTTTTTTTGCAACAAAAAAACGACCATTTATAGTAAGGCTTTTTTTTTCTGACAAAAAAACGAGCATGTATAGTAAGGCTTTTTTTTCCGACAAAAAAACAACCATGTATAGTAAGGCTTTTTTTTCCGACAAAAAAACGACCATGTATAGTAAGGCTTTTTTTTTTCGACAAAAAAACGACCATGTATAGTAAGGCTTTTTTTTCCGACAAAAAAACAACCATGTATAGTAAGGCTTTTTTTTCCGACAAAAAAACGACCATGTATAGTAAGGCTTTTTTTTCGACAAAAAAACGACCATGTATAGTAAGGCTTTTTTTTCTGACAAAAAAACGACCATGTATAGTAAGGCTTTTTTTTCCGACAAAAAAACGACCATGTATAGTAAGGCTTTTTTTTCCGACAAAAAAACGACCATGTATAGTAAGGCTTTTTTTTCCGACAAAAAAACGACCATGTATAGTAAGGCTTTTTTTTCGACAAAAAAACGACCATGTATAGTAAGGCTTTTTTTTCCGACAAAAAAACGGCCATGTATAGTAAGGCTTTTTTTTCCGACAAAAAAACGACCATGTATAGTAAGGCTTTTTTTTTCCGACAAAAAAACGACCATGTATAGTAAGGCTTTTTTTTCTGACAAAAAAACGACCATGTATAGTAAGGCTTTTTTTTCCGACAAAAAAACGACCATGTATAGTAAGGCTTTTTTTTTCGACAAAAAAACGACCATGTATAGTAAGGCTTTTTTTTCCGACAAAAAAACGACCATGTATAGTAAGGCTTTTTTTTCTGACAAAAAAACGACCATGTATAGTAAGGCTTTTTTTTCTGACAAAAAAACGACCATGTATAGTAAGGCTTTTTTTTTCCGACAAAAAAACGACCATGTATAGTAAGGCTTTTTTTTTCGACAAAAAAACGACCATGTATAGTAAGGCTTTTTTTTCCGACAAAAAAACGACCATGTATAGTAAGGCTTTTTTTTCTGACAAAAAAACGACCATGTATAGTAAGGCTTTTTTTTCTGACAAAAAAACGACCATGTATAGTAAGGCTTTTTTTTCTGACAAAAAAACGACCATGTATAGTAAGGCTTTTTTTTTCCGACAAAAAAACGACCATGTATAGTAAGGCTTTTTTTTTCGACAAAAAAACGACCATGTATAGTAAGGCTTTTTTTTTGCGACAAAAAAACGACCATGTATAGTAAGGCTTTTTTTTTCTGACAAAAAAACGACCATGTATAGTAAGGCTTTTTTTTCCGACAAAAAAACAACCATGTATAGTAAGGCTTTTTTTTCCGACAAAAAAACGACCATGTATAGTAAGGCTTTTTTTTCCGACAAAAAAACAACCATGTATAGTAAGGCTTTTTTTTCCGACAAAAAAACGACCATGTATAGTAAGGCTTTTTTTTCGACAAAAAAACGACCATGTATAGTAAGGCTTTTTTTTTCGACAAAAAAACGACCATGTATAGTAAGGCTTTTTTTTCCGACAAAAAACCGACCATGTATAGTAAGGCTTTTTTTTCTGACAAAAAACCGACCATGTATAGTAAGGCTTTTTTTTTCAGACAAAAAAACGACCATGTATAGTAAGGCTTTTTTTTCTGACAAAAAAACGACCATGTATAGTAAGGCTTTTTTTTCTGACAAAAAAACGACCATGTATAGTAAGGCTTTTTTTTTCGACAAAAAAACGACCATGTATAGTAAGGCTTTTTTTTCCGACAAAAAAACGACCATGTATAGTAAGGCTTTTTTTTCTGACAAAAAAACGACCATGTATAGTAAGGCTTTTTTTTCCGACAAAAAAACAACCATGTATAGTAAGGCTTTTTTTTCAAAAAAAAAACGACCATGTATAGTAAGGCTTTTTTTTCCGACAAAAAAACGACCATGTATAGTAAGGCTTTTTTTTCTGACAAAAAAACGACCATGTATAGTAAGGCTTTTTTTTCCGACAAAAAAACGACCATGTATAGTAAGGCTTTTTTTTCAGACAAAAAAACGACCATGTATAGTAAGGCTTTTTTTTCCGACAAAAAAACGACCATGTATAGTAAGGCTTTTTTTTCTCGACAAAAAAACGACCATGTATAGTAAGGCTTTTTTTTCTGACAAAAAAAACGACCATGTATAGTAAGGCTTTTTTTTCCGACAAAAAAACGACCATGTATAGTAAGGCTTTTTTTCCGACAAAAAAACGACCATGTATAGTAAGGCTTTTTTTTCCGACAAAAAAACGACCATGTATAGTAAGGCTTTTTTTCCCGACAAAAAAACGACCATGTATAGTAAGGTTTTTTTTTCCCGACAAAAAAACGACCATGTATAGTAAGGCTTTTTTTTCCGACAAAAAAATGACCATGTATAGTAAGGCTTTTTTTTCTGACAAAAAAACGACCATGTATAGTAAGGCTTTTTTTTTCTGACAAAAAAACGACCATGTATAGTAAGGCTTTTTTTTCTGACAAAAAAACGACCATGTATAGTAAGGCTTTTTTTTCTGACAAGAAAACGACCATGTATAGTAAGGCTTTTTTTTCGACAAAAAAACGACCATGTATAGTAAGGCTTTTTTTTCTGACAAAAAAAACGACCATGTATAGTAAGGCTTTTTTTTCCGACAAAAAAACAACCATGTATAGTAAGGCTTTTTTTTCCGACAAAAAAACGACCATGTATAGTAAGGCTTTTTTTTCGACAAAAAAACGACCATGTATAGTAAGGCTTTTTTTTCCGACAAAAAAACGACCATGTATAGTAAGGCTTTTTTTTCCGACAAAAAAACGACCATGTATAGTAAGGCTTTTTTTTCCGACAAAAAAACGACCATGTATAGTAAGGCTTTTTTTTTCAGACAAAAAAACGACCATGTATAGTAAGGCTTTTTTTTCTCGACAAAAAAACGACCATGTATAGTAAGGCTTTTTTTTCCGACAAAAAAACGACCATGTATAGTAAGGCTTTTTTTTTTGACAAAAAAACGACCATGTATAGTAAGGCTTTTTTTTCCGACAAAAAAACGACCATGTATAGTAAGGCTTTTTTTTCCGACAAAAAAACGACCATGTATAGTAAGGCTTTTTTTTCCGACAAAAAAACGACCATGTATAGTAAGGCTTTTTTTTCTCGACAAAAAAACGACCATGTATAGTAAGGCTTTTTTTCCGACAAAAAAACGACCATGTATAGTAAGGCTTTTTTTTTCAGACAAAAAAACGACCATGTATAGTAAGGCTTTTTTTTCTCGACAAAAAAACGACCATGTATAGTAAGGCTTTTTTTTCCGACAAAAAAATGACCATGTATAGTAAGGCTTTTTTTTCTGACAAAAAAACGACCATGTATAGTAAGGCTTTTTTTTCTGACAAAAAAACGACCATGTATAGTAAGGCTTTTTTTTCTGACAAAAAAAACGACCATGTATAGTAAGGCTTTTTTTTCTGACAAAAAAACGACCATTATAGTAAGGCTTTTTTTTCTACAAAAAAACGACCATGTATAGTAAGGCTTTTTTTTTTTCGACAAAAAAACGACCATGTATAGTAAGGCTTTTTTTTTCGACAAAAAAACAACCATGTATAGTAAGGCTTTTTTTTCCGACAAAAAAACGACCATGTATAGTAAGGCTTTTTTTTTCGACAAAAAAACGACCATGTATAGTAAGGCTTTTTTTTTCGACAAAAAAACGACCATGTATAGTAAGGCTTTTTTTTTCGACAAAAAAACGACCATGTATAGTAAGGCTTTTTTTTCCGACAAAAAAACGACCATGTATAGTAAGGCTTTTTTTTCTGACAAAAAAACGACCATGTATAGTAAGGCTTTTTTTTCCGACAAAAAAACGACCATGTATAGTAAGGCTTTTTTTTCCGACAAAAAAACGACCATGTATAGTAAGGCTTTTTTTTCCGACAAAAAAACGACCATGTATAGTAAGGCTTTTTTTCCAGACAAAAAACGACCATGTATAGTAAGGCTTTTTTTTCCCGACAAAAAAACGACCATGTATAGTAAGGCTTTTTTTTCCGACAAAAAAATGACCATGTATAGTAAGGCTTTTTTTTCTGACAAAAAAACAACCATGTATAGTAAGGCTTTTTTTTTCTGACAAAAAAACGACCATGTATAGTAAGGCTTTTTTTTCTGACAAAAAAACGACCATGTATAGTAAGGCTTTTTTTTCTGACAAGAAAACGACCATGTATAGTAAGGCTTTTTTTTCGACAAAAAAACGACCATGTATAGTAAGGCTTTTTTTTTCGACAAAAAAACGACCATGTATAGTAAGGCTTTTTTTTTCGACAAAAAAACAACCATGTATAGTAAGGCTTTTTTTTCTCGACAAAAAAACGACCATGTATAGTAAGGCTTTTTTTTTCCGACAAAAAAACGACCATGTATAGTAAGGCTTTTTTTTCCGACAAAAAAACGACCATGTATAGTAAGGCTTTTTTTTTTGCGACAAAAAACGACCATGTATAGTAAGGCTTTTTTTTCTGACAAAAAAACGACCATGTAAAGTAAGGCTTTTTTTTCTCGACAAAAAAACAACCATGTATAGTAAGGCTTTTTTTTCAAAAAAAAAAACGACCATGTATAGTAAGGCTTTTTTTTCCCACAAAAAAACGACCATGTATATTTTTCCGACAAAAAAACGACCATGTATAGTAAGGCTTTTTTTTCCGACAAAAAAACGACCATGTATAGTAAGGCTTTTTTTTCCCACAAAAAAACGACCATGTATAGTAAGGCTTTTTTTTCCGACAAAAAAAACGACCATGTATAGTAAGGCTTTTTTTTCCGACAAAAAAACGACCATGTATAGTAAGGCTTTTTTTTCTCGACAAAAAAACGACCATGTATAGTAAGGCTTTTTTTTTCGACAAAAAAACGACCATGTATAGTAAGGCTTTTTTTTCCGACAAAAAAACGACCATGTATAGTAAGGCTTTTTTTTCCGACAAAAAAACGACCATGTATAGTAAGGCTTTTTTTTCCGACAAAAAAATGACCATGTATAGTAAGGCTTTTTTTTCCGACAAAAAAACGACCATGTATAGTAAGGCTTTTTTTTCCGACAAAAAAACGACCATGTATAGTAAGGCTTTTTTTTTCAGACAAAAAAACGACCATGTATAGTAAGGCTTTTTTTTCTCGACAAAAAAACGACCATGTATAGTAAGGCTTTTTTTTCTCGACAAAAAAACGACCATGTATAGTAAGGCTTTTTTTTCCGACAAAAAAACGACCATGTATAGTAAGGCTTTTTTTTCTGACAAAAAAACAACCATGTATAGTAAGGCTTTTTTTTCCGACAAAAAAACGACCATGTATAGTAAGGCTTTTTTTCCCGACAAAAAAACGACCATGTATAGTAAGGTTTTTTTTTCCCGACAAAAAAACGACCATGTATAGTAAGGCTTTTTTTTCCGACAAAAAAATGACCATGTATAGTAAGGCTTTTTTTTCTGACAAAAAAACGACCATGTATAGTAAGGCTTTTTTTTTCTGACAAAAAAACGACCATGTATAGTAAGGCTTTTTTTTCTGACAAAAAAACGACCATGTATAGTAAGGCTTTTTTTTCTGACAAGAAAACGACCATGTATAGTAAGGCTTTTTTTTCGACAAAAAAACGACCATGTATAGTAAGGCTTTTTTTTCTGACAAAAAAAACGACCATATATAGTAAGGCTTTTTTTTCCGACAAAAAAACAACCATGTATAGTAAGGCTTTTTTTTCCGACAAAAAAACGACCATGTATAGTAAGGCTTTTTTTTCGACAAAAAAAACGACCATGTATAGTAAGGCTTTTTTTTCCGACAAAAAAACGACCATGTATAGTAAGGCTTTTTTTTCCGACAAAAAAACGACCATGTATAGTAAGGCTTTTTTTTCCGACAAAAAAACGACCATGTATAGTAAGGCTTTTTTTTTCAGACAAAAAAACGACCATGTATAGTAAGGCTTTTTTTTCTCGACAAAAAAACGACCATGTATAGTAAGGCTTTTTTTTCCGACAAAAAAACGACCATGTATAGTAAGGCTTTTTTTTTTGACAAAAAAACGACCATGTATAGTAAGGCTTTTTTTTCCGACAAAAAAACGACCATGTATAGTAAGGCTTTTTTTTCCGACAAAAAAACGACCATGTATAGTAAGGCTTTTTTTTTCAGACAAAAAAACGACCATGTATAGTAAGGCTTTTTTTTCTCGACAAAAAAACGACCATGTATAGTAAGGCTTTTTTTTCCGACAAAAAAATGACCATGTATAGTAAGGCTTTTTTTTCTGACAAAAAAACGACCATGTATAGTAAGGCTTTTTTTTCTGACAAAAAAACGACCATGTATAGTAAGGCTTTTTTTTCTGACAAAAAAAACGACCATGTATAGTAAGGCTTTTTTTTCTGACAAAAAAACGACCATTATAGTAAGGCTTTTTTTTCGACAAAAAAACGACCATGTATAGTAAGGCTTTTTTTTTTCGACAAAAAAACGACCATGTATAGTAAGGCTTTTTTTTTCGACAAAAAAACAACCATGTATAGTAAGGCTTTTTTTTCCGACAAAAAAACGACCATGTATAGTAAGGCTTTTTTTTTCGACAAAAAAACGACCATGTATAGTAAGGCTTTTTTTTTCGACAAAAAAACGACCATGTATAGTAAGGCTTTTTTTTTCGACAAAAAAACGACCATGTATAGTAAGGCTTTTTTTTCCGACAAAAAAACGACCATGTATAGTAAGGCTTTTTTTTCTGACAAAAAAACGACCATGTATAGTAAGGCTTTTTTTTCCGACAAAAAAACGACCATGTATAGTAAGGCTTTTTTTTCCGACAAAAAAACGACCATGTATAGTAAGGCTTTTTTTTCCGACAAAAAAACGACCATGTATAGTAAGGCTTTTTTTCCCGACAAAAAACGACCATGTATAGTAAGGCTTTTTTTTCCCGACAAAAAAACGACCATGTATAGTAAGGCTTTTTTTTCCGACAAAAAAATGACCATGTATAGTAAAGCTTTTTTTTCTGACAAAAAAACAACCATGTATAGTAAGGCTTTTTTTTTCTGACAAAAAAACGACCATGTATAGCAAGGCTTTTTTTTCTGACAAAAAAACGACCATGTATAGTAAGGCTTTTTTTTCTGACAAGAAAACGACCATGTATAGTAAGGCTTTTTTTTCGACAAAAAAACGACCATGTATAGTAAGGCTTTTTTTTTCGACAAAAAAACGACCATGTATAGTAAGGCTTTTTTTTTCGACAAAAAAACAACCATGTATAGTAAGGCTTTTTTTTCTCGACAAAAAAACGACCATGTATAGTAAGGCTTTTTTTTTCGACAAAAAAACGACCATGTATAGTAAGGCTTTTTTTTTCGACAAAAAAACAACCATGTATAGTAAGGCTTTTTTTTCTCGACAAAAAAACGACCATGTATAGTAAGGCTTTTTTTTTCCGACAAAAAAACGACCATGTATAGTAAGGCTTTTTTTTTCAGACAAAAAAACGACCATGTATAGTAAGGCTTTTTTTTCTCGACAAAAAAACGACCATGTATAGTAAGGCTTTTTTTTCTCGACAAAAAAACGACCATGTATAGTAAGGCTTTTTTTTTCCGACAAAAAAACGACCATGTATAGTAAGGCTTTTTTTTTCAGACAAAAAAACGACCATGTATAGTAAGGCTTTTTTTTCTCGACAAAAAAACAACCATGTATAGTAAGGCTTTTTTTTCTCGACAAAAAAACGACCATGTATAGTAAGGCTTTTTTTTTCCGACAAAAAAACGACCATGTATAGTAAGGCTTTTTTTTTCAGACAAAAAAACGACCATGTATAGTAAGGCTTTTTTTTCTCGACAAAAAAACGACCATGTATAGTAAGGCTTTTTTTTCTCGACAAAAAAACGACCATGTATAGTAAGGCTTTTTTTTTCCGACAAAAAAACGACCATGTATAGTAAGGCTTTTTTTTTCAGACAAAAAAACGACCATGTATAGTAATCCTTTTTTTTCTCGACAAAAAAACGACCATGTATAGTAAGGCTTTTTTTTCCGACAAAAAAATGACCATGTATAGTAAGGCTTTTTTTTCTGACAAAAAAACGACCATGTATAGTAAGGCTTTTTTTTCTGACAAAAAAACGACCATGTATAGTAAGGCTTTTTTTTCTGACAAAAAAAACGACCATGTATAGTAAGGCTTTTTTTTCTGACAAAAAAACGACCATTATAGTAAGGCTTTTTTTTCGACAAAAAAAACGACCATGTATAGTAAGGCTTTTTTTTTTCGACAAAAAAACGACCATGTATAGTAAGGCTTTTTTTTTCGACAAAAAAACAACCATGTATAGTAAGGCTTTTTTTTCCGACAAAAAAACGACCATGTATAGTAAGGCTTTTTTTTTCGACAAAAAAACGACCATGTATAGTAAGGCTTTTTTTTTCGACAAAAAAACGACCATGTATAGTAAGGCTTTTTTTTTCGACAAAAAAACGACCATGTATAGTAAGGCTTTTTTTTCCGACAAAAAAACGACCATGTATAGTAAGGCTTTTTTTTCTGACAAAAAAACGACCATGTATAGTAAGGCTTTTTTTTCCGACAAAAAAACGACCATGTATAGTAAGGCTTTTTTTTCCGACAAAAAAACGACCATGTATAGTAAGGCTTTTTTTTCCGACAAAAAAACGACCATGTATAGTAAGGCTTTTTTTCCCGACAAAAAACGACCATGTATAGTAAGGCTTTTTTTTCCCGACAAAAAAACGACCATGTATAGTAAGGCTTTTTTTTCCGACAAAAAAATGACCATGTATAGTAAGGCTTTTTTTTCTGACAAAAAAACAACCATGTATAGTAAGGCTTTTTTTTTCTGACAAAAAAACGACCATGTATAGTAAGGCTTTTTTTTCTGACAAAAAAACGACCATGTATAGTAAGGCTTTTTTTTCTGACAAGAAAACGACCATGTATAGTAAGGCTTTTTTTTCGACAAAAAAACGACCATGTATAGTAAGGCTTTTTTTTTCGACAAAAAAACGACCATGTATAGTAAGGCTTTTTTTTCCGACAAAAAAATGACCATGTATAGTAAGGCTTTTTTTTCTGACAAAAAAACAACCATGTATAGTAAGGCTTTTTTTTTCTGACAAAAAAACGACCATGTATAGCAAGGCTTTTTTTTCTGACAAAAAAACGACCATGTATAGTAAGGCTTTTTTTTCTGACAAGAAAACGACCATGTATAGTAAGGCTTTTTTTTCGACAAAAAAACGACCATGTATAGTAAGGCTTTTTTTTTCGACAAAAAAACGACCATGTATAGTAAGGCTTTTTTTTTCGACAAAAAAACAACCATGTATAGTAAGGCTTTTTTTTCTCGACAAAAAAACGACCATGTATAGTAAGGCTTTTTTTTTCGACAAAAAAACGACCATGTATAGTAAGGCTTTTTTTTTCGACAAAAAAACAACCATGTATAGTAAGGCTTTTTTTTCTCGACAAAAAAACGACCATGTATAGTAAGGCTTTTTTTTTCCGACAAAAAAACGACCATGTATAGTAAGGCTTTTTTTTTCAGACAAAAAAACGACCATGTATAGTAAGGCTTTTTTTTCTCGACAAAAAAACGACCATGTATAGTAAGGCTTTTTTTTCTCGACAAAAAAACGACCATGTATAGTAAGGCTTTTTTTTTCCGACAAAAAAACGACCATGTATAGTAAGGCTTTTTTTTTCAGACAAAAAAACGACCATGTATAGTAAGGCTTTTTTTTCTCGACAAAAAAACAACCATGTATAGTAAGGCTTTTTTTTCTCGACAAAAAAACGACCATGTATAGTAAGGCTTTTTTTTTCCGACAAAAAAACGACCATGTATAGTAAGGCTTTTTTTTTCAGACAAAAAAACGACCATGTATAGTAAGGCTTTTTTTTCTCGACAAAAAAACGACCATGTATAGTAAGGCTTTTTTTTCTCGACAAAAAAACGACCATGTATAGTAAGGCTTTTTTTTTCCGACAAAAAAACGACCATGTATAGTAAGGCTTTTTTTTTCAGACAAAAAAACGACCATGTATAGTAATCCTTTTTTTTCTCGACAAAAAAACGACCATGTATAGTAAGGCTTTTTTTTCCGACAAAAAAATGACCATGTATAGTAAGGCTTTTTTTTCTGACAAAAAAACGACCATGTATAGTAAGGCTTTTTTTTCTGACAAAAAAACGACCATGTATAGTAAGGCTTTTTTTTCTGACAAAAAAAACGACCATGTATAGTAAGGCTTTTTTTTCTGACAAAAAAACGACCATTATAGTAAGGCTTTTTTTTCGACAAAAAAAACGACCATGTATAGTAAGGCTTTTTTTTTTCGACAAAAAAACGACCATGTATAGTAAGGCTTTTTTTTTCGACAAAAAAACAACCATGTATAGTAAGGCTTTTTTTTCCGACAAAAAAACGACCATGTATAGTAAGGCTTTTTTTTTCGACAAAAAAACGACCATGTATAGTAAGGCTTTTTTTTTCGACAAAAAAACGACCATGTATAGTAAGGCTTTTTTTTTCGACAAAAAAACGACCATGTATAGTAAGGCTTTTTTTTCCGACAAAAAAACGACCATGTATAGTAAGGCTTTTTTTTCTGACAAAAAAACGACCATGTATAGTAAGGCTTTTTTTTCCGACAAAAAAACGACCATGTATAGTAAGGCTTTTTTTTCCGACAAAAAAACGACCATGTATAGTAAGGCTTTTTTTTCCGACAAAAAAACGACCATGTATAGTAAGGCTTTTTTTCCCGACAAAAAACGACCATGTATAGTAAGGCTTTTTTTTCCCGACAAAAAAACGACCATGTATAGTAAGGCTTTTTTTTCCGACAAAAAAATGACCATGTATAGTAAGGCTTTTTTTTCTGACAAAAAAACAACCATGTATAGTAAGGCTTTTTTTTTCTGACAAAAAAACGACCATGTATAGTAAGGCTTTTTTTTCTGACAAAAAAACGACCATGTATAGTAAGGCTTTTTTTTCTGACAAGAAAACGACCATGTATAGTAAGGCTTTTTTTTCGACAAAAAAACGACCATGTATAGTAAGGCTTTTTTTTTCGACAAAAAAACGACCATGTATAGTAAGGCTTTTTTTTTCGACAAAAAAACAACCATGTATAGTAAGGCTTTTTTTTTGCGACAAAAAAACGACCATGTATAGTAAGGCTTTTTTTTTCGACAAAAAAACGACCATGTATAGTAAGGCTTTTTTTTTGCGACAAAAAACGACCATGTATAGTAAGGCTTTTTTTTCTGACAAAAAAACGACCATGTAAAGTAAGGCTTTTTTTTCTCGACAAAAAAACAACCATGTATAGTAAGGCTTTTTTTTCAAAAAAAAAAACGACCATGTATAGTAAGGCTTTTTTTTCCCACAAAAAAACGACCATGTATATTTTTCCGACAAAAAAACGACCATGTATAGTAAGGCTTTTTTTTCCGACAAAAAAACGACCATGTATAGTAAGGCTTTTTTTTCCCACAAAAAAATGACCATGTATAGTAAGGCTTTTTTTTCCGACAAAAAAAACGACCATGTATAGTAAGGCTTTTTTTTCCGACAAAAAAACGACCATGTATAGTAAGGCTTTTTTTTCTCGACAAAAAAACGACCATGTATAGTAAGGCTTTTTTTTTCGACAAAAAAACGACCATGTATAGTAAGGCTTTTTTTTCCGACAAAAAAACGACCATGTATAGTAAGGCTTTTTTTTCCGACAAAAAAACGACCATGTATAGTCAGGCTTTTTTTTCCGACAAAAAAATGACCATGTATAGTAAGGCTTTTTTTTCCGACAAAAAAACGACCATGTATAGTAAGGCTTTTTTTTCCGACAAAAAAACGACCATGTATAGTAAGGCTTTTTTTTTCAGACAAAAAAACGACCATGTATAGTAAGGCTTTTTTTTCTCGACAAAAAAACGACCATGTATAGTAAGGCTTTTTTTTCTCGACAAAAAAACGACCATGTATAGTAAGGCTTTTTTTTCCGACAAAAAAACGACCATGTATAGTAAGGCTTTTTTTTCTGACAAAAAAACAACCATGTATAGTAAGGCTTTTTTTTCTGACAAAAAAACGACCATGTATAGTAAGGCTTTTTTTTCCGACAAAAAAACGACCATGTATAGTAAGGCTTTTTTTTCCGACAAAAAAACGACCATGTATAGTAAGGCTTTTTTTTCCGACAAAAAAACGACCATGTATAGTAAGGCTTTTTTTTCTCGACAAAAAAACGACCATGTATAGTAAGGCTTTTTTTTCCGACAAAAAAACGACCATGTATAGTAAGGCTTTTTTTTTTGACAAAAAAACGACCATGTATAGTAAGTGTTTTTTTTCCGACAAAAAAACGACCATGTATAGTAAGGCTTTTTTTTCCGACAATAAAACGACCATGTATAGTAAGGCTTTTTTTTCCGACAAAAAAACGACCATGTATAGTAAGGCTTTTTTTTCTCGACAAAAAAACGACCATGTATAGTAAGGCTTTTTTTTCCGACAAAAAAACGACCATGTATAGTAAGGCTTTTTTTTTCAGACAAAAAAACGACCATGTATAGTAAGGCTTTTTTTTCTCGACAAAAAAACGACCATGTATAGTAAGGCTTTTTTTTCCGACAAAAAAATGACCATGTATAGTAAGGCTTTTTTTTCTGACAAAAAAACGACCATGTATAGTAAGGCTTTTTTTTCTGACAAAAAAACGACCATGTACAGTAAGGCTTTTTTTTCTGACAAAAAAACGACCATGTATAGTAAGGCTTTTTTTTCTGACAAAAAAACGACCATGTATAGTAAGGCTTTTTTTTCGACAAAAAAACGACCATGTATAGTAAGGCTTTTTTTTTCGACAAAAAAACGACCATGTATAGTAAGGCTTTTTTTTTCGACAAAAAAACAACCATGTATAGTAAGGCTTTTTTTTCCGACAAAAAAACGACCATGTATAGTAAGGCTTTTTTTTTCGACAAAAAAACGACCATGTATAGTAAGGCTTTTTTTTTCGACAAAAAAACGACCATGTATAGTAAGGCTTTTTTTTTCGACAAAAAAACGACCATGTATAGTAAGGCTTTTTTTTTCGACAAAAAAACGACCATGTATAGTAAGGCTTTTTTTTCCGACAAAAAAACGACCATGTATAGTAAGGCTTTTTTTTTCCGACAAAAAAACGACCATGTATAGTAAGGCTTTTTTTTCCGACAAAAAACCGACCATGTATAGTAAGGCTTTTTTTTTCGACAAAAAAACGACCATGTATAGTAAGGCTTTTTTTTCCGACAAAAAAACGACCATGTATAGTAAGGCTTTTTTTTTCCGACAAAAAAACGACCATGTATAGTAAGGCTTTTTTTTCCGACAAAAAACCGACCATGTATAGTAAGGCTTTTTTTTCCGACAAAAAAACGACCATGTATAGTAAGGCTTTTTTTTCTGACAAAAAAACGACCATGTATAGTAAGGCTTTTTTTTCCGACAAAAAGACGACCATGTATAGTAAGGCTTTTTTTTCTGACAAAAAACGACCATGTATAGTAAGGCTTTTTTTTCTGACAAAAAAACGACCATGTATAGTAAGGCTTTTTTTTTCAGACAAAAAAACGACCATGTATAGTAAGGCTTTTTTTTCTGACAAAAAAACGACCATGTATAGTAAGGCTTTTTTTTCTGACAAAAAAACGACCATGTATAGTAAGGCTTTTTTTTCTGACAAAAAAACGACCATGTATAGTAAGGCTTTTTTGTCTGACAAAAAAACGACCATGTATAGTAAGGCTTTTTTTTCTGACAAAAAAACGACCATGTATAGTAAGGCTTTTTTTTCCGACAAAAAGACGACCATGTATAGTAAGGCTTTTTTTTCTGACAAAAAACGACCATGTATAGTAAGGCTTTTTTTTCTGACAAAAAAACGACCATGTATAGTAAGGCTTTTTTTTCTCGACAAAAAAACGACCATGTATAGTAAGGCTTTTTTTTCCGACAAAAAAACGACCATGTATAGTAAGGCTTTTTTTTCGACAAAAAAACAACCATGTATAGTAAGGCTTTTTTTTTCGACAAAAAAACGACCATGTATAGTAAGGCTTTTTTTTTCGACAAAAAAACGACCATGTATAGTAAGGCTTTTTTTTCCGACAAAAAAACGACCATGTATAGTAAGGCTTTTTTTTTCCGACAAAAAAATGACCATGTATAGTAAGGCTTTTTTTTCTGACAAAAAAACGACCATGTATAGTAAGGCTTTTTTTTCCGACAAAAAAACAACCATGTGTAGTAAGGCTTTTTTTTTCAAAAAAAAAAAGACCATGTATAGTAAGGCTTTTTTTTCCGACAAAAAAACGACCATGTATAGTAAGGCTTTTTTTTCCGACAAAAAAACGACCATGTATAGTAAGGCTTTTTTTTCCGACAAAAAAAACGACCATGTATAGTAAGGCTTTTTTTTCCGACAAAAAAACGACCATGTATAGTAAGGCTTTTTTTTCCGACAAAAAAACAACCATGTATAGTAAGGCTTTTTTTTTCAAAAAAAAAACGACCATGTATAGTAAGGCTTTTTTTTCCGACAAAAAAACGACCATGTATAGTAAGGCTTTTTTTTCCGACAAAAAAACGACCATGTATAGTAAGGCTTTTTTTTCCGACAAAAAAAACGACCATGTATAGTAAGGCTTTTTTTTCCGACAAAAAAACGACCATGTATAGTAAGGCTTTTTTTTCTCGACAAAAAAACGACCATGTATAGTAAGGCTTTTTTTTCTGACAAAAAAAACGACCATGTATAGTAAGGCTTTTTTTTCTGACAAAAAAACGACCATGTATAGTAAGGCTTTTTTTTTCTCGACAAAAAAACAACCATGTATAGTAAGGCTTTTTTTTCCGACAAAAAAATGACCATGTATAGTAAGGCTTTTTTTTCGACAAAAAAACGACCATGTATAGTAAGGATTTATTTTTCCGACAAAAAACGACCATGTATAGTAAGGCTTTTTTTTCTCGACAAAAAAACGACCATGTATAGTAAGGCTTTTTTTTCTGACAAAAAAACGACCATGTATAGTAAGGCTTTTTTTTCCGACAAAAAAACGACCATGTATAGTAAGGCTTTTTTTTCGACAAAAAAATGACCATGTATAGTTAGGCTTTTTTTTTCGACAAAAAAACGACCATGTATAGTAAGGCTTTTTTTTCCGACAAAAAAACGACCATGTATAGTAAGGCTTTTTTTTCCGACAAAAAAACGACCATGTATAGTAAGGCTTTTTTTTCCGACAAAAAAACGACCATGTATAGTAAGGCTTTTTTTTTCAGACAAAAAAACGACCATGTATAGTAAGGCTTTTTTTTCTCGACAAAAAAAACGACCATGTATAGTAAGGCTTTTTTTTCTGACAAAAAAACGACCATGTATAGTAAGGATTTATTTTTCCGACAAAAAACGACCATGTATAGTAAGGCTTTTTTTTCTCGACAAAAAAACGACCATGTATAGTAAGGCTTTTTTTTCCGACAAAAAAAACGACCATGTATAGTAAGGCTTTTTTTTTCGACAAAAAAACGACCATGTATAGTAAGGCTTTTTTTTCTGACAAAAAAACAACCATGTATAGTAAGGCTTTTTTTTTCCGACAAAAAAACGACCATGTATAGTAAGGCTTTTTTTTCGACAAAAAAACGACCATGTATAGTAAGGCTTTTTTTTTCGACAAAAAAACGACCATGTATAGTAAGGCTTTTTTTTCCGACAAAAAAACGACCATGTATAGTAAGGCTTTTTTTTTCCGACAAAAAAACGACCATGTATAGTAAGGCTTTTTTTTCCGACAAAAAACCGACCATGTATAGTAAGGCTTTTTTTTCTGACAAAAAAACGACCATGTATAGTAAGGCTTTTTTTTCTGACAAAAAAACGACCATGTATAGTAAGGCTTTTTTTTTCGACAAAAAAACGACCATGTATAGTAAGGCTTTTTTTTCCGACAAAAAAACGACCATGTATAGTAAGGCTTTTTTTTCTGACAAAAAAACGACCATGTATAGTAAGGCTTTTTTTTCCGACAAAAAGACGACCATGTATAGTAAGGCTTTTTTTTCTGACAAAAAACGACCATGTATAGTAAGGCTTTTTTTTCTGACAAAAAAACGACCATGTATAGTAAGGCTTTTTTTTTCAGACAAAAAAACGACCATGTATAGTAAGGCTTTTTTTTCTGACAAAAAAACGACCATGTATAGTAAGGCTTTTTTTTCTGACAAAAAAACGACCATGTATAGTAAGGCTTTTTTTTCTGACAAAAAAACGACCATGTATAGTAAGGCTTTTTTTGTCTGACAAAAAAACGACCATGTATAGTAAGGCTTTTTTTTCTGACAAAAAAACGACCATGTATAGTAAGGCTTTTTTTTCTGACAAAAAAACGACCATGTATAGTAAGGCTTTTTTTTCCGACAAAAAAACGACCATGTATAGTAAGGCTTTTTTTTCCGACAAAAAAACGACCATGTATAGTAAGGCTTTTTTTTCTCGACAAAAAAACGACCATGTATAGTAAGGCTTTTTTTTCCGACAAAAAAACGACCATGTATAGTAAGGCTTTTTTTTTGACAAAAAAACGACCATGTATAGTAAGGCTTTTTTTTCCGACAAAAAAACGACCATGTATAGTAAGGCTTTTTTTTCCGACAATAAAACGACCATGTATAGTAAGGCTTTTTTTTCCGACAAAAAAACGACCATGTATAGTAAGGCTTTTTTTTCTCGACAAAAAAACGACCATGTATAGTAAGGCTTTTTTTTCCGACAAAAAAACGACCATGTATAGTAAGGCTTTTTTTTTCCGACAAAAAAACGACCATGTATAGTAAGGCTTTTTTTTTTCGACAAAAAAACGACCATGTATAGTAAGGCTTTTTTTTTCGACAAAAAAACAACCATGTATAGTAAGGCTTTTTTTTCCGACAAAAAAACGACCATGTATAGTAAGGCTTTTTTTTTCGACAAAAAAACGACCATGTATAGTAAGGCTTTTTTTTTCGACAAAAAAACGACCATGTATAGTAAGGCTTTTTTTTTCGACAAAAAAACGACCATGTATAGTAAGGCTTTTTTTTCTGACAAAAAAACAACCATGTATAGTAAGGCTTTTTTTTTCCGACAAAAAAACGACCATGTATAGTAAGGCTTTTTTTTCCGACAAAAAAACGACCATGTATAGTAAGGCTTTTTTTTTCCGACAAAAAAACGACCATGTATAGTAAGGCTTTTTTTTCCGACAAAAAACCGACCATGTATAGTAAGGCTTTTTTTTCTGACAAAAAAACGACCATGTATAGTAAGGCTTTTTTTTCTGACAAAAAAACGACCATGTATAGTAAGGCTTTTTTTTTCGACAAAAAAACGACCATGTATAGTAAGGCTTTTTTTTCCGACAAAAAAACGACCATGTATAGTAAGGCTTTTTTTTCTGACAAAAAGACGACCATGTATAGTAAGGCTTTTTTTTCTGACAAAAAACGACCATGTATAGTAAGGCTTTTTTTTCTGACAAAAAAACGACCATGTATAGTAAGGCTTTTTTTTTCAGACAAAAAAACGACCATGTATAGTAAGGCTTTTTTTTCTGACAAAAAAACGACCATGTATAGTAAGGCTTTTTTTTCTGACAAAAAAACGACCATGTATAGTAAGGCTTTTTTTTCTGAGAAAAAAACGACCATGTATAGTAAGGCTTTTTTTGTCTGACAAAAAAACGACCATGTATAGTAAGGCTTTTTTTTCTGACAAAAAAACGACCATGTATAGTAAGGCTTTTTTTTCTGACAAAAAAACGACCATGTATAGTAAGGCTTTTTTTTCCGACAAAAAAACGACCATGTATAGTAAGGCTTTTTTTTCCGACAAAAAAACGACCATGTATAGTAAGGCTTTTTTTTCTCGACAAAAAAACGACCATGTATAGTAAGGCTTTTTTTTCCGACAAAAAAACGACCATGTATAGTAAGGCTTTTTTTTTTGACAAAAAAACGACCATGTATAGTAAGGCTTTTTTTTCCGACAAAAAAACGACCATGTATAGTAAGGCTTTTTTTTCCGACAATAAAACGACCATGTATAGTAAGGCTTTTTTTTCCGACAAAAAAACGACCATGTATAGTAAGGCTTTTTTTTCTCGACAAAAAAACGACCATGTATAGTAAGGCTTTTTTTTCCGACAAAAAAACGACCATGTATAGTAAGGCTTTTTTTTTCAGACAAAAAAACGACCATGTATAGTAAGGCTTTTTTTTCTCGACAAAAAAACGACCATGTATAGTAAGGCTTTTTTTTCCGACAAAAAAATGACCATGTATAGTAAGGCTTTTTTTTCTGACAAAAAAACGACCATGTATAGTAAGGCTTTTTTTTCTGACAAAAAAACGACCATGTACAGTAAGGCTTTTTTTTCTGACAAAAAAACGACCATGTATAGTAAGGCTTTTTTTTCTGACAAAAAAACGACCATGTATAGTAAGGCTTTTTTTTCGACAAAAAAACGACCATGTATAGTAAGGCTTTTTTTTTTCGACAAAAAAACGACCATGTATAGTAAGGCTTTTTTTTTCGACAAAAAAACAACCATGTATAGTAAGGTTTTTTTTCCGACAAAAAAACGACCATGTATAGTAAGGCTTTTTTTTTCGACAAAAAAACGACCATGTATAGTAAGGCTTTTTTTTTCGACAAAAAAACGACCATGTATAGTAAGGCTTTTTTTTTCGACAAAAAAACGACCATGTATAGTAAGGCTTTTTTTTCTGACAAAAAAACAACCATGTATAGTAAGGCTTTTTTTTTCTGACAAAAAAACGACCATGTATAGTAAGGCTTTTTTTTCCGACAAAAAAACGACCATGTATAGTAAGGCTTTTTTTTTCCGACAAAAAAACGACCATGTATAGTAAGGCTTTTTTTTCCGACAAAAAACCGACCATGTATAGTAAGGCTTTTTTTTCTGACAAAAAAACGACCATGTATAGTAAGGCTTTTTTTTCTGACAAAAAAACGACCATGTATAGTAAGGCTTTTTTTTTCGACAAAAAAACGACCATGTATAGTAAGGCTTTTTTTTCCGACAAAAAAACGACCATGTATAGTAAGGCTTTTTTTTCTGACAAAAAAACGACCATGTATAGTAAGGCTTTTTTTTCCGACAAAAAGACGACCATGTATAGTAAGGCTTTTTTTTCTGACAAAAAACGACCATGTATAGTAAGGCTTTTTTTTCTGACAAAAAAACGACCATGTATAGTAAGGCTTTTTTTTTCAGACAAAAAAACGACCATGTATAGTAAGGCTTTTTTTTCTGACAAAAAAACGACCATGTATAGTAAGGCTTTTTTTTCTGACAAAAAAACGACCATGTATAGTAAGGCTTTTTTTTCTGACAAAAAAACGACCATGTATAGTAAGGCTTTTTTTTTCGACAAAAAAACGACCATGTATAGTAAGGCTTTTTTTTTCGACAAAAAAACGACCATGTATAGTAAGGCTTTTTTTTTCGACAAAAAAACGACCATGTATAGTAAGGCTTTTTTTTCTGACAAAAAAACAACCATGTATAGTAAGGCTTTTTTTTTCCGACAAAAAAACGACCATGTATAGTAAGGCTTTTTTTTCCGACAAAAAAACGACCATGTATAGTAAGGCTTTTTTTTTCCGACAAAAAAACGACCATGTATAGTAAGGCTTTTTTTTCCGACAAAAAACCGACCATGTATAGTAAGGCTTTTTTTTCTGACAAAAAAACGACCATGTATAGTAAGGCTTTTTTTTCTGACAAAAAAACGACCATGTATAGTAAGGCTTTTTTTTTCGACAAAAAAACGACCATGTATAGTAAGGCTTTTTTTTCCGACAAAAAAACGACCATGTATAGTAAGGCTTTTTTTTCTGACAAAAAAACGACCATGTATAGTAAGGCTTTTTTTTCCGACAAAAAGACGACCATGTATAGTAAGGCTTTTTTTTCTGACAAAAAACGACCATGTATAGTAAGGCTTTTTTTTCTGACAAAAAAACGACCATGTATAGTAAGGCTTTTTTTTTCAGACAAAAAAACGACCATGTATAGTAAGGCTTTTTTTTCTGACAAAAAAACGACCATGTATAGTAAGGCTTTTTTTTCTGACAAAAAAACGACCATGTATAGTAAGGCTTTTTTTTCTGACAAAAAAACGACCATGTATAGTAAGGCTTTTTTTGTCTGACAAAAAAACGACCATGTATAGTAAGGCTTTTTTTTCTGACAAAAAAACGACCATGTATAGTAAGGCTTTTTTTTCTGACAAAAAAACGACCATGTATAGTAAGGCTTTTTTTTCCGACAAAAAAACGACCATGTATAGTAAGGCTTTTTTTTCCGACAAAAAAACGACCATGTATAGTAAGGCTTTTTTTTCTCGACAAAAAAACGACCATGTATAGTAAGGCTTTTTTTTCCGACAAAAAAACGACCATGTATAGTAAGGCTTTTTTTTTTGACAAAAAAACGACCATGTATAGTAAGGCTTTTTTTTCCGACAAAAAAACGACCATGTATAGTAAGGCTTTTTTTTCCGACAATAAAACGACCATGTATAGTAAGGCTTTTTTTTCCGACAAAAAAACGACCATGTATAGTAAGGCTTTTTTTTCTCGACAAAAAAACGACCATGTATAGTAAGGCTTTTTTTTCCGACAAAAAAACGACCATGTATAGTAAGGCTTTTTTTTTCAGACAAAAAAACGACCATGTATAGTAAGGCTTTTTTTTCTCGACAAAAAAACGACCATGTATAGTAAGGCTTTTTTTTTTCCGACAAAAAAATGACCATGTATAGTAAGGCTTTTTTTTCTGACAAAAAAACGACCATGTATAGTAAGGCTTTTTTTTCTGACAAAAAAACGACCATGTACAGTAAGGCTTTTTTTTCTGACAAAAAAACGACCATGTATAGTAAGGCTTTTTTTTCTGACAAAAAAACGACCATGTATAGTAAGGCTTTTTTTTCGACAAAAAAACGACCATGTATAGTAAGGCTTTTTTTTTTCGACAAAAAAACGACCATGTATAGTAAGGCTTTTTTTTTCGACAAAAAAACAACCATGTATAGTAAGGCTTTTTTTTCCGACAAAAAAACGACCATGTATAGTAAGGCTTTTTTTTTCGACAAAAAAACGACCATGTATAGTAAGGCTTTTTTTTTCGACAAAAAAACGACCATGTATAGTAAGGCTTTTTTTTTCGACAAAAAAACGACCATGTATAGTAAGCCTTTTTTTTCTGACAAAAAAACAACCATGTATAGTAAGGCTTTTTTTTTCCGACAAAAAAACGACCATGTATAGTAAGGCTTTTTTTTCCGACAAAAAAACGACCATGTATAGTAAGGCTTTTTTTTCCGACAAAAAAACGACCATGTATAGTAAGGCTTTTTTTTCCGACAAAAAACCGACCATGTATAGTAAGGCTTTTTTTTCTGACAAAAAAACGACCATGTATAGTAAGGCTTTTTTTTCTGACAAAAAAACGACCATGTATAGTAAGGCTTTTTTTTTCGACAAAAAAACGACCATGTATAGTAAGGCTTTTTTTTCCGACAAAAAAACGACCATGTATAGTAAGGCTTTTTTTTCTGACAAAAAAACGACCATGTATAGTAAGGCTTTTTTTTCCGACAAAAAGACGACCATGTATAGTAAGGCTTTTTTTTCTGACAAAAAACGACCATGTATAGTAAGGCTTTTTTTTCTGACAAAAAAACGACCATGTATAGTAAGGCTTTTTTTTTCAGACAAAAAAACGACCATGTATAGTAAGGCTTTTTTTTCTGACAAAAAAACGACCATGTATAGTAAGGCTTTTTTTTCTGACAAAAAAACGACCATGTATAGTAAGGCTTTTTTTTCTGACAAAAAAACGACCATGTATAGTAAGGCTTTTTTTGTCTGACAAAAAAACGACCATGTATAGTAAGGCTTTTTTTTCTGACAAAAAAACGACCATGTATAGTAAGGCTTTTTTTTCCGACAAAAAGACGACCATGTATAGTAAGGCTTTTTTTTTCAGACAAAAAAACGACCATGTATAGTAAGGCTTTTTTTTCTCGACAAAAAAACGACCATGTATAGTAAGGCTTTTTTTTCTGACAAAAAAACGACCATGTATAGTAAGGATTTTTTTTTCGACAAAAAAACGACCATGTATAGTAAGGCTTTTTTTTCTGACAAAAAAACAACCATGTATAGTAAGGCTTTTTTTTCCGACAAAAAAACGACCATGTATAGTAAGGCTTTTTTTTCCGACAAAAAACCGACCATGTATAGTAAGGCTTTTTTTTCTGACAAAAAAACGACCATGTATAGTAAGGCTTTTTTTTCTGACAAAAAAACGACCATGTATAGTAAGGCTTTTTTTTTCGACAAAAAAACGACCATGTATAGTAAGGCTTTTTTTTCCGACAAAAAAACGACCATGTATAGTAAGGCTTTTTTTTCTGACAAAAAAACGACCATGTATAGTAAGGCTTTTTTTTCCGACAAAAAGACGACCATGTATAGTAAGGCTTTTTTTTCTGACAAAAAACGACCATGCATAGTAAGGCTTTTTTTTCTGACAAAAAAACGACCATGTATAGTAAGGCTTTTTTTTTCAGACAAAAAAACGACCATGTATAGTAAGGCTTTTTTTTCTGACAAAAAAACGACCATGTATAGTAAGGCTTTTTTTTCTGACAAAAAAACGACCATGTATAGTAAGGCTTTTTTTTCTGACAAAAAAACGACCATGTATAGTAAGGCTTTTTTTGTCTGACAAAAAAACGACCATGTATAGTAAGGCTTTTTTTTCTGACAAAAAAACGACCATGTATAGTAAGGCTTTTTTTTTCAGACAAAAAAACGACCATGTATAGTAAGGCTTTTTTTTCTGACAAAAAAACGACCATGTATAGTAAGGCTTTTTTTTCTGACAAAAAAACGACCATGTATAGTAAGGCTTTTTTTTCTGACAAAAAAACGACCATGTATAGTAAGGCTTTTTTTGTCTGACAAAAAAACGACCATGTATAGTAAGGCTTTTTTTTCTGACAAAAAAACGACCATGTATAGTAAGGCTTTTTTTTCCGACAAAAAGACGACCATGTATAGTAAGGCTTTTTTTTTCAGACAAAAAAACGACCATGTATAGTAAGGCTTTTTTTTCTCGACAAAAAAACGACCATGTATAGTAAGGCTTTTTTTTCTGACAAAAAAACGACCATGTATAGTAAGGCTTTTTTTTCTGACAAAAAACGACCATGTATAGTAAGGCTTTTTTTTCCGACAATAAAACGACCATGTATAGTAAGGCTTTTTTTTCCGACAAAAAAACGACCATGTATAGTAAGGCTTTTTTTTCTCGACAAAAAAACGACCATGTATAGTAAGGCTTTTTTTTCTGACAAAAAAACGACCATGTATAGTAAGGCTTTTTTTTTCAGACAAAAAAACGACCATGTATAGTAAGGCTTTTTTTTCTCGACAAAAAAACGACCATGTATAGTAAGGCTTTTTTTTCCGACAAAAAAATGACCATGTATAGTAAGGCTTTTTTTTCTGACAAAAAAACGACCATGTACAGTAAGGCTTTTTTTTCTGACAAAAAAACGACCATGTACAGTAAGGCTTTTTTTTCTGACAAAAAAACGACCATGTATAGTAAGGCTTTTTTTTCTGACAAAAAAACGACCATGTATAGTAAGGCTTTTTTTTCGACAAAAAAACGACCATGTATAGTAAGGCTTTTTTTTTTCGACAAAAAAACGACCATGTATAGTAAGGCTTTTTTTTTCGACAAAAAAACAACCATGTATAGTAAGGCTTTTTTTTCCGACAAAAAAACGACCATGTATAGTAAGGCTTTTTTTTCGACAAAAAAACGACCATGTATAGTAAGGCTTTTTTTTCCGACAAAAAAACGACCATGTATAGTAAGGCTTTTTTTTCCGACAAAAAAACGACCATGTATAGTAAGGCTTTTTTTTCCGACAAAAAAACGACCATGTATAGTAAGGCTTTTTTTTCCGACAAAAAAACGACCATGTATAGTAAGGCTTTTTTTTCCGACAAAAAAACAACCATGTATAGTAAGGCTTTTTTTTCTGACAAAAAAACGACCATGTATAGTAAGGCTTTTTTTTCCGACAAAAAAACGACCATGTATAGTAAGGCTTTTTTTTCCGACAAAAAAACGACCATGTATAGTAAGGCTTTTTTTTTCCGACAAAAAAACGACCATGTATAGTAAGGCTTTTTTTTCTCGACAAAAAAACGACCATGTATAGTAAGGCTTTTTTTTCCGACAAAAAAACGACCATGTATAGTAAGGCTTTTTTTTTTGACAAAAAAACGACCATGTATAGTAAGGCTTATTTTTCCGACAAAAAAACGACCATGTATAGTAAGGCTTTTTTTTCCGACAATAAAACGACCATGTATAGTAAGGCTTTTTTTTCCGACAAAAAAACGACCATGTATAGTAAGGCTTTTTTTTCTCGACAAAAAAACGACCATGTATAGTAAGGCTTTTTTTTCCGACAAAAAAACGACCATGTATAGTAAGGCTTTTTTTTTCGACAACAAAACGACCATGTATAGAAAGGCTTTTTTTTTCGACAAAAAAACGACCATGTATAGTAAGGCTTTTTTTTCTGACAAAAAAACAACCATGTATAGTAAGGCTTTTTTTTTCCGACAAAAAAACGACCATGTATAGTAAGGCTTTTTTTTCGACAAAAAAACGACCATGTATAGTAAGGCTTTTTTTTCCGACAAAAAAACGACCATGTATAGTAAGGATTTATTTTTCCGACAAAAAACGACCATGTATAGTAAGGCTTTTTTTTCTCGACAAAAAAACGACCATGTATAGTAAGGCTTTTTTTTCTGACAAAAAAACGACCATGTATAGTAAGGCTTTTTTTTCCGACAAAAAAACGACCATGTATAGTAAGGCTTTTTTTTCGACAAAAAAACGACCATGTATAGTAAGGCTTTTTTTTCCGACAAAAAGACGACCATGTATAGTAAGGCTTTTTTTTCTGACAAAAAACGACCATGTATAGTAAGGCTTTTTTTTCTGACAAAAAAACGACCATGTATAGTAAGGCTTTTTTTTTCAGACAAAAAAACGACCATGTATAGTAAGGCTTTTTTTTCTGACAAAAAAACGACCATGTATAGTAAGGCTTTTTTTTCTGACAAAAAAACGACCATGTATAGTAAGGCTTTTTTTTCTGACAAAAAAACGACCATGTATAGTAAGGCTTTTTTTGTCTGACAAAAAAACGACCATGTATAGTAAGGCTTTTTTTTCTGACAAAAAAACGACCATGTATAGTAAGGCTTTTTTTTCCGACAAAAAGACGACCATGTATAGTAAGGCTTTTTTTTTCAGACAAAAAAACGACCATGTATAGTAAGGCTTTTTTTTCTCGACAAAAAAACGACCATGTATAGTAAGGCTTTTTTTTCTGACAAAAAAACGACCATGTATAGTAAGGATTTTTTTTTCGACAAAAAAACGACCATGTATAGTAAGGCTTTTTTTTCTGACAAAAAAACAACCATGTATAGTAAGGCTTTTTTTTCCGACAAAAAAACGACCATGTATAGTAAGGCTTTTTTTTCCGACAAAAAACCGACCATGTATAGTAAGGCTTTTTTTTCTGACAAAAAAACGACCATGTATAGTAAGGCTTTTTTTTCTGACAAAAAAACGACCATGTATAGTAAGGCTTTTTTTTTCGACAAAAAAACGACCATGTATAGTAAGGCTTTTTTTTCCGACAAAAAAACGACCATGTATAGTAAGGCTTTTTTTTCTGACAAAAAAACGACCATGTATAGTAAGGCTTTTTTTTCCGACAAAAAGACGACCATGTATAGTAAGGCTTTTTTTTCTGACAAAAAACGACCATGCATAGTAAGGCTTTTTTTTCTGACAAAAAAACGACCATGTATAGTAAGGCTTTTTTTTTCAGACAAAAAAACGACCATGTATAGTAAGGCTTTTTTTTCTGACAAAAAAACGACCATGTATAGTAAGGCTTTTTTTTCTGACAAAAAAACGACCATGTATAGTAAGGCTTTTTTTTCTGACAAAAAAACGACCATGTATAGTAAGGCTTTTTTTGTCTGACAAAAAAACGACCATGTATAGTAAGGCTTTTTTTTCTGACAAAAAAACGACCATGTATAGTAAGGCTTTTTTTTCCGACAAAAAGACGACCATGTATAGTAAGGCTTTTTTTTTCAGACAAAAAAACGACCATGTATAGTAAGGCTTTTTTTTCTCGACAAAAAAACGACCATGTATAGTAAGGCTTTTTTTTCTGACAAAAAAACGACCATGTATAGTAAGGCTTTTTTTTCTGACAAAAAAACGACCATGTATAGTAAGGCTTTTTTTTCTGACAAAAAAACGACCATGTATAGTAAGGCTTTTTTTTTCGACAAAAAAACGACCATGTATAGTAAGGCTTTTTTTTCCGACAAAAAAACGACCATGTATAGTAAGGCTTTTTTTCTGACAAAAAAACGACCATGTATAGTAAGGCTTTTTTTTCCGACAAAAAGACGACCATGTATAGTAAGGCTTTTTTTTTCTGACAAAAAACGACCATGTATAGTAAGGCTTTTTTTTTCTGACAAAAAAACGACCATGTATAGTAAGGCTTTTTTTTTCAGACAAAAAAACGACCATGTATAGTAAGGCTTTTTTTTCTGACAAAAAAACGACCATGTATAGTAAGGCTTTTTTTTCTGACAAAAAAACGACCATGTATAGTAAGGCTTTTTTTTCTGACAAAAAAACGACCATGTATAGTAAGGCTTTTTTTGTCTGACAAAAAAACGACCATGTATAGTAAGGCTTTTTTTTCTGACAAAAAAACGACCATGTATAGTAAGGCTTTTTTTTCCGACAAAAAGACGACCATGTATAGTAAGGCTTTTTTTTTCAGACAAAAAAACGACCATGTATAGTAAGGCTTTTTTTTCTCGACAAAAAAACGACCATGTATAGTAAGGCTTTTTTTTCTGACAAAAAAACGACCATGTATAGTAAGGCTTTTTTTTCTGACAAAAAACGACCATGTATAGTAAGGCTTTTTTTTCCGACAATAAAACGACCATGTATAGTAAGGCTTTTTTTTCCGACAAAAAAACGACCATGTATAGTAAGGCTTTTTTTTCTCGACAAAAAAACGACCATGTATAGTAAGGCTTTTTTTTCTGACAAAAAAACGACCATGTATAGTAAGGCTTTTTTTTTCAGACAAAAAAACGACCATGTATAGTAAGGCTTTTTTTTCTCGACAAAAAAACGACCATGTATAGTAAGGCTTTTTTTTCCGACAAAAAAATGACCATGTATAGTAAGGCTTTTTTTTCTGACAAAAAAACGACCATGTACAGTAAGGCTTTTTTTTCTGACAAAAAAACGACCATGTACAGTAAGGCTTTTTTTTCTGACAAAAAAACGACCATGTATAGTAAGGCTTTTTTTTCTGACAAAAAAACGACCATGTATAGTAAGGCTTTTTTTTCGACAAAAAAACGACCATGTATAGTAAGGCTTTTTTTTTTCGACAAAAAAACGACCATGTATAGTAAGGCTTTTTTTTTCGACAAAAAAACAACCATGTATAGTAAGGCTTTTTTTTCCGACAAAAAAACGACCATGTATAGTAAGGCTTTTTTTTCGACAAAAAAACGACCATGTATAGTAAGGCTTTTTTTTCCGACAAAAAAACGACCATGTATAGTAAGGCTTTTTTTTCCGACAAAAAAACGACCATGTATAGTAAGGCTTTTTTTTCCGACAAAAAAACGACCATGTATAGTAAGGCTTTTTTTTCCGACAAAAAAACGACCATGTATAGTAAGGCTTTTTTTTCCGACAAAAAAACAACCATGTATAGTAAGGCTTTTTTTTCTGACAAAAAAACGACCATGTATAGTAAGGCTTTTTTTTCCGACAAAAAAACGACCATGTATAGTAAGGCTTTTTTTTCCGACAAAAAAACGACCATGTATAGTAAGGCTTTTTTTTTCCGACAAAAAAACGACCATGTATAGTAAGGCTTTTTTTTCTCGACAAAAAAACGACCATGTATAGTAAGGCTTTTTTTTCCGACAAAAAAACGACCATGTATAGTAAGGCTTTTTTTTTTGACAAAAAAACGACCATGTATAGTAAGGCTTATTTTTCCGACAAAAAAACGACCATGTATAGTAAGGCTTTTTTTTCCGACAATAAAACGACCATGTATAGTAAGGCTTTTTTTTCCGACAAAAAAACGACCATGTATAGTAAGGCTTTTTTTTCTCGACAAAAAAACGACCATGTATAGTAAGGCTTTTTTTTCCGACAAAAAAACGACCATGTATAGTAAGGCTTTTTTTTTCGACAACAAAACGACCATGTATAGAAAGGCTTTTTTTTTCGACAAAAAAACGACCATGTATAGTAAGGCTTTTTTTTCTGACAAAAAAACAACCATGTATAGTAAGGCTTTTTTTTTCCGACAAAAAAACGACCATGTATAGTAAGGCTTTTTTTTCGACAAAAAAACGACCATGTATAGTAAGGCTTTTTTTTTCGACAAAAAAACGACCATGTATAGTAAGGCTTTTTTTTCCGACAAAAAAACGACCATGTATAGTAAGGCTTTTTTTTTCCGACAAAAAAACGACCATGTATAGTAAGGCTTTTTTTTCCGACAAAAAACCGACCATGTATAGTAAGGCTTTTTTTTCTGACAAAAAAACGACCATGTATAGTAAGGCTTTTTTTTCTGACAAAAAAACGACCATGTATAGTAAGGCTTTTTTTTTCGACAAAAAAACGACCATGTATAGTAAGGCTTTTTTTTCCGACAAAAAAACGACCATGTATAGTAAGGCTTTTTTTTCTGACAAAAAAACGACCATGTATAGTAAGGCTTTTTTTTCCGACAAAAAGACGATCATGTATAGTAAGGCTTTTTTTTCTGACAAAAAACGACCATGTATAGTAAGGCTTTTTTTTCTGACAAAAAAACGACCATGTATAGTAAGGCTTTTTTTTTCAGACAAAAAAACGACCATGTATAGTAAGGCTTTTTTTTCTGACAAAAAAACGACCATGTATAGTAAGGCTTTTTTTTCTGACAAAAAAACGACCATGTATAGTAAGGCTTTTTTTTCTGACAAAAAAACGACCATGTATAGTAAGGCTTTTTTTGTCTGACAAAAAAACGACCATGTATAGTAAGGCTTTTTTTTCTGACAAAAAAACGACCATGTATAGTAAGGCTTTTTTTTCTGACAAAAAAACGACCATGTATAGTAAGGCTTTTTTTTCGACAAAAAAACGACCATGTATAGTAAGGCTTTTTTTTTTTGACAAAAAAACGACCATGTATAGTAAGGCTTTTTTTTTCGACAAAAAAACAACCATGTATAGTAAGGCTTTTTTTTCCGACAAAAAAACGACCATGTATAGTAAGGCTTTTTTTTCTGACAAAAAAACGACCATGTATAGTAAGGCTTTTTTTTCTGACAAAAAAACGACCATGTATAGTAAGGCTTTTTTTGTCTGACAAAAAAACGACCATGTATAGTAAGGCTTTTTTTTCTGACAAAAAAACGACCATGTATAGTAAGGCTTTTTTTTCTGACAAAAAAACAACCATGTATAGTAAGGCTTTTTTTTTCCGACAAAAAAACGACCATGTATAGTAAGGCTTTTTTTTCGACAAAAAAACGACCATGTATAGTAAGGCTTTTTTTTTCGACAAAAAAACGACCATGTATAGTAAGGCTTTTTTTTCCGACAAAAAAACGACCATGTATAGTAAGGCTTTTTTTTTCCGACAAAAAAACGACCATGTATAGTAAGGCTTTTTTTTCCGACAAAAAACCGACCATGTATAGTAAGGCTTTTTTTTCTGACAAAAAAACGACCATGTATAGTAAGGCTTTTTTTTCTGACAAAAAAACGTCCATGTATAGTAAGGCTTTTTTTTTCGACAAAAAAACGACCATGTATAGTAAGGCTTTTTTTTCCGACAAAAAAACGACCATGTATAGTAAGGCTTTTTTTTCTGACAAAAAAACGACCATGTATAGTAAGGCTTTTTTTTCCGACAAAAAGACGACCATGTATAGTAAGGCTTTTTTTTCTGACAAAAAACGACCATGTATAGTAAGGCTTTTTTTCTGACAAAAAAACGACCATGTATAGTAAGGCTTTTTTTTTCAGACAAAAAAACGACCATGTATAGTAAGGCTTTTTTTTCTGACAAAAAAACGACCATGTATAGTAAGGCTTTTTTTTCTCGACAAAAAAACGACCATGTATAGTAAGGCTTTTTTTTCCGACAAAAAAACGACCATGTATAGTAAGGCTTTTTTTTTTGACAAAAAAACGACCATGTATAGTAAGGCTTTTTTTTCCGACAAAAAAACGACCATGTATAGTAAGGCTTTTTTTTCCGACAATAAAACGACCATGTATAGTAAGGCTTTTTTTTCCGACAAAAAAACGACCATGTATAGTAAGGCTTTTTTTTCTCGACAAAAAAACGACCATGTATAGTAAGGCTTTTTTTTCCGACAAAAAAACGACCATGTATAGTAAGGCTTTTTTTTTCGACAAAAAAACAACCATGTATAGTAAGGCTTTTTTTTCCGACAAAAAAACGACCATGTATAGTAAGGCTTTTTTTTTCGACAACAAAACGACCATGTATAGAAAGGCTTTTTTTTTCGACAAAAAAACGACCATGTATAGTAAGGCTTTTTTTTCTGACAAAAAAACAACCATGTATAGTAAGGCTTTTTTTTTCCGACAAAAAAACGACCATGTATAGTAAGGCTTTTTTTTCGACAAAAAAACGACCATGTATAGTAAGGCTTTTTTTTTCGACAAAAAAACGACCATGTATAGTAAGGCTTTTTTTTCCGACAAAAAAACGACCATGTATAGTAAGGCTTTTTTTTTCCGACAAAAAAACGACCATGTATAGTAAGGCTTTTTTTTCCGACAAAAAACCGACCATGTATAGTAAGGCTTTTTTTTCTGACAAAAAAACGACCATGTATAGTAAGGCTTTTTTTTCTGACAAAAAAACGTCCATGTATAGTAAGGCTTTTTTTTTCGACAAAAAAACGACCATGTATAGTAAGGCTTTTTTTTCCGACAAAAAAACGACCATGTATAGTAAGGCTTTTTTTTCTGACAAAAAAACGACCATGTATAGTAAGGCTTTTTTTTCCGACAAAAAGACGACCATGTATAGTAAGGCTTTTTTTTCTGACAAAAAACGACCATGTATAGTAAGGCTTTTTTTTCTGACAAAAAAACGACCATGTATAGTAAGGCTTTTTTTTTCAGACAAAAAAACGACCATGTATAGTAAGGCTTTTTTTTCTGACAAAAAAACGACCATGTATAGTAAGGCTTTTTTTTCTGACAAAAAAACGACCATGTATAGTAAGGCTTTTTTTTCTGACAAAAAAACGACCATGTATAGTAAGGCTTTTTTTGTCTGACAAAAAAACGACCATGTATAGTAAGGCTTTTTTTTCTGACAAAAAAACGACCATGTATAGTAAGGCTTTTTTTTCTGACAAAAAAACGACCATGTATAGTAAGGCTTTTTTTTCGACAAAAAAACGACCATGTATAGTAAGGCTTTTTTTTTTCGACAAAAAAACGACCATGTATAGTAAGGCTTTTTTTTTCGACAAAAAAACAACCATGTATAGTAAGGCTTTTTTTTCCGACAAAAAAACGACCATGTATAGTAAGGCTTTTTTTTTCGACAAAAAAACGACCATGTATAGTAAGGCTTTTTTTTCCGACAAAAAAACGACCATGTATAGTAAGGCTTTTTTTTCCGACAAAAAAACGACCATGTATAGTAAGGCTTTTTTTTCTGACAAAAAAACGACCATGTATAGTAAGGCTTTTTTTTCTGACAAAAAAACGACCATGTATAGTAAGGCTTTTTTTTCCGACAAAAAAACGACCATGTATAGTAAGGCTTTTTTTTCCGACAAAAAAACGACCATGTATAGTAAGGCTTTTTTTTCTGACAAAAAAACAACCATGTATAGTAAGGCTTTTTTTTCTGACAAAAAAACGACCATGTATAGTAAGGCTTTTTTTTCCGACAAAAAGACGACCATGTATAGTAAGGCTTTTTTTTTCTGACAAAAAACGACCATGTATAGTAAGGCTTTTTTTTCTGACAAAAAAACGACCATGTATAGTAAGGCTTTTTTTTTCAGACAAAAAAACGACCATGTATAGTAAGGCTTTTTTTTCTGACAAAAAAACGACCATGTATAGTAAGGCTTTTTTTTTCTGACAAAAAAACGACCATGTATAGTAAGGCTTTTTTTTCTGACAAAAAAACGACCATGTATAGTAAGGCTTTTTTTTTCAGACAAAAAAAACGACCATGTATAGTAAGGCTTTTTTTTCTCGACAAAAAAACGACCATGTATAGTAAGGCTTTTTTTTCTGACAAAAAAACGACCATGTATAGTAAGGCTTTTTTTTCTGACAAAAAAACGACCATGTATAGTAAGGCTTTTTTTTCTGACAAAAAAACGACCATGTATAGTAAGGCTTTTTTTTTCGACAAAAAAACGACCATGTATAGTAAGGCTTTTTTTTCCGACAAAAAAACGACCATGTATAGTAAGGCTTTTTTTTCTGACAAAAAAACGACCATGTATAGTAAGGCTTTTTTTTCCGACAAAAAGACGACCATGTATAGTAAGGCTTTTTTTTTCTGACAAAAAACGACCATGTATAGTAAGGCTTTTTTTTTCTGACAAAAAAACGACCATGTATAGTAAGGCTTTTTTTTTCTGACAAAAAAACGACCATGTATAGTAAGGCTTTTTTTTCTGACAAAAAAACGACCATGTATAGTAAGGCTTTTTTTTCTGACAAAAAAACGACCATGTATAGTAAGGCTTTTTTTTCTGACAAAAAAACGACCATGTATAGTAAGGCTTTTTTTGTCTGACAAAAAAACGACCATGTATAGTAAGGCTTTTTTTTCTGACAAAAAAACGACCATGTATAGTAAGGCTTTTTTTTCCGACAAAAAGACGACCATGTATAGTAAGGCTTTTTTTTTCAGACAAAAAAACGACCATGTATAGTAAGGCTTTTTTTTCTCGACAAAAAAACGACCATGTATAGTAAGGCTTTTTTTTCTGACAAAAAAACGACCATGTATAGTAAGGCTTTTTTTTTCAGACAAAAAAACGACCATGTATAGTAAGGCTTTTTTTTCTCGACAAAAAAACGACCATGTATAGTAAGGCTTTTTTTTCCGACAAAAAAATGACCATGTATAGTAAGGCTTTTTTTTCTGACAAAAAAACGACCATGTACAGTAAGGCTTTTTTTTCTGACAAAAAAACGACCATGTACAGTAAGGCTTTTTTTTCTGACAAAAAAACGACCATGTATAGTAAGGCTTTTTTTTCTGACAAAAAAACGACCATGTATAGTAAGGCTTTTTTTTCGACAAAAAAACGACCATGTATAGTAAGGCTTTTTTTTTTCGACAAAAAAACGACCATGTATAGTAAGGCTTTTTTTTTCGACAAAAAAACAACCATGTATAGTAAGGCTTTTTTTTCCGACAAAAAAACGACCATGTATAGTAAGGCTTTTTTTTCGACAAAAAAACGACCATGTATAGTAAGGCTTTTTTTTCCGACAAAAAAACGACCATGTATAGTAAGGCTTTTTTTTCCGACAAAAAAACGACCATGTATAGTAAGGCTTTTTTTTCCGACAAAAAAACGACCATGTATAGTAAGGCTTTTTTTTCCGACAAAAAAACGACCATGTATAGTAAGGCTTTTTTTTCCGACAAAAAAACAACCATGTATAGTAAGGCTTTTTTTTCTGACAAAAAAACGACCATGTATAGTAAGGCTTTTTTTTCCGACAAAAAAACGACCATGTATAGTAAGGCTTTTTTTTCCGACAAAAAAACGACCATGTATAGTAAGGCTTTTTTTTTCCGACAAAAAAACGACCATGTATAGTAAGGCTTTTTTTTCTCGACAAAAAAACGACCATGTATAGTAAGGCTTTTTTTTCAGACAAAAAAACGACCATGTATAGTAAGGCTTTTTTTTCTGACAAAAAAACGACCATGTATAGTAAGGCTTTTTTTTCTGACAAAAAAACGACCATGTATAGTAAGGCTTTTTTTTCTGACAAAAAAACGACCATGTATAGTAAGGCTTTTTTTGTCTGACAAAAAAACGACCATGTATAGTAAGGCTTTTTTTTCTGACAAAAAAACGACCATGTATAGTAAGGCTTTTTTTTCCGACAAAAAGACGACCATGTATAGTAAGGCTTTTTTTTTCAGACAAAAAAACGACCATGTATAGTAAGGCTTTTTTTTCTCGACAAAAAAACGACCATGTATAGTAAGGCTTTTTTTTCTGACAAAAAAACGACCATGTATAGTAAGGCTTTTTTTTCTGACAAAAAACGACCATGTATAGTAAGGCTTTTTTTTCCGACAATAAAACGACCATGTATAGTAAGGCTTTTTTTTCCGACAAAAAAACGACCATGTATAGTAAGGCTTTTTTTTCTCGACAAAAAAACGACCATGTATAGTAAGGCTTTTTTTTCTGACAAAAAAACGACCATGTATAGTAAGGCTTTTTTTTTCAGACAAAAAAACGACCATGTATAGTAAGGCTTTTTTTTCTCGACAAAAAAACGACCATGTATAGTAAGGCTTTTTTTTCCGACAAAAAAATGACCATGTATAGTAAGGCTTTTTTTTCTGACAAAAAAACGACCATGTACAGTAAGGCTTTTTTTTCTGACAAAAAAACGACCATGTACAGTAAGGCTTTTTTTTCTGACAAAAAAACGACCATGTATAGTAAGGCTTTTTTTTCTGACAAAAAAACGACCATGTATAGTAAGGCTTTTTTTTCGACAAAAAAACGACCATGTATAGTAAGGCTTTTTTTTTTCGACAAAAAAACGACCATGTATAGTAAGGCTTTTTTTTTCGACAAAAAAACAACCATGTATAGTAAGGCTTTTTTTTCCGACAAAAAAACGACCATGTATAGTAAGGCTTTTTTTTCGACAAAAAAACGACCATGTATAGTAAGGCTTTTTTTTCCGACAAAAAAACGACCATGTATAGTAAGGCTTTTTTTTCCGACAAAAAAACGACCATGTATAGTAAGGCTTTTTTTTCCGACAAAAAAACGACCATGTATAGTAAGGCTTTTTTTTCCGACAAAAAAACGACCATGTATAGTAAGGCTTTTTTTTCCGACAAAAAAACAACCATGTATAGTAAGGCTTTTTTTTCTGACAAAAAAACGACCATGTATAGTAAGGCTTTTTTTTCCGACAAAAAAACGACCATGTATAGTAAGGCTTTTTTTTCCGACAAAAAAACGACCATGTATAGTAAGGCTTTTTTTTTCCGACAAAAAAACGACCATGTATAGTAAGGCTTTTTTTTCTCGACAAAAAAACGACCATGTATAGTAAGGCTTTTTTTTCCGACAAAAAAACGACCATGTATAGTAAGGCTTTTTTTTTTGACAAAAAAACGACCATGTATAGTAAGGCTTATTTTTCCGACAAAAAAACGACCATGTATAGTAAGGCTTTTTTTTCCGACAATAAAACGACCATGTATAGTAAGGCTTTTTTTTCCGACAAAAAAACGACCATGTATAGTAAGGCTTTTTTTTCTCGACAAAAAAACGACCATGTATAGTAAGGCTTTTTTTTCCGACAAAAAAACGACCATGTATAGTAAGGCTTTTTTTTTCGACAACAAAACGACCATGTATAGAAAGGCTTTTTTTTTCGACAAAAAAACGACCATGTATAGTAAGGCTTTTTTTTCTGACAAAAAAACAACCATGTATAGTAAGGCTTTTTTTTTCCGACAAAAAAACGACCATGTATAGTAAGGCTTTTTTTTCGACAAAAAAACGACCATGTATAGTAAGGCTTTTTTTTTCGACAAAAAAACGACCATGTATAGTAAGGCTTTTTTTTCCGACAAAAAAACGACCATGTATAGTAAGGCTTTTTTTTTCCGACAAAAAAACGACCATGTATAGTAAGGCTTTTTTTTCCGACAAAAAACCGACCATGTATAGTAAGGCTTTTTTTTCTGACAAAAAAACGACCATGTATAGTAAGGCTTTTTTTTCTGACAAAAAAACGACCATGTATAGTAAGGCTTTTTTTTTCGACAAAAAAACGACCATGTATAGTAAGGCTTTTTTTTCCGACAAAAAAACGACCATGTATAGTAAGGCTTTTTTTTCTGACAAAAAAACGACCATGTATAGTAAGGCTTTTTTTTCCGACAAAAAGACGACCATGTATAGTAAGGCTTTTTTTTCTGACAAAAAACGACCATGTATAGTAAGGCTTTTTTTTCTGACAAAAAAACGACCATGTATAGTAAGGCTTTTTTTTTCAGACAAAAAAACGACCATGTATAGTAAGGCTTTTTTTTCTGACAAAAAAACGACCATGTATAGTAAGGCTTTTTTTTCTGACAAAAAAACGACCATGTATAGTAAGGCTTTTTTTTCTGACAAAAAAACGACCATGTATAGTAAGGCTTTTTTTGTCTGACAAAAAAACGACCATGTATAGTAAGGCTTTTTTTTCTGACAAAAAAACGACCATGTATAGTAAGGCTTTTTTTTCTGACAAAAAAACGACCATGTATAGTAAGGCTTTTTTTTCGACAAAAAAACGACCATGTATAGTAAGGCTTTTTTTTTTCGACAAAAAAACGACCATGTATAGTAAGGCTTTTTTTTTCGACAAAAAAACAACCATGTATAGTAAGGCTTTTTTTTCCGACAAAAAAACGACCATGTATAGTAAGGCTTTTTTTTCTGACAAAAAAACGACCATGTATAGTAAGGCTTTTTTTTCTGACAAAAAAACGACCATGTATAGTAAGGCTTTTTTTGTCTGACAAAAAAACGACCATGTATAGTAAGGCTTTTTTTTCTGACAAAAAAACGACCATGTATCGTAAGGCTTTTTTTTCCGACAAAAAGATGACCATGTATAGTAAGGCTTTTTTTTTCAGACAAAAAAATGACCATGTATAGTAAGGCTTTTTTTTCTCGACAAAAAAACGACCATGTATAGTAAGGCTTTTTTTTCTGACAAAAAAACGACCATGTATAGTAAGGCTTTTTTTTCTGACAAAAAAACGACCATGTATAGTAAGGCTTTTTTTTCTGACAAAAAAACGACCATGTATAGTAAGGCTTTTTTTTTCGACAAAAAAACGACCATGTATAGTAAGGCTTTTTTTTCCGACAAAAAAACGACCATGTATAGTAAGGCTTTTTTTTCTGACAAAAAAACGACCATGTATAGTAAGGCTTTTTTTTCCGACAAAAAGACGACCATGTATAGTAAGGCTTTTTTTTTCTGACAAAAAACGACCATGTATAGTAAGGCTTTTTTTTCTGACAAAAAAACGACCATGTATAGTAAGGCTTTTTTTTTCAGACAAAAAAACGACCATGTATAGTAAGGCTTTTTTTTCTGACAAAAAAACGACCATGTATAGTAAGGCTTTTTTTTTCTGACAAAAAAACGACCATGTATAGTAAGGCTTTTTTTTCTGACAAAAAAACGACCATGTATAGTAAGGCTTTTTTTGTCTGACAAAAAAACGACCATGTATAGTAAGGCTTTTTTTTCTGACAAAAAAACGACCATGTATAGTAAGGCTTTTTTTTCCGACAAAAAGACGACCATGTATAGTAAGGCTTTTTTTTTCAGACAAAAAAACGACCATGTATAGTAAGGCTTTTTTTTCTCGACAAAAAAACGACCATGTATAGTAAGGCTTTTTTTTCTGACAAAAAAACGACCATGTATAGTAAGGCTTTTTTTTCTGACAAAAAACGACCATGTATAGTAAGGCTTTTTTTTCCGACAATAAAACGACCATGTATAGTAAGGCTTTTTTTTCCGACAAAAAAACGACCATGTATAGTAAGGCTTTTTTTTCTCGACAAAAATACGACCATGTATAGTAAGGCTTTTTTTTCCGACAAAAAAACGACCATGTATAGTAAGGCTTTTTTTTTCAGACAAAAAAACGACCATGTATAGTAAGGCTTTTTTTTCTCGACAAAAAAACGACCATATATAGTAAGGCTTTTTTTTCCGACAAAAAAATGACCATGTATAGTAAGGCTTTTTTTTCTGACAAAAAAACGACCATGTATAGTAAGGCTTTTTTTTCTGACAAAAAAACGACCATGTACAGTAAGGCTTTTTTTTCTGACAAAAAAACGACCATGTATAGTAAGGCTTTTTTTTCTGACAAAAAAACGACCATGTATAGTAAGGCTTTTTTTTCGACAAAAAAACGACCATGTATAGTAAGGTTTTTTTTTTCGACAAAAAAACGACCATGTATAGTAAGGCTTTTTTTTTCGACAAAAAAACAACCATGTATAGTAAGGCTTTTTTTTCCGACAAAAAAACGACCATGTATAGTAAGGCTTTTTTTTCGACAAAAAAACGACCATGTATAGTAAGGCTTTTTTTTCCGACAAAAAAACGACCATGTATAGTAAGGCTTTTTTTTCCGACAAAAAAACGACCATGTATAGTAAGGCTTTTTTTTCCGACAAAAAAACGACCATGTATAGTAAGGCTTTTTTTTCCGACAAAAAAACGACCATGTATAGTAAGGCTTTTTTTTCTGACAAAAAAACAACCATGTATAGTAAGGCTTTTTTTTCTGACAAAAAAACGACCATGTATAGTAAGGCTTTTTTTTCCGACAAAAAAACGACCATGTATAGTAAGGCTTTTTTTTCCGACAAAAAAACGACCATGTATAGTAAGGCTTTTTTTTCCGACAAAAAAACGACCATGTATAGTAAGGCTTTTTTTTCTCGACAAAAAAACGACCATGTATAGTAAGGCTTTTTTTTCCGACAAAAAAACGACCATGTATAGTAAGGCTTTTTTTTTTGACAAAAAAACGACCATGTATAGTAAGGCTTTTTTTTCCGACAAAAAAACGACCATGTATAGTAAGGCTTTTTTTTCCGACAATAAAACGACCATGTATAGTAAGGCTTTTTTTTCCGACAAAAAAACGACCATGTATAGTAAGGCTTTTTTTTCTCGACAAAAAAACGACCATGTATAGTAAGGCTTTTTTTTCCGACAAAAAAACGACCATGTATAGTAAGGCTTTTTTTTTCGACAAAAAAACAACCATGTATAGTAAGGCTTTTTTTTCCGACAAAAAAACGACCATGTATAGTAAGGCTTTTTTTTTCGACAACAAAACGACCATGTATAGAAAGGCTTTTTTTTTCGACAAAAAAACGACCATGTATAGTAAGGCTTTTTTTTCTGACAAAAAAACAACCATGTATAGTAAGGCTTTTTTTTTCCGACAAAAAAACGACCATGTATAGTAAGGCTTTTTTTTCGACAAAAAAACAACCATGTATAGTAAGGCTTTTTTTTTCGACAAAAAAACGACCATGTATAGTAAGGCTTTTTTTTCCGACAAAAAAACGACCATGTATAGTAAGGCTTTTTTTTTCCGACAAAAAAACGACCATGTATAGTAAGGCTTTTTTTTCCGACAAAAAACCGACCATGTATAGTAAGGCTTTTTTTTCTGACAAAAAAACGACCATGTATAGTAAGGCTTTTTTTTCTGACAAAAAAACGTCCATGTATAGTAAGGCTTTTTTTTTCGACAAAAAAACGACCATGTATAGTAAGGCTTTTTTTTCCGACAAAAAAACGACCATGTATAGTAAGGCTTTTTTTTCTGACAAAAAAACGACCATGTATAGTAAGGCTTTTTTTTCCGACAAAAAGACGACCATGTATAGTAAGGCTTTTTTTTCTGACAAAAAACGACCATGTATAGTAAGGCTTTTTTTTCTGACAAAAAAACGACCATGTATAGTAAGGCTTTTTTTTTCAGACAAAAAAACGACCATGTATAGTAAGGCTTTTTTTTCTGACAAAAAAACGACCATGTATAGTAAGGCTTTTTTTTCTCGACAAAAAAACGACCATGTATAGTAAGGCTTTTTTTTCCGACAAAAAAACGACCATGTATAGTAAGGCTTTTTTTTTTGACAAAAAAACGACCATGTATAGTAAGGCTTTTTTTTCCGACAAAAAAACGACCATGTATAGTAAGGCTTTTTTTTCCGACAATAAAACGACCATGTATAGTAAGGCTTTTTTTTCCGACAAAAAAACGACCATGTATAGTAAGGCTTTTTTTTCTCGACAAAAAAACGACCATGTATAGTAAGGCTTTTTTTTCCGACAAAAAAACGACCATGTATAGTAAGGCTTTTTTTTTCGACAAAAAAACAACCATGTATAGTAAGGCTTTTTTTTCCGACAAAAAAACGACCATGTATAGTAAGGCTTTTTTTTCGACAACAAAACGACCATGTATAGAAAGGCTTTTTTTTTCGACAAAAAAACGACCATGTATAGTAAGGCTTTTTTTTCTGACAAAAAAACAACCATGTATAGTAAGGCTTTTTTTTTCCGACAAAAAAACGACCATGTATAGTAAGGCTTTTTTTTCGACAAAAAAACGACCATGTATAGTAAGGCTTTTTTTTTCGACAAAAAAACGACCATGTATAGTAAGGCTTTTTTTTCCGACAAAAAAACGACCATGTATAGTAAGGCTTTTTTTTTCCGACAAAAAAACGACCATGTATAGTAAGGCTTTTTTTTCCGACAAAAAACCGACCATGTATAGTAAGGCTTTTTTTTCTGACAAAAAAACGACCATGTATAGTAAGGCTTTTTTTTCTGACAAAAAAACGTCCATGTATAGTAAGGCTTTTTTTTTCGACAAAAAAACGACCATGTATAGTAAGGCTTTTTTTTCCGACAAAAAAACGACCATGTATAGTAAGGCTTTTTTTTCTGACAAAAAAACGACCATGTATAGTAAGGCTTTTTTTTCCGACAAAAAGACGACCATGTATAGTAAGGCTTTTTTTTCTGACAAAAAACGACCATGTATAGTAAGGCTTTTTTTTCTGACAAAAAAACGACCATGTATAGTAAGGCTTTTTTTTTCAGACAAAAAAACGACCATGTATAGTAAGGCTTTTTTTTCTGACAAAAAAACGACCATGTATAGTAAGGCTTTTTTTTCTGACAAAAAAACGACCATGTATAGTAAGGCTTTTTTTGTCTGACAAAAAAACGACCATGTATAGTAAGGCTTTTTTTTCTGACAAAAAAACGACCATGTATAGTAAGGCTTTTTTTTCTGACAAAAAAACGACCATGTATAGTAAGGCTTTTTTTTCGACAAAAAAACGACCATGTATAGTAAGGCTTTTTTTTTTCGACAAAAAAACGACCATGTATAGTAAGGCTTTTTTTTTCGACAAAAAAACAACCATGTATAGTAAGGCTTTTTTTTCCGACAAAAAAACGACCATGTATAGTAAGGCTTTTTTTTTCGACAAAAAAACGACCATGTATAGTAAGGCTTTTTTTTCCGACAAAAAAACGACCATGTATAGTAAGGCTTTTTTTTCCGACAAAAAAACGACCATGTATAGTAAGGCTTTTTTTTCCGACAAAAAAACGACCATGTATAGTAAGGCTTTTTTTTCCGACAAAAAAACGACCATGTATAGTAAGGCTTTTTTTTCTGACAAAAAAACAACCATGTATAGTAAGGCTTTTTTTTCTGACAAAAAAACGACCATGTATAGTAAGGCTTTTTTTTCCGACAAAAAAACGACCATGTATAGTAAGGCTTTTTTTTCCGACAAAAAAACGACCATGTATAGTAAGGCTTTTTTTTCCGACAAAAAAACGACCATGTATAGTAAGGCTTTTTTTTCTCGACAAAAAAACGACCATGTATAGTAAGGCTTTTTTTTCCGACAAAAAAACGACCATGTATAGTAAGGCTTTTTTTTTCCGACAAAAAAACGACCATGTATAGTAAGGCTTTTTTTTCCGACAAAAAAACGACCATGTATAGTAAGGCTTTTTTTTCTGACAAAAAAACGACCATGTATAGTAAGGCTTTTTTTTCTGACAAAAAAACGTCCATGTATAGTAAGGCTTTTTTTTTCGACAAAAAAACGACCATGTATAGTAAGGCTTTTTTTTCCGACAATAAAACGACCATGTATAGTAAGGCTTTTTTTTCCGACAAAAAAACGACCATGTATAGTAAGGCTTTTTTTTCTCGACAAAAAAACGACCATGTATAGTAAGGCTTTTTTTTCCGACAAAAAAACGACCATGTATAGTAAGGCTTTTTTTTCAGACAAAAAAACGACCATGTATAGTAAGGCTTTTTTTTCTCGACAAAAAAACGACCATGTATAGTAAGGCTTTTTTTTCCGACAAAAAAATGACCATGTATAGTAAGGCATTTTTTTCTGACAAAAAAACGACCATGTATAGTAAGGCTTTTTTTTCTGACAAAAAAACGACCATGTACAGTAAGGCTTTTTTTTCTGACAAAAAAACGACCATGTATAGTAAGGCTTTTTTTTCTGACAAAAAAACGACCATGTATAGTAAGGCTTTTTTTTCGACAAAAAAACGACCATGTATAGTAAGGCTTTTTTTTTTCGACAAAAAAACGACCATGTATAGTAAGGCTTTTTTTTTTCGACAAAAAAACAACCATGTATAGTAAGGCTTTTTTTTCCGACAAAAAAACGACCATGTATAGTAAGGCTTTTTTTTTCGACAAAAAAACGACCATGTATAGTAAGGCTTTTTTTTTCGACAAAAAAACGAACATGTATAGTAAGGCTTTTTTTTTCGACAAAAAAACGACCATGTATAGTAAGGCTTTTTTTTCTGACAAAAAAACAACCATGTATAGTAAGGCTTTTTTTTTCCGACAAAAAAACGACCATGTATAGTAAGGCTTTTTTTTCGACAAAAAAACGACCATGTATAGTAAGGCTTTTTTTTTTGACAAAAAAACGACCATGTATAGTAAGGCTTTTTTTTCCGACAAAAAAACGACCATGTATAGTAAGGCTTTTTTTTTCCGACAAAAAAACGACCATGTATAGTAAGGCTTTTTTTTCCGACAAAAAACCGACCATGTATAGTAAGGCTTTTTTTTCTGACAAAAAAACGACCATGTATAGTAAGGCTTTTTTTTCTGACAAAAAAACGACCATGTATAGTAAGGCTTTTTTTTTCGACAAAAAAACGACCATGTATAGTAAGGCTTTTTTTTCCGACAAAAAAACGACCATGTATAGTAAGGCTTTTTTTTCTGACAAAAAAACGACCATGTATAGTAAGGCTTTTTTTTCCGACAAAAAGACGACCATGTATAGTAAGGCTTTTTTTTCTGACAAAAAACGACCATGTATAGTAAGGCTTTTTTTTCTGACAAAAAAACGACCATGTATAGTAAGGCTTTTTTTTTCAGACAAAAAAACGACCATGTATAGTAAGGCTTTTTTTTCTGACAAAAAAACGACCATGTATAGTAAGGCTTTTTTTTCTGACAAAAAAACGACCATGTATAGTAAGGCTTTTTTTTCTGACAAAAAAACGACCATGTATAGTAAGGCTTTTTTTGTCTGACAAAAAAACGACCATGTATAGTAAGGCTTTTTTTTCTGACAAAAAAACGACCATGTATAGTAAGGCTTTTTTTTCCGACAAAAAGACGACCATGTATAGTAAGGCTTTTTTTTCTGACAAAAAACGACCATGTAAGGCTTTTTTTTCTGACAAAAAAACGACCATGTATAGTAAGGCTTTTTTTTCTCGACAAAAAAACGACCATGTATAGTAAGGCTTTTTTTTTCGACAAAAAAACAACCATGTATAGTAAGGCTTTTTTTTCTGACAAAAAAACGACCATGTATAGTAAGGCTCTTTTTTCGACAAAAAAACGACCATGTATAGTAAGGCTTTTTTTTTTCGACAAAAAAACGACCATGTATAGTAAGGCTTTTTTTTTCGACAAAAAAACAACCATGTATAGTAAGGCTTTTTTTTTCCGACAAAAAAACGACCATGTATAGTAAGGCTTTTTTTTTCGACAAAAAAACGACCATGTATAGTAAGGCTTTTTTTTTCGACAAAAAAACGACCATGTATAGTAAGGCTTTTTTTTCTGACAAAAAAACGACCATGTATAGTAAGGCTTTTTTTTTCGACAAAAAAACGACCATGTATAGTAAGGCTTTTTTTTCCGACAAAAAAACGACCATGTATAGTAAGGCTTTTTTTTCTGACAAAAAAACGACCATGTATAGTAAGGCTTTTTTTTCCGACAAAAAGACGACCATGTATAGTAAGGCTTTTTTTTCTGACAAAAAAACGACCATGTATAGTAAGGCTTTTTTTTCTGACAAAAAAACGACCATGTATAGTAAGGTTTTTTTTTTCAGACAAAAAAACGACCATGTATAGTAAGGCTTTTTTTTCTGACAAAAAAACGACCATGTATAGTAAGGCTTTTTTTTCTGACAAAAAAACGACCATGTATAGTAAGGCTTTTTTTTCTGACAAAAAAACGACCATGTATAGTAAGGCTTTTTTTGTCTGACAAAAAAACGACCATGTATAGTAAGGCTTTTTTTTCTGACAAAAAAACGACCATGTATAGTAAGGCTTTTTTTTCCGACAAAAAGACGACCATGTATAGTAAGGCTTTTTTTTCTGACAAAAAACGACCATGTAAGGCTTTTTTTTCTGACAAAAAAACGACCATGTATAGTAAGGCTTTTTTTTCTCGACAAAAAAACGACCATGTATAGTAAGGCTTTTTTTTTCGACAAAAAAACAACCATGTATAGTAAGGCTTTTTTTTCTGACAAAAAAACGACCATGTATAGTAAGGCTTTTTTTTCGACAAAAAAACGACCATGTATAGTAAGGCTTTTTTTTTTCGACAAAAAAACGACCATGTATAGTAAGGCTTTTTTTTTCGACAAAAAAACAACCATGTATAGTAAGGCTTTTTTTTTCCGACAAAAAAACGACCATGTATAGTAAGGCTTTTTTTTTCGACAAAAAAACGACCATGTATAGTAAGGCTTTTTTTTTCGACAAAAAAACGACCATGTATAGTAAGGCTTTTTTTTCTGACAAAAAAACAACCATGTATAGTAAGGCTTTTTTTTTTCCGACAAAAAAACGACCATGTATAGTAAGGCTTTTTTTTCGACAAAAAAACGACCATGTATAGTAAGGCTTTTTTTTTCGACAAAAAAACGACCATGTATAGTAAGGCTTTTTTTTCCGACAAAAAAACGACCATGTATAGTAAGGCTTTTTTTTTCCGACAAAAAAACGACCATGTATAGTAAGGCTTTTTTTTCCGACAAAAAACCGACCATGTATAGTAAGGCTTTTTTTTCTGACAAAAAAACGACCATGTATAGTAAGGCTTTTTTTTCTGACAAAAAAACGACCATGTATAGTAAGGCTTTTTTTTTCGACAAAAAAACGACCATGTATAGTAAGGCTTTTTTTTCCGACAAAAAAACGACCATGTATAGTAAGGCTTTTTTTTCTGACAAAAAAACGACCATGTATAGTAAGGCTTTTTTTTTCCGACAAAAAGACGACCATGTATAGTAAGGCTTTTTTTTCTGACAAAAAACGACCATGTATAGTAAGGCTTTTTTTTCTGACAAAAAAACGACCATGTATAGTAAGGCTTTTTTTTTCAGACAAAAAAACGACCATGTATAGTAAGGCTTTTTTTTCTGACAAAAAAACGACCATGTATAGTAAGGCTTTTTTTTCTGACAAAAAAACGACCATGTATAGTAAGGCTTTTTTTTCTGACAAAAAAACGACCATGTATAGTAAGGCTTTTTTTGTCTGACAAAAAAACGACCATGTATAGTAAGGCTTTTTTTTCTGACAAAAAAACGACCATGTATAGTAAGGCTTTTTTTTCCGACAAAAAGACGACCATGTATAGTAAGGCTTTTTTTTCTGACAAAAAACGACCATGTAAGGCTTTTTTTTCTGACAAAAAAACGACCATGTATAGTAAGGCTTTTTTTTCTCGACAAAAAAACGACCATGTATAGTAAGGCTTTTTTTTTCGACAAAAAAACAACCATGTATAGTAAGGCTTTTTTTTCTGACAAAAAAACGACCATGTATAGTAAGGCTTTTTTTTCGACAAAAAAACGACCATGTATAGTAAGGCTTTTTTTTTTCGACAAAAAAACGACCATGTATAGTAAGGCTTTTTTTTTCGACAAAAAAACAACCATGTATAGTAAGGCTTTTTTTTCCGACAAAAAAACGACCATGTATAGTAAGGCTTTTTTTTTCGACAAAAAAACGACCATGTATAGTAAGGCTTTTTTTTTCGACAAAAAAACGACCATGTATAGTAAGGCTTTTTTTTCCGACAAAAAGACGACCATGTATAGTAAGGCTTTTTTTTCTGACAAAAAAACGACCATGTATAGTAAGGCTTTTTTTTTCGACAAAAAAACGACCATGTATAGTAAGGCTTTTTTTTCCGACAAAAAAACGACCATGTATAGTAAGGCTTTTTTTTCTGACAAAAAAACGACCATGTATAGTAAGGCTTTTTTTTTCCGACAAAAAGACGACCATGTATAGTAAGGCTTTTTTTTCTGACAAAAAACGACCATGTATAGTAAGGCTTTTTTTTCTGACAAAAAAACGACCATGTATAGTAAGGCTTTTTTTTTCAGACAAAAAAACGACCATGTATAGTAAGGCTTTTTTTTCTGACAAAAAAACGACCATGTATAGTAAGGCTTTTTTTTCTGACAAAAAAACGACCATGTATAGTAAGGCTTTTTTTTCTGACAAAAAAACGACCATGTATAGTAAGGCTTTTTTTGTCTGACAAAAAAACGACCATGTATAGTAAGGCTTTTTTTTCTGACAAAAAAACGACCATGTATAGTAAGGCTTTTTTTTCCGACAAAAAGACGACCATGTATAGTAAGGCTTTTTTTTCTGACAAAAAACGACCATGTAAGGCTTTTTTTTCTGACAAAAAAACGACCATGTATAGTAAGGCTTTTTTTTCTCGACAAAAAAACGACCATGTATAGTAAGGCTTTTTTTTTCTACAAAAAAACAACCATGTATAGTAAGGCTTTTTTTTCTGACAAAAAAACGACCATGTATAGTAAGGCTTTTTTTTCGACAAAAAAACGACCATGTATAGTAAGGCTTTTTTTTTTCGACAAAAAAACGACCATGTATAGTAAGGCTTTTTTTTTCGACAAAAAAACAACCATGTATAGTAAGGCTTTTTTTTCCGACAAAAAAACGACCATGTATAGTAAGGCTTTTTTTTTCGACAAAAAAACGACCATGTATAGTAAGGCTTTTTTTTTCGACAAAAAAACGACCATGTATAGTAAGGCTTTTTTTTCCGACAAAAAGACGACCATGTATAGTAAGGCTTTTTTTTCTGACAAAAAACGACCATGTATAGTAAGGCTTTTTTTTCTGACAAAAAAACGACCATGTATAGTAAGGCTTTTTTTTTTCAGACAAAAAAACGACCATGTATAGTAAGGCTTTTTTTTTCGACAAAAAAACGACCATGTATAGTAAGGCTTTTTTTTTCGACAAAAAAACGACCATGTATAGTAAGGCTTTTTTTTTCGACAAAAAAACGACCATGTATAGTAAGGCTTTTTTTTCTGACAAAAAAACAACCATGTATAGTAAGGCTTTTTTTTTCCGACAAAAAAACGACCATGTATAGTAAGGCTTTTTTTTCGACAAAAAAACGACCATGTATAGTAAGGCTTTTTTTTTCGACAAAAAAACGACCATGTATAGTAAGGCTTTTTTTTCTGACAAAAAAACAACCATGTATAGTAAGGCTTTTTTTTTCCGACAAAAAAACGACCATGTATAGTAAGGCTTTTTTTTCGACAAAAAAACGACCATGTATAGTAAGGCTTTTTTTTCCGACAAAAAAACGACCATGTATAGTAAGGCTTTTTTTTCCGACAAAAAAACGACCATGTATAGTAAGGCTTTTTTTTCTGACAAAAAAACGACCATGTATAGTAAGGCTTTTTTTTTCGACAAAAAAACGACCATGTATAGTAAGGCTTTTTTTTCCGACAAAAAAACGACCATGTATAGTAAGGCTTTTTTTTCTGACAAAAAAACGACCATGTATAGTAAGGCTTTTTTTTCCGACAAAAAGACGACCATGTATAGTAAGGCTTTTTTTTCTGACAAAAAACGACCATGTATAGTAAGGCTTTTTTTTCTGACAAAAAAACGACCATGTATAGTAAGGCTTTTTTTTTTCAGACAAAAAAACGACCATGTATAGTAAGGCTTTTTTTTCTGACAAAAAAACGACCATGTATAGTAAGGCTTTTTTTTCTGACAAAAAAACGACCATGTATAGTAAGGCTTTTTTTTCTGACAAAAAAACGACCATGTATAGTAAGGCTTTTTTGTCTGACAAAAAAACGACCATGTATAGTAAGGCTTTTTCTTCTGACAAAAAAACGACCATGTATAGTAAGGCTTTTTTTGTCTGACAAAAAAACGACCATGTATAGTAAGGCTTTTTTTTCTGACAAAAAAACGACCATGTATAGTAAGGCTTTTTTTTCCGACAAAAAGACGACCATGTATAGTAAGGCTTTTTTTTCTGACAAAAAACGACCATGTAAGGCTTTTTTTTCTGACAAAAAAACGACCATGTATAGTAAGGCTTTTTTTTTCAGACAAAAAAACGACCATGTATAGTAAGGCTTTTTTTTTCGACAAAAAAACGACCATGTATAGTAAGGCTTTTTTTTTCGACAAAAAAACGACCATGTATAGTAAGGCTTTTTTTTTCGACAAAAAAACGACCATGTATAGTAAGGCTTTTTTTTCTGACAAAAAAACAACCATGTATAGTAAGGCTTTTTTTTTCCGACAAAAAAACGACCATGTATAGTAAGGCTTTTTTTTCGACAAAAAAACGACCATGTATAGTAAGGCTTTTTTTTTCGACAAAAAAACGACCATGTATAGTAAGGCTTTTTTTTCCGACAAAAAAACGACCATGTATAGTAAGGCTTTTTTTTCCGACAAAAAACCGACCATGTATAGTAAGGCTTTTTTTTCCGACAAAAAAACGACCATGTATAGTAAGGCTTTTTTTTCTGACAAAAAAACGACCATGTATAGTAAGGCTTTTTTTTTCGACAAAAAAACGACCATGTATAGTAAGGCTTTTTTTTCCGACAAAAAAACGACCATGTATAGTAAGGCTTTTTTTTCTGACAAAAAAACGACCATGTATAGTAAGGCTTTTTTTTCCGACAAAAAGACGACCATGTATAGTAAGGCTTTTTTTTCTGACAAAAAACGACCATGTATAGTAAGGCTTTTTTTTCTGACAAAAAAACGACCATGTATAGTAAGGCTTTTTTTTTTCAGACAAAAAAACGACCATGTATAGTAAGGCTTTTTTTTCTGACAAAAAAACGACCATGTATAGTAAGGCTTTTTTTTCTGACAAAAAAACGACCATGTATAGTAAGGCTTTTTTTTCTGACAAAAAAACGACCATGTATAGTAAGGCTTTTTTGTCTGACAAAAAAACGACCATGTATAGTAAGGCTTTTTTTTCTGACAAAAAAACGACCATGTATAGTAAGGCTTTTTTTTCCGACAAAAAGACGACCATGTATAGTAAGGCTTTTTTTTCTGACAAAAAACGACCATGTATAGTAAGGCTTTTTTTTCTGACAAAAAAACGACCATGTATAGTAAGGCTTTTTTTTCTCGACAAAAAAACGACCATGTATAGTAAGGCTTTTTTTTCCGACAAAAAAACGACCATGTATAGTAAGGCTTTTTTTTCGACAAAAAAACGACCATGTATAGTAAGGCTTTTTTTTTCGACAAAAAAACGACCATGTATAGTAAGGCTTTTTTTTCCGACAAAAAAACGACCATGTATAGTAAGGCTTTTTTTTTCCGACAAAAAAATGACCATGTATAGTAAGGCTTTTTTTTCTGACAAAAAAACGACCATGTATAGTAAGGCTTTTTTTTCCGACAAAAAAACAACCATGTATAGTAAGGCTTTTTTTTTCAAAAAAAAAACGACCATGTATAGTAAGGCTTTTTTTTCCGACAAAAAAACGACCATGTATAGTAAGGCTTTTTTTCCGACAAAAAAACGACCATGTATAGTAAGGCTTTTTTTTCCGACAAAAAAAACGACCATGTATAGTAAGGCTTTTTTTTCCGACAAAAAAACGACCATGTATAGTAAGGCTTTTTTTTCTCGACAAAAAAACTACCATGTATAGTAAGGCTTTTTTTTCTGACAAAAAAAACGACCATGTATAGTAAGGCTTTTTTTTCTGACAAAAAAACGACCATGTATAGTAAGGCTTTTTTTTTCTCGACAAAAAAACAACCATGTATAGTAAGGCTTTTTTTTCTGACAAAAAAACGACCATGTATAGTAAGGCTTTTTTTTCCGACAAAAAAACGACCATGTATAGTAAGGATTTATTTTTCCGACAAAAAACGACCATGTATAGTAAGGCTTTTTTTTCTCGACAAAAAAACGACCATGTATAGTAAGGCTTTTTTTTCTGACAAAAAAACGACCATGTATAGTAAGGCTTTTTTTTCCGACAAAAAAACGACCATGTATAGTAAGGCTTTTTTTTCGACAAAAAAATGACCATGTATAGTTAGGCTTTTTTTTTCGACAAAAAAACGACCATGTATAGTAAGGCTTTTTTTTCCGACAAAAAAACGACCATGTATAGTAAGGCTTTTTTTTCCGACAAAAAAACGACCATGTATAGTAAGGCTTTTTTTTCCGACAAAAAAACGACCATGTATAGTAAGGCTTTTTTTTCCGACAAAAAAACGACCATGTATAGTAAGGCCTTTTTTTTTCAGACAAAAAAACGACCATGTATAGTAAGGCTTTTTTTTCTCGACAAAAAAACGACCATGTATAGTAAGGCTTTTTTTTCTGACAAAAAAACGACCATGTATAGTAAGGCTTTTTTTTCAAAAAAAAAAAAACGACCATGTATAGTAAGGCTTTTTTTTCCGACAAAAAAACGACCATGTATAGTAAGGCTTTTTTTTCCGACAAAAAAACGACCATGTATAGTAAGGCTTTTTTTTCTCGACAAAAAAACGACCATGTATAGTAAGGCTTTTTTTTCCGACAAAAAAACGACCATGTATAGTAAGGCTTTTTTTTTTCGACAAAAAAACGACCATGTATAGTAAGGCTTTTTTTTCTCGACAAAAAAACGACCATGTATAGTAAGGCTTTTTTTTCCGACAAAAAAACGACCATGTATAGTAAGGCTTTTTTTTCCGACAAAAAAACGACCATGTATAGTAAGGCTTTTTTTCCGACAAAAAAACGACCATGTATAGTAAGGCTTTTTTTTCTCGACAAAAAAACGACCATGTATAGTAAGGCTTTTTTTTCCGACAAAAAAACGACCATGTATAGTAAGGCTTTTTTTTCCGACAAAAAAACTACCATGTATAGTAAGGCTTTTTTTTCCGACAAAAAAAAGCCCATGTGTAGTCAGGCTTTTTTTTCTGACAAAAAAACGACCATGTATAGTAAGGCTTTTTTTTTCTCGACAAAAAAACAACCATGTATAGTAAGGCTTTTTTTTCCGACAAAAAAACGACCATGTATAGTAAGGCTTTTTTTTCGACAAAAAAACGACCATGTATAGTAAGGATTTTTTTTCCGACAAAAAACGACCATGTATAGTAAGGCTTTTTTTTCTCGACAAAAAAACGACCATGTATAGTAAGGCTTTTTTTTCTGACAAAAAAACGACCATGTATAGTAAGGCTTTTTTTTCCGACAAAAAAACGACCATGTATAGTAAGGCTTTTTTTTTAAAAAAAAAAACGACCATGTATAGTAAGGCTTTTTTTTCCGACAAAAAAACGACCATGTATAGTAAGGCTTTTTTTTCCGACAAAAAAACGACCATGTATAGTAAGGCTTTTTAAAAAAAAAAAAAAACGACCATGTATAGTAAGGCTTTTTTTTTCTCGACAAAAAAACAACCATGTATAGTAAGGCTTTTTTTTCCGACAAAAAAACGACCATGTATAGTAAGGCTTTTTTTTCCGACAAAAAAACGACCATGTATAGTTAGGCTTTTTTTTCTGACAAAAAAAAGCCCATGTGTAGTAAGGCTTTTTTTTCTGACAAAAAAACGACCATGTATAGTAAGGCTTTTTTTTTCTCGACAAAAAAACAACCATGTATAGTAAGGCTTTTTTTTCCGACAAAAAAACGACCATGTATAGTAAGGGTTTTTTTTCGACAAAAAAACGACCATGTATAGTAAGGATTTTTTTTCTGACAAAAAACGACCATGTATAGTAAGGCTTTTTTTTCTCGACAAAAAATTGACCATGTATAGTAAGGCTTTTTTTTCTGACAAAAAAACGACCATGTATAGTAAGGCTTTTTTTTCCGACAAAAAAACGACCATGTATAGTAAGGCTTTTTTTTTCAAAAAAAAAAAACACCATGTATAGTAAGGCTTTTTTTTCCGACAAAAAAACGACCATGTATAGTAAGGCTTTTTTTTCCGACAAAAAAACGACCATGTATAGTAAGGCTTTTTTTTCTGACAAAAAAACGACCATGTATAATAAGGCTTTTTTTTCAAAAAAAAAACGACCATGTATAGTAAGGCTTTTTTTTGGGACAAAAAAACGACCATGTATAGTAAGGCTTTTTTTTCGGACAAAAAAACGACCATGTATAGTAAGGCTTTTTTTTCCGACAAAAAAACGACCATGTATAGTAAGGCTTTTTTTTCCGACAAAAAAACGACCATGTATAGTAAGGCTTTTTTTTTGCGACAAAAAACGACCATGTATAGTAAGGCTTTTTTTTCTGACAAAAAAACGACCATGTAAAGTAAGGCTTTTTTTTCTCGACAAAAAAACAACCATGTATAGTAAGGCTTTTTTTTCAAAAAAAAAAACGACCATGTATAGTAAGGCTTTTTTTTCCCACAAAAAAACGACCATGTATATTTTTCCGACAAAAAAACGACCATGTATAGTAAGGCTTTTTTTTCCGACAAAAAAACGACCATGTATAGTAAGGCTTTTTTTTCCGACAAAAAGACGACCATGTATAGTAAGGCTTTTTTTTCTGACAAAAAACGACCATGTATAGTAAGGCTTTTTTTTCTGACAAAAAAACGACCATGTATAGTAAGGCTTTTTTTTTCAGACAAAAAAACGACCATGTATAGTAAGGCTTTTTTTTCTGACAAAAAAACGACCATGTATAGTAAGGCTTTTTTTTCTGACAAAAAAACGACCATGTATAGTAAGGCTTTTTTTTCTGACAAAAAAACGACCATGTATAGTAAGGCTTTTTTTGTCTGACAAAAAAACGACCATGTATAGTAAGGCTTTTTTTTCTGACAAAAAAACGACCATGTATAGTAAGGCTTTTTTTTCCGACAAAAAGACGACCATGTATAGTAAGGCTTTTTTTTCTGACAAAAAACGACCATGTAAGGCTTTTTTTTCTGACAAAAAAACGACCATGTATAGTAAGGCTTTTTTTTCTCGACAAAAAAACGACCATGTATAGTAAGGCTTTTTTTTCCGACAAAAAAACGACCATGTATAGTAAGGCTTTTTTTTCGACAAAAAAACGACCATGTATAGTAAGGCTTTTTTTTTTCGACAAAAAAACGACCATGTATAGTAAGGCTTTTTTTTCGACAAAAAAACGACCATGTATAGTAAGGCTTTTTTTTCCGACAAAAAAACGACCATGTATAGTAAGGCTTTTTTTTTCCGACAAAAAAATGACCATGTATAGTAAGGCTTTTTTTTCTGACAAAAAAACGACCATGTATAGTAAGGCTTTTTTTTCCGACAAAAAAACAACCATGTATAGTAAGGCTTTTTTTTTCAAAAAAAAACCGACCATGTATAGTAAGGCTTTTTTTTCCGACAAAAAAACGACCATGTATAGTAAGGCTTTTTTTTCCGACAAAAAAACGACCATGTATATTAAGGCTTTTTTTTCCGACAAAAAAAACGACCATGTATAGTAAGGCTTTTTTTTCCGACAAAAAAACGACCATGTATAGTAAGGCTTTTTTTTCTCGACAAAAAAACGACCATGTATAGTAAGGCTTTTTTTTCTGACAAAAAAAACGACCATGTATAGTAAGGCTTTTTTTTCTGACAAAAAAACGACCATGTATAGTAAGGCTTTTTTTTTCTCGACAAAAAAACAACCATGTATAGTAAGGCTTTTTTTTCCGACAAAAAAATGACCATGTATAGTAAGGCTTTTTTTTCGACAAAAAAACGACCATGTATAGTAAGGATTTATTTTTCCGACAAAAAACGACCATGTATAGTAAGGCTTTTTTTTCGGACAAAAAAACGACCATGTATAGTAAGGCTTTTTTTTCCGACAAAAAAACGACCATGTATAGTAAGGCTTTTTTTTTCAGACAAAAAAACGACCATGTATAGTAAGGCTTTTTTTTCTCGACAAAAAAACGACCATGTATAGTAAGGCTTTTTTTTCCGACAAAAAAATGACCATGTATAGTAAGGCTTTTTTTTTCCGACAAAAAAACGACCATGTATAGTAAGGCTTTTTTTTCCGACAAAAAAACGACCATGTATAGTAAGGCTTTTTTTTCGGACAAAAAAACGACCATGTATAGTAAGGCTTTTTTTTGGGACAAAATAACGACCATGTATAGTAAGGCTTTTTTTTTCGACAAAAAAACGACCATGTATAGTAAGGCTTTTTTTTTCCGACAAAAAAACGACCATGTATAGTAAGGCTTTTTTTTTCGACAAAAAAACGACCATGTATAGTAAGGCTTTTTTTTCTGACAAAAAAACGACCATGTATAGTAAGGCTTTTTTTTCCGACAAAAAAACAACCATGTATAGTAAGGCTTTTTTTTCGGACAAAAAAACGACCATGTATAGTAAGGCTTTTTTTTCTCGACAAAAAAACGTCCATGTATAGTAAGGCTTTTTTTTCTGACAAAAAAACGACCATGTATAGTTAGGCTTTTTTTTCATAAAAAAAAACGACCATGTATAGTAAGGCTTTTTTTTTCAAAAAAAAAAACGACCATGTATAGTAAGGCTTTTTTTTCCGACAAAAAAACGACCATGTATAGTAAGGCTTTTTTTTCTCGACAAAAAAACGACCATGTATAGTAAGGCTTTTTTTTCCGACAAAAAAACGACCATGTATAGTAAGGCTTTTTTTTCCGACAAAAAAACGACCATGTATAGTAAGGCTTTTTTTTCTCGACAAAAAAACGACCATGTATAGTAAGGCTTTTTTTTCCGACAAAAAAACGACCATGTATAGTAAGGCTTTTTTTTCCGACAAAAAAACGACCATGTATAGTAAGGCTTTTTTTCCGACAAAAAAACGACCATGTATAGTAAGGCTTTTTTTTCTGACAAAAAAAAGCCCATGTGTAGTAAGGCTTTTTTTTCTGACAAAAAAACGACCATGTATAGTAAGGCTTTTTTTTTCTCGACAAAAAAACAACCATGTATAGTAAGGCTTTTTTTTCTCGACAAAAAAACGACCATGTATAGTAAGGCTTTTTTTTCTGACAAAAAAACGACCATGTATAGTAAGGCTTTTTTTTCCGACAAAAAAACGACCATGTATAGTAAGGCTTTTTTTTTCAAAAAAAAAACGACCATGTATAGTAAGGCTTTTTTTTTCCGACAAAAAAACGACCATGTATAGTAAGGCTTTTTTTTCCGACAAAAAAACGACCATGTATAGTAAGGCTTTTTTTTCTGACAAAAAAACGACCATGTATAGTAAGGCTTTTTTTTCTGACAAAAAAACGACCATGTATAGTAAGGCTTTTTTTTCTGACAAAAAAACGACCATGTATAGTAAGGCTTTTTTTTCTGACAAAAAAACGACCATGTATAGTGGGGCTTTTTTTTCGGACAAAAAAACGACCATGTATAGTAAGGCTTTTTTTTCTGACAAAAAAACGACCATGTATAGTAAGGCTTTTTTTTCCGACAAAAAAACGACCATGTATAGTAAGGCTTTTTTTTTCAAAAAAAAAACGACCATGTATAGTAAGGCTTTTTTTTTCCGACAAAAAAACGACCATGTATAGTAAGGCTTTTTTTTCCGACAAAAAAACGACCATGTATAGTAAGGCTTTTTTTTCTGACAAAAAAACGACCATGTATAGTAAGGCTTTTTTTTCTGACAAAAAAACGACCATGTATAGTAAGGCTTTTTTTTCTGACAAAAAAACGACCATGTATAGTAAGGCTTTTTTTTCTGACAAAAAAACGACCATGTATAGTGGGGCTTTTTTTTCGGACAAAAAAACGACCATGTATAGTAAGGCTTTTTTTTCCGACAAAAAAACGACCATGTATAGTAAGGCTTTTTTTTCCGACAAAAAAACGACCATGTATAGTAAGGCTTTTTTTTCCGACAAAAAAACGACCATGTATAGTAAGGCTTTTTTTTCCGACCAAAAAATGACCATGTATAGTAAGGCTTTTTTTTCCGACAAAAAAACGACCATGTATAGTAAGGCTTTTTTTTCGACAAAAAAACGACCATGTATAGTAAGGCTTTTTTTTTCGACAAAAAAACGACCATGTATAGTAAGGCTTTTTTTTTCCGACAAAAAAACGACCATGTATAGTAAGGCTTTTTTTTTGCAACAAAAAAACGACCATGTATAGTAAGGCTTTTTTTTCTGACAAAAAAACGACCATGTATAGTAAGGCTTTTTTTTCCAACAAAAAAACAACCATGTATAGTAAGGCTTTTTTTTTCCGACAAAAAAACGACCATGTATAGTAAGGCTTTTTTTTTCGACAAAAAAACGACCATGTATAGTAAGGCTTTTTTTTCTGACAAAAAAACAACCATGTATAGTAAGGCTTTTTTTTTCCGACAAAAAAACGACCATGTATAGTAAGGCTTTTTTTTCGACAAAAAAACGACCATGTATAGTAAGGCTTTTTTTTTCGACAAAAAAACGACCATGTATAGTAAGGCTTTTTTTTCCGACAAAAAAACGACCATGTATAGTAAGGCTTTTTTTTTTCCGACAAAAAAACGACCATGTATAGTAAGGCTTTTTTTTCCGACAAAAAACCGACCATGTATAGTAAGGCTTTTTTTTCCGACAAAAAAACGACCATGTATAGTAAGGCTTTTTTTTTCAGACAAAAAAACGACCATGTATAGTAAGGCTTTTTTTTCTGACAAAAAAACGACCATGTATAGTAAGGCTTTTTTTTCTGACAAAAAAACGACCATGTATAGTAAGGCTTTTTTTTTCGACAAAAAAACGACCATGTATAGTAAGGCTTTTTTTTCCGACAAAAAAACGACCATGTATAGTAAGGCTTTTTTTTCTGACAAAAAAACGACCATGTATAGTAAGGCTTTTTTGTCTGACAAAAAAACGACCATGTATAGTAAGGCTTTTTTTTCTGACAAAAAAACGACCATGTATAGTAAGGCTTTTTTTTCTCGACAAAAAAACGACCATGTATAGTAAGGCTTTTTTTTCCGACAAAAAAACGACCATGTATAGTAAGGCTTTTTTTTCGACAAAAAAACGACCATGTATAGTAAGGCTTTTTTTTCGACAAAAAAATGACCATGTATAGTAAGGCTTTTTTTTCCGACAAAAAAACGACCATGTATAGTAAGGCTTTTTTTTTCCGACAAAAAAATGACCATGTATAGTAAGGCTTTTTTTTCTGACAAAAAAACGACCATGTATAGTAAGGCTTTTTTTTCCGACAAAAAAACAACCATGTATAGTAAGGCTTTTTTTTCCGACAAAAAAACAACCATGTATAGTAAGGCTTTTTTTTAAAAAAAAAAAAAACGACCATGTATAGTAAGGCTTTTTTTTCCGACAAAAAAACGACCATGTATAGTAAGGCTTTTTTTTCCGACAAAAAACGACCATGTATAGTAAGGCTTTTTTTTCCGACAAAAAAAACGACCATGTATATAAGGCTTTTTTTTCCGACAAAAAAACGACCATGTATAGTAAGGCTTTTTTTTCTCGACAAAAAAACGACCATGTATAGTAAGGCTTTTTTTTCTGACAAAAAAAACGACCATTTATAGTAAGGCTTTTTTTTCTGACAAAAAAACGACCATGTATAGTAAGGCTTTTTTTTCTCGACAAAAAAACAACCATGTATAGTAAGGCTTTTTTTTCCGACAAAAAACGACCATGTATAGTAAGGCTTTTTTTTCTCGACAAAAAAACGACCATGTATAGTAAGGCTTTTTTTTCTGACAAAAAAACGACCATGTATAGTAAGGCTTTTTTTTCCGACAAAAAAACGACCATGTATAGTAAGGCTTTTTTTTCGACAAAAAAACGACCATGTATAGTTAGGCTTTTTTTTTCGACAAAAAAACGACCATGTATAGTAAGGCTTTTTTTTCCGACAAAAAAACGACCATGTATAGTAAGGCTTTTTTTTCAAAAAAAAAAACGACCATGTATAGTAAGGCTTTTTTTTCCGACAAAAAAACGACCATGTATAGTAAGGCTTTTTTTTCTCGACAAAAAAACGACCATGTATAGTAAGGCTTTTTTTTCCGACAAAAAAACGACCATGTATAGTAAGGCTTTTTTTTCCGACAAAAAAACGACCATGTATAGTAAGGCTTTTTTTTCTCGACAAAAAAACGACCATGTATAGTAAGGCTTTTTTTTCCGACAAAAAAACGACCATGTATAGTAAGGCTTTTTTTTCCGACAAAAAAACGACCATGTATAGTAAGGCTTTTTTTTCCGACAAAAAAACGACCATGTATAGTAAGGCTTTTTTTTCCGACAAAAAAACGACCATGTATAGTAAGGCTTTTTTTTCTGACAAAAAAACAACCATGTATAGTAAGGCTTTTTTTTCAAAAAAAAAACGACCATGTATAGTAAGGCTTTTTTTTCAAAAAAAAAAAGACCATGTATAGTAAGGCTTTTTTTTCGGACAAAAAAACGACCATGTATAGTAAGGCTTTTTTTTCCGACAAAAAAACGACCATGTATAGTAAGGCTTTTTTTTCCGACAAAAAAACGACCATGTATAGTAAGGCTTTTTTTTCCGACAAAAAAACGACCATGTATAGTAAGGCTTTTTTTTCTGACAAAAAAACGACCATGTATAGTAAGGCTTTTTTTTCTGACAAAAAAACGACCATGTATAGTAAGGCTTTTTTTTTGACAAAAAAACGACCATGTATAGTAAGGCTTTTTTTTCCGACAAAAAAACGACCATGTATAGTAAGGCTTTTTTTTCTGACAAAAAAAACGACCATGTATAGTAAGGCTTTTTTTTCCGACAAAAAACGACCATGTATAGTAAGGCTCTTTTTTTCTCGACAAAAAAACGACCATGTATAGTAAGGCTTTTTTTTCTGACAAAAAAACGACCATGTATAGTAAGGCTTTTTTTTCCGACAAAAAAACGACCATGTATAGTAAGGCTTTTTTTTCGACAAAAAAACGACCATGTATAGTAAGGCTTTTTTTTTTCGACAAAAAAACGACCATGTATAGTAAGGCTTTTTTTTCCGACAAAAAAACGACCATGTATAGTAAGGCTTTTTTTTCCGACAAAAAAACGACCATGTATAGTAAGGCTTTTTTTTCCGACAAAAAAACGACCATGTATAGTAAGGCTTTTTTTTTCAGACAAAAAAACGACCATGTATAGTAAGGCTTTTTTTTCCGACAAAAAAACGACCATGTATAGTAAGGCTTTTTTTTCAGACAAAAAAACGACCATGTATAGTAAGGCTTTTTTTTCTCGACAAAAAAACGACCATGTATAGTAAGGCTTTTTTTTCCGACAAAAAAACGACCATGTATAGTAAGGCTTTTTTTTCCGACAAAAAAACGACCATGTATAGTAAGGCTTTTTTTTCTCGACAAAAAAACGACCATGTATAGTAAGGCTTTTTTTTCCGACAAAAAAACGACCATGTATAGTAAGGCTTTTTTTTCCGACAAAAAAACGACCATGTATAGTAAGGCTTTTTTTTCCGACAAAAAAACGACCATGTATAGTAAGGCTTTTTTTTCTGACAAAAAAAAGCCCATGTGTAGTAAGGCTTTTTTTTCTGACAAAAAAACGACCATGTATAGTAAGGCTTTTTTTTCTCAACAAAAAAACAACCATGTATAGTAAGGCTTTTTTTTCCGACAAAAAAACGACCATGTATAGTAAGGCTTTTTTTTCGACAAAAAAACGACCATGTATAGTAAGGATTTTTTTTCCGACAAAAAACGACCATGTATAGTAAGGCTTTTTTTTCTCGACAAAAAAACGACCATGTATAGTAAGGCTTTTTTTTCTGACAAAAAAACGACCATGTATAGTAAGGCTTTTTTTTCCAACAAAAAAACGACCATGTATAGTAAGGCTTTTTTAAAAAAAAAAAAACGACCATGTATAGTAAGGCTTTTTTTTCCGACAAAAAAACGACCATGTATAGTAAGGCTTTTTTTTCCGACAAAAAAACGACCATGTATAGTAAGGCTTTTTTTTCTGACAAAAAAACGACCATGTATAGTAAGGCTTTTTTTTTCAAAAAAAAAACGACCATGTATAGTAAGGCTTTTTTTTCGAACAAAAAAACGACCATGTATAGTAAGGCTTTTTTTTCCGACAAAAAAACGACCATGTATAGTAAGGCTTTTTTTTCCGACAAAAAAACGACCATGTATAGTAAGGCTTTTTTTTCCGACAAAAAAACGACCATGTATAGTAAGGCTTTTTTTTTCCGACAAAAAAACGACCATGTATAGTAAGGCTTTTTTTTCCGACAAAAAAACGACCATGTATAGTAAGGCTTTTTTTTCCGACAAAAAAAAACGACCATGTATAGTAAGGCTTTTTTTTCCGACAAAAAAACGACCATGTATAGTAAGGCTTTTTTTTTCTGACAAAAAAAACGACCATGTATAGTAAGGCTTTTTTTTCTGACAAAAAAAACGACCATGTATAGTAAGGCTTTTTTTTTCTCGACAAAAAAACAACCATGTATAGTAAGGCTTTTTTTTCGACAAAAAAACGACCATGTATAGTAAGGCTTTTTTTTCCGACAAAAAAACGACCATGTATAGTAAGGCTTTTTTTTCCGACAAAAAAACGACCATGTATAGTAAGGCTTTTTTTTCCGACAAAAAAACGACCATGTATAGTAAGGCTTTTTTTGTCTGAAAAAAAAGCCTTACTATACATGGTCGTTTTTTTTTTGAAAAAAAAAGCCTTACTATACATGGTTGTTTTTTTGTCGAAAAAAAAAAGCCTTACTATACATGGTCGTTTTTTTGTCAGAAAAAAAAGCCTTACTATACATGGTCGTTTTTTTGTCGCAAAAAAAAAGCCTTACTATACATGGTCATTTTTTTGTCGGAAAAAAAAGCCTTACTATACATGGTCGTTTTTTTGTCGGAAAAAAAAGCCTTACTATACATGGTCGTTTTTTTGTCGGAAAAAAAAGCCTTACTATAGATGGTCGTTTTTTTGTCGAAAAAAAAAGCCTTACTATACATGGTCGTTTTTTTGTCGAAAAAAAAAGCCTTACTATACATGGTCGTTTTTTTGTCGGAAAAAAAAGCCTTACTATACATGGTCGTTTTTTTGTCGGAAAAAAAAGCCTTACTATACATGGTCGTTTTTTTGTCGGAAAAAAAAGCCTTACTATACATGGTCGTTTTTTTGTCGAGAAAAAAAAGCCTTACTATACATGGTCGTTTTTTTGTCGGAAAAAAAAGCCTTACTATACATGGTTGTTTTTTTGTCGGAAAAAAAAGCCTTACTATACATGGTCGTTTTTTTTGTCGGAAAAAAAAGCCTTACTATACATGGTCGTTTTTTTGTCGGAAAAAAAAGCCTTACTATACATGGTCGTTTTTTTGTCGGAAAAAAAAGCCTTACTATACATTGTCGTTTTTTTGTCGGAAAAAAAAGCCTTACTATACATGGTCGTTTTTTTGTTGGAAAAAAAAGCCTTACTATACATGGTCGTTTTTTTGTCGGAAAAAAAAGCCTTACTATACATGGTCGTTTTTTTTTTGAAAAAAAAAGCCTTACTATACATGGTCGTTTTTTTGTCGGAAAAAAAAGCCTTACTATACATGGACGTTTTTTTGTCGGAAAAAAAAGCCTTACTATACATGGTTGTTTTTTTGTCGAAAAAAAAGCCTTACTATACATGGTCGTTTTTTTGTCGGAAAAAAAAGCCTTACTATACATGGTCGTTTTTTTGTCGGAAAAAAAAGCCTTACTATACATGGTCGTTTTTTGTCAGAAAAAAAAGCCTTACTATACATGGTCGTTTTTTTGTCAGAAAAAAAAGCCTTATTATACATGGTCGTTTTTTTGTCAGAAAAAAAAGCCTTACTATACATGGTCGTTTTTTTGTCGGAAAAAAAAGCCTTACTATACATGGTCGTTTTTTTGTCGAAAAAAAAAGCCTTACTATACATGGTCGTTTTTTTGTCGGAAAAAAAAAACCTTACTATACATGGTCGTTTTTTTGTCGGAAAAAAAAGCCTTACTATATACATGGTCGTTTTTTTGTCGGAAAAAAAAGCCTTACTATACATGGTTGTTTTTTTGTCGGAAAAAAAAGCCTTACTATACATGGTCGTTTTTTTGTCGGAAAAAAAAGCCTTACTATACATGGTCGTTTTTTTGTCGGAAAAAAAAGCCTTACTATAGATGGTCGTTTTTTTGTCGGAAAAAAAAGCCTTACTATACATGGTCGTTTTTTTGTCGGAAAAAAAAGCCTTACTATACATGGTCGTTTTTTTGTCGGAAAAAAAAGCCTTACTATACATGGTCGTTTTTTTGTCGGAAAAAAAAGCCTTACTATACATGGTTGTTTTTTTGTCGGAAAAAAAAGCCTTACTATATACATGGTCGTTTTTTTTGTCGGAAAAAAAAGCCTTACTATACATGGTCGTTTTTTTGTCGGAAAAAAAAGCCTTACTATACATGGTCGTTTTTTTGTCGGAAAAAAAAGCCTTACTATACATGGTCGTTTTTTTGTCGGAAAAAAAAGCCTTACTATACATGGTCGTTTTTTTGTCGGAAAAAAAAGCCTTACTATACATGGTCGTTTTTTTGTCGGAAAAAAAAGCCTTACTATACATGGTCGTTTTTTTGTCGGAAAAAAAAGCCTTACTATACATGGTCGTTTTTTTTTTGAAAAAAAAAGCCTTACTATACATGGTTGTTTTTTTGTCGAGAAAAAAAAGCCTTACTATACATGGTCGTTTTTTTGTCAGAAAAAAAAGCCTTACTATACATGGTCGTTTTTTTGTCGCAAAAAAAAAGCCTTACTATACATGGTCATTTTTTTGTCGGAAAAAAAAGCCTTACTATACATGTCGTTTTTTTGTCGGAAAAAAAAAGCCTTACTATACATGGTCGTTTTTTTGTCGGAAAAAAAAGCCTTACTATAGATGGTCGTTTTTTTGTCGAAAAAAAAAAGCCTTACTATACATGGTCGTTTTTTTGTCGAAAAAAAAAGCCTTAATGTCGAAAAAAAAAGCCTTATTATACATGGTCGTTTTTTTGTCGGAAAAAAAAGCCTTACTATACATGGTCGTTTTTTTGTCGGAAAAAAAAGCCTTACTATACATGGTCGTTTTTTTGTCGGAAAAAAAAGCCTTACTATACATGGTCGTTTTTTTGTCGAGAAAAAAAAGCCTTACTATACATGGTCGTTTTTTTGTCGGAAAAAAAAGCCTTACTATACATGGTTGTTTTTTTGTCGGAAAAAAAAGCCTTACTATACATGGTCGTTTTTTTGTCGGAAAAAAAAGCCTTACTATACATGGTCGTTTTTTTGTCGGAAAAAAAAGCCTTACTATACATGGTCGTTTTTTTGTCGGAAAAAAAAGCCTTACTATACATGGTCGTTTTTTTGTCAGAAAAAAAAGCCTTACTATACATGGTCGTTTTTTTGTCGGAAAAAAAAGCCTTACTATACATGGTCGTTTTTTTGTCGGAAAAAAAAGCCTTACTATACATGGTCGTTTTTTTGTCGGAAAAAAAAGCCTTACTATACATGGTCGTTTTTTTTTTTGAAAAAAAAAGCCTTACTATACATGGTCGTTTTTTTGTCGGAAAAAAAAGCCTTACTATACATGGACGTTTTTTTGTCGGAAAAAAAAGCCTTACTATACATGGTTGTTTTTTTGTCGAAAAAAAAGCCTTAGTATACATGGTCGTTTTTTTGTCGGAAAAAAAAGCCTTACTATACATGGTCGTTTTTTTGTCGGAAAAAAAAGCCTTACTATACATGGTCGTTTTTTGTCAGAAAAAAAAGCCTTACTATACATGGTCGTTTTTTTGTCAGAAAAAAAAGCCTTATTATACATGGTCGTTTTTTTGTCAGAAAAAAAAGCCTTACTATACATGGTCGTTTTTTTGTCGGAAAAAAAAGCCTTACTATACATGGTCGTTTTTTTGTCGGAAAAAAAAGCCTTACTATACATGGTCGTTTTTTTGTCGGAAAAAAAAGCCTTACTATACACGGTCGTTTTTTTTTGGAAAAAAAAGCCTTACTATACATGGTTGTTTTTTTGTCGAGAAAAAAAAAGCCTTACTATACATGGTCGTTTTTTTGTCGGAAAAAAAAGCCTTACTATACATGGTCGTTTTTTTGTCGAAAAAAAAGCCTTACTATACATGGTTGTTTTTCTTGTCGGAAAAAAAAGCCTTACTATACATGGTCGTTTTTTTGTCGAGAAAAAAAAGCCTTACTATACATGGTCGTTTTTTTGTCGGAAAAAAAAGCCTTACTATACATGGTCGTTTTTTGGTTAAAATAAAAAAAAGCCTTACTATACACGGTCGTTTTTTTGTCAGAAAAAAAAGCCTTACTATACATGGTCGTTTTTTTGTCGAAAAAAAAAGCCTTACTATACATGGTCGTTTTTTTGTCGGAAAAAAAAAGCCTTACTATACATGGTCGTTTTTTGGTCGGGAAAAAAAGCCTTACTATACATGGTCGTTTTTTTGTCGAAAAAAAAGCCTTACTATACATGGTCGTTTTTTTGTCGGAAAAAAAAGCCTTACTATACATGGTTGTTTTTTTGTCGGAAAAAAAAGCCTTACTATACATGGTCGTTTTTTTGTCGGGAAAAAAAGCCTTAATATACATGGTCGTTTTTTTGTCGGAAAAAAAAGCCTTACTATACATGGTCGTTTTTTGGTTAAAATAAAAAAAAGCCTTACTATACACGGTCGTTTTTTTGTCAGAAAAAAAAGCCTTACTATACATGGTCGTTTTTATTTAAATGCCTTACTAAAAATCATTTCCTGTGTGTTTGTTTGATTCAAAAAAGGAGACGGAATAAAGACTCAAAACAGTTGAACATTTTGTTTTGTTTCACCAAAGTTCATCAAGAACACAATTCAGGACAATTCTCAGAAGAGTCCAGCGTCGTTCTTCGATTCTCGATGTCTTTTTATGCCGTCTGCTTGTGGGAGCCCGTTGATCTGGTCGTGATGACAAAGTCAAGCTGACTCCTCAGAAGGTCCAGTAATGCCAGGGTGTTCTGCCATCGAGTCCACGGATTGGTTTAATACTCCGACCGTTTTCCGCACCTGCCAAACAGAATAGCAGAAACCGCTCCATGTGCCTTAAATACATGTTGAATAAACAGTGGCAGTTGACATTTAATTCTGCAATAAACTGTCAAGGACTAACCTTGATCAGCGGTAGAATGTTTTGCAAGTGATCAATCATTAACTTTTTGGGACCAAATTTTGTATTACTCTTGTAGAAATGTAAGTAATATGCCATATTTCCAACACTATACTTTTTTTTTTTTTTTTTTTAAACGCCTCACTATGCATGGTCGTTTTGAAGGGAAAAAAACGGCTAACTATACATGGTCGTTTTTTTGTCGGAAAAAAAAGCCTTACTATACATGGTCGTTTTTTTGTCGGAAAAAAAAGCCTTACTACACATGGTCGTTTTTTTTTTTTTTTAAAAAGCCTTACTATACATGGTTGTTTTTTTGTCGAGAAAAAAAAGCCTTACTATACATGGTCGTTTTTTTGTCAGAAAAAAAAGCCTTAATATACATGGTCGTTTTTTTGTCGCAAAAAAAAAGCCTTACTATACATGGTCGTTTTTTTGTCGGAAAAAAAAGCCTTACTATACATGGTCGTTTTTTTGTCGGAAAAAAAAGCCTTACTATAGATGGTCGTTTTTTTGTCGAAAAAAAAAGCCTTACTATACATGGTCGTTTTTTTGTCGAAAAAAAAAGCCTTACTATACATGGTCGTTTTTTTGTCGAAAAAAAAAGCCTTACTATGCATGGTCATTTTTTTGTCGAAAAAAAAGCCTTACTATACATGGTCGTTTTTTTGTCGGAAAAAAAAGCCTTACTATACATGGTCGTTTTTTTGTCGGAAAAAAAAGCCTTACTATACATGGTCGTTTTTTTGTCGAGAAAAAAAAGCCTTACTATACATGGTCGTTTTTTTGTCGAGAAAAAAAAGCCTTACTATACATGGTCGTTTTTTTGTCTGAAAAAAAAAGCCTTACTATACATGGTCGTTTTTTTGTCGGAAAAAAAAGCCTTACTATACATGGTCGTTTTTTTGTCGAAAAAAAAAGCCTTACTATACATGGTCGTTTTTTTGTCGGAAAAAAAAAGCCTTACTATACATGGTCGTTTTTTGGTCGGGAAAAAAAGCCTTACTATACATGGTCGTTTTTTTGTCGAAAAAAAAGCCTTACTATACATGGTCGTTTTTTTGTCGGAAAAAAAAGCCTTACTATACATGGTTGTTTTTTTGTCGGAAAAAAAAGCCTTACTATACATGGTCGTTTTTTTGTCGAGAAAAAAAAGCCTTACTATACATGGTCGTTTTTTTGTCGGAAAAAAAAGCCTTACTATACATGGTCGTTTTTTGGTCGGGAAAAAAAGCCTTACTATACATGGTCGTTTTTTTGTCGAAAAAAAAGCCTTACTATACATGGTCGTTTTTTTGTCGGAAAAAAAAGCCTTACTGTACATGGTTGTTTTTTTGTCGGAAAAAAAAGCCTTACTATACATGGTTGTTTTTATTGTCGGAAAAAAAAGCCTTACTATACATGGTCGTTTTTTTGTCGGAAAAAAAAGCCTTACTATACATGGTCGTTTTTTTGTCGGAAAAAAAAGCCTTACTATACATGGTCGTTTTTTTGTCGGAAAAAAAAGCCTTACTATACATGGTCGTTTTTTTGTCGGAAAAAAAAGCCTTACTATACATGGTCGTTTTTTTGTCGGAAAAAAAAGCCTTACTATACATGGTCGTTTTTTTGTCGGAAAAAAAAGCCTTACTATACATGGTCGGTTTTTTTGGAAAAAAAAGCCTTACTATACATGGTTGTTTTTTTGTCGAGAAAAAAAAGCCTCACTATACATGGTCGTTTTTTTGTCAGAAAAAAAAGCCTTACTATACATGGTCGTTTTTTTGTCGCAAAAAAAAAGCCTTACTATACATTGTCGTTTTTTTGTCGGAAAAAAAAGCCTTACTATACATGGTCGTTTTTTTGTCGGAAAAAAAAAGCCTTACTATACATGGTCGTTTTTTTGTCGGAAAAAAAAGCCTTACTATAGATGGTCGTTTTTTTGTCGAAAAAAAAAGCCTTACTATACATGGTCGTTTTTTTGTCGAAAAAAAAAGGCTTACTATACATGGTCATTTTTTTGTCGAAAAAAAAGCCTTACTATACATGGTCGTTTTTTTGTCGGAAAAAAAAGCCTTACTATACATGGTCGTTTTTTTGTCGGAAAAAAAAGCCTTACTATACATGGTCGTTTTTTTGTCGAAAAAAAAAGCCTTACTATACATGGTCGTTTTTTTGTCGGAAAAAAAAAACCTTACTATACATGGTCGTTTTTTTGTCGGAAAAAAAAGCCTTACTATACATGGTCGTTTTTTTGTCGCAAAAAAAAAAGCCTTACTATACATGGTCATTTTTTTGTCGGAAAAAAAAGCCTTACTATACATGGTCGTTTTTTTGTCGGAAAAAAAAAGCCTTACTATACATGGTCGTTTTTTTGTCGGAAAAAAAAGCCTTACTATAGATGGTCGTTTTTTTGTCGAAAAAAAAAAGCCTTACTATACATGGTCGTTTTTTTGTCGAAAAAAAAAGCCTTACTATACATGGTCGTTTTTTTGTCGAAAAAAAAAGCCTTACTATACATGGTCGTTTTTTTGTCGGAAAAAAAAGCCTTACTATACATGGTCGTTTTTTTGTCGGAAAAAAAAGCCTTACTATACATGGTCGTTTTTTTGTCGGAAAAAAAAAGCCTTACTATACATGGTCGTTTTTTTGTCGAGAAAAAAAAGCCTTACTATACATGGTCGTTTTTTTGTCGGAAAAAAAAGCCTTACTATACATGGTTGTTTTTTTGTCGGAAAAAAAAGCCTTACTATACATGGTCGTTTTTTTTGTCGGAAAAAAAAGCCTTACTATACATGGTCGTTTTTTTGTCGGAAAAAAAAGCCTTACTATACATGGTCGTTTTTTTTGTCGGAAAAAAAAGCCTTACTATACATTGTCGTTTTTTTGTCAGAAAAAAAAGCCTTACTATACATGGTCGTTTTTTTGTCGGAAAAAAAAGCCTTACTATACATGGTCGTTTTTTTGTCGGAAAAAAAAGCCTTACTATACATGGTCGTTTTTTTGTCGGAAAAAAAAGCCTTACTATACATGGTCGTTTTTTTGTCGGAAAAAAAAGCCTTACTATACATGGTCGGTTTTTTTGGAAAAAAAAGCCTTACTATACATGGTTGTTTTTTTGTCGAGAAAAAAAAGCCTCACTATACATGGTCGTTTTTTTGTCAGAAAAAAAAGCCTTACTATACATGGTCGTTTTTTTGTCGCAAAAAAAAAGCCTTACTATACATTGTCGTTTTTTTGTCGGAAAAAAAAAGCCTTACTATACATGGTCGTTTTTTTGTCGGAAAAAAAAAGCCTTACTATACATGGTCGTTTTTTTGTCGGAAAAAAAAGCCTTACTATACATGGTCGTTTTTTTGTCGAAAAAAAAAGGCTTACTATACATGGTCATTTTTTTGTCGAAAAAAAAGCCTTACTATACATGGTCGTTTTTTTGTCGGAAAAAAAAAGCCTTACTATACATGGTCGTTTTTTTGTCGGAAAAAAAAGCCTTACTATACATGGTCGTTTTTTTGTCGAAAAAAAAAGCCTTACTATACATGGTCGTTTTTTTGTCGGAAAAAAAAAACCTTACTATACATGGTCGTTTTTTTGTCGGAAAAAAAAGCCTTACTATACATGGTCGTTTTTTTGTCGCAAAAAAAAAAGCCTTACTATACATGGTCATTTTTTTGTCGGAAAAAAAAGCCTTACTATACATGGTCGTTTTTTTGTCGGAAAAAAAAAGCCTTACTATACATGGTCGTTTTTTTGTCGGAAAAAAAAGCCTTACTATAGATGGTCGTTTTTTTGTCGAAAAAAAAAAGCCTTACTATACATGGTCGTTTTTTTGTCGAAAAAAAAAGCCTTACTATACATGGTCGTTTTTTTGTCGAAAAAAAAAGCCTTACTATACATGGTCGTTTTTTTGTCGGAAAAAAAAAGCCTTACTATACATGGTCGTTTTTTTGTCGGAAAAAAAAGCCTTACTATACATGGTCGTTTTTTTGTCGGAAAAAAAAGCCTTACTATACATGGTCGTTTTTTTGTCGAGAAAAAAAAGCCTTACTATACATGGTCGTTTTTTTGTCGGAAAAAAAAGCCTTACTATACATGGTTGTTTTTTTGTCGGAAAAAAAAGCCTTACTATACATGGTCGTTTTTTTGTCGGAAAAAAAAGCCTTACTATACATGGTCGTTTTTTTGTCGGAAAAAAAAGCCTTACTATACATGGTCGTTTTTTTGTCGAAAAAAAAAGCCTTACTATACATGGTCGTTTTTTTGTCGGAAAAAAAAAACCTTACTATACATGGTCGTTTTTTTGTCGGAAAAAAAAGCCTTACTATACATGGTCGTTTTTTTGTCGCAAAAAAAAAAGCCTTACTATACATGGTCATTTTTTTGTCGGAAAAAAAAGCCTTACTATACATGGTCGTTTTTTTGTCGGAAAAAAAAAGCCTTACTATACATGGTCGTTTTTTTGTCGGAAAAAAAAGCCTTACTATAGATGGTCGTTTTTTTGTCGAAAAAAAAAAGCCTTACTATACATGGTCGTTTTTTTGTCGAAAAAAAAAGCCTTACTATACATGGTCGTTTTTTTGTCGAAAAAAAAAGCCTTACTATACATGGTCGTTTTTTTGTCGGAAAAAAAAGCCTTACTATACATGGTCGTTTTTTTGTCGGAAAAAAAAGCCTTACTATACATGGTCGTTTTTTTGTCGGAAAAAAAAGCCTTACTATACATGGTCGTTTTTTTGTCGAGAAAAAAAAGCCTTACTATACATGGTCGTTTTTTTGTCGGAAAAAAAAGCCTTACTATACATGGTTGTTTTTTTGTCGGAAAAAAAAGCCTTACTATACATGGTCGTTTTTTTTGTCGGAAAAAAAAGCCTTACTATACATGGTCGTTTTTTTGTCGGAAAAAAAAGCCTTACTATACATGGTCGTTTTTTTTTGTCGGAAAAAAAAGCCTTACTATACATTGTCGTTTTTTTGTCAGAAAAAAAAGCCTTACTATACATGGTCGTTTTTTTGTCGGAAAAAAAAGCCTTACTATACATGGTCGTTTTTTTGTCGGAAAAAAAAGCCTTACTATACATGGTCGTTTTTTTTTTGAAAAAAAAAGCCTTACTATACATGGTCGTTTTTTTGTCGGAAAAAAAAGCCTTACTATACATGGACGTTTTTTTGTCGGAAAAAAAAGCCTTACTATACATGGTTGTTTTTTTGTCGAAAAAAAAGCCTTACTATACATGGTCGTTTTTTTGTCGGAAAAAAAAGCCTTACTATACATGGTCGTTTTTTTGTCAGAAAAAAAAGCCTTACTATACATGGTCGTTTTTTTGTCAGAAAAAAAAGCCTTACTATACATGGTCGTTTTTTTGTCGAAAAAAAAAGCCTTACTATACATGGTCGTTTTTTTGTCGAAAAAAAAAGCCTTACTATACATGGTCGTTTTTTTGTCGGAAAAAAAAAACCTTACTATACATGGTCGTTTTTTTGTCGGAAAAAAAAGCCTTACTATACATGGTCGTTTTTTTGTCGGAAAAAAAAGCCTTACTATACATGGTTGTTTTTTTGTCGGAAAAAAAAGCCTTACTATACATTGCCGTTTTTTTTGTCGGAAAAAAAAGCCTTACTATACATGGTCGTTTTTTTGTCGGAAAAAAAAGCCTTACTATACATGGTCGTTTTTTTTGTCGGAAAAAAAAGCCTTACTATACATGGTCGTTTTTTTGTCGGAAAAAAAAAGCCTTACTATACATGGTCGTTTTTTTGTCGGAAAAAAAAGCCTTACTATAGATGGTCGTTTTTTTGTCGAAAAAAAAAGCCTTACTATACATGGTCGTTTTTTTTTCGGAAAAAAAAGCCTTACTATACATGGTCGTTTTTTTTGTCGGAAAAAAAAAGCCTTACTATACACGGTCGTTTTTTTTTTGAAAAAAAAGCCTTACTATACATGGTTGTTTTTTTGTCGAGAAAAAAAAGCCTTACTATACATGGTCGTTTTTTTGTCGGAAAAAAAAGCCTTACTATACATGGTCGTTTTTTTGTCGAAAAAAAAGCCTTACTATACATGGTCGTTTTTTTGTCGGAAAAAAAAGCCTTACTATACATGGTTGTTTTTCTTGTCGGAAAAAAAAGCCTTACTATACATGGTCGTTTTTTTGTCGAGAAAAAAAAGCCTTACTATACATGGTCGTTTTTTTGTCGGGAAAAAAAGCCTTACTATACATGGTCGTTTTTTTGTCGGAAAAAAAAGCCTTACTATACATGGTCGTTTTTTGGTTAAAATAAAAAAAAGCCTTACTATACACGGTCGTTTTTTTGTCAGAAAAAAAAGCCTTACTATACATGGTCGTTTTTTTGTCGAAAAAAAAAGCCTTACTATACATGGTCGTTTTTTTGTCGGAAAAAAAAAGCCTTACTATACATGGTCGTTTTTTGGTTGGGAAAAAAAGCCTTACTATACATGGTCGTTTTTTTGTCGGGAAAAAAAGCCTTAATATACATGGTCGTTTTTTTGTCGGAAAAAAAAGCCTTACTATACATGGTCGTTTTTTGGTTAAAATAAAAAAAAGCCTTACTATACATGGTCGTTTTTTTGTCGGAAAAAAAAGCCTTACTATACACGGTCGTTTTTTTTTTTGAAAAAAAAGCCTTACTATACATGGTTGTTTTTTTGTCGAGAAAAAAAAGCCTTACTATACATGGTCGTTTTTTTGTCGGAAAAAAAAGCCTTACTATACATGGTCGTTTTTTTGTCGAAAAAAAAGCCTTACTATACATGGTCGTTTTTTTGTCGGAAAAAAAAGCCTTACTATACATGGTTGTTTTTCTTGTCGGAAAAAAAAGCCTTACTATACATGGTCGTTTTTTTGTCGAGAAAAAAAAGCCTTACTATACATGGTCGTTTTTTTGTCGGAAAAAAAAGCCTTACTATACATGGTTGTTTTTTTGTCGGAAAAAAAAGCCTTACTATACATGGTCGTTTTTTTTGTCGGAAAAAAAAGCCTTACTATACATGGTCGTTTTTTTGTCGGAAAAAAAAGCCTTACTATACATGGTCGTTTTTTTGTCGGAAAAAAAAGCCTTACTATACATTGTCGTTTTTTTGTCGGAAAAAAAAGCCTTACTATACATGGTCGTTTTTTTGTCGGAAAAAAAAGCCTTACTATACATGGTCGTTTTTTTGTCGGAAAAAAAAGCCTTACTATACATGGTCGTTTTTTTGTCGGAAAAAAAAGCCTTACTATACATGGTCGTTTTTTTTTTTTAAAAAAAAGCCTTACTATACATGGTCGTTTTTTTGTCGGAAAAAAAAGCCTTACTATACATGGACGTTTTTTTGTCGGAAAAAAAAGCCTTACTATACATGGTTGTTTTTTTGTCGAAAAAAAAGCCTTACTATACATGGTCGTTTTTTTGTCGGAAAAAAAAGCCTTACTATACATGGTCGTTTTTTTGTCGGAAAAAAAAGCCTTACTATACATGGTCGTTTTTTGTCAGAAAAAAAAGCCTTACTATACATGGTCGTTTTTTTGTCAGAAAAAAAAGCCTTATTATACATGGTCGTTTTTTTGTCAGAAAAAAAAGCCTTACTATACATGGTCGTTTTTTTGTCGGAAAAAAAAGCCTTACTATACATGGTCGTTTTTTTGTCGAAAAAAAAAGCCTTACTATACATGGTCGTTTTTTTGTCGGAAAAAAAAAACCTTACTATACATGGTCGTTTTTTTGTCGGAAAAAAAAGCCTTACTATACATGGTCGTTTTTTTGTCGGAAAAAAAAGCCTTACTATACATGGTCGTTTTTTTGTCGGAAAAAAAAGCCTTACTATACATGGTAGTTTTTTGTCAGAAAAAAAAGCCTTACTATACATGGTCGTTTTTTTGTCAGAAAAAAAAGCCTTATTATACATGGTCGTTTTTTTGTCAGAAAAAAAAGCCTTACTATACATGGTCGTTTTTTTGTCGGAAAAAAAAGCCTTACTATACATGGTCGTTTTTTTGTCGGAAAAAAAAGCCTTACTATACATGGTCGTTTTTTTGTCGGAAAAAAAAGCCTTACTATACATGGTTGTTTTTTTGTCGGAAAAAAAAGCCTTACTATACATGGTCGTTTTTTTTGTCGGAAAAAAAAGCCTTACTATACATGGTCGTTTTTTTGTCAGAAAAAAATGCCTTACTATACATGGTCGTTTTTTTGTCAGAAAAAAAAGCCTTACTATACATGGTCGTTTTTTTGTCGGAAAAAAAAGCCTTACTATACATGGTCGTTTTTTTGTCGGAAAAAAAAGCCTTACTATACATTGTCGTTTTTTTGTCGGAAAAAAAAGCCTTACTATACATGGTCGTTTTTTTGTCGGAAAAAAAAGCCTTACTATACATGGTCGTTTTTTTGTCGGAAAAAAAAGCCTTACTATACATGGTCGTTTTTTTGTCGGAAAAAAAAGCCTTACTATACATGGTCGTTTTTTTTTTTGAAAAAAAAAAGCCTTACTATACATGGTCGTTTTTTTGTCGGAAAAAAAAGCCTTACTATACATGGTCGTTTTTTTGTCGGAAAAAAAAAGCCTTACTATACATGGTCGTTTTTTTGTCGGAAAAAAAAGCCTTACTATAGATGGTCGTTTTTTTGTCGAAAAAAAAAGCCTTACTATACATGGTCGTTTTTTTGTCGAAAAAAAAAGCCTTACTATACATGGTCGTTTTTTTGTCGAAAAAAAAGCCTTACTATACATGGTCGTTTTTTTGTCGGAAAAAAAAGCCTTACTATACATGGTCGTTTTTTTGTCGGAAAAAAAAGCCTTACTATACATGGTCGTTTTTTTGTCGAGAAAAAAAAGCCTTACTATACATGGTCGTTTTTTTGTCGAGAAAAAAAAGCCTTACTATACATGGTCGTTTTTTTGTCTGAAAAAAAAAGCCTTACTATACATGGTCTTTTTTTGTCGGAAAAAAAAAGCCTTACTATACATGGTCGTTTTTTGGTCGGGAAAAAAAGCCTTACTATACATGGTCGTTTTTTTGTCGGAAAAAAAAGCCTTACTATACATGGTCGTTTTATGGTTAAAATAAAAAAAAGCCTTACTATACACGGTCGTTTTTTTGTCAGAAAAAAAAGCCTTACTATACATGGTCGTTTTTATTTAAATGCCTTAATAAAAATCATTTCCTGTGTGTTTGTTTGATTCAAAAAAGGAGACGGAATAAAGACTCAAAACAGTTGAACATTTTGTTTTGTTTCACCAAAGTTCATCAAGAACACAATTCAGGACAATTCTCAGAAGAGTCCAGCGTCGTTCTTCGATTCTCGATGTCTTTTTATGCCGTCTGCTTGTGGGAGCCCGTTGATCTGGTCGTGATGACAAAGTCAAGCTGACTCCTCAGAAGGTCCAGTAATGCCAGGGTGTTCTGCCATCGAGTCCACGGATTGGTTTAATACTCCGACCGTTTTCCGCACCTGCCAAACAGAATAGCAGAAACCGCTCCATGTGCCTTAAATACATGTTGAATAAACAGTGGCAGTTGACATTTAATTCTGCAATAAACTGTCAAGGACTAACCTTGATCAGCGGTAGAATGTTTTGCAAGTGATCAATCATTAACTTTTTGGGACCAAATTTTGTATTACTCTTGTAAAAATGTAAGTAATATGCCATATTTCCAACACTATACTTTTTTTTTTTTTTTTTTTTTAAACGCCTCACTATGCATGGTCGTTTTGAAGGGAAAAAAACGGCTAACTATACATGGTCGTTTTGAAGGGAAAAAAAAGCCTTACTATACATGGTCGTTTTTTTTGTCGGAAAAAAAAGCCTTACTATACATGGTCGTTTTTTTGTCGGAAAAAAAAGCCTTACTATACATGGTCGTTTTTTTGTCGAGAAAAAAAAGCCTTACTATACATGGTCGTTTTTTTGTCAGAAAAAAAAGCCTTACTATACATGGTCGTTTTTTTGTCGGGAAAAAAAGCCTTACTATACATGGTCGTTTTTTTTGTCGGAAAAAAAAGCCTTACTATACATGGTCGTTTTTTTGTCGGAAAAAAAAGCCTTACTATACATGGTTGTTTTTTTGTCGGAAAAAAAAGCCTTACTATACATGGTCGTTTTTTTGTCGGAAAAAAAAGCCTTACTATACATGGTCGTTTTTTTGTCGGAAAAAAAAGCCTTACTATACATGGTCGTTTTTTTGTCGGAAAAAAAAGCCTTACTATACATGGTCGTTTTTTTGTCGGAAAAAAAAAGCCCTACTATACATGGTCGTTTTTTTGTCGGAAAAAAAAGCCTTACTATAGATGGTCGTTTTTTTGTCGAAAAAAAAAGCCTTACTATACATGGTCGTTTTTTTGTCGAAAAAAAAGCCTTACTATACATGGTCGTTTTTTTGTCGAAAAAAAAAGCCTTACTATACATGGTCGTTTTTTTGTCGGAAAAAAAAGCCTTACTATACATGGTCGTTTTTTTGTCGGAAAAAAAAGCCTTACTATACATGGTCGTTTTTTTGTCGAGAAAAAAAAGCCTTACTATACATGGTCGTTTTTTTGTCGGAAAAAAAAGCCTTACTATACATGGTTGTTTTTTTGTCGGAAAAAAAAGCCTTACTATACATGGTCGTTTTTTTTGTCGGAAAAAAAAGCCTTACTATACATGGTCGTTTTTTTGTCGGAAAAAAAAGCCTTACTATACATGGTCGTTTTTTTGTCGGAAAAAAAAGCCTTACTATACATTGTCGTTTTTTTGTCGGAAAAAAAAGCCTTACTATACATGGTCGTTTTTTTGTCGGAAAAAAAAGCCTTACTATACATGGTCGTTTTTTTGTCGAGAAAAAAAAGCCTTACTATACATGGTCGTTTTTTTGTCGGAAAAAAAAGCCTTACTATACATGGTTGTTTTTTTGTCGGAAAAAAAAGCCTTACTATACATGGTCGTTTTTTTGTCGCAAAAAAAAAGCCTTACTATACATGGTCGTTTTTTTGTCGGGAAAAAAAGCCTTACTATACATGGTCGTTTTTTTTGTCGGAAAAAAAAGCCTTACTATACATGGTCGTTTTTTTGTCGGAAAAAAAAGCCTTACTATACATGGTCGTTTTTTTGTCGAGAAAAAAAAGCCTTACTATACATGGTCGTTTTTTTGTCAGAAAAAAAAGCCTTACTATACATGGTCGTTTTTTTGTCGGGAAAAAAAGCCTTACTATACATGGTCGTTTTTTTTGTCGGAAAAAAAAGCCTTACTATACATGGTCGTTTTTTTGTCGGAAAAAAAAGCCTTACTATACATGGTTGTTTTTTTGTCGGAAAAAAAAGCCTTACTATACATGGTCGTTTTTTTGTCGGAAAAAAAAGCCTTACTATACATGGTCGTTTTTTTGTCGGAAAAAAAAGCCTTACTATACATGGTCGTTTTTTTGTCGGAAAAAAAAGCCTTACTATACATGGTCGTTTTTTTGTCGGAAAAAAAAAGCCTTACTATACATGGTCGTTTTTTTGTCGGAAAAAAAAGCCTTACTATAGATGGTCGTTTTTTTGTCGAAAAAAAAAGCCTTACTATACATGGTCGTTTTTTTGTCGAAAAAAAAGCCTTACTATACATGGTCGTTTTTTTGTCGAAAAAAAAAGCCTTACTATACATGGTCGTTTTTTTGTCGGAAAAAAAAGCCTTACTATACATGGTCGTTTTTTTGTCGGAAAAAAAAGCCTTACTATACATGGTCGTTTTTTTGTCGAGAAAAAAAAGCCTTACTATACATGGTCGTTTTTTTGTCGGAAAAAAAAGCCTTACTATACATGGTTGTTTTTTTGTCGGAAAAAAAAGCCTTACTATACATGGTCGTTTTTTTTGTCGGAAAAAAAAGCCTTACTATACATGGTCGTTTTTTTGTCGGAAAAAAAAGCCTTACTATACATGGTCGTTTTTTTGTCGGAAAAAAAAGCCTTACTATACATTGTCGTTTTTTTGTCGGAAAAAAAAGCCTTACTATACATGGTCGTTTTTTTGTCGGAAAAAAAAGCCTTACTATACATGGTCGTTTTTTTGTCGAGAAAAAAAAGCCTTACTATACATGGTCGTTTTTTTGTCGGAAAAAAAAGCCTTACTATACATGGTTGTTTTTTTGTCGGAAAAAAAAGCCTTACTATACATGGTCGTTTTTTTGTCGCAAAAAAAAAGCCTTACTATACATGGTCATTTTTTTGTCGGAAAAAAAAGCCTTACTATACATGGTCGTTTTTTTGTCGGAAAAAAAAAGCCTTACTATACATGGTCGTTTTTTTGTCGGAAAAAAAAGCCTTACTATAGATGGTCGTTTTTTTGTCGAAAAAAAAAGCCTTACTATACATGGTCGTTTTTTTGTCGAAAAAAAAAGCCTTACTATACATGGTCGTTTTTTTGTCGAAAAAAAAAGCCTTACTATACATGGTCGTTTTTTTGTCGGAAAAAAAAGCCTTACTATACATGGTCGTTTTTTTGTCGGAAAAAAAAGCCTTACTATACATGGTCGTTTTTTTGTCGGAAAAAAAAGCCTTACTATACATGGTCGTTTTTTTGTCGAGAAAAAAAAGCCTTACTATACATGGTCGTTTTTTTGTCGGAAAAAAAAGCCTTACTATACATGGTTGTTTTTTTGTCGGAAAAAAAAGCCTTACTATACATGGTCGTTTTTTTTGTCGGAAAAAAAAGCCTTACTATACATGGTCGTTTTTTTGTCGGAAAAAAAAGCCTTACTATACATGGTCGTTTTTTTGTCGGAAAAAAAAGCCTTACTATACATTGTCGTTTTTTTGTCGGAAAAAAAAGCCTTACTATACATGGTCGTTTTTTTGTCGGAAAAAAAAGCCTTACTATACATGGTCGTTTTTTTGTCGGAAAAAAAAGCCTTACTATACATGGTCGTTTTTTTGTCGGAAAAAAAAGCCTTACTATACATGGTCGTTTTTTTTTTGAAAAAAAAAGCCTTACTATACATGGTCGTTTTTTTGTCGGAAAAAAAAGCCTTACTATACATGGACGTTTTTTTGTCGGAAAAAAAAGCCTTACTATACATGGTTGTTTTTTTGTCGAAAAAAAAGCCTTACTATATATGGTCGTTTTTTTGTCGGAAAAAAAAGCCTTACTATACATGGTCGTTTTTTTGTCGGAAAAAAAAGCCTTACTATACATGGTCGTTTTTTGTCAGAAAAAAAAGCCTTACTATACATGGTCGTTTTTTTGTCAGAAAAAAAAGCCTTATTATACATGGTCGTTTTTTTGTCAGAAAAAAAAGCCTTACTATACATGGTCGTTTTTTTGTCGGAAAAAAAAGCCTTACTATACATGGTCGTTTTTTTGTCGAAAAAAAAAGCCTTACTATACATGGTCGTTTTTTTGTCGGAAAAAAAAGCCTTACTATACATGGTCGTTTTTTGTCAGAAAAAAAAGCCTTACTATACATGGTCGTTTTTTTGTCAGAAAAAAAAGCCTTATTATACATGGTCGTTTTTTTGTCAGAAAAAAAAGCCTTACTATACATGGTCGTTTTTTTGTCGGAAAAAAAAGCCTTACTATACATGGTCGTTTTTTTGTCGGAAAAAAAAGCCTTACTATACATGGTCGTTTTTTTGTCGGAAAAAAAAGCCTTACTATACATGGTCGTTTTTTGTCAGAAAAAAAAGCCTTACTATACATGGTCGTTTTTTTGTCAGAAAAAAAAGCCTTATTATACATGGTCGTTTTTTTGTCAGAAAAAAAAGCCTTACTATACATGGTCGTTTTTTTGTCGGAAAAAAAAGCCTTACTATACATGGTCGTTTTTTTGTCGGAAAAAAAAGCCTTACTATACATGGTTGTTTTTTTGTCGGAAAAAAAAGCCTTACTATACATGGTCGTTTTTTTTGTCGGGAAAAAAAAGCCTTACTATACATGGTCGTTTTTTTGTCGGAAAAAAAAGCCTTACTATACATGGTCGTTTTTTTGTCGGAAAAAAAAGCCTTACTATACATTGTCGTTTTTTTGTCGGAAAAAAAAGCCTTACTATACATGGTCGTTTTTTTGTCGGAAAAAAAAGCCTTACTATACATGGTCGTTTTTTTGTCGGAAAAAAAAGCCTTACTATACATGGTCGTTTTTTTGTCGGAAAAAAAAAGCCTTACTATACATGGTCGTTTTTTTTTTGAAAAAAAAAGCCTTACTATACATGGTCGTTTTTTTGTCGGAAAAAAAAGCCTTACTATACATGGACGTTTTTTTGTCGGAAAAAAAAGCCTTACTATACATGGTTGTTTTTTTGTCGAAAAAAAAGCCTTACTATACATGGTCGTTTTTTTGTCGGAAAAAAAAGCCTTACTATACATGGTCGTTTTTTTGTCGGAAAAAAAAGCCTTACTATACATGGTCGTTTTTTGTCAGAAAAAAAAGCCTTACTATACATGGTCGTTTTTTTGTCAGAAAAAAAAGCCTTATTATACATGGTCGTTTTTTTGTCAGAAAAAAAAGCCTTACTATACATGGTCGTTTTTTTGTCGGAAAAAAAAGCCTTACTATACATGGTCGTTTTTTTGTCGAAAAAAAAAGCCTTACTATACATGGTCGTTTTTTTGTCGGAAAAAAAAAACCTTACTATACATGGTCGTTTTTTTGTCGGAAAAAAAAGCCTTACTATACATGGTCGTTTTTTTGTCGGAAAAAAAAGCCTTACTATACATGGTCGTTTTTTTGTCGGAAAAAAAAGCCTTACTATACATGGTCGTTTTTTGTCAGAAAAAAAAGCCTTACTATACATGGTCGTTTTTTTGTCAGAAAAAAAAGCCTTATTATACATGGTCGTTTTTTTGTCAGAAAAAAAAGCCTTACTATACATGGTCGTTTTTTTGTCGGAAAAAAAAGCCTTACTATACATGGTCGTTTTTTTGTCGGAAAAAAAAGCCTTACTATACATGGTCGTTTTTTTGTCGGAAAAAAAAGCCTTACTATACATGGTCGTTTTTTGTCAGAAAAAAAAGCCTTACTATACATGGTCGTTTTTTTGTCAGAAAAAAAAGCCTTATTATACATGGTCGTTTTTTTGTCAGAAAAAAAAGCCTTACTATACATGGTCGTTTTTTTGTCGGAAAAAAAAGCCTTACTATACATGGTCGTTTTTTGTCAGAAAAAAAAGCCTTACTATACATGGTCGTTTTTTTGTCAGAAAAAAAAGCCTTATTATACATGGTCGTTTTTTTGTCAGAAAAAAAAGCCTTACTATACATGGTCGTTTTTTTGTCGGAAAAAAAAGCCTTACTATACATGGTCGTTTTTTTGTCGGAAAAAAAAGCCTTACTATACATGGTCGTTTTTTTGTCGAGAAAAAAAAGCCTTACTATACATGGTCGTTTTTTTGTCGGAAAAAAAAGCCTTACTATACATGGTTGTTTTTTTGTCGGAAAAAAAAGCCTTACTATACATGGTCGTTTTTTTTGTCGGAAAAAAAAGCCTTACTATACATGGTCGTTTTTTTGTCGGAAAAAAAAGCCTTACTATACATGGTCGTTTTTTTGTCGGAAAAAAAAGCCTTACTATACATTGTCGTTTTTTTGTCGGAAAAAAAAGCCTTACTATACATGGTCGTTTTTTTGTCGGAAAAAAAAGCCTTACGATACATGGTCGTTTTTTTGTCGGAAAAAAAAGCCTTACTATACATGGTCGTTTTTTTGTCGGAAAAAAAAGCCTTACTATACATGGTCGTTTTTTTTTTGAAAAAAAAAGCCTTACTATACATGGTCGTTTTTTTGTCGGAAAAAAAAGCCTTACTATACATGGACGTTTTTTTGTCGGAAAAAAAAGCCTTACTATACATGGTTGTTTTTTTGTCGAAAAAAAAGCCTTACTATACATGGTCGTTTTTTTGTCGGAAAAAAAAGCCTTACTATACATGGTCGTTTTTTTGTCGGAAAAAAAAGCCTTACTATACATGGTCGTTTTTTGTCAGAAAAAAAAGCCTTACTATACATGGTCGTTTTTTTGTCAGAAAAAAAAGCCTTATTATACATGGTCGTTTTTTTGTCAGAAAAAAAAGCCTTACTATACATGGTCGTTTTTTTGTCGGAAAAAAAAGCCTTACTATACATGGTCGTTTTTTTGTCGAAAAAAAAAGCCTTACTATACATGGTCGTTTTTTTGTCGGAAAAAAAAAACCTTACTATACATGGTCGTTTTTTTGTCGGAAAAAAAAGCCTTACTATACATGGTCGTTTTTTTGTCGGAAAAAAAAGCCTTACTATACATGGTCGTTTTTTTGTCGGAAAAAAAAGCCTTACTATACATGGTCGTTTTTTGTCAGAAAAAAAAGCCTTACTATACATGGTCGTTTTTTTGTCAGAAAAAAAAGCCTTATTATACATGGTCGTTTTTTTGTCAGAAAAAAAAGCCTTACTATACATGGTCGTTTTTTTGTCGGAAAAAAAAGCCTTACTATACATGGTCGTTTTTTTGTCGGAAAAAAAAGCCTTACTATACATGGTCGTTTTTTTGTCGGAAAAAAAAGCCTTACTATACATGGTCGTTTTTTGTCAGAAAAAAAAGCCTTACTATACATGGTCGTTTTTTTGTCAGAAAAAAAAGCCTTATTATACATGGTCGTTTTTTTGTCAGAAAAAAAAGCCTTACTATACATGGTCGTTTTTTTGTCGGAAAAAAAAGCCTTACTATACATGGTCGTTTTTTTGTCGGAAAAAAAAGCCTTACTATACATGGTTGTTTTTTTGTCGGAAAAAAAAGCCTTACTATACATGGTCGTTTTTTTTGTCGGAAAAAAAAGCCTTACTATACATGGTCGTTTTTTTGTCGGAAAAAAAAGCCTTACTATACATGGTCGTTTTTTTGTCGGAAAAAAAAGCCTTACTATACATTGTCGTTTTTTTGTCGGAAAAAAAAGCCTTACTATACATGGTCGTTTTTTTGTCGGAAAAAAAAGCCTTACTATACATGGTCGTTTTTTTGTCGGAAAAAAAAGCCTTACTATACATGGTCGTTTTTTTGTCGGAAAAAAAAGCCTTACTATACATGGTCGTTTTTTTTTTGAAAAAAAAAGCCTTACTATACATGGTCGTTTTTTTGTCGGAAAAAAAAGCCTTACTATACATGGACGTTTTTTTGTCGGAAAAAAAAGCCTTACTATACATGGTTGTTTTTTTGTCGAAAAAAAAGCCTTACTATACATGGTCGTTTTTTTGTCGGAAAAAAAAGCCTTACTATACATGGTCGTTTTTTTGTCGGAAAAAAAAGCCTTACTATACATGGTCGTTTTTTGTCAGAAAAAAAAGCCTTACTATACATGGTCGTTTTTTTGTCAGAAAAAAAAGCCTTATTATACATGGTCGTTTTTTTGTCAGAAAAAAAAGCCTTACTATACATGGTCGTTTTTTTGTCGGAAAAAAAAGCCTTACTATACATGGTCGTTTTTTTGTCGAAAAAAAAGCCTTACTATACATGGTCGTTTTTTTGTCGGAAAAAAAAAACCTTACTATACATGGTCGTTTTTTTGTCGGAAAAAAAAGCCTTACTATACATGGTCGTTTTTTTGTCGGAAAAAAAAGCCTTACTATACATGGTCGTTTTTTTGTCGGAAAAAAAAGCCTTACTATACATGGTCGTTTTTTGTCAGAAAAAAAAGCCTTACTATACATGGTCGTTTTTTTGTCAGAAAAAAAAGCCTTATTATACATGGTCGTTTTTTTGTCAGAAAAAAAAGCCTTACTATACATGGTCGTTTTTTTGTCGGAAAAAAAAGCCTTACTATACATGGTCGTTTTTTTGTCGGAAAAAAAAGCCTTACTATACATGGTCGTTTTTTTGTCGGAAAAAAAAGCCTTACTATACATGGTCGTTTTTTGTCAGAAAAAAAAGCCTTACTATACATGGTCGTTTTTTTGTCAGAAAAAAAAGCCTTATTATACATGGTCGTTTTTTTGTCAGAAAAAAAAGCCTTACTATACATGGTCGTTTTTTTGTCGGAAAAAAAAGCCTTACTATACATGGTCGTTTTTTGTCAGAAAAAAAAGCCTTACTATACATGGTCGTTTTTTTGTCAGAAAAAAAAGCCTTATTATACATGGTCGTTTTTTTGTCAGAAAAAAAAGCCTTACTATACATGGTCGTTTTTTTGTCGGAAAAAAAAGCCTTACTATACATGGTCGTTTTTTTGTCGGAAAAAAAAGCCTTACTATACATGGTCGTTTTTTTGTCGGAAAAAAAAGCCTTACTATACATGGTCGTTTTTTTTTTTAAAAAAAAAGCCTTACTATACATGGTTGTTTTTTTTTGTCGAGAAAAAAAAACCTTACTATACATGGTCGTTTTTTTGTCGGAAAAAAAAGCCTTACTATGCATGGTCGTTTTTTTGTCGGAAAAAAAAGCCTTACTATACATGGTCGTTTTTTTGTCGGAAAAAAAAGCCTTACTATACATGGTCGTTTTTTTGTCGAGAAAAAAAAGCCTTACTATACATGGTCGTTTTTTTGTCGAGAAAAAAAAGCCTTACTATACATGGTCGTTTTTTTGTCGAGAAAAAAAAGCCTTACTATACATGGTCGTTTTTTTGTCTGAAAAAAAAGCCTTACTATACATGGTCGTTTTTTTGTCGGAAAAAAAAGCCTTACTATACATGGTCGTTTTTTTGTCGAAAAAAAAAGCCTTACTATACATGGTCGTTTTTTTGCCGGAAAAAAAAAGCCTTACTATACATGGTCGTTTTTTGGTCGGGAAAAAAAGCCTTACTATACATGGTCGTTTTTTTGTCGAAAAAAAAAGCCTTACTATACATGGTCGTTTTTTTGTCGGAAAAAAAAGCCTTACTATACATGGTTGTTTTTTTGTCGGAAAAAAAAGCCTTACTATACATGGTCGTTTTTTTGTCGAGAAAAAAAAGCCTTACTATACATGGTCGTTTTTTTGTCGGAAAAAAAAGCCTTACTATACATGGTCGTTTTTTGGTCGGGAAAAAAAGCCTTACTATACATGGTCGTTTTTTTGTCGAAAAAAAAAGCCTTACTATACATGGTTGTTTTTTTGTCGGAAAAAAAAGCCTTACTATACATGGTCGTTTTTTTGTCGGAAAAAAAAGCCTTACTATACATGGTCGTTTTTTTGTCGGAAAAAAAAGCCTTACTATACATGGTCGTTTTTTGTCAGAAAAAAAAGCCTTACTATACATGGTCGTTTTTTTGTCAGAAAAAAAAGCCTTATTATACATGGTCGTTTTTTTGTCAGAAAAAAAAGCCTTACTATACATGGTCGTTTTTTTGTCGGAAAAAAAAGCCTTACTATACATGGTCGTTTTTTGTCAGAAAAAAAAGCCTTACTATACATGGTCGTTTTTTTGTCAGAAAAAAAAGCCTTATTATACATGGTCGTTTTTTTGTCAGAAAAAAAAGCCTTACTATACATGGTCGTTTTTTTGTCGGAAAAAAAAGCCTTACTATACATGGTCGTTTTTTTGTCGGAAAAAAAAGCCTTACTATACATGGTCGTTTTTTTGTCGGAAAAAAAAGCCTTACTATACATGGTCGTTTTTTTTTTTTAAAAAAAGCCTTACTATACATGGTTGTTTTTTTTGTCGAGAAAAAAAAGCCTTACTATACATGGTCGTTTTTTTGTCGGAAAAAAAAGCCTTACTATGCATGGTCGTTTTTTTGTCGGAAAAAAAAGCCTTACTATACATGGTCGTTTTTTTGTCGGAAAAAAAAGCCTTACTATACATGGTCGTTTTTTTGTCGAGAAAAAAAAGCCTTACTATACATGGTCGTTTTTTTGTCGAGAAAAAAAAGCCTTACTATACATGGTCGTTTTTTTGTCGAGAAAAAAAAGCCTTACTATACATGGTCGTTTTTTTGTCTGAAAAAAAAGCCTTACTATACATGGTCGTTTTTTTGTCGGAAAAAAAAGCCTTACTATACATGGTCGTTTTTTTGTCGAAAAAAAAAGCCTTACTATACATGGTCGTTTTTTTGCCGGAAAAAAAAAGCCTTACTATACATGGTCGTTTTTTTGTCGAAAAAAAAAGCCTTACTATACATGGTCGTTTTTTTGCCGGAAAAAAAAAGCCTTACTATACATGGTCGTTTTTTGGTCGGGAAAAAAAGCCTTACTATACATGGTCGTTTTTTTGTCGAAAAAAAAAGCCTTACTATACATGGTCGTTTTTTTGTCGGAAAAAAAAGCCTTACTATACATGGTTGTTTTTTTGTCGGAAAAAAAAGCCTTACTATACATGGTCGTTTTTTTGTCGAGAAAAAAAAGCCTTACTATACATGGTCGTTTTTTTGTCGGAAAAAAAAGCCTTACTATACATGGTCGTTTTTTGGTCGGGAAAAAAAGCCTTACTATACATGGTCGTTTTTTTGTCGAAAAAAAAAGCCTTACTATACATGGTTGTTTTTTTGTCGGAAAAAAAAGCCTTACTATACATGGTCGTTTTTATTGTCGGAAAAAAAAGCCTTACTATACATGGTCGTTTTTTTGTCGGAAAAAAAAGCCTTACTATACATGGTCGTTTTTTTGTCGCAAAAAAAAAGCCTTACTATACATGGTCGTTTTTTTGTCGGAAAAAAAAGCCTTACTATAGATGGTCGTTTTTTTGTCGAAAAAAAAAGCCTTACTATACATGGTCGTTTTTTTGTCGAAAAAAAAAGCCTTACTATACATGGTCGTTTTTTTGTCGAAAAAAAAGCCTTACTATACATGGTCGTTTTTTTGTCGGAAAAAAAAGCCTTACTATACATGGTCGTTTTTTTGTCGGAAAAAAAAGCCTTACTATACATGGTCGTTTTTTTGTCGGAAAAAAAAAGCCTTACTATACATGGTCGTTTTTTTGTCGGAAAAAAAAGCCTTACTATAGATGGTCGTTTTTTTGTCGAAAAAAAAAGCCTTACTATACATGGTCGTTTTTTTGTCGAAAAAAAAAGCCTTACTATACATGGTCGTTTTTTTGTCGAAAAAAAAGCCTTACTATACATGGTCGTTTTATGGTTAAAATAAAAAAAAGCCTTACTATACACGGTCGTTTTTTTGTCAGAAAAAAAAGCCTTACTATACATGGTCGTTCTTATTTAAATGCCTTAATAAAAATCATTTCCTGTGTGTTTGTTTGATTCAAAAAAGGAGACGGAATAAAGACTCAAAACAGTTGAACATTTTGTTTTGTTTCACCAAAGGATTTCATCAAGAACACAATTCAGGACAATTCTCAGAAGAGTCCAGCGTCGTTCTTCGATTCTCGATGTCTTTTTATGCCGTCTGCTTGTGGGAGCCCGTTGATCTGGTCGTGATGACAAAGTCAAGCTGACTCCTCAGAAGGTCCAGTAATGCCAGGGTGTTCTGCCATCGAGTCCACGGATTGGTTTAATACTCCGACCGTTTTCCGCACCTGCCAAACAGAATAGCAGAAACCGCTCCATGTGCCTTAAATACATGTTGAATAAACAGTGGCAGTTGACATTTAATTCTGCAATAAACTGTCAAGGACTAACCTTGATCAGCGGTAGAATGTTTTGCAAGTGATCAATCATTAACTTTTTGGGACCAAATTTTGTATTACTCTTGTAAAAATGTAAGTAATATGCCATATTTCCAACACTATACTTTTTTTTTTTTTTTTTTTTTTTTAAACGCCTCACTATGCATGGTCGTTTTGAAGGGAAAAAAACGGCTAACTATACATGGTCGTTTTGAAGGGAAAAAAAAGCCTTACTATACATGGTCGTTTTTTTGTCGGAAAAAAAAGCCTTACTATACATGGTCGTTTTTTTGTCGAGAAAAAAAAGCCTTACTATACATGGTCGTCTTTTTGTCAGAAAAAAAAGCCTTACTATACATGGTCGTTTTTTTGTCGGGAAAAAAAGCCTTACTATACATGGTCGTTTTTTTTGTCGGAAAAAAAAGCCTTACTATACATGGTCGTTTTTTTGTCGGAAAAAAAAGCCTTACTATACATGGTTGTTTTTTTGTCGGAAAAAAAAGCCTTACTATAGATGGTCGTTTTTTTGTCGAAAAAAAAAGCCTTACTATACATGGTCGTTTTTTTGTCGAAAAAAAAAGCCTTACTATACATGGTCGTTTTTTTGTCGAAAAAAAAAGCCTTACTATACATGGTCGTTTTTTTGTCGGAAAAAAAAGCCTTACTATACATGGTCGTTTTTTTGTCGAGAAAAAAAAGCCTTACTATACATGGTCGTTTTATTGTCGAGAAAAAAAAACCTTACTATACATGGTCGTTTTTTTGTCTGAAAAAAAAAGCCTTACTATACATGGTCGTTTTTTTGTCGGAAAAAAAAGCCTTACTATACATGGTCGTTTTTTTGTCGGAAAAAAAAGCCTTACTATACATGGTCGTTTTTTTGTCGGAAAAAAAAGCCTTACTATACATGGTTGTTTTTTTGTCGGAAAAAAAAGCCTTACTATACATGGTCGTTTTTTTTGTCGGAAAAAAAAGCCTTACTATACATGGTCGTTTTTTTGTCGGAAAAAAAAGCCTTACTATACATGGTCGTTTTTTTGTCGAAAAAAAAAGCCTTACTATACATGGTCGTTTTTTTGTCGGAAAAAAAAGCCTTACTATACATGGTCGTTTTTTTGTCGAAAAAAAAAGCCTTACTATACATGGTCGTTTTTTTGTCGGAAAAAAAAGCCTTACTATACATGGTCGTTTTTTTGTCGGAAAAAAAAGCCTTACTATACATGGTCGTTTTTTTTTTTGAAAAAAAAAAGCCTTACTATACATGGTTGTTTTTTTGTCGAGAAAAAAAAGCCTTACTATACATGGTCGTTTTTTTGTCAGAAAAAAAAGCCTTACTATACATGGTCGTTTTTTTGTCGCAAAAAAAAAGCCTTACTATACATGGTCGTTTTTTTGTCGGAAAAAAAAGCCTTACTATACATGGTCGTTTTTTTGTCGGAAAAAAAAAGCCTTACTATACATGGTCGTTTTTTTGTCGGAAAAAAAAGCCTTACTATAGATGGTCGTTTTTTTGTCGAAAAAAAAAAGCCTTACTATACATGGTCGTTTTTTTGTCGAAAAAAAAAGCCTTACTATACATGGTCGTTTTTTTGTAGAAAAAAAAAGCCTTACTATACATGGTCGTTTTTTTGTCGGAAAAAAAAGCCTTACTATACATGGTCGTTTTTTTGTCGGAAAAAAAAGCCTTACTATACATGGTCGTTTTTTTGTCGGAAAAAAAAGCCTTACTATACATGGTCGTTTTTTTGTCGAGAAAAAAAAGCCTTACTATACATGGTCGTTTTTTTGTCGGAAAAAAAAGCCTTACTATACATGGTTGTTTTTTTGTCTGAAAAAAAAGCCTTACTATACATGGTCGTTTTTTTTGTCGGAAAAAAAAGCCTTACTATACATGGTTGTTTTTTTGTCGGAAAAAAAAGCCTTACTATACATGGTCGTTTTTTTTGTCGGAAAAAAAAGCCTTACTATACATGGTCGTTTTTTTGTCGGAAAAAAAAGCCTTACTATACATGGTCGTTTTTTTGTCGGAAAAAAAAGCCTTACTATACATTGTCGTTTTTTTGTCGGAAAAAAAAGCCTTACTATACATGGTCGTTTTTTTGTCGGAAAAAAAAGCCTTACTATACATGGTCGTTTTTTTGTCGGAAAAAAAAGCCTTACTATACATGGTCGTTTTTTTGTCGGAAAAAAAAGCCTTACTATACATGGTCGTTTTTTTTTTTTTTAAAAAAGCCTTACTATACATGGTCGTTTTTTTGTCGGAAAAAAAAGCCTTACTATACATGGACGTTTTTTTGTCGGAAAAAAAAGCCTTACTATACATGGTTGTTTTTTTGTCGAAAAAAAAGCCTTACTATACATGGTCGTTTTTTTGTCGGAAAAAAAAGCCTTACTATACATGGTCGTTTTTTTGTCGGAAAAAAAAGCCTTACTATACATGGTCGTTTTTTGTCAGAAAAAAAAGCCTTACTATACATGGTCGTTTTTTTGTCAGAAAAAAAAGCCTTATTATACATGGTCGTTTTTTTGTCAGAAAAAAAAGCCTTACTATACATGGTCGTTTTTTTGTCGGAAAAAAAAGCCTTACTATACATGGTCGTTTTTTTGTCGGAAAAAAAAGCCTTACTATACATGGTCGTTTTTTGTCAGAAAAAAAAGCCTTACTATACATGGTCGTTTTTTTGTCAGAAAAAAAAGCCTTATTATACATGGTCGTTTTTTTGTCAGAAAAAAAAGCCTTACTATACATGGTCGTTTTTTGTCGAAAAAAAAAGCCTTACTATACATGGTCGTTTTTTTGTCGGAAAAAAAAGCCTTACTATACATGGTCGTTTTTTTGTCGGAAAAAAAAGCCTTACTATACATGGTCGTTTTTTTGTCGGAAAAAAAAGCCTTACTATACATGGTCGTTTTTTTGTCGGAAAAAAAAGCCTTACTATACATGGTCGTTTTTTTGTCGGAAAAAAAAGCCTTACTATACATGGTCGTTTTTTTGTCGAAAAAAAAAGCCTTACTATACATGGTCGTTTTTTTGTCGAAAAAAAAAGCCTTACTATACATGGTCGTTTTTTTGTCGGAAAAAAAAGCCTTACTATACATGGTCGTTTTTTTGTCGGAAAAAAAAGCCTTACTATACATGGTTGTTTTTTTGTCGAAAAAAAAGCCTTACTATACATGGTCGTTTTTTTGTCGGAAAAAAAAGCCTTACTATACATGGTCGTTTTTTTGTCGGAAAAAAAAAGCCTTACTATACATGGTCGTTTTTTGTCAGAAAAAAAAGCCTTACTATACATGGTCGTTTTTTTGTCAGAAAAAAAAGCCTTATTATACATGGTCGTTTTTTTGTCAGAAAAAAAAGCCTTACTATACATGGTCGTTTTTTTGTCGAAAAAAAAAGCCTTACTATACATGGTCGTTTTTTTGTCGGAAAAAAAAAGCCTTACTATACATGGTCGTTTTTTTGTCGGAAAAAAAAGCCTTACTATACATGGCCGTTTTTTTGTCGGAAAAAAAAGCCTTACTATACATGGTCGTTTTTTTGTCGGAAAAAAAAGCCTTACTATACATGGTCGTTTTTTGTCAGAAAAAAAAGCCTTACTATACATGGTCGTTTTTTTGTCGGAAAAAAAAGCCTTACTATACATGGTCGTTTTTTTGTCGGAAAAAAAGCCTTACTATACATGGTCGTTTTTTTTTTTAAAAAAAGCCTTACTATATACATGGTTGTTTTTTTGTCGAGAAAAAAAAACCTTACTATACATGGTCGTTTTTTTGTCAGAAAAAAAAGCCTTACTATACATGGTTGTTTTTTTGTCCCAAAAAAAAAGCCTTACTATACATGGTCGTTTTTTTGTCGGAAAAAAAAGCCTTACTATACATGGTCGTTTTTTTGTCGAAAAAAAAGCCTTACTATACATGGTCGTTTTTTTGTCGGAAAAAAAAAGCCTTACTATACATGGTCGTTTTTTTGTCGGAAAAAAAAAGCCTTACTATACATGGTCGTTTTTTTGTCGGAAAAAAAAGCCTTACTATACATGGTCGTTTTTTTGTCGAAAAAAAAGCCTTACTATACATGGTCGTTTTTTTGTCGGAAAAAAAAGCCTTACTATACATGGTCGTTTTTTTGTCGGAAAAAAAAGCCTTACTATACATGGTCGTTTTTTGTCAGAAAAAAAAGCCTTACTATACATGGTCGTTTTTTTGTCAGAAAAAAAAGCCTTATTATACATGGTCGTTTTTTTGTCAGAAAAAAAAGCCTTATTATACATGGTCGTTTTTTTGTCAGAAAAAAAAGCCTTACTATACATGGTCGTTTTTTTGTCGGAAAAAAAAGCCTTACTCTACATGGTCGTTTTTTTGTCGAAAAAAAAAGCCTTACTATACATGGTCGTTTTTTTGTCGGAAAAAAAAGCCTTACTATACATGGTCGTTTTTTTGTCGAAAAAAAAAGCCTTACTATACATGGTCGTTTTTTTGTCGAAAAAAAAAGCCTTACTATACATGGTCGTTTTTTTGTCGGAAAAAAAAAGCCTTACTATACATGGTCGTTTTTTTGTCGGAAAAAAAAGCCTTACTATACATGGTCGTTTTTTTGTCAGAAAAAAAAGCCTTACTATACATGGTCGTTTTTTTGTCGGAAAAAAAAGCCTTACTATACATGGTCGTTTTTTTGTCGAAAAAAAAAGCCTTACTATACATGGTCGTTTTTTTGTCGGAAAAAAAAAGCCTTACTATACATGGTCGTTTTTTTGTCGAAAAAAAAAGCCTTACTATACATGGTCGTTTTTTTGTCGGAAAAAAAAGCCTTACTATACATGGTTGTTTTTTTGTCGAAAAAAAAAGCCTTACTATACATGGTCGTTTTTTTGTCGGAAAGAAAAGCCTTACTATACATGGTCGTTTTTTTGTCGGAAAAAAAAGCCTTACTATACATGGTCGTTTTTTGTCAGAAAAAAAAGCCTTACTATACATGGTCGTTTTTTTGTCAGAAAAAAAAGCCTTATTATACATGGTCGTTTTTTTGTCAGAAAAAAAAGCCTTACTATACATGGTCGTTTTTTTGACGGAAAAAAAAGCCTTACTATACATGGTCGTTTTTTTGTCGAAAAAAAAAGCCTTACTATACATGGTCGTTTTTTTGTCGGAAAAAAAAGCCTTACTATACATGGTCGTTTTTTTGTCGAAAAAAAAAGCCTTACTATACATGGTCGTTTTTTTGTCGAAAAAAAAAGCCTTACTATACATGGTCGTTTTTTTGTCGGAAAAAAAAAGCCTTACTATACATGGTCGTTTTTTTGTCGGAAAAAAAAGCCTTACTATACATGGTCGTTTTTTTGTCAGAAAAAAAAGCCTTACTATACATGGTCGTTTTTTTGTCGGAAAAAAAAGCCTTACTATACATGGTCGTTTTTTTGTCGAAAAAAAAAGCCTTACTATACATGGTCGTTTTTTTGTCGGAAAAAAAAAGCCTTACTATACATGGTCGTTTTTTTGTCGAAAAAAAAAGCCTTACTATACATGGTCGTTTTTTTGTCGGAAAAAAAAGCCTTACTATACATGGTTGTTTTTTTGTCGAAAAAAAAAGCCTTACTATACATGGTCGTTTTTTTGTCGGAAAGAAAAGCCTTACTATACATGGTCGTTTTTTTGTCGGAAAAAAAAGCCTTACTATACATGGTCGTTTTTTGTCAGAAAAAAAAGCCTTACTATACATGGTCGTTTTTTTGTCAGAAAAAAAAGCCTTATTATACATGGTCGTTTTTTTGTCAGAAAAAAAAGCCTTACTATACATGGTCGTTTTTTTGACGGAAAAAAAAGCCTTACTATACATGGTCGTTTTTTTGTCGAAAAAAAAAGCCTTACTATACATGGTCGTTTTTTTGTCAGAAAAAAAAGCCTTACTATACATGGTCGTTTTTTTGTCGGAAAAAAAAGCCTTACTATACATGGTCGTTTTTTTGTCGAGAAAAAAAAGCCTTACTATACATGGTCGTTTTTTGTCAGAAAAAAAAGCCTTACTATACATGGTCGTTTTTTTGTCGGAAAAAAAAGCCTTACTATACATGGTCGTTTTTTGTCAGAAAAAAAAGCCTTACTATACATGGTCGTTTTTTTGTCAGAAAAAAAAGCCTTATTATACATGGTCGTTTTTTTGTCAGAAAAAAAAGCCTTACTATACATGGTCGTTTTTTTGTCGGAAAAAAAAGCCTTACTATACATGGTCGTTTTTTTGTCGAAAAAAAAAGCCTTACTATACATGGTCGTTTTTTTGTCGGAAAAAAAAGCCTTACTATACATGGTCGTTTTTTTGTCGGAAAAAAAAGCCTTACTATACATGGTCGTTTTTTTGTCAGAAAAAAAAGCCTTACTATACATGGGCGTTTTTTTGTCGAAAAAAAAAGCCTTACTATACATGGTCGTTTTTTTGTCGAAAAAAAAAGCCTTACTATACATGGTCGTTTTTTTGTCGGAAAAAAAAGCCTTACTATACATGGTCGTTTTTTTGTCGGAAAAAAAAGCCTTACTATACATGGTTGTTTTTTTGTCGAAAAAAAAAGCCTTACAATACATGGCCGTTTTTTTGTCGGAAAAAAAAGCCTTACTATACATGGTCGTTTTTTTGTCGGAAAAAAAAGCCTTACTATACATGGTCGTTTTTTGTCAGAAAAAAAAGCCTTATTATACATGGTCGTTTTTTTGTCAGAAAAAAAAGCCTTACTATACATGGTCGTTTTTTTGTCGGAAAAAAAAGCCTTACTATACATGGTCGTTTTTTTGTCAGAAAAAAAAGCCTTACTATACATGGGCGTTTTTTTGTCGAAAAAAAAAGCCTTACTATACATGGTCGTTTTTTTGTCGAAAAAAAAAGCCTTACTATACATGGTCGTTTTTTTGTCGGAAAAAAAAGCCTTACTATACATGGTCGTTTTTTTGTCGGAAAAAAAAGCCTTACTATACATGGTTGTTTTTTTGTCGAAAAAAAAAGCCTTACAATACATGGCCGTTTTTTTGTCGGAAAAAAAAGCCTTACTATACATGGTCATTTTTTTGTCAGAAAAAAAAGCCTTATTATACATGGTCGTTTTTTTGTCAGAAAAAAAAGCCTTACTATACATGGTCGTTTTTTTGTCGGAAAAAAAAGCCTTACTATACATGGTCGTTTTTTTGTCGAAAAAAAAAGCCTTACTATACATGGTCGTTTTTTTGTCAGAAAAAAAAGCCTTACTATACATGGTCGTTTTTTTGTCGGAAAAAAAAGCCTTACTATACATGGTCGTTTTTTTGTCGAGAAAAAAAAGCCTTACTATACATGGTCGTTTTTTTTGTCGGAAAAAAAAGCCTTACTATAGATGGTCGTTTTTTTGTCGGAAAAAAAAGCCTTACTATACATGGTCGTTTTTTTGTCGGAAAAAAAAGCCTTACTATACATGGTCGTTTTTTTGTCGAGAAAAAAAAGCCTTACTATACATGGTCGTTTTTTTGTCGAGAAAAAAAAGCCTTACTATACATGGTCGTTTTTTTGTCTGAAAAAAAAGCCTTACTATACATGGTCGTTTTTTTGTCGGAAAAAAAAGCCTTACTACACATGGTCGTTTTTTTGTCGGAAAAAAAGCCTTACTATACATGGTCGTTTTTTTGTCGGAAAAAAAAGCCTTACTATACATGGTCGTTTTTTTGTCGAAAAAAAAAGCCTTACTATACATGGTCGTTTTTTTGTCGGAAAAAAAAGCCTTACTATACATGGTCGTTTTTTTGTCGGAAAAAAAAAGCCTTACTATACATGGTCGTTTTTTTGTCGGAAAAAAAAGCCTTACTATACATGGTCGTTTTTTTGTCGGAAAAAAAAAGCCTTACTATACATGGTCGTTTTTTTGTCGGAAAAAAAAGCCTTACTATACATGGTCGTTTTTTTGTCGGAAAAAAAAGCCTTACTATACATGGTTGTTTTTTTGTCGAGAAAAAAAAGCCTTACTATACATGTTCGTTTTTTTGTCGGAAAAAAAAGCCTTACTATACATGGTCGTTTTTTGTCGGAAAAAAAAGCCTTACTATACATGGTCGTTTTTTTGTCGAAAAAAAAAGCCTTACTATACATGGTCGTTTTTTTGTCGGAAAAAAAAGCCTTACTATACATGGTCGTTTTTTTGTCGAGAAAAAAAAGCCTTACTATACATGGTCGTTTTTTTGTCAGAAAAAAAAGCCTTACTATACATGGTCGTTTTTTTTGTCGGAAAAAAAAGCCTTACTATACATGGTCGTTTTTTTGTTGGAAAAAAAAGCCTTACTATACATGGTCGTTTTTTTGTCCGAAAAAAAAGCCTTACTATACATGGTCGTTTTTTTGTCGAGAAAAAAAAGCCTTACTATACATGTTCGTTTTTTTGTCGGAAAAAAAAAGCCTTACTATACATGGTCGTTTTTTTGTCGGAAAAAAAAGCCTTACTATACATGGTCGTTTTTTTGTCGGAAAAAAAAGCCTTACTATACATGGTCGTTTTTTTGTCGAAAAAAAAAGCCTTACTATACATGGTCGTTTTTTTGTCGAAAAAAAAAGCCTTACTATACATGGTCATTTTTTTGTCGGAAAAAAAAGCCTTACTATACATGGTCGTTTTTTGTCAGAAAAAAAAGCCTTACTATACATGGTCGTTTTTTTGTCAGAAAAAAAAGCCTTATTATACATGGTCGTTTTTTTGTCAGAAAAAAAAGCCTTACTATACATGGTCGTTTTTTTGTCGAAAAAAAAAGCCTTACTATACATGGTCGTTTTTTTTGTCGGAAAAAAAAGCCTTACTATACATGGTCGTTTTTTTGTCGGAAAAAAAAGCCTTACTATACATGGTCGTTTTTTTGTCGGAAAAAAAAGCCTTACTATACATGGTCGTTTTTTTGTCGGAAAAAAAAGCCTTACTATACATGGTCGTTTTTTTTTTTTAAAAAAAAGCCTTACTATACATGGTTGTTTTTTTGTCGAGAAAAAAAAACCTTACTATACATGGTCGTTTTTTTGTCAGAAAAAAAAGCCTTACTATACATGGTTGTTTTTTTGTCGCAAAAAAAAAGCCTTACTATACATGGTCGTTTTTTTGTCGGAAAAAAAAGCCTTACTATGCATGGTCGTTTTTTTGTCGGAAAAAAAAGCCTTACTATACATGGTCGTTTTTTTGTCGGAAAAAAAAGCCTTACTATACATGGTCGTTTTTTTGTCGAAAAAAAAAGCCTTACTATACATGGTCGTTTTTTTGTCGAAAAAAAAAGCCTTACTATACATGGTCGTTTTTTTGTCGGAAAAAAAAGCCTTACTATACATGGTCGTTTTTTTGTCGGAAAAAAAAGCCTTACTATACATGGTTGTTTTTTTGTCGAAAAAAAAGCCTTACTATATATACATGGTCGTTTTTTTGTCGGAAAAAAAAGCCTTACTATACATGGTCGTTTTTTTGTCGAAAAAAAAGCCTTACTATACATGGTCGTTTTTTTGTCGGAAAAAAAAAGCCTTACTATATATACATGGTCGTTTTTTTGTCGGAAAAAAAAGCCTTACTATACATGGTCGTTTTTTTGTCGGAAAAAAAAGCCTTACTATACATGGTCGTTTTTTTGTCGAAAAAAAAGCCTTACTATACATGGTCGTTTTTTTGTCGGAAAAAAAAGCCTTACTATACATGGTCGTTTTTTTTGTCGGAAAAAAAAGCCTTACTATACATGGTCGTTTTTTGTCAGAAAAAAAAGCCTTACTATACATGGTCGTTTTTTTGTCAGAAAAAAAAGCCTTATTATACATGGTCGTTTTTTTGTCAGAAAAAAAAGCCTTACTATACATGGTCGTTTTTTTGTCGAAAAAAAAAGCCTTACTATACATGGTCGTTTTTTTGTCGGAAAAAAAAAGCCTTACTATACATGGTCGTTTTTTTGTCGGAAAAAAAAGCCTTACTATACATGGTCGTTTTTTTGTCGGAAAAAAAAGCCTTACTATACATGGTCGTTTTTTTGTCGAAAAAAAAAGCCTTACTATACATGGTCGTTTTTTTGTCGGAAAGAAAAGCCTTACTATACATGGTCGTTTTTTTGTCGGAAAAAAAAGCCTTACTATACATGGTCGTTTTTTGTCAGAAAAAAAAGCCTTACTATACATGGTCGTTTTTTTGTCAGAAAAAAAAGCCTTATTATACATGGTCGTTTTTTTGTCAGAAAAAAAAGCCTTACTATACATGGTCGTTTTTTTGTCGGAAAAAAAAGCCTTACTATACATGGTCGTTTTTTTGTCGAAAAAAAAAGACTTACTATACATGGTCGTTTTTTTGTCAGAAAAAAAAGCCTTACTATACATGGTCGTTTTTTTGTCGGAAAAAAAAGCCTTACTATACATGGTCGTTTTTTTGTCGAGAAAAAAAAGCCTTACTATACATGGTCGTTTTTTGTCAGAAAAAAAAGCCTTACTATACATGGTCGTTTTTTTGTCGGAAAAAAAAGCCTTACTATACATGGTCGTTTTTTGTCAGAAAAAAAAGCCTTACTATACATGGTCGTTTTTTTGTCAGAAAAAAAAGCCTTATTATACATGGTCGTTTTTTTGTCAGAAAAAAAAGCCTTACTATACATGGTCGTTTTTTTGTCGAAAAAAAAAGCCTTACTATACATGGTCGTTTTTTTGTCAGAAAAAAAAGCCTTACTATACATGGTCGTTTTTTTGTCGGAAAAAAAAGCCTTACTATACATGGTCGTTTTTTTGTCGGAAAAAAAAGCCTTACTATACATGGTCGTTTTTTTGTCGGAAAAAAAAGCCTTACTATACATGGTCGTTTTTGTTGTCGGAAAAAAAAGCCTTACTATACATGGTTGTTTTTTTGTCGAGAAAAAAAAGCCTTACTATACATGGTCGTTTTTTTGTCAGAAAAAAAAGCCTTACTATACATGGTCGTTTTTTTGTCGGAAAAAAAAGCCTTACTATACATGGTCGTTTTTTTGTCGGAAAAAAAAGCCTTACTATACATGGTCGTTTTTTTGTCGAAAAAAAAGCCTTACTATACATGGTCGTTTTTTTGTCGAAAAAAAAGCCTTACTATACATGGTAGTTTTTTTGTCAGAAAAAAAAGCCTTACTATACATGGTCGTTTTTTTGCCAGAAAAAAAAGCCTTACTATACATGGTCGTTTTTTTGTCAGAAAAAAAAAGCCTTACTATATACATGGTCGTTTTTTTGTCAGAAAAAAAAGCCTTACTATACACGGTCGTTTTTTTGTCGGAAAAAAAAGCCTTACTATACATGGTCGTTTTTTTGTCGGGAAAAAAAAGCCTTACTATACATGGTCGTTTTTTGTCGGGAAAAAAAGCCTTACTATACATGGTCGTTTTTTTGTCAGAAAAAAAAGCCTTACTATACATGGTCGTTTTTTTGTCGAGAAAAAAAAGCCTTACTATACATGGTCGTTTTTTTGTCGAGAAAAAAAAGCCTTACTATACATGGTCGTTTTTTGTCGGGAAAAAAAGCCTTACTATACATGGTAGTTTTTTTGTCGGAAAAAAAAGCCTTACTATACATGGTCGTTTTTTTGTCGGAAAAAAAAGCCTTACTATACATGGTTGTTTTTTTGTCAGAAAAAAAAGCCTTACTATACATGGTCGTTTTTTTGTCAGAAAAAAAAGCCTTACTATACATGGTCGTTTTTTTGTCGGAAAAAAAAGCCTTACTATACATGGTCGTTTTTTTGTCGGAAAAAAAAGCCTTACTATACATGGTCGTTTTTTTGTCGGAAAAAAAAGCCTTACTATACATGGTCGTTTTTTTGTCGAGAAAAAAAAGCCTTACTATACATGGTCGTTTTTTTGTCGAGAAAAAAAAGCCTTACTATACATGGTCGTTTTTTTGTCAGAAAAAAAAGCCTTACTATACATGGTCGTTTTTTTGTCGAGAAAAAAAAGCCTTACTATACATGGTCGTTTTTTTGTCGAGAAAAAAAAGCCTTACTATACATGGTCGTTTTTTTGTCGAGAAAAAAAAGCCTTACTATACATGTTCGTTTTTTTGTCAGAAAAAAAAGCCTTACTATACATGTTCGTTTTTTTGTCAGAAAAAAAAGCCTTACTATACATGGTCGTTTTTTTGTCAGAAAAAAAAGCCTTACTATACATGGTCGTTTTTTTGTCGAGAAAAAAAAGCCTTACTATACATGGTCGTTTTTTGTCGGAAAAAAAATCCTTACTATACATGGTCGTTTTTTTGCCGAAAAAAAAGCCTTACTATACATGGTCGTTTTTTTGTCGGAAAAAAAAGCCTTACTATACATGGTTGTTTTTTTGTCGAGAAAAAAAAGCCTTACTATACATGGTCGTTTTTTTGTCAGAAAAAAAAGCCTTACTATACATGGTCGTTTTTTTGTCGAGAAAAAAAAGCCTTACTATACATGGTCGTTTTTTTGTCGAGAAAAAAAAGCCTTACTATACATGGTCGTTTTTTTGTCAGAAAAAAAAGCCTTACTATACATGGTCGTTTTTTTGTCGGAAAAAAAAGCCTTACTATACATGGTCGTTTTTTTGTCGGAAAAAAAAGCCTTACTATACATGGTCGTTTTTTTGTCGGAAAAAAAAGCCTTACTATACATGGTCGTTTTTTTGTCAGAAAAAAAAGCCTTACTATACATGGTCGTTTTTTTGTCAGAAAAAAAAGCCTTACTATACATGGTCGTTTTTTTGTCGGAAAAAAAAGCCTTACTATACATGGTCGTTTTTTTGTCGGAAAAAAAAAGCCTTACTATACATGGTCGTTTTTTTGTCGGAAAAAAAAGACTTACTATACATGGTCGTTTTTTTGTCGAGAAAAAAAAGCCTTACTATACATGGTCGTTTTTTTGTCGGAAAAAAAAGCCTTACTATACATGGTCGTTTTTTTGTCGGAAAAAAAAGCCTTACTATACATGGTCGTTTTTTTGTCAGAAAAAAAAGCCTTACTATACATGGTCGTTTTTTTGTCGGAAAAAAAAGCCTTACTATACATGGTCGTTTTTTTGTCAGAAAAAAAAGCCTTACTATACATGGTCGTTTTTTTGTCGGAAAAAAAAGCCTTACTATACATGGTCGTTTTTTGTCAGAAAAAAAAGCCTTACTATACATGGTCGTTTTTTTGTCAGAAAAAAAAGCCTTACTATACATGGTCGTTTTTTTGTCGGAAAAAAAAGCCTTACTATACATGGTCGTTTTTTTGTCGGAAAAAAAAGCCTTACTATACATGGTCGTTTTTTTGTCGGAAAAAAAAGCCTTACTATACATGGTCGTTTTTGTTGTCGGAAAAAAAAGCCTTACTATACATGGTTGTTTTTTTGTCGAGAAAAAAAAGCCTTACTATACATGGTCGTTTTTTTGTCAGAAAAAAAAGCCTTACTATACATGGTCGTTTTTTTGTCGGAAAAAAAAGCCTTACTATACATGGTCGTTTTTTTGTCGGAAAAAAAAGCCTTACTATACATGGTCGTTTTTTTGTCGAAAAAAAAGCCTTACTATACATGGTCGTTTTTTTGTCGAAAAAAAAGCCTTACTATACATGGTCGTTTTTTTGTCAGAAAAAAAAGCCTTACTATACATGGTCGTTTTTTTGCCAGAAAAAAAAGCCTTACTATACATGGTCGTTTTTTTGTCAGAAAAAAAAAGCCTTACTATATACATGGTCGTTTTTTTGTCAGAAAAAAAAAGCCTTACTATACACGGTCGTTTTTTTGTCGGAAAAAAAAGCCTTACTATACATGGTCGTTTTTTTGTCGGGAAAAAAAAGCCTTACTATACATGGTCGTTTTTTGTCGGGAAAAAAAGCCTTACTATACATGGTCGTTTTTTTGTCAGAAAAAAAAGCCTTACTATACATGGTCGTTTTTTTGTCGAGAAAAAAAAGCCTTACTATACATGGTCGTTTTTTTGTCGAGAAAAAAAAGCCTTACTATACATGGTCGTTTTTTGTCGGGAAAAAAAGCCTTACTATACATGGTAGTTTTTTTGTCGGAAAAAAAAGCCTTACTATACATGGTCGTTTTTTTGTCGGAAAAAAAAGCCTTACTATACATGGTTGTTTTTTTGTCAGAAAAAAAAGCCTTACTATACATGGTCGTTTTTTTGTCAGAAAAAAAAGCCTTACTATACATGGTCGTTTTTTTGTCGGAAAAAAAAGCCTTACTATACATGGTCGTTTTTTTGTCGGAAAAAAAAGCCTTACTATACATGGTCGTTTTTTTGTCGGAAAAAAAAGCCTTACTATACATGGTCGTTTTTTTGTCGAGAAAAAAAAGCCTTACTATACATGGTCGTTTTTTTGTCGAGAAAAAAAAGCCTTACTATACATGGTCGTTTTTTTGTCAGAAAAAAAAGCCTTACTATACATGGTCGTTTTTTTGTCGAGAAAAAAAAGCCTTACTATACATGGTCGTTTTTTTGTCGAGAAAAAAAAGCCTTACTATACATGGTCGTTTTTTTGTCGAGAAAAAAAAGCCTTACTATACATGGTCGTTTTTTTGTCAGAAAAAAAAGCCTTACTATACATGGTCGTTTTTTTGTCAGAAAAAAAAGCCTTACTATACATGGTCGTTTTTTTGTCAGAAAAAAAAGCCTTACTATACATGGTCGTTTTTTTGTCGAGAAAAAAAAGCCTTACTATACATGGTCGTTTTTTTGTCGGAAAAAAAATCCTTACTATACATGGTCGTTTTTTTGCCGAAAAAAAAGACTTACTATACATGGTCGTTTTTTTGTCGGAAAAAAAAGCCTTACTATACATGGTTGTTTTTTTGTCGAGAAAAAAAAGCCTTACTATACATGGTCGTTTTTTTGTCAGAAAAAAAAGCCTTACTATACATGGTCGTTTTTTTGTCGAGAAAAAAAAGCCTTACTATACATGGTCGTTTTTTTGTCGAGAAAAAAAAGCCTTACTATACATGGTCGTTTTTTTGTCAGAAAAAAAAGCCTTACTATACATGGTCGTTTTTTTGTCGGAAAAAAAAGCCTTACTATACATGGTCGTTTTTTTGTCAGAAAAAAAAGCCTTACTATACATGGTCGTTTTTTTGTCAGAAAAAAAAGCCTTACTATACATGGTCGTTTTTTTGTCGGAAAAAAAAGCCTTACTATACATGGTCGTTTTTTTGTCGGAAAAAAAAAGCCTTACTATACATGGTCGTTTTTTTGTCGGAAAAAAAAGACTTACTATACATGGTCGTTTTTTTGTCGAGAAAAAAAAGCCTTACTATACATGGTCGTTTCTTTGTCGGAAAAAAAAGCCTTACTATACATGGTCGTTTTTTTGTCGGAAAAAAAAGCCTTATTATACATGGTCGTTTTTTTGTCAGAAAAAAAAGCCTTACTATACATGGTCGTTTTTTTGTCGAAAAAAAAAGCCTTACTATACATGGTCGTTTTTTTGTCGGAAAAAAAAAGCCTTACTATACATGGTCGTTTTTTTGTCAGAAAAAAAAGCCTTACTATACATGGTCGTTTTTTTGTCGGAAAAAAAAGCCTTACTATACATGGTCGTTTTTTGTCAGAAAAAAAAGCCTTACTATACATGGTCGTTTTTTTGTCAGAAAAAAAAGCCTTATTATACATGGTCGTTTTTTTGTCAGAAAAAAAAGCCTTACTATACATGGTCGTTTTTTTGTCGAAAAAAAAAGCCTTACTATACATGGTCGTTTTTTTGTCAGAAAAAAAAGCCTTACTATACATGGTCGTTTTTTTGTCGGAAAAAAAAGCCTTACTATACATGGTCGTTTTTTTGTCGGAAAAAAAAGCCTTACTATACATGGTCGTTTTTTTGTCGGAAAAAAAAGCCTTACTATACATGGTCGTTTTTGTTGTCGGAAAAAAAAGCCTTACTATACATGGTTGTTTTTTTGTCGAGAAAAAAAAGCCTTACTATACATGGTCGTTTTTTTGTCAGAAAAAAAAGCCTTACTATACATGGTCGTTTTTTTGTCGGAAAAAAAAGCCTTACTATACATGGTCGTTTTTTTGTCGGAAAAAAAAGCCTTACTATACATGGTCGTTTTTTTGTCGAAAAAAAAGCCTTACTATACATGGTCGTTTTTTTGTCGAAAAAAAAGCCTTACTATACATGGTCGTTTTTTTGTCAGAAAAAAAAGCCTTACTATACATGGTAGTTTTTTTGCCAGAAAAAAAAGCCTTACTATACATGGTCGTTTTTTTGTCAGAAAAAAAAAGCCTTACTATATACATGGTCGTTTTTTTGTCAGAAAAAAAAGCCTTACTATACACGGTCGTTTTTTTGTCGGAAAAAAAAGCCTTACTATACATGGTCGTTTTTTTGTCGGGAAAAAAAAGCCTTACTATACATGGTCGTTTTTTGTCGGGAAAAAAAGCCTTACTATACATGGTCGTTTTTTTGTCAGAAAAAAAAGCCTTACTATACATGGTCGTTTTTTTGTCGAGAAAAAAAAGCCTTACTATACATGGTCGTTTTTTTGTCGAGAAAAAAAAGCCTTACTATACATGGTCGTTTTTTTGTCGAGAAAAAAAAGCCTTACTATACATGGTCGTTTTTTGTCGGGAAAAAAAGCCTTACTATACATGGTAGTTTTTTTGTCGGAAAAAAAAGCCTTACTATACATGGTCGTTTTTTTGTCGGAAAAAAAAGCCTTACTATACATGGTTGTTTTTTTGTCAGAAAAAAAAGCCTTACTATACATGGTCGTTTTTTTGTCAGAAAAAAAAGCCTTACTATACATGGTCGTTTTTTTGTCGGAAAAAAAAGCCTTACTATACATGGTCGTTTTTTTGTCGGAAAAAAAAGCCTTACTATACATGGTCGTTTTTTTGTCGGAAAAAAAAGCCTTACTATACATGGTCGTTTTTTTGTCGAGAAAAAAAAGCCTTACTATACATGGTCGTTTTTTTGTCGAGAAAAAAAAGCCTTACTATACATGGTCGTTTTTTTGTCAGAAAAAAAAGCCTTACTATACATGGTCGTTTTTTTGTCGAGAAAAAAAAGCCTTACTATACATGGTCGTTTTTTTGTCGAGAAAAAAAAGCCTTACTATACATGGTCGTTTTTTTGTCGAGAAAAAAAAGCCTTACTATACATGGTCGTTTTTTTGTCAGAAAAAAAAGCCTTACTATACATGGTCGTTTTTTTGTCAGAAAAAAAAGCCTTACTATACATGGTCGTTTTTTTGTCAGAAAAAAAAGCCTTACTATACATGGTCGTTTTTTTGTCGAGAAAAAAAAGCCTTACTATACATGGTCGTTTTTTGTCGGAAAAAAAATCCTTACTATACATGGTCGTTTTTTTGCCGAAAAAAAAGCCTTACTATACATGGTTGTTTTTTTGTCGGAAAAAAAAGCCTTACTATACATGGTTGTTTTTTTGTCGAGAAAAAAAAGCCTTACTATACATGGTCGTTTTTTTGTCAGAAAAAAAAGCCTTACTATACATGGTCGTTTTTTTGTCGAGAAAAAAAAGCCTTACTATACATGGTCGTTTTTTTGTCGAGAAAAAAAAGCCTTACTATACATGGTCGTTTTTTTGTCAGAAAAAAAAGCCTTACTATACATGGTCGTTTTTTTGTCGGAAAAAAAAGCCTTACTATACATGGTCGTTTTTTTGTCGAGAAAAAAAAGCCTTACTATACATGGTCGTTTTTTTGTCGAGAAAAAAAAGCCTTACTATACATGGTCGTTTTTTTGTCAGAAAAAAAAGCCTTACTATACATGGTCGTTTTTTTGTCGAGAAAAAAAAGCCTTACTATACATGGTCGTTTTTTTGTCGAGAAAAAAAAGCCTTACTATACATGGTCGTTTTTTTGTCGAGAAAAAAAAGCCTTACTATACATGGTCGTTTTTTTGTCAGAAAAAAAAGCCTTACTATACATGGTCGTTTTTTTGTCAGAAAAAAAAGCCTTACTATACATGGTCGTTTTTTTGTCAGAAAAAAAAGCCTTACTATACATGGTCGTTTTTTTGTCGAGAAAAAAAAGCCTTACTATACATGGTCGTTTTTTGTCGGAAAAAAAATCCTTACTATACATGGTCGTTTTTTTGCCGAAAAAAAAGCCTTACTATACATGGTTGTTTTTTTGTCGGAAAAAAAAGCCTTACTATACATGGTTGTTTTTTTGTCGAGAAAAAAAAGCCTTACTATACATGGTCGTTTTTTTGTCAGAAAAAAAAGCCTTACTATACATGGTCGTTTTTTTGTCGAGAAAAAAAAGCCTTACTATACATGGTCGTTTTTTTGTCGAGAAAAAAAAGCCTTACTATACATGGTCGTTTTTTTGTCAGAAAAAAAAGCCTTACTATACATGGTCGTTTTTTTGTCGGAAAAAAAAGCCTTACTATACATGGTCGTTTTTTTGTCAGAAAAAAATGCCTTACTATACATGGTCGTTTTTTTGTCAGAAAAAAAAGCCTTACTATACATGGTCGTTTTTTTGTCGGAAAAAAAAGCCTTACTATACATGGTCGTTTTTTTGTCGGAAAAAAAAAGCCTTACTATACATGGTCGTTTTTTTGTCGGAAAAAAAAGACTTACTATACATGGTCGTTTTTTTGTCGAGAAAAAAAAGCCTTACTATACATGGTCGTTTTTTTGTCGGAAAAAAAAGCCTTACTATACATGGTCGTTTTTTTGTCGGAAAAAAAAGCCTTACTATACATGGTCGTTTTTTTGTCAGAAAAAAAAGCCTTACTATACATGGTCGTTTTTTTGTCGGAAAAAAAAGCCTTACTATACATGGTCGTTTTTTTGTCAGAAAAAAAAGCCTTACTATACATGGTCGTTTTTTTGTCGGAAAAAAAAGCCTTACTATACATGGTCGTTTTTTTGTCGGAAAAAAAAGCCTTACTATACATGGTTGTTTTTTTGTCGGAAAAAAAAGCCTTACTATACATGGTTGTTTTTTTGTCGAGAAAAAAAAGCCTTACTATACATGGTCGTTTTTTTGTCAGAAAAAAAAGCCTTACTATACATGGTCGTTTTTTTGTCGAGAAAAAAAAGCCTTACTATACATGGTCGTTTTTTTGTCGAGAAAAAAAAGCCTTACTATACATGGTCGTTTTTTTGTCAGAAAAAAAAGCCTTACTATACATGGTCGTTTTTTTGTCGGGAAAAAAAGCCTTACTATACATGGTCGTTTTTTTGTCAGAAAAAAATGCCTTACTATACATGGTCGTTTTTTTGTCAGAAAAAAAAGCCTTACTATACATGGTCGTTTTTTTGTCGGAAAAAAAAGCCTTACTATACATGGTCGTTTTTTTGTCGGAAAAAAAAAGCCTTACTATACATGGTCGTTTTTTTGTCGGAAAAAAAAGACTTACTATACATGGTCGTTTTTTTGTCGAGAAAAAAAAGCCTTACTATACATGGTCGTTTTTTTGTCGGAAAAAAAAGCCTTACTATACATGGTCGTTTTTTTGTCGGAAAAAAAAGCCTTACTATACATGGTCGTTTTTTTGTCAGAAAAAAAAGCCTTACTATACATGGTCGTTTTTTTGTCGGAAAAAAAAGCCTTACTATACATGGTCGTTTTTTTGTCAGAAAAAAAAGCCTTACTATACATGGTCGTTTTTTTGTCGGAAAAAAAAGCCTTACTATACATGGTAGTTTTTTTGTCGAGAAAAAAAAGCCTTACTATACATGGTCGTTTTTTTGTCGGAAAAAAAAGCCTTACTATACATGGTCGTTTTTTTGTCAGAAAAAAAAGCCTTACTATACATGGTCGTTTTTTTGTCAGAAAAAAAAGCCTTACTATACATGGTCGTTTTTTTGTCGGAAAAAAAGCCTTACTATACATGGTTGTTTTTTTGTCGAAAAAAAAAGCCTTACTATACATGGTCGTTTTTTTGTCTGAAAAAAAAGCCTTACTATACATGGTCGTTTTTTTGTCGGAAAAAAAAGCCTTACTATACATGGTCGTTTTTTTGTCAGAAAAAAAAGCCTTACTATACATGGTCGTTTTTTTGTCGAAAAAAAAAGCCTTACTATACATGGTCGTTTTTTTGTCGGAAAAAAAAGCCTTACTATACATGGTCGTTTTTTTGCCGAGAAAAAAAAGCCTTACTATATACATGGTCGTTTTTTTGTCAGAAAAAAAAGCCTTACTATACATGGTCGTTTTTTTGTCGGAAAAAAAAGCCTTACTATACATGGTCGTTTTTTTGTCGAAAAAAAAAGCCTTACTATACATGGTCGTTTTTTTGTCGAAAAAAAAAAGCCTTACTATACATGGTCGTTTTTTTGTCTGAAAAAAAAGCCTTACTATACATGGTCGTTTTTTTGTCGAGAAAAAAAAGCCTTACTATACATGGTCGTTTTTTTGTCGGAAAAAAAAAGCCTTACTATACATGGTCGTTTTGAAGGGAAAAAAACGCCTGAATATACATGGTCGTTTTGAAGGGAAAAAAACGCCTTACTATACATGGTCGTTTTTTTGTCAGAAAAAAAAGCCTTACTATACATGGTCGTTTTTTTGTCGAAAAAAAAGCCTTACTATACATGGTCGTTTTTTTGTCGAGAAAAAAAAGCCTTACTATACATGGTCGTTTTTTTGTCGAGAAAAAAAAGCCTTACTATACATGGTCGTTTTTTTGTCTGAAAAAAAAGCCTTACTATACATGGTCGTTTTTTTGTCGGAAAAAAAAGCCTTACTATACATGGTCGTTTTCTTGTCAGAAAAAAAAGCCTTACTATACATGGTCGTTTTTTTGTCAGAAAAAAAAGCCTTACTATACATGGTCGTTTTTTTGTCGGAAAAAAAAGCCTTACTATACATGGTCGTTTTTTTGTCGGAAAAAAAAAAGCCTTACTATACATGGTCGTTTTTTTGTCGGAAAAAAAAGCCTTACTATACATGGTCGTTTTTTTGTCGGAAAAAAAAGCCTTACTATACATGGTTGTTTTTTTGTCGAAAAAAAAAGCCTTACTATACATGGTCGTTTTTTTGTCGGAAAAAAAAGCCTTACTATACATGGTCGTTTTTTTGTCGAGAAAAAAAAGCCTTACTATACATGGTCGTTTTGAAGGAAAAAAAAAAAAAAGCTTTACTATACATGGTCGTTTTGAAGGGGTAAAAAAAAAAAGCTTTACTATACATGGTCGTTTTGAAGGGAAAAAAACGCCTGAATATACATGGCCGTTTTGAAGGGAAAAAAACGCCTTACTATACATGGTCGTTTTGAAGGGAAAAACGCCTGAATATACATGGTCGTTTTGAAGGGAAAAAAACGCCTTACTATACATGGTCGTTTTTTTGTCAGAAAAAAAAGCCTTACTATACATGGTCGTTTTTTTGTCGAAAAAAAAAGCCTTACTATACATGGTCGTTTTTTTGTCGAGAAAAAAAAGCCTTACTATACATGGTCGTTTTTTTGTCGAGAAAAAAAAGCCTTACTATACATGGTCGTTTTTTTGTCAGAAAAAAAAGCCTTACTATACATGGTCGTTTTTTTGTCAGAAAAAAAAGCCTTACTATACATGGTCGTTTTTTTGTCAGAAAAAAAAGCCTTACTATACATGGTCGTTTTTTTGTCGGAAAAAAAAGCCTTACTATACATGGTCGTTTTTTTGTCGGAAAAAAAAAGCCTTACTATACATGGTCGTGTTTTTGTCGGAAAAAAAAGCCTTACTATACATGGTCGTTTTTTTGTCGGAAAAAAAAGCCTTACTATACATGGTTGTTTTTTTGTCGAAAAAAAAAGCCTTACTATACATGGTCGTTTTTTTGTCGGAAAAAAAAGCCTTACTATACATGGTCGTTTTTTTGTCGAGAAAAAAAAGCCTTACTATACATGGTCGTTTTTTTGTCGAGAAAAAAAAGCCTTACTATACATGGTCGTTTTTTTGTCAGAAAAAAAAGCCTTACTATATACATGGTCGTTTTTTTGTCGAGAAAAAAAAGCCTTACTATACATGGTCGTTTTTTTGTCGAGAAAAAAAAGCCTTACTACACATGGTCGTTTTTTTGTCAGAAAAAAAAGCCTTACTATACATGGTCGTTTTTTTGTCGGAAAAAAAAGCCTTACTATACATGGTCGTTTTTTTGTCAGAAAAAAAAGCCTTACTATACATGGTCGTTTTTTGTCAGAAAAAAAAGCCTTACTATACATGGTCGTTTTTTGTCGAGAAAAAAAAGCCTTACTATACATGGTCGTTTTTTTGTCGAGAAAAAAAAGCCTTACTATACATGGTCGTTTTTTGTCGGGAAAAAAAGCCTTACTATGCATGGTCGTTTTTTTGTCAGAAAAAAAAGCCTTACTATACATGGTCGTTTTTTTGTCGAAAAAAAAAGCCTTACTATACATGGTCGTTTTTTTGTCGAAAAAAAAAGCCTTACTATACATGGTCGTTTTGAAGGGGTAAAAAAAAAAAGCTTTACTATACATGGTCGTTTTGAAGGGAAAAAACGCCTGAATATACATGGCCGTTTTGAAGGGAAAAAAACGCCTTACTATACATGGTCGTTTTGAAGGAAAAAAAAAAACGCCTTACTATACATGGTCGTTTTGAAGGGGTAAAAAAAAAAGCTTTACTATATACATGGTCGTTTTGAAGGGAAAAAAACGCCTTATTATACATGGTCGTTTTGAAGGGAAAAAAACGCCTTATTATACATGGTCGTTTTGAAGGGAAAAAAACGCCTTATTATACATGGTCGTTTTGAAGGGAAAAAAACGCCTTATTATACATGGTCGTTTTGAAGGGAAAAAAACGCCTTACTATACATGGTCGTTTCGAAGGGAAAAAAAAAAAAAGCTTTACTATACATGGTCGTTTTGAAGGGGTAAAAAAAAAAGCTTTACTATACATGGTCGTTTTGAAGGGAAAAAAACGCCTGAATATACATGGCCGTTTTGAAGGGAAAAAAACGCCTTACTATACATGGTCGTTTTGAAGGGCAAAAAAACGCCTGAATATACATGGTCGTTTTGAAGGGAAAAAAACGCCTTACTATACATGGTCGTTTTTTTGTCAGAAAAAAAAGCCTTACTATACATGGTCGTTTTTTTGTCGAAAAAAAAAGCCTTACTATACATGGTCGTTTTTTTGTCGAGAAAAAAAAGCCTTACTATACATGGTCGTTTTTTTGTCGAGAAAAAAAAGCCTTACTATACATGGTCGTTTTTTTGTCGAGAAAAAAAAGCCTTACTATACATGGTCGTTTTTTTGTCGGAAAAAAAAGCCTTACTATACATGGTCGTTTTTTTGTCAGAAAAAAAAGCCTTACTATACATGGTCGTTTTTTTGTCAGAAAAAAAAGCCTTACTATACATGGTCGTTTTTTTGTCGGAAAAAAAAGCCTTACTATACATGGTCGTTTTTTTGTCAGAAAAAAAGCCTTACTATACATGGTCGTTTTTTTGTCGAGAAAAAAAAGCCTTACTATACATGGTCGTTTTGAAGGGAAAAAAAAAAAAGCTTTACTATACATGGTCGTTTTGAAGGGGTAAAAAAAAAAGCTTTACTATACATGGTCGTTTTGAAGGGAAAAAAACGCCTGAATATACATGGCCGTTTTGAAGGGAAAAAAACGCCTTACTATACATGGTCGTTTTTTTGTCAGAAAAAAAAGCCTTACTATACATGGTCGTTTTTTTGTCGAAAAAAAAAGCCTTACTATACATGGTCGTTTTTTTGTCGAGAAAAAAAAGCCTTACTATACATGGTCGTTTTTTTGTCCGAAAAAAAAGCCTTACTATACATGGTCGTTTTTTTGTCGGAAAAAAAAGCCTTACTATACATGGTCGTTTTTTTGTCAGAAAAAAAAGCCTTACTATACATGGTCGTTTTTTTGTCAGAAAAAAAAGCCTTACTATACATGGTCGTTTTTTTGTCGGAAAAAAAGCCTTACTATACATGGTCGTTTTTTTGTCGAAAAAAAAAGCCTTACTATACATGGTCGTTTTTTTGTCTGAAAAAAAAGCCTTACTATACATGGTCGTTTTTTTGTCGGAAAAAAAAGCCTTACTATACATGGTCGTTTTTTTGTCGAAAAAAAAAGCCTTACTATACATGGTCGTTTTTTTGTCGGAAAAAAAAGCCTTACTATACATGGTCGTTTTTTTGTCGAGAAAAAAAAGCCTTACTATATACATGGTCGTTTTTTTGTCAGAAAAAAAAGCCTTACTATACATGGTCGTTTTTTTGTCGGAAAAAAAAGCCTTACTATACATGGTCGTTTTTTTGTCGAAAAAAAAAGCCTTACTATACATGGTCGTTTTTTTGTCGAAAAAAAAAGCCTTACTATACATGGTCGTTTTTTTGTCTGAAAAAAAAGCCTTACTATACATGGTCGTTTTTTTGTCGAGAAAAAAAAGCCTTACTATACATGGTCGTTTTTTTGTCAGAAAAAAAAGCCTTACTATACATGGTCGTTTTTTTGTCGGAAAAAAAAGCCTTACTATACATGGTCGTTTTTTTGTCGGAAAAAAAGCCTTACTATACATGGTCGTTTTTTTGTCAGAAAAAAAAGCCTTACTATACATGGTCGTTTTTTTGTCGGAAAAAAAAGCCTTACTATACATGGTCGTTTTTTTGTCAGAAAAAAAAGCCTTACTATACATGGTCGTTTTTTTGTCAGAAAAAAAAGCCTTACTATACATGGTCGTTTTTTGTCGAGAAAAAAAAGCCTTACTATACATGGTCGTTTTTTTGTCGAGAAAAAAAAGCCTTACTATACATGGTCGTTTTTTGTCGGGAAAAAAAGCCTTACTATGCATGGTCGTTTTTTTGTCAGAAAAAAAAGCCTTACTATACATGGTCGTTTTTTTGTCGAAAAAAAAAGCCTTACTATACATGGTCGTTTTTTTGTCGAAAAAAAAAGCCTTACTATACATGGTCGTTTTGAAGGGGTAAAAAAAAAAAGCTTTACTATACATGGTCGTTTTGAAGGGAAAAAACGCCTGAATATACATGGCCGTTTTGAAGGGAAAAAAACGCCTTACTATACATGGTCGTTTTGAAGGAAAAAAAAAAACGCCTTACTATACATGGTCGTTTTGAAGGGGTAAAAAAAAAAGCTTTACTATATACATGGTCGTTTTGAAGGGAAAAAAACGCCTTATTATACATGGTCGTTTTGAAGGGAAAAAAACGCCTTATTATACATGGTCGTTTTGAAGGGAAAAAAACGCCTTATTATACATGGTCGTTTTGAAGGGAAAAAAACGCCTTATTATACATGGTCGTTTTGAAGGGAAAAAAACGGCTTACTATACATGGTCGTTTCGAAGGAAAAAAAAAAAAAAGCTTTACTATACATGGTCGTTTTGAAGGGGTAAAAAAAAAAGCTTTACTATACATGGTCGTTTTGAAGGGAAAAAAACGCCTGAATATACATGGCCGTTTTGAAGGGAAAAAAACGCCTTACTATACATGGTCGTTTTGAAGGGAAAAAAACGCCTGAATATACATGGTCGTTTTGAAGGGAAAAAAACGCCTTACTATACATGGTCGTTTTTTTGTCAGAAAAAAAAGCCTTACTATACATGGTCGTTTTTTTGTCGAAAAAAAAAGCCTTACTATACATGGTCGTTTTTTTGTCGAGAAAAAAAAGCCTTACTATACATGGTCGTTTTTTTGTCGAGAAAAAAAAGCCTTACTATACATGGTCGTTTTTTTGTCAGAAAAAAAAGCCTTACTATACATGGTCGTTTTTTTGTCGGAAAAAAAAGCCTTACTATACATGGTCGTTTTTTTGTCAGAAAAAAAAGCCTTACTATACATGGTCGTTTTTTTGTCAGAAAAAAAAGCCTTACTATACATGGTCGTTTTTTTGTCGGAAAAAAAAGCCTTACTATACATGGTCGTTTTTTTGTCAGAAAAAAAGCCTTACTATACATGGTCGTTTTTTTGTCGAGAAAAAAAAGCCTTACTATACATGGTCGTTTTGAAGGAAAAAAAAAAAAAAGCTTTACTATACATGGTCGTTTTGAAGGGGTAAAAAAAAAGCTTTACTATACATGGTCGTTTTGAAGGGAAAAAAACGCCTGAATATATATGGCCGTTTTGAAGGGAAAAAAACGCCTTACTATACATGGTCGTTTTTTTGTCAGAAAAAAAAGCCTTACTATACATGGTCGTTTTTATGTCGAAAAAAAAAGCCTTACTATACATGGTCGTTTTTTTTGTCGAGAAAAAAAAGCCTTACTATACATGGTCGTTTTTTTGTCCGAAAAAAAAGCCTTACTATACATGGTCGTTTTTTTGTCGGAAAAAAAAGCCTTACTATACATGGTCGTTTTTTTGTCAGAAAAAAAAGCCTTACTATACATGGTCGTTTTTTTGTCAGAAAAAAAAGCCTTACTATACATGGTCGTTTTTTTGTCGGAAAAAAAAGCCTTACTATACATGGTCGTTTTTTTGTCGAAAAAAAAAGCCTTACTATACATGGTCGTTTTTTTGTCTGAAAAAAAAGCCTTCCTATACATGGTCGTTTTTTTGTCGGAAAAAAAAGCCTTACTATACATGGTCGTTTTTTTGTCGGAAAAAAAAGCCTTACTATACATGGTCGTTTTTTTGTCGAAAAAAAAAGCCTTACTATACATGGTCGTTTTTTTGTCGGGAAAAAAAGCCTTACTATACATGGTCGTTTTTTTGTCGAGAAAAAAAAGCCTTACTATATACATGGTCGTTTTTTTGTCAGAAAAAAAAGCCTTACTATACATGGTCGTTTTTTTGTCGAAAAAAAAAAGCCTTACTATACATGGTCGTTTTTTTGTCGAAAAAAAAAGCCTTACTATACATGGTCGTTTTTTTGTCGAAAAAAAAAAGCCTTACTATACATGGTCGTTTTTTTGTCTGAAAAAAAAGCCTTACTATACATGGTCGTTTTTTTGTCGAGAAAAAAAAGCCTTACTATACATGGTCGTTTTTTCGTCAGAAAAAAAAGCCTTACTATACATGGTCGTTTTTTTGTCGGAAAAAAAAGCCTTACTATAAATGGTCGTTTTTTTGTCGGAAAAAAAAGCCTTACTATACATGGTCGTTTTTTTGTCGGAAAAAAAAAGCCTTACTATACATGGTCGTTTTTTTGTCGGAAAAAAAAGCCTTACTATACATGGTCGTTTTTTTGTCGAGAAAAAAAAGCCTTACTATACATGGTCGTTTTTTTGTCAGAAAAAAAAGCCTTACTATACATGGTCGTTTTTTTGTCGAGAAAAAAAAAGCCTTACTATACATGGTCGTTTTTTTGTCGAGAAAAAAAAAGCCTTACTATACATGGTCGTTTTTTTGTCAGAAAAAAAAGCCTTACTATACATGGTCGTTTTTTTGTCGGAAAAAAAAGCCTTACTATACATGGTCGTTTTTTTGTCAGAAAAAAAAGCCTTACTATACATGGTCGTTTTTTTGTCAGAAAAAAAAGCCTTACTATACATGGTCGTTTTTTTGTCGAAAAAAAAAGCCTTACTATACATGGTCGTTTTTTTGTCGAGAAAAAAAAGCCTTACTATACATGGTCGTTTTTTTGTCGAGAAAAAAAAGCCTTACTATACATGGTCGTTTTTTTGTCAGAAAAAAAAGCCTTACTATACATGGTTGTTTTTTTGTCGGAAAAAAAAGCCTTACTATACATGGTCGTTTTTTTGTCAGAAAAAAAAGCCTTACTATACATGGTCGTTTTTTTGTCAGAAAAAAAGCCTTACTATACATGGTCGTTTTTTTGTCGGAAAAAAAAGCCTTACTATACATGGTCGTTTTTTTGTCAGAAAAAAAAGCCTTACAAAACATGGTCGTTTTTTTGCCGAGAAAAAAAAGCCTTACTATACATGGTCGTTTTTTTGTCAGAAAAAAAAGCCTTACTATACATGGTCGTTTTTTTGTCGGAAAAAAAAGCCTTACTATAAATGGTCGTTTTTTTGTCGGAAAAAAAAGCCTTACTATACATGGTCGTTTTTTTGTCGGAAAAAAAAAGCCTTACTATACATGGTCGTTTTTTTGTCGGAAAAAAAAGCCTTACTATACATGGTCGTTTTTTTGTCGAGAAAAAAAAGCCTTACTATACATGGTCGTTTTTTTGTCAGAAAAAAAAGCCTTACTATACATGGTCGTTTTTTTGTCGAGAAAAAAAAAGCCTTACTATACATGGTCGTTTTTTTGTCGAGAAAAAAAAAGCCTTACTATACATGGTCGTTTTTTTGTCAGAAAAAAAAGCCTTACTATACATGGTCGTTTTTTTGTCGGAAAAAAAAGCCTTACTATACATGGTCGTTTTTTTGTCAGAAAAAAAAGCCTTACTATACATGGTCGTTTTTTTGTCAGAAAAAAAAGCCTTACTATACATGGTCGTTTTTTTTGTCGAAAAAAAAAGCCTTACTATACTTGGTCGTTTTTTTGTCGAGAAAAAAAAGCCTTACTATACATGGTCGTTTTTTTGTCAGAAAAAAAAGCCTTACTATACATGGTCGTTTTTTTGTCGGAAAAAAAAGCCTTACTATACATGGTCGTTTTTTTGTCGAAAAAAAAAGCCTTACTATACATGGTCGTTTTTTTGTCGGAAAAAAAAAGCCTTACTATACATGGTCGTTTTTTGTCTGAAAAAAAAGCCTTACTATACATGGTCGTTTTTTTGTCGAGAAAAAAAAGCCTTACTATACATGGTCGTTTTTTTGTCAGAAAAAAAAGCCTTACTATACATGGTCGTTTTTTTGTCGAAAAAAAAAGCCTTACTATACATGGTCGTTTTTTTGTCGGAAAAAAAAGCCTTACTATACATGGTCGTTTTTTTGTCGGAAAAAAAAAGCCTTACTATACATGGTCGTTTTTTTGTCGGAAAAAAAAAGCCTTACTATACATGGTCGTTTTTTTGTCGAGAAAAAAAAGCCTTACTATACATGGTCGTTTTTTTGTCAGAAAAAAAAGCCTTACTATACATGGTCGTTTTTTTGTCGAGAAAAAAAAAGCCTTACTATACATGGTCGTTTCGAAGGGAAAAAAACGCCTTACTATACATGGTCGTTTCGAAGGGAAAAAAAAAAAAAGCTTTACTATACATGGTCGTTTTGAAGGGGTAAAAAAAAAAGCTTTACTATACATGGTCGTTTTGAAGGGAAAAAAACGCCTGAATATACATGGCCGTTTTGAAGGGAAAAAAACGCCTTACTATACATGGTCGTTTCGAAGGGAAAAAAAAAAAAAGCTTTACTATACATGGTCGTTTTGAAGGGGTAAAAAAAAAAGCTTTACTATACATGGTCGTTTTGAAGGGAAAAAAACGCCTGAATATACATGGTCGTTTTGAAGGGAAAAAAACGCCTTACTATACATGGTCGTTTTTTTGTCAGAAAAAAAAGCCTTACTATACATGGTCGTTTTTTTGTCGAAAAAAAAAGCCTTACTATACATGGTCGTTTTTTTGTCGAGAAAAAAAAGCCTTACTATACATGGTCGTTTTTTTGTCGAGAAAAAAAAGCCTTACTATACATGGTCGTTTTTTTGTCAGAAAAAAAAGCCTTACTATACATGGTCGTTTTTTTGTCGGAAAAAAAAGCCTTACTATACATGGTCGTTTTTTTGTCAGAAAAAAAAGCCTTACTATACATGGTCGTTTTTTTTGTCGAAAAAAAAGCCTTACTATACATGGTCGTTTTTTTGTCGGAAAAAAAAGCCTTACTATACATGGTTGTTTTTTTGTCGAGAAAAAAAAGCCTTACTATACATGGTCGTTTTTTTGTCGGAAAAAAAAGCCTTACTATACATGGTCGTTTTTTTGTCAGAAAAAAAGCCTTACTATACATGGTCGTTTTTTTGTCGAGAAAAAAAAGCCTTACTATACATGGTCGTTTTTTTGTCAGAAAAAAAAGCCTTACTATACATGGTCGTTTTTTTGTCAGAAAGAAAAGCCTTACTATACATGGTCGTTTTTTTGTCGGAAAAAAAAGCCTTACTATACATGGTCGTTTTTTTGTCGGAAAAAAAAAGCCTTACTATACATGGTCGTTTTTTTGTCGGAAAAAAAAGCCTTACTATACATGGTCGTTTTTTTGTCGGAAAAAAAAGCCTTACTATATACATGGTTGTTTTTTTGTCGAAAAAAAAAGCCTTACTATACATGGTCGTTTTTTTGTCGGAAAAAAAAGCCTTACTATACATGGTCGTTTTTTTGTCGAGAAAAAAAAGCCTTACTATACATGGTCGTTTTTTTGTCGAGAAAAAAAAGCCTTACTATACATGGTCGTTTTTTTGTCAGAAAAAAAAGCCTTACTATACATGGTCGTTTTTTTGTCGAGAAAAAAAAGCCTTACTATACATGGTCGTTTTTTTGTCGAGAAAAAAAAGCCTTACTACACATGGTCGTTTTTTTGTCAGAAAAAAAAGCCTTACTATACATGGTCGTTTTTTTGTCGGAAAAAAAAGCCTTACTATACATGGTCGTTTTTTTGTCAGAAAAAAAAGCCTTACTATACATGGTCGTTTTTTTGTCAGAAAAAAAAGCCTTACTATACATGGTCGTTTTTTGTCGAGAAAAAAAAGCCTTACTATACATGGTCGTTTTTTTGTCGAGAAAAAAAAGCCTTACTATACATGGTCGTTTTTTGTCGGGAAAAAAAGCCTTACTATACATGGTCGTTTTTTTGTCAGAAAAAAAAGCCTTACTATACATGGTCGTTTTTTTGTCGAAAAAAAAAGCCTTACTATACATGGTCGTTTTTTTGTCGAAAAAAAAAGCCTTACTATACATGGTCGTTTTGAAGGGGTAAAAAAAAAAAGCTTTACTATACATGGTCGTTTTGAAGGGAAAAAACGCCTGAATATACATGGTCGTTTTGAAGGAAAAAAAACGCCTTACTATACATGGTCGTTTTTTTGTCGAGAAAAAAAAGCCTTACTACACATGGTCGTTTTTTTGTCAGAAAAAAAAGCCTTACTATACATGGTCGTTTTTTTGTCGGAAAAAAAAGCCTTACTATACATGGTCGTTTTTTTGTCAGAAAAAAAAGCCTTACTATACATGGTCGTTTTTTTGTCAGAAAAAAAAGCCTTACTATACATGGTCGTTTTTTGTCGAGAAAAAAAAGCCTTACTATACATGGTCGTTTTTTTGTCGAGAAAAAAAAGCCTTACTATACATGGTCGTTTTTTGTCGGGAAAAAAAGCCTTACTATACATGGTCGTTTTTTTGTCAGAAAAAAAAGCCTTACTATACATGGTCGTTTTTTTGTCGAAAAAAAAAGCCTTACTATACATGGTCGTTTTTTTGTCGAAAAAAAAAGCCTTACTATACATGGTCGTTTTGAAGGGGTAAAAAAAAAAGCTTTACTATATACATGGTCGTTTTGAAGGGAAAAAAACGCCTTATTATACATGGTCGTTTTGAAGGGAAAAAAACGCCTTATTATACATGGTCGTTTTGAAGGGAAAAAAACGCCTTATTATACATGGTCGTTTTGAAGGGAAAAAAACGCCTTATTATACATGGTCGTTTTGAAGGGAAAAAAAACGCCTTACTATACATGGTCGTTTCGAAGGGGAAAAAAAAAAAGCTTTACTATACATGGTCGTTTTGAAGGGGTAAAAAAAAAAGCTTTACTATACATGGTCGTTTTGAAGGGAAAATACGCCTGAATATACATGGCCGTTTTGAAGGGAAAAAAACGCCTTACTATACATGGTCGTTTTGAAGGGAAAAAAACGCCTGAATATACATGGTCGTTTTGAAGGGAAAAAAACGCCTTACTATACATGGTCGTTTTTTTGTCAGAAAAAAAAGCCTTACTATACATGGTCGTTTTTTTGTCGGAAAAAAAAAGCCTTACTATACATGGTCGTTTTTTTGTCGAGAAAAAAAAGCCTTACTATACATGGTCGTTTTTTTGTCGAGAAAAAAAAGCCTTACTATACATGGTCGTTTTTTTGTCAGAAAAAAAAGCCTTACTATACATGGTCGTTTTTTTGTCGGAAAAAAAAGCCTTACTATACATGGTCGTTTTTTTGTCGGAAAAAAAAGCCTTACTATACATGGTCGTTTTTTTGTCAGAAAAAAAGCCTTACTATACATGGTCGTTTTTTTGTCGAGAAAAAAAAGCCTTACTATACATGGTCGTTTTGAAGGAAAAAAAAAAAAAAGCTTTACTATACATGGTCGTTTTGAAGGGGTAAAAAAAAAAAGCTTTACTATACATGGTCGTTTTGAAGGGAAAAAAACGCCTGAATATACATGGCCGTTTTGAAGGGAAAAAAACGCCTTACTATACATGGTCGTTTTGAAGGGAAAAAAACGCCTGAATATACATGGTCGTTTTGAAGGGAAAAAAACGCCTTACTATACATGGTCGTTTTTTTGTCGGAAAAAAAAGCCTTACTATACATGGTCGTTTTTTTGTCGGAAAAAAAGCCTTACTATACATGGTCGTTTTTTTGTCGAAAAAAAAAGCCTTACTATACATGGTCGTTTTTTTGTCGGAAAAAAAAGCCTTACTATACATGGTCGTTTTTTTGTCGGAAAAAAAAGCCTTACTATACATGGTTGTTTTTTTGTCGGAAAAAAAAGCCTTACTATACATGGTCGTTTTTTTGTCGAAAAAAAAAGCCTTACTATACATGGTCGTTTTTTTGTCGGAAAAAAAAGCCTTACTATACATGGTCGTTTTTTTGCCGAGAAAAAAAAGCCTTACTATATACATGGTCGTTTTTTTGTCAGAAAAAAAAGCCTTACTATACATGGTCGTTTTTTTGTCGAAAAAAAAAGCCTTACTATACATGGTCGTTTTTTTGTCGAAAAAAAAAAGCCTTACTATACATGGTCGTTTTTTTGTCGAAAAAAAAAAGCCTTACTATACATGGTCGTTTTTTTGTCGAGAAAAAAAAGCCTTACTATACATGGTCGTTTTTTTGTCGAGAAAAAAAAGCCTTACTATACATGGTCGTTTTTTTGTCGGAAAAAAAAGCCTTACTATACATGGTCGTTTTTTTGTCAGAAAAAAAGCCTTACTATACATGGTCGTTTTTTTGTCGAGAAAAAAAAGCCTTACTATACATGGTCGTTTTGAAGGAAAAAAAAAAAAAAGCTTTACTATACATGGTCGTTTTGAAGGGGTAAAAAAAAAAAGCTTTACTATACATGGTCGTTTTGAAGGGAAAAAAACGCCTGAATATACATGGCCGTTTTGAAGGGAAAAAAAACGCCTTACTATACATGGTCGTTTTGAAGGGAAAAAAACGCCTGAATATACATGGTCGTTTTGAAGGGAAAAAAACGCCTTACTATACATGGTCGTTTTTTTGTCAGAAAAAAAAGCCTTACTATACATGGTCGTTTTTTTGTCGAAAAAAAAGCCTTACTATACATGGTCGTTTTTTTGTCGAGAAAAAAAAGCCTTACTATACATGGTCGTTTTTTTGTCGAAAAAAAAGCCTTACTATACATGGTCGTTTTTTTGTCGAGAAAAAAAAGCCTTACTATACATGGTCGTTTTTTTGTCGAGAAAAAAAAGCCTTACTATACATGGTCGTTTTTTTGTCTGAAAAAAAAGCCTTACTATACATGGTCGTTTTTTTGTCGGAAAAAAAAGCCTTACTATACATGGTCGTTTTTTTGTCGAGAAAAAAAAGCCTTACTATACATGGTCGTTTTGAAGGAAAAAAAAAAAAAAGCTTTACTATACATGGTCGTTTTGAAGGGGTAAAAAAAAAAAGCTTTACTATACATGGCCGTTTTGAAGGGAAAAAAACGCCTGAATATACATGGCCGTTTTGAAGGGAAAAAAACGCCTTACTATACATGGTCGTTTTGAAGGGAAAAAACGCCTGAATATACATGGTCGTTTTGAAGGGAAAAAAACGCCTTACTATACATGGTCGTTTTTTTGTCAGAAAAAAAAGCCTTACTATACATGGTCGTTTTTTTGTCGAAAAAAAAAAGCCTTACTATACATGGTCGTTTTTTTGTCGAGAAAAAAAAGCCTTACTATACATGGTCGTTTTTTTGTCGAGAAAAAAAAGCCTTACTATACATGGTCGTTTTTTTGTCAGAAAAAAATCCTTACTATACATGGTCGTTTTTTTGTCAGAAAAAAAAGCCTTACTATACATGGTCGTTTTTTTGTCAGAAAAAAAAGCCTTACTATACATGGTCGTTTTTTTGTCGGAAAAAAAAGCCTTACTATACATGGTCGTTTTTTTGTCGGAAAAAAAAAGCCTTACTATACATGGTCGTTTTTTTGTCGGAAAAAAAAGCCTTACTATACATGGTCGTTTTTTTGTCGGAAAAAAAAGCCTTACTATACATGGTTGTTTTTTTGTCGAAAAAAAAAGCCTTACTATACATGGTCGTTTTTTTGTCGGAAAAAAAAGCCTTACTATACATGGTCGTTTTTTTGTCGAGAAAAAAAAGCCTTACTATACATGGTCGTTTTTTTGTCGAGAAAAAAAAGCCTTACTATACATGGTCGTTTTTTTGTCAGAAAAAAAAGCCTTACTATACATGGTCGTTTTGAAGGAAAAAAAAAAAAAGCTTTACTATACATGGTCGTTTTGAAGGGGTAAAAAAAAAAAAAGCTTTACTATACATGGTCGTTTTGAAGGGAAAAAAACGCCTGAATATACATGGCCGTTTTGAAGGGAAAAAAACGCCTTACTATACATGGTCGTTTTGAAGGGAAAAAACGCCTGAATATACATGGTCGTTTTGAAGGGAAAAAAACGCCTTACTATACATGGTCGTTTTTTTGTCAGAAAAAAAAGCCTTACTATACATGGTCGTTTTTTTGTCGAAAAAAAAAGCCTTACTATACATGGTCGTTTTTTTGTCGAGAAAAAAAAGCCTTACTATACATGGTCGTTTTTTTGTCGAGAAAAAAAAGCCTTACTATACATGGTCGTTTTTTTGTCAGAAAAAAAAGCCTTACTATACATGGTCGTTTTTTTGTCAGAAAAAAAAGCCTTACTATACATGGTCGTTTTTTTGTCAGAAAAAAAAGCCTTACTATACATGGTCGTTTTTTTGTCGGAAAAAAAAGCCTTACTATACATGGTCGTTTTTTTGTCGGAAAAAAAAAGCCTTACTATACATGGTCGTTTTTTTGTCGGAAAAAAAAGCCTTACTATACATGGTCGTTTTTTTGTCGGAAAAAAAAGCCTTACTATACATGGTTGTTTTTTTGTCGAAAAAAAAAGCCTTACTATACATGGTCGTTTTTTTGTCGGAAAAAAAAGCCTTACTATACATGGTCGTTTTTTTGTCGAGAAAAAAAAGCCTTACTATACATGGTCGTTTTTTTGTCGAGAAAAAAAAGCCTTACTATACATGGTCGTTTTTTTGTCAGAAAAAAAAGCCTTACTATACATGGTCGTTTTTTTGTCGAGAAAAAAAAGCCTTACTATACATGGTCGTTTTTTTGTCGAGAAAAAAAAGCCTTACTACACATGGTCGTTTTTTTGTCAGAAAAAAAAGCCTTACTATACATGGTCGTTTTTTTGTCGGAAAAAAAAGCCTTACTATACATGGTCGTTTTTTTGTCAGAAAAAAAAGCCTTACTATACATGGTCGTTTTTTTGTCAGAAAAAAAAGCCTTACTATACATGGTCGTTTTTTGTCGAGAAAAAAAAGCCTTACTATACATGGTCGTTTTTTTGTCGAGAAAAAAAAGCCTTACTATACATGGTCGTTTTTTGTCGGGAAAAAAAGCCTTACTATGCATGGTCGTTTTTTTGTCAGAAAAAAAAGCCTTACTATACATGGTCGTTTTTTTGTCGAAAAAAAAAGCCTTACTATACATGGTCGTTTTTTTGTCGAAAAAAAAAGCCTTACTATACATGGTCGTTTTGAAGGGGTAAAAAAAAAAAGCTTTACTATACATGGTCGTTTTGAAGGGAAAAAACGCCTGAATATACATGGCCGTTTTGAAGGGAAAAAAACGCCTTACTATACATGGTCGTTTTGAAGGAAAAAAAAAACGCCTTACTATACATGGTCGTTTTGAAGGGGTAAAAAAAAAAGCTTTACTATATACATGGTCGTTTTGAAGGGAAAAAAACGCCTTATTATACATGGTCGTTTTGAAGGGAAAAAAACGCCTTATTATACATGGTCGTTTTGAAGGGAAAAAAACGCCTTATTATACATGGTCGTTTTGAAGGGAAAAAAACGCCTTATTATACATGGTCGTTTTGAAGGGAAAAAAACGCCTTACTATACATGGTCGTTTCGAAGGAAAAAAAAAAAAAGCTTTACTATACATGGTCGTTTTGAAGGGGTAAAAAAAAAAGCTTTACTATACATGGTCGTTTTGAAGGGAAAAAAACGCCTGAATATACATGGCCGTTTTGAAGGGAAAAAAACGCCTTACTATACATGGTCGTTTTGAAGGGAAAAAAACGCCTGAATATACATGGTCGTTTTGAAGGGAAAAAAACGCCTTACTATACATGGTCGTTTTTTTGTCAGAAAAAAAAGCCTTACTATACATGGTCGTTTTTTTGTCGAAAAAAAAAGCCTTACTATACATGGTCGTTTTTTTGTCGAGAAAAAAAAGCCTTACTATACATGGTCGTTTTTTTGTCGAGAAAAAAAAGCCTTACTATACATGGTCGTTTTTTTGTCAGAAAAAAAAGCCTTACTATACATGGTCGTTTTTTTGTCGGAAAAAAAAGCCTTACTATACATGGTCGTTTTTTTGTCAGAAAAAAAAGCCTTACTATACATGGTCGTTTTTTTGTCAGAAAAAAAAAGCCTTACTATACATGGTCGTTTTTTTGTCGGAAAAAAAAGCCTTACTATACATGGTCGTTTTTTTGTCAGAAAAAAAGCCTTACTATACATGGTCGTTTTTTTGTCGAGAAAAAAAAGCCTTACTATACATGGTCGTTTTGAAGGAAAAAAAAAAAAAAGCTTTACTATACATGGTCGTTTTGAAGGGGTAAAAAAAAAAGCTTTACTATACATGGTCGTTTTGAAGGGAAAAAAACGCCTGAATATATATGGCCGTTTTGAAGGGAAAAAAACGCCTTACTATACATGGTCGTTTTTTTGTCAGAAAAAAAAGCCTTACTATACATGGTCGTTTTTTTGTCGAAAAAAAAAGCCTTACTATACATGGTCGTTTTTTTGTCGAGAAAAAAAAGCCTTACTATACATGGTCGTTTTTTTGTCGGAAAAAAAAGCCTTACTATACATGGTCGTTTTTTTGTCGAAAAAAAAAGCCTTACTATACATGGTCGTTTTTTTGTCGAAAAAAAAAAGCCTTACTATACATGGTCGTTTTTTTGTCAGAAAAAAAAGCCTTACTATACATGGTCGTTTTTTTGTCGAGAAAAAAAAGCCTTACTATACATGGTCGTTTTTTTGTCAGAAAAAAAAGCCTTACTATACATGGTCGTTTTTTTGTCGGAAAAAAAAGCCTTACTATACATGGTCGTTTTTTTGTCGAGAAAAAAAAGCCTTACTATACATGGTCGTTTTTTTGTCAGAAAAAAAAGCCTTACTATACATGGTCGTTTTTTTGTCGAGAAAAAAAAAGCCTTACTATACATGGTCGTTTTTTTGTCGAGAAAAAAAAAGCCTTACTATACATGGTCGTTTTTTTGTCAGAAAAAAAAGCCTTACTATACATGGTCGTTTTTTTGTCAGAAAAAAAAGCCTTACTATACATGGTCGTTTTTTTGTCGGAAAAAAAAGCCTTACTATACATGGTCGTTTTTTTGTCAGAAAAAAAAGCCTTACTATACATGGTCGTTTTTTTGCCGAGAAAAAAAAGCCTTACTATACATGGTCGTTTTTTGTCGGAAAAAAAATCCTTACTATACATGGTCGTTTTTTTTGTCGAAAAAAAAGCCTTACTATACATGGTCGTTTTTTTGTCGGAAAAAAAAGCCTTACTATACATGGTTGTTTTTTTGTCGAGAAAAAAAAGCCTTACTATACATGGTCGTTTTTTTGTCAGAAAAAAAAGCCTTACTATACATGGTCGTTTTTTTGTCGAGAAAAAAAAGCCTTACTATACATGGTCGTTTTTTCGTCGAGAAAAAAAAGCCTTACTATACATGGTCGTTTTTTTGTCAGAAAAAAAAGCCTTACTATACATGGTCGTTTTTTTGTCAGAAAAAAAAGCCTTACTATACATGGTCGTTTTTTTGTCAGAAAAAAAAGCCTTACTATACATGGTCGTTTTTTTGTCGGAAAAAAAAGCCTTACTATACATGGTCGTTTTTTTGTCGGAAAAAAAAGCCTTACTATACATGGTCGTTTTTTTGTCGGAAAAAAAAGCCTTACTATACATGGTCGTTTTTTTGTCGAGAAAAAAAAGCCTTACTATACATGGTCGTTTTTTGTCGGGAAAAAAAGCCTTACTATACATGGTCGTTTTTTTGTCGGAAAAAAAAGCCTTACTATACATGGTCGTTTTTTTGTCGAGAAAAAAAAGCCTTACTATACATGGTCGTTTTTTTGTCAGAAAAAAAAGCCTTACTATACATGGTCGTTTTTTTGTCGAGAAAAAAAAGCCTTACTATATACATGGTCGTTTTTTTGTCGAGAAAAAAAAGCCTTACTATACATGGTCGTTTTGAAGGAAAAAAAAAAAAAAGCTTTACTATACATGGTCGTTTTGAAGGGGTAAAAAAAAAAAGCTTTACTATACATGGTCGTTTTGAAGGGAAAAAAACGCCTGAATATACATGGCCGTTTTGAAGGGAAAAAAACGCCTTACTATACATGGTCGTTTTGAAGGGAAAAAACGCCTGAATATACATGGTCGTTTTGAAGGAAAAAAAACGCCTTACTATACATGGTCATTTTTTTGTCAGAAAAAAAAGCCTTACTATACATGGTCGTTTTTTTGTCGAAAAAAAAAGCCTTACTATACATGGTCGTTTTTTTGTCGAGAAAAAAAAGCCTTACTATACATGGTCGTTTTTTTGTCGAGAAAAAAAAGCCTTACTATACATGGTCGTTTTTTTGTCAGAAAAAAAAGCCTTACTACTATACATGGTCGTTTTTTTGTCAGAAAAAAAAGCCTTACTATACATGGTCGTTTTTTTGTCAGAAAAAAAAAGCCTTACTATACATGGTCGTTTTTTTGTCGAGAAAAAAAAGCCTTACTATACATGGTCGTTTTTTTGTCGAGAAAAAAAAGCCTTACTATACATGGTCGTTTTTTTGTCAGAAAAAAAAGCCTTACTATACATGGTCGTTTTGAAGGAAAAAAAAAAAAAAGCTTTACTATACATGGTCGTTTTGAAGGGGTAAAAAAAAAAAAAGCTTTACTATACATGGTCGTTTTGAAGGGAAAAAAACGCCTGAATATACATGGCCGTTTTGAAGGGAAAAAAACGCCTTACTATACATGGTCGTTTTGAAGGGAAAAAACGCCTGAATATACATGGTCGTTTTGAAGGGAAAAAAACGCCTTACTATACATGGTCGTTTTTTTGTCAGAAAAAAAAGCCTTACTATACATGGTCGTTTTTTTGTCGAAAAAAAAAGCCTTACTATACATGGTCGTTTTTTTGTCGAGAAAAAAAAGCCTTACTATACATGGTCGTTTTTTTGTCGAGAAAAAAAAGCCTTACTATACATGGTCGTTTTTTTGTCAGAAAAAAAAGCCTTACTATACATGGTCGTTTTTTTGTCAGAAAAAAAAGCCTTACTATACATGGTCGTTTTTTTGTCAGAAAAAAAAGCCTTACTATACATGGTCGTTTTTTTGTCGGAAAAAAAAGCCTTACTATACATGGTCGTTTTTTTGTCGGAAAAAAAAAGCCTTACTATACATGGTCGTTTTTTTGTCGGAAAAAAAAGCCTTACTATACATGGTCGTTTTTTTGTCGGAAAAAAAAGCCTTACTATACATGGTTGTTTTTTTGTCGAAAAAAAAAGCCTTACTATACATGGTCGTTTTTTTGTCGGAAAAAAAAGCCTTACTATACATGGTCGTTTTTTTGTCGAGAAAAAAAAGCCTTACTATACATGGTCGTTTTTTTGTCGAGAAAAAAAAGCCTTACTATACATGGTCGTTTTTTTGTCAGAAAAAAAAGCCTTACTATACATGGTCGTTTTTTTGTCGAGAAAAAAAAGCCTTACTATACATGGTCGTTTTTTTGTCGAGAAAAAAAAGCCTTACTACACATGGTCGTTTTTTTGTCAGAAAAAAAAGCCTTACTATACATGGTCGTTTTTTTGTCGGAAAAAAAAGCCTTACTATACATGGTCGTTTTTTTGTCAGAAAAAAAAGCCTTACTATACATGGTCGTTTTTTTGTCAGAAAAAAAAGCCTTACTATACATGGTTGTTTTTTGTCGAGAAAAAAAAGCCTTACTATACATGGTCGTTTTTTTGTCGAGAAAAAAAAGCCTTACTATACATGGTCGTTTTTTGTCGGGAAAAAAAGCCTTACTATGCATGGTCGTTTTTTTGTCAGAAAAAAAAGCCTTACTATACATGGTCGTTTTTTTGTCGAAAAAAAAAGCCTTACTATACATGGTCGTTTTTTTGTCGAAAAAAAAAGCCTTACTATACATGGTCGTTTTGAAGGGGTAAAAAAAAAAAGCTTTACTATACATGGTCGTTTTGAAGGGAAAAAACGCCTGAATATACATGGCCGTTTTGAAGGGAAAAAAACGCCTTACTATACATGGTCGTTTTGAAGGAAAAAAAAAAACGCCTTACTATACATGGTCGTTTTGAAGGGGTAAAAAAAAAAGCTTTACTATATACATGGTCGTTTTGAAGGGAAAAAAACGCCTTATTATACATGGTCGTTTTGAAGGGAAAAAAACGCCTTATTATACATGGTCGTTTTGAAGGGAAAAAAACGCCTTATTATACATGGTCGTTTTGAAGGGAAAAAAACGCCTTATTATACATGGTCGTTTTGAAGGGAAAAAAACGCCTTACTATACATGGTCGTTTCGAAGGAAAAAAAAAAAAAGCTTTACTATACATGGTCGTTTTGAAGGGGTAAAAAAAAAAGCTTTACTATACATGGTCGTTTTGAAGGGAAAAAAACGCCTGAATATACATGGCCGTTTTGAAGGGAAAAAAACGCCTTACTATACATGGTCGTTTTGAAGGGAAAAAAACGCCTGAATATACATGGTCGTTTTGAAGGGAAAAAAACGCCTTACTATACATGGTCGTTTTTTTGTCAGAAAAAAAAGCCTTACTATACATGGTCGTTTTTTTGTCGAAAAAAAAAGCCTTACTATACATGGTCGTTTTTTTGTCGAAAAAAAAAGCCTTACTATACATGGTCGTTTTTTTGTCGAGAAAAAAAAGCCTTACTATACATGGTCGTTTTTTTGTCGAGAAAAAAAAGCCTTACTATACATGGTCGTTTTTTTGTCAGAAAAAAAAGCCTTACTACTATACATGGTCGTTTTTTTGTCAGAAAAAAAAGCCTTACTATACATGGTCGTTTTTTTGTCGAGAAAAAAAAGCCTTACTATACATGGTCGTTTTTTTGTCGAGAAAAAAAAGCCTTACTATACATGGTCGTTTTTTTGTCAGAAAAAAAAGCCTTACTATACATGGTCGTTTTGAAGGAAAAAAAAAAAAAAGCTTTACTATACATGGTCGTTTTGAAGGGGTAAAAAAAAAAAAAGCTTTACTATACATGGTCGTTTTGAAGGGAAAAAAACGCCTGAATATACATGGCCGTTTTGAAGGGAAAAAAACGCCTTACTATACATGGTCGTTTTGAAGGGAAAAAACGCCTGAATATACATGGTCGTTTTGAAGGGAAAAAAACGCCTTACTATACATGGTCGTTTTTTTGTCAGAAAAAAAAGCCTTACTATACATGGTCGTTTTTTTGTCGAAAAAAAAAGCCTTACTATACATGGTCGTTTTTTTGTCGAGAAAAAAAAGCCTTACTATACATGGTCGTTTTTTTGTCGAGAAAAAAAAGCCTTACTATACATGGTCGTTTTTTTGTCAGAAAAAAAAGCCTTACTATACATGGTCGTTTTTTTGTCAGAAAAAAAAGCCTTACTATACATGGTCGTTTTTTTGTCAGAAAAAAAAGCCTTACTATACATGGTCGTTTTTTTGTCGGAAAAAAAAGCCTTACTATACATGGTCGTTTTTTTGTCGGAAAAAAAAGCCTTACTATACATGGTCGTTTTTTTGTCGAGAAAAAAAAGCCTTACTATACATGGTCGTTTTTTTGTCGAGAAAAAAAAGCCTTACTATACATGGTCGTTTTTTTGTCAGAAAAAAAAGCCTTACTATACATGGTCGTTTTTTTGTCGAGAAAAAAAAGCCTTACTATACATGGTCGTTTTTTTGTCGAGAAAAAAAAGCCTTACTACACATGGTCGTTTTTTTGTCAGAAAAAAAAGCCTTACTATACATGGTCGTTTTTTTGTCGGAAAAAAAAGCCTTACTATACATGGTCGTTTTTTTGTCAGAAAAAAAAGCCTTACTATACATGGTCGTTTTTTTGTCAGAAAAAAAAGCCTTACTATATACATGGTTGTTTTTTTGTCAGAAAAAAAAGCCTTACTATACATGGTCGTTTTTTTGTCGAAAAAAAAAGCCTTACTATACATGGTCGTTTTTTTGTCGAAAAAAAAAGCCTTACTATACATGGTCGTTTTGAAGGGGTAAAAAAAAAAAGCTTTACTATACATGGTCGTTTTGAAGGGAAAAAACGCCTGAATATACATGGCCGTTTTGAAGGGAAAAAAACGCCTTACTATACATGGTCGTTTTGAAGGAAAAAAAAAAACGCCTTACTATACATGGTCGTTTTGAAGGGGTAAAAAAAAAAGCTTTACTATATACATGGTCGTTTTGAAGGGAAAAAAACGCCTTATTATACATGGTCGTTTTGAAGGGAAAAAAACGCCTTATTATACATGGTCGTTTTGAAGGGAAAAAAACGCCTTATTATACATGGTCGTTTTGAAGGGAAAAAAACGCCTTATTATACATGGTCGTTTTGAAGGGAAAAAAACGCCTTACTATACATGGTCGTTTCGAAGGAAAAAAAAAAAAAGCTTTACTATACATGGTCGTTTTGAAGGGGTAAAAAAAAAAGCTTTACTATACATGGTCGTTTTGAAGGGAAAAAAACGCCTGAATATACATGGCCGTTTTGAAGGGAAAAAAACGCCTTACTATACATGGTCGTTTTGAAGGGAAAAAAACGCCTGAATATACATGGTCGTTTTGAAGGGAAAAAAACGCCTTACTATACATGGTCGTTTTTTTGTCAGAAAAAAAAGCCTTACTATACATGGTCGTTTTTTTGTCGAAAAAAAAAGCCTTACTATACATGGTCGTTTTTTTGTCGAGAAAAAAAAGCCTTACTATACATGGTCGTTTTTTTGTCGAGAAAAAAAAGCCTTACTATACATGGTCGTTTTTTTGTCAGAAAAAAAAGCCTTACTATACATGGTCGTTTTTTTGTCGGAAAAAAAAGCCTTACTATACATGGTCGTTTTTTTGTCAGAAAAAAAAGCCTTACTATACATGGTCGTTTTTTTGTCAGAAAAAAAAAGCCTTACTATACATGGTCGTTTTTTTGTCGGAAAAAAAAGCCTTACTATACATGGTCGTTTTTTTGTCGAAAAAAAAAGCCTTACTATACATGGTCGTTTTTTTGTCGAGAAAAAAAAGCCTTACTATACATGGTCGTTTTTTTGTCGGAAAAAAAAGCCTTACTATACATGGTCGTTTTTTTGTCGAAAAAAAAAGCCTTACTATACATGGTCGTTTTTTTGTCGAAAAAAAAAAGCCTTACTATACATGGTCGTTTTTTTGTCAGAAAAAAAAGCCTTACTATACATGGTCGTTTTTTTGTCGAGAAAAAAAAGCCTTACTATACATGGTCGTTTTTTTGTCAGAAAAAAAAGCCTTACTATACATGGTCGTTTTTTTGTCGGAAAAAAAAGCCTTACTATACATGGTCGTTTTTTTGTCAGAAAAAAAAGCCTTACTATACATGGTCGTTTTTTTGTCGGAAAAAAAAGCCTTACTATACATGGTCGTTTTTTTGTCAGAAAAAAAAGCCTTACTATACATGGTCGTTTTTTTGCCGAGAAAAAAAAGCCTTACTATACATGGTCGTTTTTTGTCGGAAAAAAAATCCTTACTATACATGGTCGTTTTTTTTGTCGAAAAAAAAGCCTTACTATACATGGTCGTTTTTTTGTCGGAAAAAAAAGCCTTACTATACATGGTTGTTTTTTTGTCGAGAAAAAAAAGCCTTACTATACATGGTCGTTTTTTTGTCAGAAAAAAAAGCCTTACTATACATGGTCGTTTTTTTGTCGAGAAAAAAAAGCCTTACTATACATGGTCGTTTTTTCGTCGAGAAAAAAAAGCCTTACTATACATGGTCGTTTTTTTGTCGAGAAAAAAAAGCCTTACTATATACATGGTCGTTTTTTTGTCAGAAAAAAAAGCCTTACTATACATGGTCGTTTTTTTGTCGAGAAAAAAAAGCCTTACTATACATGGTCGTTTTTTTGTCGAGAAAAAAAAGCCTTAGTATACATGGTCGTTTTTTGTCGGGAAAAAAAGCCTTACTATACATGGTCGTTTTTTTGTCAGAAAAAAAAGCCTTACTATACATGGTCGTTTTTTTGTCGAAAAAAAAGCCTTACTATACATGGTCGTTTTTTTGTCGAAAAAAAAAGCCTTACTATACATGGTCGTTTTGAAGGGGTAAAAAAAAAAAGCTTTACTATACATGGTCGTTTTGAAGGGAAAAAACGCCTGAATATACATGGCCGTTTTGAAGGGAAAAAAACGCCTTACTATACATGGTCGTTTTGAAGGAGAAAAAAAAAACGCCTTACTATACATGGTCGTTTTGAAGGGGTAAAAAAAAAAAGCTTTACTATATACATGGTCGTTTTGAAGGGAAAAAAAACGCCTTATTATACATGGTCGTTTTGAAGGGAAAAAAACGCCTTACTATACATGGTCGTTTTGAAGGGAAAAAAAAAAAAAAGCTTTACTATACATGGTCGTTTTGAAGGGGTAAAAAAAAAAGCTTTACTATACATGGTCGTTTTGAAGGGAAAAAACGCCTGAATATACATGGCCGTTTTGAAGGGAAAAAAACGCCTTACTATACATGGTCGTTTTGAAGGGAAAAAAACGCCTTACTATACATGGTCGTTTTGAAGGGAAAAAAACGCCTTATTATACATGGTCGTTTTGAAGGGAAAAAAACGCCTTACTATACATGGTCGTTTTGAAGGTAAAAAAAAAAAAAAGCTTTACTATACATGGTCGTTTTGAAGGGGTAAAAAAAAAAGCTTTACTATACATGGTCGTTTTGAAGGGAAAAAACGCCTGAATATACATGGCCGTTTTGAAGGGAAAAAAACGCCTTACTATACATGGTCGTTTTGAAGGGAAAAAAACGCCTTACTATACATGGTCGTTTTGAAGGGAAAAAAACGCCTGAATATACATGGTCGTTTTGAAGGGAAAAAAACGCCTTACTATACATGGTCGTTTTGAAGGGAAAAAAACGCCTTATTATACATGGTCGTTTTGAAGCGAAAAAAACGCCTTACTATACATGGTCGTTTTGAAGGGAAAAAATGCCTTACATACATGGTCGTTTTGAAGGAGGAGAAAAACCCGCCTTACTATCCATGGTCGTTTTGAAGGGACAAAAACGCCTGAATATACATGGTCGTTTTGAAGGGAAAAAAAAAAACGCCTTACTAAACATGCTCGTTTTGAAGGGGGAAAAACGCCTTACTATACATGGTCGTTTTGAAGGGAAAAAAACGCCTTATTATACATGGTCGTTTTGAAGGGAAAAAAACGCCTTACTATACATGGTCGTATTGAAGTGATAAAAAACGGCTTACTATACATGGTCGTTTTGAAGGGAAAAAAACGCCTTACTATACATGGTCGTTTTGAAGGGGAAAATATGCCTTACTATACATGGTCGTTTTGAAGGGAAAAAAACGCCTTATTATACATGGTCGTTTTGAAGGGGAAAAAAAACGCCTTATTATAAATGGTCGTTTTGAAGGGAAAAAAAAACGCCTTACTATACATGGTCGTTTTGAAGCGAAAAAAACGCCTTACTATACATGGTCGTTTTGAAGGGAAAAAAAATGCCTTACATACATGGTCGTTTTGAAGGAGGAAAAAAAAACCCGCCTTACTATCCATGGTCGTTTTGCAGGGACAAAAACGCCTGAATATACATGGTCGTTTTGAAGGGAAAAAAAAACGCCTTACTAAACATGCTCGTTTTGAAGGGGGAAAAACGCCTTATTATACATGGTCGTTTTGAAGGAAAAAAAAAAACGCCTTACTATACATGGTCGTTTTGAAGGGAAAAAAACGCCTTACTATACATGGTCGTTTTGAAGGGAAAAAAACGCCTTATTATACATGGTCGTTTTGAAGGGAAAAAAACGCCTTATTATACATGGTCGTTTTGAAGGGAAAAAAAACGCCTTATTATACATGGTCGTTTTTTTGTCGAGAAAAAAAAGCCTTACTATACATGGTCGTTTTGAAGGAAAAAAAAAAAAAAAGCTTTACTATACATGGTCGTTTTGAAGGGGTAAAAAAAAAAAGCTTTACTATACATGGTCGTTTTGAAGGGAAAAAAAACGCCTGAATATACATGGCCGTTTTGAAGGGAAAAAAACGCCTTACTATACATGGTCGTTTTGAAGGGAAAAAAACGCCTGAATATACATGGTCGTTTTGAAGGGAAAAAAACGCCTTACTATACATGGTCGTTTTTTTGTCAGAAAAAAAAGCCTTACTATACATGGTCGTTTTTTTGTTGAAAAAAAAAGCCTTACTATACATGGTCGTTTTTTTGTCGAGAAAAAAAAGCCTTACTATACATGGTCGTTTTTTTGTCAGAAAAAAAAGCCTTACTATACATGGTCGTTTTTTTGTCGGAAAAAAAAGCCTTACTATACATGGTCGTTTTTTTGTCAGAAAAAAAAGCCTTACTATACATGGTCGTTTTTTTGTCAGAAAAAAAAGCCTTACTATACATGGTCGTTTTTTTGTCGGAAAAAAAAGCCTTACTATACATGGTCGTTTTTTTGTCGGAAAAAAAAAGCCTTACTATATATACATGGTCGTTTTTTTGTCGGAAAAAAAAGCCTTACTATACATGGTCGTTTTTTTGTCGGAAAAAAAAGCCTTACTATACATGGTTGTTTTTTTGTCGAAAAAAAAAGCCTTACTATACATGGTCGTTTTTTTGTCGGAAAAAAAAGCCTTACTATACATGGTCGTTTTTTGTCGAGAAAAAAAAGCCTTACTATACATGGTCGTTTTTTTGTCGAGAAAAAAAAGCCTTACTATACATGGTCGTTTTTTTGTCAGAAAAAAAAGCCTTACTATACATGGTCGTTTTTTTGTCGAGAAAAAAAAGCCTTACTATACATGGTCGTTTTTTTGTCGAGAAAAAAAAGCCTTACTACACATGGTCGTTTTTTTGTCAGAAAAAAAAGCCTTACTATACATGGTCGTTTTTTTGTCGGAAAAAAAAGCCTTACTATACATGGTCGTTTTTTTGTCAGAAAAAAAAGCCTTACTATACATGGTCGTTTTTTTGTCAGAAAAAAAAGCCTTACTATACATGGTCGTTTTTTGTCGAGAAAAAAAAGCCTTACTATACATGGTCGTTTTTTTGTCGAGAAAAAAAAGCCTTACTATACATGGTCGTTTTTTGTCGGGAAAAAAAGCCTTACTATACATGGTCGTTTTTTTGTCAGAAAAAAAAGCCTTACTATACATGGTCGTTTTTTTGTCGAAAAAAAAAGCCTTACTATACATGGTCGTTTTTTTGTCGAAAAAAAAAGCCTTACTATACACATGGTCGTTTTGAAGGGGTAAAAAAAAAAAGCTTTACTATACATGGTCGTTTTGAAGGGAAAAAACGCCTGAATATACATGGTCGTTTTGAAGGAAAAAAAACGCCTTACTATACATGGTCGTTTTTTTGTCGAGAAAAAAAAGCCTTACTACACATGGTCGTTTTTTTGTCAGAAAAAAAAGCCTTACTATACATGGTCGTTTTTTTGTCGGAAAAAAAAGCCTTACTATACATGGTCGTTTTTTTGTCAGAAAAAAAAGCCTTACTATACATGGTCGTTTTTTTGTCAGAAAAAAAAGCCTTACTATACATGGTCGTTTTTTGTCGAGAAAAAAAAGCCTTACTATACATGGTCGTTTTTTTGTCGAGAAAAAAAAGCCTTACTATACATGGTCGTTTTTTGTCGGGAAAAAAAGCCTTACTATACATGGTCGTTTTTTTGTCAGAAAAAAAAGCCTTACTATACATGGTCGTTTTTTTGTCGAAAAAAAAAGCCTTACTATACATGGTCGTTTTTTTGTCGAAAAAAAAAGCCTTACTATACATGGTCGTTTTGAAGGGGTAAAAAAAAAAGCTTTACTATATACATGGTCGTTTTGAAGGGAAAAAAACGCCTTATTATACATGGTCGTTTTGAAGGGAAAAAAACGCCTTATTATACATGGTCGTTTTGAAGGGAAAAAAACGCCTTATTATACATGGTCGTTTTGAAGGAAAAAAAACGCCTTATTATACATGGTCGTTTTGAAGGGAAAAAAACGCCTTACTATACATGGTCGTTTCGAAGGGGAAAAAAAAAAAGCTTTACTATACATGGTCGTTTTGAAGGGGTAAAAAAAAAAGCTTTACTATACATGGTCGTTTTGAAGGGAAAATACGCCTGAATATACATGGCCGTTTTGAAGGGAAAAAAACGCCTTACTATACATGGTCGTTTTGAAGGGAAAAAAACGCCTGAATATACATGGTCGTTTTGAAGGGAAAAAAACGCCTTACTATACATGGTCGTTTTTTTGTCGGAAAAAAAAAGCCTTACTATACATGGTCGTTTTTTTGTCGGAAAAAAAAAGCCTTACTATACATGGTCGTTTTTTTGTCAGAAAAAAAAGCCTTACTATACATGGTCGTTTTTTTGTCGGAAAAAAAAGCCTTACTATACATGGTCGTTTTTTTGTCGGAAAAAAAAGCCTTACTATACATGGTCGTTTTTTTGTCAGAAAAAAAGCCTTACTATACATGGTCGTTTTTTTGTCGAGAAAAAAAAGCCTTACTATACATGGTCGTTTTGAAGGAAAAAAAAAAAAAAGCTTTACTATACATGGTCGTTTTGAAGGGGTAAAAAAAAAAAAGCTTTACTATACATGGTCGTTTTGAAGGGAAAAAAACGCCTGAATATACATGGCCGTTTTGAAGGGAAAAAAACGCCTTACTATACATGGTCGTTTTGAAGGGAAAAAAACGCCTGAATATACATGGTCGTTTTGAAGGGAAAAAAACGCCTTACTATACATGGTCGTTTTTTTGTCGGAAAAAAAAGCCTTACTATACATGGTCGTTTTTTTGTCGGAAAAAAAGCCTTACTATACATGGTCGTTTTTTTGTCGAAAAAAAAAGCCTTACTATACATGGTCGTTTTTTTGTCGGAAAAAAAAGCCTTACTATACATGGTCGTTTTTTTGTCGGAAAAAAAAGCCTTACTATACATGGTCGTTTTTTTGTCGGAAAAAAAAGCCTTACTATACATGGTCGTTTTTTTGTCGAAAAAAAAAGCCTTACTATACATGGTCGTTTTTTTGTCGGAAAAAAAAGCCTTACTATACATGGTCGTTTTTTTGCCGAGAAAAAAAAGCCTTACTATATACATGGTCGTTTTTTTGTCAGAAAAAAAAGCCTTACTATACATGGTCGTTTTTTTGTCGAAAAAAAAAGCCTTACTATACATGGTCGTTTTTTTGTCGAAAAAAAAAAGCCTTACTATACATGGTCGTTTTTTTGTCGAAAAAAAAAAGCCTTACTATACATGGTCGTTTTTTTGTCGAGAAAAAAAAGCCTTACTATACATGGTCGTTTTTTTGTCGAGAAAAAAAAGCCTTACTATACATGGTCGTTTTTTTGTCGGAAAAAAAAGCCTTACTATACATGGTCGTTTTTTTGTCAGAAAAAAAGCCTTACTATACATGGTCGTTTTTTTGTCGAGAAAAAAAAGCCTTACTATACATGGTCGTTTTGAAGGAAAAAAAAAAAAAAGCTTTACTATACATGGTCGTTTTGAAGGGGTAAAAAAAAAAAGCTTTACTATACATGGTCGTTTTGAAGGGAAAAAAACGCCTGAATATACATGGCCGTTTTGAAGGGAAAAAAAACGCCTTACTATACATGGTCGTTTTGAAGGGAAAAAAACGCCTGAATATACATGGTCGTTTTGAAGGGAAAAAAACGCCTTACTATACATGGTCGTTTTTTTGTCAGAAAAAAAAGCCTTACTATACATGGTCGTTTTTTTGTCGAAAAAAAAGCCTTACTATACATGGTCGTTTTTTTGTCGAGAAAAAAAAGCCTTACTATACATGGTCGTTTTTTTGTCGAAAAAAAAGCCTTACTATACATGGTCGTTTTTTTGTCGAGAAAAAAAAGCCTTACTATACATGGTCGTTTTTTTGTCGAGAAAAAAAAGCCTTACTATACATGGTCGTTTTTTTGTCTGAAAAAAAAGCCTTACTATACATGGTCGTTTTTTTGTCGGAAAAAAAAGCCTTACTATACATGGTCGTTTTTTTGTCGAGAAAAAAAAGCCTTACTATACATGGTCGTTTTGAAGGAAAAAAAAAAAAAAGCTTTACTATACATGGTCGTTTTGAAGGGGTAAAAAAAAAAAGCTTTACTATACATGGTCGTTTTGAAGGGAAAAAAACGCCTGAATATACATGGCCGTTTTGAAGGGAAAAAAACGCCTTACTATACATGGTCGTTTTGAAGGGAAAAAACGCCTGAATATACATGGTCGTTTTGAAGGGAAAAAAACGCCTTACTATACATGGTCGTTTTTTTGTCAGAAAAAAAAGCCTTACTATACATGGTCGTTTTTTTGTCGAAAAAAAAAGCCTTACTATACATGGTCGTTTTTTTGTCGAGAAAAAAAAGCCTTACTATACATGGTCGTTTTTTTGTCGAGAAAAAAAAGCCTTACTATACATGGTCGTTTTTTTGTCAGAAAAAAAAGCCTTACTATACATGGTCGTTTTTTTGTCAGAAAAAAAAGCCTTACTATACATGGTCGTTTTTTTGTCAGAAAAAAAAGCCTTACTATACATGGTCGTTTTTTTGTCGGAAAAAAAAGCCTTACTATACATGGTCGTTTTTTTGTCGGAAAAAAAAAGCCTTACTATACATGGTCGTTTTTTTGTCGGAAAAAAAAGCCTTACTATACATGGTCGTTTTTTTGTCGGAAAAAAAAGCCTTACTATACATGGTTGTTTTTTTGTCGAAAAAAAAAGCCTTACTATACATGGTCGTTTTTTTGTCGGAAAAAAAAGCCTTACTATACATGGTCGTTTTTTTGTCGAGAAAAAAAAGCCTTACTATACATGGTCGTTTTTTTGTCGAGAAAAAAAAGCCTTACTATACATGGTCGTTTTTTTGTCAGAAAAAAAAGCCTTACTATACATGGTCGTTTTGAAGGAAAAAAAAAAAAAGCTTTACTATACATGGTCGTTTTGAAGGGGTAAAAAAAAAAAAAGCTTTACTATACATGGTCGTTTTGAAGGGAAAAAAACGCCTGAATATACATGGCCGTTTTGAAGGGAAAAAAACGCCTTACTATACATGGTCGTTTTGAAGGGAAAAAACGCCTGAATATACATGGTCGTTTTGAAGGGAAAAAAACGCCTTACTATACATGGTCGTTTTTTTGTCAGAAAAAAAAGCCTTACTATACATGGTCGTTTTTTTGTCGAAAAAAAAAGCCTTACTATACATGGTCGTTTTTTTGTCGAGAAAAAAAAGCCTTACTATACATGGTCGTTTTTTTGTCGAGAAAAAAAAGCCTTACTATACATGGTCGTTTTTTTGTCAGAAAAAAAAGCCTTACTATACATGGTCGTTTTTTTGTCAGAAAAAAAAGCCTTACTATACATGGTCGTTTTTTTGTCAGAAAAAAAAGCCTTACTATACATGGTCGTTTTTTTGTCGGAAAAAAAAGCCTTACTATACATGGTCGTTTTTTTGTCGGAAAAAAAAAGCCTTACTATACATGGTCGTTTTTTTGTCGGAAAAAAAAGCCTTACTATACATGGTCGTTTTTTTGTCGGAAAAAAAAGCCTTACTATACATGGTTGTTTTTTTGTCGAAAAAAAAAGCCTTACTATACATGGTCGTTTTTTTGTCGGAAAAAAAAGCCTTACTATACATGGTCGTTTTTTTGTCGAGAAAAAAAAGCCTTACTATACATGGTCGTTTTTTTGTCGAGAAAAAAAAGCCTTACTATACATGGTCGTTTTTTTGTCAGAAAAAAAAGCCTTACTATACATGGTCGTTTTTTTGTCGAGAAAAAAAAGCCTTACTATACATGGTCGTTTTTTTGTCGAGAAAAAAAAGCCTTACTACACATGGTCGTTTTTTTGTCAGAAAAAAAAGCCTTACTATACATGGTCGTTTTTTTGTCGGAAAAAAAAGCCTTACTATACATGGTCGTTTTTTTGTCAGAAAAAAAAGCCTTACTATACATGGTCGTTTTTTTGTCAGAAAAAAAAGCCTTACTATACATGGTCGTTTTTTGTCGAGAAAAAAAAGCCTTACTATACATGGTCGTTTTTTTGTCGAGAAAAAAAAGCCTTACTATACATGGTCGTTTTTTGTCGGGAAAAAAAGCCTTACTATGCATGGTCGTTTTTTTGTCAGAAAAAAAAGCCTTACTATACATGGTCGTTTTTTTGTCGAAAAAAAAAGCCTTACTATACATGGTCGTTTTTTTGTCGAAAAAAAAAGCCTTACTATACATGGTCGTTTTGAAGGGGTAAAAAAAAAAAGCTTTACTATACATGGTCGTTTTGAAGGGAAAAAACGCCTGAATATACATGGCCGTTTTGAAGGGAAAAAAACGCCTTACTATACATGGTCGTTTTGAAGGAAAAAAAAAACGCCTTACTATACATGGTCGTTTTGAAGGGGTAAAAAAAAAAGCTTTACTATATACATGGTCGTTTTGAAGGGAAAAAAACGCCTTATTATACATGGTCGTTTTGAAGGGAAAAAAACGCCTTATTATACATGGTCGTTTTGAAGGGAAAAAAACGCCTTATTATACATGGTCGTTTTGAAGGGAAAAAAACGCCTTATTATACATGGTCGTTTTGAAGGGAAAAAAACGCCTTACTATACATGGTCGTTTCGAAGGAAAAAAAAAAAAAGCTTTACTATACATGGTCGTTTTGAAGGGGTAAAAAAAAAAGCTTTACTATACATGGTCGTTTTGAAGGGAAAAAAACGCCTGAATATACATGGCCGTTTTGAAGGGAAAAAAACGCCTTACTATACATGGTCGTTTTGAAGGGAAAAAAACGCCTGAATATACATGGTCGTTTTGAAGGGAAAAAAACGCCTTACTATACATGGTCGTTTTTTTGTCAGAAAAAAAAGCCTTACTATACATGGTCGTTTTTTTGTCGAAAAAAAAAGCCTTACTATACATGGTCGTTTTTTTGTCGAGAAAAAAAAGCCTTACTATACATGGTCGTTTTTTTGTCAGAAAAAAAAGCCTTACTATACATGGTCGTTTTTTTGTCAGAAAAAAAAGCCTTACTATACATGGTCGTTTTTTTGTCGGAAAAAAAAGCCTTACTATACATGGTCGTTTTTTTGTCAGAAAAAAAGCCTTACTATACATGGTCGTTTTTTTGTCGAGAAAAAAAAGCCTTACTATACATGGTCGTTTTGAAGGAAAAAAAAAAAAAAGCTTTACTATACATGGTCGTTTTGAAGGGGTAAAAAAAAAAGCTTTACTATACATGGTCGTTTTGAAGGGAAAAAAACGCCTGAATATATATGGCCGTTTTGAAGGGAAAAAAACGCCTTACTATACATGGTCGTTTTTTTGTCAGAAAAAAAAGCCTTACTATACATGGTCGTTTTTTTGTCGAAAAAAAAAGCCTTACTATACATGGTCGTTTTTTTGTCGAGAAAAAAAAGCCTTACTATACATGGTCGTTTTTTTGTCGGAAAAAAAAGCCTTACTATACATGGTCGTTTTTTTGTCGAAAAAAAAAGCCTTACTATACATGGTCGTTTTTTTGTCGAAAAAAAAAAGCCTTACTATACATGGTCGTTTTTTTGTCAGAAAAAAAAGCCTTACTATACATGGTCGTTTTTTTGTCGAGAAAAAAAAGCCTTACTATACATGGTCGTTTTTTTGTCAGAAAAAAAAGCCTTACTATACATGGTCGTTTTTTTGTCGGAAAAAAAAGCCTTACTATACATGGTCGTTTTTTTGTCGAGAAAAAAAAGCCTTACTATACATGGTCGTTTTTTTGTCAGAAAAAAAAGCCTTACTATACATGGTCGTTTTTTTGTCGAGAAAAAAAAAGCCTTACTATACATGGTCGTTTTTTTGTCGAGAAAAAAAAAGCCTTACTATACATGGTCGTTTTTTTGTCAGAAAAAAAAGCCTTACTATACATGGTCGTTTTTTTGTCAGAAAAAAAAGCCTTACTATACATGGTCGTTTTTTTGTCGGAAAAAAAAGCCTTACTATACATGGTCGTTTTTTTGTCAGAAAAAAAAGCCTTACTATACATGGTCGTTTTTTTGCCGAGAAAAAAAAGCCTTACTATACATGGTCGTTTTTTGTCGGAAAAAAAATCCTTACTATACATGGTCGTTTTTTTTGTCGAAAAAAAAGCCTTACTATACATGGTCGTTTTTTTGTCGGAAAAAAAAGCCTTACTATACATGGTTGTTTTTTTGTCGAGAAAAAAAAGCCTTACTATACATGGTCGTTTTTTTGTCAGAAAAAAAAGCCTTACTATACATGGTCGTTTTTTTGTCGAGAAAAAAAAGCCTTACTATACATGGTCGTTTTTTCGTCGAGAAAAAAAAGCCTTACTATACATGGTCGTTTTTTTGTCAGAAAAAAAAGCCTTACTATACATGGTCGTTTTTTTGTCAGAAAAAAAAGCCTTACTATACATGGTCGTTTTTTTGTCAGAAAAAAAAGCCTTACTATACATGGTCGTTTTTTTGTCGGAAAAAAAAGCCTTACTATACATGGTCGTTTTTTTGTCGGAAAAAAAAGCCTTACTATACATGGTCGTTTTTTTGTCGGAAAAAAAAGCCTTACTATACATGGTCGTTTTTTTGTCGAGAAAAAAAAGCCTTACTATACATGGTCGTTTTTTGTCGGGAAAAAAAGCCTTACTATACATGGTCGTTTTTTTGTCGGAAAAAAAAGCCTTACTATACATGGTCGTTTTTTTGTCGAGAAAAAAAAGCCTTACTATACATGGTCGTTTTTTTGTCAGAAAAAAAAGCCTTACTATACATGGTCGTTTTTTTGTCGAGAAAAAAAAGCCTTACTATATACATGGTCGTTTTTTTGTCGAGAAAAAAAAGCCTTACTATACATGGTCGTTTTGAAGGAAAAAAAAAAAAAAGCTTTACTATACATGGTCGTTTTGAAGGGGTAAAAAAAAAAAGCTTTACTATACATGGTCGTTTTGAAGGGAAAAAAACGCCTGAATATACATGGCCGTTTTGAAGGGAAAAAAACGCCTTACTATACATGGTCGTTTTGAAGGGAAAAAACGCCTGAATATACATGGTCGTTTTGAAGGGAAAAAAACGCCTTACTATACATGGTCGTTTTTTTGTCAGAAAAAAAAGCCTTACTATACATGGTCGTTTTTTTGTCGAAAAAAAAAGCCTTACTATACATGGTCGTTTTTTTGTCGAGAAAAAAAAGCCTTACTATACATGGTCGTTTTTTTGTCGAGAAAAAAAAGCCTTACTATACATGGTCGTTTTTTTGTCAGAAAAAAAAGCCTTACTACTATACATGGTCGTTTTTTTGTCAGAAAAAAAAGCCTTACTATACATGGTCGTTTTTTTGTCAGAAAAAAAAGCCTTACTATACATGGTCGTTTTTTTGTCGGAAAAAAAAGCCTTACTATACATGGTCGTTTTTTTGTCGGAAAAAAAAAGCCTTACTATACATGGTCGTTTTTTTGTCGGAAAAAAAAGCCTTACTATACATGGTCGTTTTTTTGCCGAGAAAAAAAAGCCTTACTATATACATGGTCGTTTTTTTGTCAGAAAAAAAAGCCTTACTATACATGGTCGTTTTTTTGTCGAAAAAAAAAGCCTTACTATACATGGTCGTTTTTTTGTCGAAAAAAAAAAGCCTTACTATACATGGTCGTTTTTTTGTCGAAAAAAAAAAGCCTTACTATACATGGTCGTTTTTTTGTCGAGAAAAAAAAGCCTTACTATACATGGTCGTTTTTTTGTCGAGAAAAAAAAGCCTTACTATACATGGTCGTTTTTTTGTCGGAAAAAAAAGCCTTACTATACATGGTCGTTTTTTTGTCAGAAAAAAAGCCTTACTATACATGGTCGTTTTTTTGTCGAGAAAAAAAAGCCTTACTATACATGGTCGTTTTGAAGGAAAAAAAAAAAAAAGCTTTACTATACATGGTCGTTTTGAAGGGGTAAAAAAAAAAAGCTTTACTATACATGGTCGTTTTGAAGGGAAAAAAACGCCTGAATATACATGGCCGTTTTGAAGGGAAAAAAAACGCCTTACTATACATGGTCGTTTTGAAGGGAAAAAAACGCCTGAATATACATGGTCGTTTTGAAGGGAAAAAAACGCCTTACTATACATGGTCGTTTTTTTGTCAGAAAAAAAAGCCTTACTATACATGGTCGTTTTTTTGTCGAAAAAAAAGCCTTACTATACATGGTCGTTTTTTTGTCGAGAAAAAAAAGCCTTACTATACATGGTCGTTTTTTTGTCGAAAAAAAAGCCTTACTATACATGGTCGTTTTTTTGTCGAGAAAAAAAAGCCTTACTATACATGGTCGTTTTTTTGTCGAGAAAAAAAAGCCTTACTATACATGGTCGTTTTTTTGTCTGAAAAAAAAGCCTTACTATACATGGTCGTTTTTTTGTCGGAAAAAAAAGCCTTACTATACATGGTCGTTTTTTTGTCGAGAAAAAAAAGCCTTACTATACATGGTCGTTTTGAAGGAAAAAAAAAAAAAAGCTTTACTATACATGGTCGTTTTGAAGGGGTAAAAAAAAAAAGCTTTACTATACATGGTCGTTTTGAAGGGAAAAAAACGCCTGAATATACATGGCCGTTTTGAAGGGAAAAAAACGCCTTACTATACATGGTCGTTTTGAAGGGAAAAAACGCCTGAATATACATGGTCGTTTTGAAGGGAAAAAAACGCCTTACTATACATGGTCGTTTTTTTGTCAGAAAAAAAAGCCTTACTATACATGGTCGTTTTTTTGTCGAAAAAAAAAGCCTTACTATACATGGTCGTTTTTTTGTCGAGAAAAAAAAGCCTTACTATACATGGTCGTTTTTTTGTCGAGAAAAAAAAGCCTTACTATACATGGTCGTTTTTTTGTCAGAAAAAAAAGCCTTACTATACATGGTCGTTTTTTTGTCAGAAAAAAAAGCCTTACTATACATGGTCGTTTTTTTGTCAGAAAAAAAAGCCTTACTATACATGGTCGTTTTTTTGTCGGAAAAAAAAGCCTTACTATACATGGTCGTTTTTTTGTCGGAAAAAAAAAGCCTTACTATACATGGTCGTTTTTTTGTCGGAAAAAAAAGCCTTACTATACATGGTCGTTTTTTTGTCGGAAAAAAAAGCCTTACTATACATGGTTGTTTTTTTGTCGAAAAAAAAAGCCTTACTATACATGGTCGTTTTTTTGTCGGAAAAAAAAGCCTTACTATACATGGTCGTTTTTTTGTCGAGAAAAAAAAGCCTTACTATACATGGTCGTTTTTTTGTCGAGAAAAAAAAGCCTTACTATACATGGTCGTTTTTTTGTCAGAAAAAAAAGCCTTACTATACATGGTCGTTTTGAAGGAAAAAAAAAAAAAGCTTTACTATACATGGTCGTTTTGAAGGGGTAAAAAAAAAAAAAGCTTTACTATACATGGTCGTTTTGAAGGGAAAAAAACGCCTGAATATACATGGCCGTTTTGAAGGGAAAAAAACGCCTTACTATACATGGTCGTTTTGAAGGGAAAAAACGCCTGAATATACATGGTCGTTTTGAAGGGAAAAAAACGCCTTACTATACATGGTCGTTTTTTTGTCAGAAAAAAAAGCCTTACTATACATGGTCGTTTTTTTGTCGAAAAAAAAAGCCTTACTATACATGGTCGTTTTTTTGTCGAGAAAAAAAAGCCTTACTATACATGGTCGTTTTTTTGTCGAGAAAAAAAAGCCTTACTATACATGGTCGTTTTTTTGTCAGAAAAAAAAGCCTTACTATACATGGTCGTTTTTTTGTCAGAAAAAAAAGCCTTACTATACATGGTCGTTTTTTTGTCAGAAAAAAAAGCCTTACTATACATGGTCGTTTTTTTGTCGGAAAAAAAAGCCTTACTATACATGGTCGTTTTTTTGTCGGAAAAAAAAAGCCTTACTATACATGGTCGTTTTTTTGTCGGAAAAAAAAGCCTTACTATACATGGTCGTTTTTTTGTCGGAAAAAAAAGCCTTACTATACATGGTTGTTTTTTTGTCGAAAAAAAAAGCCTTACTATACATGGTCGTTTTTTTGTCGGAAAAAAAAGCCTTACTATACATGGTCGTTTTTTTGTCGAGAAAAAAAAGCCTTACTATACATGGTCGTTTTTTTGTCGAGAAAAAAAAGCCTTACTATACATGGTCGTTTTTTTGTCAGAAAAAAAAGCCTTACTATACATGGTCGTTTTTTTGTCGAGAAAAAAAAGCCTTACTATACATGGTCGTTTTTTTGTCGAGAAAAAAAAGCCTTACTACACATGGTCGTTTTTTTGTCAGAAAAAAAAGCCTTACTATACATGGTCGTTTTTTTGTCGGAAAAAAAAGCCTTACTATACATGGTCGTTTTTTTGTCAGAAAAAAAAGCCTTACTATACATGGTCGTTTTTTTGTCAGAAAAAAAAGCCTTACTATACATGGTCGTTTTTTGTCGAGAAAAAAAAGCCTTACTATACATGGTCGTTTTTTTGTCGAGAAAAAAAAGCCTTACTATACATGGTCGTTTTTTGTCGGGAAAAAAAGCCTTACTATGCATGGTCGTTTTTTTGTCAGAAAAAAAAGCCTTACTATACATGGTCGTTTTTTTGTCGAAAAAAAAAGCCTTACTATACATGGTCGTTTTTTTGTCGAAAAAAAAAGCCTTACTATACATGGTCGTTTTGAAGGGGTAAAAAAAAAAAGCTTTACTATACATGGTCGTTTTGAAGGGAAAAAACGCCTGAATATACATGGCCGTTTTGAAGGGAAAAAAACGCCTTACTATACATGGTCGTTTTGAAGGAAAAAAAAAACGCCTTACTATACATGGTCGTTTTGAAGGGGTAAAAAAAAAAGCTTTACTATATACATGGTCGTTTTGAAGGGAAAAAAACGCCTTATTATACATGGTCGTTTTGAAGGGAAAAAAACGCCTTATTATACATGGTCGTTTTGAAGGGAAAAAAACGCCTTATTATACATGGTCGTTTTGAAGGGAAAAAAACGCCTTATTATACATGGTCGTTTTGAAGGGAAAAAAACGCCTTACTATACATGGTCGTTTCGAAGGAAAAAAAAAAAAAGCTTTACTATACATGGTCGTTTTGAAGGGGTAAAAAAAAAAGCTTTACTATACATGGTCGTTTTGAAGGGAAAAAAACGCCTGAATATACATGGCCGTTTTGAAGGGAAAAAAACGCCTTACTATACATGGTCGTTTTGAAGGGAAAAAAACGCCTGAATATACATGGTCGTTTTGAAGGGAAAAAAACGCCTTACTATACATGGTCGTTTTTTTGTCAGAAAAAAAAGCCTTACTATACATGGTCGTTTTTTTGTCGAAAAAAAAAGCCTTACTATACATGGTCGTTTTTTTGTCGAGAAAAAAAAGCCTTACTATACATGGTCGTTTTTTTGTCAGAAAAAAAAGCCTTACTATACATGGTCGTTTTTTTGTCAGAAAAAAAAGCCTTACTATACATGGTCGTTTTTTTGTCGGAAAAAAAAGCCTTACTATACATGGTCGTTTTTTTGTCAGAAAAAAAGCCTTACTATACATGGTCGTTTTTTTGTCGAGAAAAAAAAGCCTTACTATACATGGTCGTTTTGAAGGAAAAAAAAAAAAAAGCTTTACTATACATGGTCGTTTTGAAGGGGTAAAAAAAAAAGCTTTACTATACATGGTCGTTTTGAAGGGAAAAAAACGCCTGAATATATATGGCCGTTTTGAAGGGAAAAAAACGCCTTACTATACATGGTCGTTTTTTTGTCAGAAAAAAAAGCCTTACTATACATGGTCGTTTTTTTGTCGAAAAAAAAAGCCTTACTATACATGGTCGTTTTTTTGTCGAGAAAAAAAAGCCTTACTATACATGGTCGTTTTTTTGTCGGAAAAAAAAGCCTTACTATACATGGTCGTTTTTTTGTCGAAAAAAAAAGCCTTACTATACATGGTCGTTTTTTTGTCGAAAAAAAAAAGCCTTACTATACATGGTCGTTTTTTTGTCAGAAAAAAAAGCCTTACTATACATGGTCGTTTTTTTGTCGAGAAAAAAAAGCCTTACTATACATGGTCGTTTTTTTGTCAGAAAAAAAAGCCTTACTATACATGGTCGTTTTTTTGTCGGAAAAAAAAGCCTTACTATACATGGTCGTTTTTTTGTCGAGAAAAAAAAGCCTTACTATACATGGTCGTTTTTTTGTCAGAAAAAAAAGCCTTACTATACATGGTCGTTTTTTTGTCGAGAAAAAAAAAGCCTTACTATACATGGTCGTTTTTTTGTCGAGAAAAAAAAAGCCTTACTATACATGGTCGTTTTTTTGTCAGAAAAAAAAGCCTTACTATACATGGTCGTTTTTTTGTCAGAAAAAAAAGCCTTACTATACATGGTCGTTTTTTTGTCGGAAAAAAAAGCCTTACTATACATGGTCGTTTTTTTGTCAGAAAAAAAAGCCTTACTATACATGGTCGTTTTTTTGCCGAGAAAAAAAAGCCTTACTATACATGGTCGTTTTTTGTCGGAAAAAAAATCCTTACTATACATGGTCGTTTTTTTTGTCGAAAAAAAAGCCTTACTATACATGGTCGTTTTTTTGTCGGAAAAAAAAGCCTTACTATACATGGTTGTTTTTTTGTCGAGAAAAAAAAGCCTTACTATACATGGTCGTTTTTTTGTCAGAAAAAAAAGCCTTACTATACATGGTCGTTTTTTTGTCGAGAAAAAAAAGCCTTACTATACATGGTCGTTTTTTCGTCGAGAAAAAAAAGCCTTACTATACATGGTCGTTTTTTTGTCAGAAAAAAAAGCCTTACTATACATGGTCGTTTTTTTGTCAGAAAAAAAAGCCTTACTATACATGGTCGTTTTTTTGTCAGAAAAAAAAGCCTTACTATACATGGTCGTTTTTTTGTCGGAAAAAAAAGCCTTACTATACATGGTCGTTTTTTTGTCGGAAAAAAAAGCCTTACTATACATGGTCGTTTTTTTGTCGGAAAAAAAAGCCTTACTATACATGGTCGTTTTTTTGTCGAGAAAAAAAAGCCTTACTATACATGGTCGTTTTTTGTCGGGAAAAAAAGCCTTACTATACATGGTCGTTTTTTTGTCGGAAAAAAAAGCCTTACTATACATGGTCGTTTTTTTGTCGAGAAAAAAAAGCCTTACTATACATGGTCGTTTTTTTGTCAGAAAAAAAAGCCTTACTATACATGGTCGTTTTTTTGTCGAGAAAAAAAAGCCTTACTATATACATGGTCGTTTTTTTGTCGAGAAAAAAAAGCCTTACTATACATGGTCGTTTTGAAGGAAAAAAAAAAAAAAGCTTTACTATACATGGTCGTTTTGAAGGGGTAAAAAAAAAAAGCTTTACTATACATGGTCGTTTTGAAGGGAAAAAAACGCCTGAATATACATGGCCGTTTTGAAGGGAAAAAAACGCCTTACTATACATGGTCGTTTTGAAGGGAAAAAACGCCTGAATATACATGGTCGTTTTGAAGGGAAAAAAACGCCTTACTATACATGGTCGTTTTTTTGTCAGAAAAAAAAGCCTTACTATACATGGTCGTTTTTTTGTCGAAAAAAAAAGCCTTACTATACATGGTCGTTTTTTTGTCGAGAAAAAAAAGCCTTACTATACATGGTCGTTTTTTTGTCGAGAAAAAAAAGCCTTACTATACATGGTCGTTTTTTTGTCAGAAAAAAAAGCCTTACTACTATACATGGTCGTTTTTTTGTCAGAAAAAAAAGCCTTACTATACATGGTCGTTTTTTTGTCAGAAAAAAAAGCCTTACTATACATGGTCGTTTTTTTGTCGGAAAAAAAAAGCCTTACTATACATGGTCGTTTTTTTGTCGGAAAAAAAAGCCTTACTATACATGGTCGTTTTTTTGTCGGAAAAAAAAGCCTTACTATACATGGTTGTTTTTTTGTCGAAAAAAAAAGCCTTACTATACATGGTCGTTTTTTTGTCGGAAAAAAAAGCCTTACTATACATGGTCGTTTTTTTGTCGAGAAAAAAAAGCCTTACTATACATGGTCGTTTTTTTGTCGAGAAAAAAAAGCCTTACTATACATGGTCGTTTTTTTGTCAGAAAAAAAAGCCTTACTATACATGGTCGTTTTGAAGGAAAAAAAAAAAAAAGCTTTACTATACATGGTCGTTTTGAAGGGGTAAAAAAAAAAAAAGCTTTACTATACATGGTCGTTTTGAAGGGAAAAAAACGCCTGAATATACATGGCCGTTTTGAAGGGAAAAAAACGCCTTACTATACATGGTCGTTTTGAAGGGAAAAAACGCCTGAATATACATGGTCGTTTTGAAGGGAAAAAAACGCCTTACTATACATGGTCGTTTTTTTGTCAGAAAAAAAAGCCTTACTATACATGGTCGTTTTTTTGTCGAAAAAAAAAGCCTTACTATACATGGTCGTTTTTTTGTCGAGAAAAAAAAGCCTTACTATACATGGTCGTTTTTTTGTCGAGAAAAAAAAGCCTTACTATACATGGTCGTTTTTTTGTCAGAAAAAAAAGCCTTACTATACATGGTCGTTTTTTTGTCAGAAAAAAAAGCCTTACTATACATGGTCGTTTTTTTGTCAGAAAAAAAAGCCTTACTATACATGGTCGTTTTTTTGTCGGAAAAAAAAGCCTTACTATACATGGTCGTTTTTTTGTCGGAAAAAAAAAGCCTTACTATACATGGTCGTTTTTTTGTCGGAAAAAAAAGCCTTACTATACATGGTCGTTTTTTTGTCGGAAAAAAAAGCCTTACTATACATGGTTGTTTTTTTGTCGAAAAAAAAAGCCTTACTATACATGGTCGTTTTTTTGTCGGAAAAAAAAGCCTTACTATACATGGTCGTTTTTTTGTCGAGAAAAAAAAGCCTTACTATACATGGTCGTTTTTTTGTCGAGAAAAAAAAGCCTTACTATACATGGTCGTTTTTTTGTCAGAAAAAAAAGCCTTACTATACATGGTCGTTTTTTTGTCGAGAAAAAAAAGCCTTACTATACATGGTCGTTTTTTTGTCGAGAAAAAAAAGCCTTACTACACATGGTCGTTTTTTTGTCAGAAAAAAAAGCCTTACTATACATGGTCGTTTTTTTGTCGGAAAAAAAAGCCTTACTATACATGGTCGTTTTTTTGTCAGAAAAAAAAGCCTTACTATACATGGTCGTTTTTTTGTCAGAAAAAAAAGCCTTACTATACATGGTTGTTTTTTGTCGAGAAAAAAAAGCCTTACTATACATGGTCGTTTTTTTGTCGAGAAAAAAAAGCCTTACTATACATGGTCGTTTTTTGTCGGGAAAAAAAGCCTTACTATGCATGGTCGTTTTTTTGTCAGAAAAAAAAGCCTTACTATACATGGTCGTTTTTTTGTCGAAAAAAAAAGCCTTACTATACATGGTCGTTTTTTTGTCGAAAAAAAAAGCCTTACTATACATGGTCGTTTTGAAGGGGTAAAAAAAAAAAGCTTTACTATACATGGTCGTTTTGAAGGGAAAAAACGCCTGAATATACATGGCCGTTTTGAAGGGAAAAAAACGCCTTACTATACATGGTCGTTTTGAAGGAAAAAAAAAACGCCTTACTATACATGGTCGTTTTGAAGGGGTAAAAAAAAAAGCTTTACTATATACATGGTCGTTTTGAAGGGAAAAAAACGCCTTATTATACATGGTCGTTTTGAAGGGAAAAAAACGCCTTATTATACATGGTCGTTTTGAAGGGAAAAAAACGCCTTATTATACATGGTCGTTTTGAAGGGAAAAAAACGCCTTATTATACATGGTCGTTTTGAAGGGAAAAAAACGCCTTACTATACATGGTCGTTTCGAAGGAAAAAAAAAAAAAGCTTTACTATACATGGTCGTCGAAGGAAAAAAAAAAAAAGCTTTACTATACATGGTCGTTTTGAAGGGGTAAAAAAAAAAGCTTTACTATACATGGTCGTTTTGAAGGGAAAAAAACGCCTGAATATACATGGCCGTTTTGAAGGGAAAAAAACGCCTTACTATACATGGTCGTTTTGAAGGGAAAAAAACGCCTGAATATACATGGTCGTTTTGAAGGGAAAAAAACGCCTTACTATACATGGTCGTTTTTTTGTCAGAAAAAAAAGCCTTACTATACATGGTCGTTTTTTTGTCGAAAAAAAAAGCCTTACTATACATGGTCGTTTTTTTGTCGAGAAAAAAAAGCCTTACTATACATGGTCGTTTTTTTGTCGAGAAAAAAAAGCCTTACTATACATGGTCGTTTTTTTGTCAGAAAAAAAAGCCTTACTATACATGGTCGTTTTTTTGTCGGAAAAAAAAGCCTTACTATACATGGTCGTTTTTTTGTCAGAAAAAAAAGCCTTACTATACATGGTCGTTTTTTTGTCAGAAAAAAAAAGCCTTACTATACATGGTCGTTTTTTTGTCGGAAAAAAAAGCCTTACTATACATGGTCGTTTTTTTGTCAGAAAAAAAGCCTTACTATACATGGTCGTTTTTTTGTCGAGAAAAAAAAGCCTTACTATACATGGTCGTTTTGAAGGAAAAAAAAAAAAAAGCTTTACTATACATGGTCGTTTTGAAGGGGTAAAAAAAAAAAGCTTTACTATACATGGTCGTTTTGAAGGGAAAAAAACGCCTGAATATATATGGCCGTTTTGAAGGGAAAAAAACGCCTTACTATACATGGTCGTTTTTTTGTCAGAAAAAAAAGCCTTACTATACATGGTCGTTTTTTTGTCGAAAAAAAAAGCCTTACTATACATGGTCGTTTTTTTGTCGAGAAAAAAAAGCCTTACTATACATGGTCGTTTTTTTGTCGGAAAAAAAAGCCTTACTATACATGGTCGTTTTTTTGTCGAAAAAAAAAGCCTTACTATACATGGTCGTTTTTTTGTCGAAAAAAAAAAGCCTTACTATACATGGTCGTTTTTTTGTCGGAAAAAAAAGCCTTACTATACATGGTCGTTTTTTTGTCGGAAAAAAAAGCCTTACTATACATGGTCGTTTTTTTGTCGGAAAAAAAAGCCTTACTATACATGGTCGTTTTTTTGTCGAGAAAAAAAAGCCTTACTATACATGGTCGTTTTTTGTCGGGAAAAAAAGCCTTACTATACATGGTCGTTTTTTTGTCGGAAAAAAAAGCCTTACTATACATGGTCGTTTTTTTGTCGAGAAAAAAAAGCCTTACTATACATGGTCGTTTTTTTGTCAGAAAAAAAAGCCTTACTATACATGGTCGTTTTTTTGTCGAGAAAAAAAAGCCTTACTATATACATGGTCGTTTTTTTGTCAGAAAAAAAAGCCTTACTATACATGGTCGTTTTTTTGTCGAGAAAAAAAAGCCTTACTATACATGGTCGTTTTTTTGTCGAGAAAAAAAAGCCTTAGTATACATGGTCGTTTTTTGTCGGGAAAAAAAGCCTTACTATACATGGTCGTTTTTTTGTCAGAAAAAAAAGCCTTACTATACATGGTCGTTTTTTTGTCGAAAAAAAAGCCTTACTATACATGGTCGTTTTTTTGTCGAAAAAAAAAGCCTTACTATACATGGTCGTTTTGAAGGGGTAAAAAAAAAAAGCTTTACTATACATGGTCGTTTTGAAGGGAAAAAACGCCTGAATATACATGGCCGTTTTGAAGGGAAAAAAACGCCTTACTATACATGGTCGTTTTGAAGGAGAAAAAAAAAACGCCTTACTATACATGGTCGTTTTGAAGGGGTAAAAAAAAAAAGCTTTACTATATACATGGTCGTTTTGAAGGGAAAAAAACGCCTTATTATACATGGTCGTTTTGAAGGGAAAAAAACGCCTTATTATACATGGTCGTTTTGAAGGGAAAAAAAACGCCTTATTATACATGGTCGTTTTGAAGGGAAAAAAACGCCTTACTATACATGGTCGTTTTGAAGGGAAAAAAAAAAAAAAAGCTTTACTATACATGGTCGTTTTGAAGGGGTAAAAAAAAAAGCTTTACTATACATGGTCGTTTTGAAGGGAAAAAACGCCTGAATATACATGGCCGTTTTGAAGGGAAAAAAACGCCTTACTATACATGGTCGTTTTGAAGGGAAAAAAACGCCTTACTATACATGGTCGTTTTGAAGGGAAAAAAACGCCTTATTATACATGGTCGTTTTGAAGGGAAAAAAACGCCTTACTATACATGGTCGTTTTGAAGGTAAAAAAAAAAAAAGCTTTACTATACATGGTCGTTTTGAAGGGGTAAAAAAAAAAAGCTTTACTATACATGGTCGTTTTGAAGGGAAAAAACGCCTGAATATACATGGCCGTTTTGAAGGGAAAAAAACGCCTTACTATACATGGTCGTTTTGAAGGGAAAAAAACGCCTTACTATACATGGTCGTTTTGAAGGGAAAAAAACGCCTGAATATACATGGTCGTTTTGAAGGGAAAAAAACGCCTTACTATACATGGTCGTTTTGAAGGGAAAAAAACGCCTTATTATACATGGTCGTTTTGAAGCGAAAAAAACGCCTTACTATACATGGTCGTTTTGAAGGGAAAAAATGCCTTACATACATGGTCGTTTTGAAGGAGGAGAAAAACCCGCCTTACTATCCATGGTCGTTTTGAAGGGACAAAAACGCCTGAATATACATGGTCGTTTTGAAGGGAAAAAAAAAAACGCCTTACTAAACATGCTCGTTTTGAAGGGGGAAAAACGCCTTACTATACATGGTCGTTTTGAAGGGAAAAAAACGCCTTATTATACATGGTCGTTTTGAAGGGAAAAAAACGCCTTACTATACATGGTCGTATTGAAGTGATAAAAAACGGCTTACTATACATGGTCGTTTTGAAGGGAAAAAAACGCCTTACTATACATGGTCGTTTTGAAGGGGAAAATATGCCTTACTATACATGGTCGTTTTGAAGGGAAAAAAACGCCTTATTATACATGGTCGTTTTGAAGGGGAAAAAAAACGCCTTATTATAAATGGTCGTTTTGAAGGGAAAAAAAACCCGCCTTACTATACATGGTCGTTTTGAAGCGAAAAAAACGCCTTACTATACATGGTCGTTTTGAAGGGAAAAAAAATGCCTTACATACATGGTCGTTTTGAAGGAGGAAAAAAAAACCCGCCTTACTATCCATGGTCGTTTTGAAGGGACAAAAACGCCTGAATATACATGGTCGTTTTGAAGGGAAAAAAAAACGCCTTACTAAACATGCTCGTTTTGAAGGGGGAAAAACGCCTTATTATACATGGTCGTTTTGAAGGAAAAAAAAAACGCCTTACTATACATGGTCGTTTTGAAGGGAAAAAAACGCCTTACTATACATGGTCGTTTTGAAGGGAAAAAAACGCCTTATTATACATGGTCGTTTTGAAGGGAAAAAAACGCCTTATTATACATGGTCGTTTTGAAGGGAAAAAAAACGCCTTATTATACATGGTCGTTTTGAAGGGAAAAAAAAACGCCTTATTATACATGGTCGTTTTGAAGCGAAAAAAACGCCTTACTATACATGGTCGTTTTGAAGGGAAAAAATGCCTTACATACATGGTCGTTTTGAAGGAGGAGAAAAACCCGCCTTACTATCCATGGTCGTTTTGAAGGGACAAAAACGCCTGAATATACATGGTCGTTTTGAAGGGAAAAAAAAACGCCTTACTAAACATGCTCGTTTTGAAGGGGAAAAACGCCTTACTATACATGGTCGTTTTGAAGCGAAAAAAACGCCTTACTATACATGGTCGTTTTGAAGGGAAAAAAACGCCTTATTATACATGGTCGTTTTGAAGGGAAAAAAAACGCCTTATTATACATGGTCGTATTGAAGTGATAAAAAACGGCTTACTATATACATGGTCGTTTTGAAGGGAAAAAAACGCCTTCCTATACATGGTCGTTTTGAAGGGAAAAAAAACGCCTTATTATACATGGTCGTTTTGAAGGGAAAAAAACCCCGCCTTACTATACATGGTCGTTTTGAAGCGAAAAAAACGCCTTACTATACATGGTCGTTTTGAAGGGAAAAAATGCCTTACATACATGGTCGTTTTGAAGGAGGAAAAAAAAACCGCCTTACTATCCATGGTCGTTTTGAAGGGACAAAAACGCCTGAATATACATGGTCGTTTTGAAGGGGGAAAAAAACGCCTTACTAAACATGCTCGTTTTGAAGGGGGAAAAACGCCTTATTATACATGGTCGTTTTGAAGGAAAAAAAAAAAACGCCTTACTATACATGGTCGTTTTGACGGGAAAAAAAAAAAAACGCCTTACTATACATGGTCGTTTTGAAGGGGTAAAAAAAAAGCTTTACTATACATGGTCGTTTTGAAGGGAAAAAAACGCCTTATTATACATGGTCGTTTTGAAGGGAAAAAAAACGCCTTATTATACATGGTCGTTTTGAAGGGAAAAAAACGCCTTACTATATATACATGGTCGTATTGAAGTGATAAAAAACGGCTTACTATACATGGTCGTTTTGAAGGGAAAAAACCCCTTACTATACATGGTCGTTTTGAAGGGAAAAAAAAACGCCTTACCCCGGGTTTTCACTGGATGCGGTTGCGGTGCGGTTGCGGTGCGGTCCGGCGACGCAAGCAATTAGATTCCATTCATTCGAATGGTGCAGTTTACACCGCTTGCGGGTGCGTTGCGTGTCGACTGCGGAAGGCCTGCGGCGTGCCGCAAGCCTTCCGCAAGGATAGCCTATTTTCTATTTTTGCCAGACGCCGCAGCGGTAGGCCTCCGGCAAATGGCAAGCTAGCACAAAACACATCGAGCGGGACAGGAAGACCGAGGCAGTTTCAAAATAAATTTCCGGTTACCTTTCAGAATAAAATACTCGCCAGCTCCTATTTCACAGTTTTTCAGCAAAACGTGACGTGGGCGTCGCCAGGCCATGTGCTCATTCACGGTTTAGACACCAGCGAACATGGACGAGGAGAGGTTTATATTGGAGGTGGAAAACCACCAAATAATATATGACACGGCACATCCTTTTTATAAGGACTGTAATGTATTGTGAGTTTGATGTTCGCGATTGCTTGTTGTGCCCGTCTCGCTTGCCGTACTGAGCGGCAGCCGGACGGGGAAGACAGAAATAAAGAGTGGACCCGCACTGACCCGACTCTCGTTATTAATATACTTTACAAGGACAACCAAAAAAAGGATGCTGCATGGAATCTCATATCTTTCTGCTTCTCTGTTGAGCAGACTTTCTGTATGTTTGTCGTTGTGAAATGCCACATGATCGCGCGCGCGCGGTCCCGCGAGACACGTTGGGAAGTGGGCGGCGACGGAGCTGCCGGACCGCAGCTGTGCGGAGCCGGTGTGGATTGACAAAAAAATTGACCCATCCGGAGCACGCAGTCAAGACGCACCGCACCGCAACCGCACCGCAACCGCAACCGGTGAAAACCCGGGGTTACTATACATGGTCGTTTTGAAGGGAAAAAAAAATGCCTTACTATACATGGTCGTTTTGAAGGGAAAAAAACACCTTACTATACATGGTCGTTTTGAAGGGAAAAAAAACGCCTTACTATACATGGTCGTATTGAAGGGGGAAAAAAAAACGCCTTACTATACATGGTCGTTTTGAAGGGGAAAAAAAAGCCTTACTATACATGGTCGTTTTGAAGGGAAAAAATGCCTTACATACATGGTCGTTTTGAAGGAGGAGAAAAACCCGCCTTACTATCCATGGTCGTTTTGAAGGGACAAAAACGCCTGAATATACATGGTCGTTTTGAAGCGAAAAAAACGCCTTACTATACATGGTCGTTTTGAAGGGAAAAAAACGCCTTATTATACATGGTCGTTTTGAAGGGAAAAAAAACGCCTTATTATACATGGTCATTATTGAAGTGATAAAAAACGGCTTACTATATACATGGTCGTTTTGAAGGGAAAAAAACGCCTTATTATACATGGTCGTTTTGAAGGGAAAAAAACCCCGCCTTACTATACATGGTCGTTTTGAAGCGAAAAAAACGCCTTACTATACATGGTCGTTTTGAAGGGAAAAAATGCCTTACATACATGGTCGTTTTGAAGGAGGAAAAAAAACCCGCCTTACTATCCATGGTCGTTTTGAAGGGACAAAAACGCCTGAATATACATGGTCGTTTTGAAGGAAAAAAAAAACGCCTTACTAAACATGCTCGTTTTGAAGGGGGAAAAACGCCTTATTATACATGGTCGTTTTGAAGGAAAAAAAAAAAACGCCTTACTATACATGGTCGTTTTGAAGGGAAAAAAAAAAAAACGCCTTACTATACATGGTCGTTTTGAAGGAGTAAAAAAAAAGCTTTACTATACATGGTCGTTTTGAAGGGAAAAAAACGCCTTATTATACATGGTCGTTTTGAAGGGAAAAAAAACGCCTTATTATACATGGTCGTTTTGAAGGGAAAAAAACGCCTTACTATACATGGTCGTATTGAAGTGATAAAAAACGGCTTACTATACATGGTCGTTTTGAAGGGAAAAAAACGCCTTACTATACATGGTCGTTTTGAAGGGAAAAAAAAAACGCCTTACTATACATGGTCCTTTTGAAGGGAAAAAAAAATGCCTTACTATACATGGTCGTTTTGAAGGGAAAAAAACACCTTACTATACATGGTCGTTTTGAAGGAAAAAAAAACGCCTTACTATACATGGTCGTATTGAAGTGATAAAAAACGGCTTACTATACATGGTCGTTTTGAAGGAAAAAAAAACGCCTTATTATACATGGTCGTTTTGAAGGGAAAAAAAACGCCTTATTATACATGGTCGTTTTGAAGGGAAAAAAAACGCCTTATTATACATGGTCGTTTTGAAGCGAAAAAAACGCCTTACTATACATGGTCGTTTTGAAGGGAAAAATGCCTTACATACATGGTCGTTTTGAAGGAGTAGAAAAACCCGCTTTACTATCCATGGTCGTTTTGAAGGGACAAAAACGCCTGAATATACATGGTCGTTTTGAAGGGCAAAAAAACGCCTGACTATACATGGTCGTTTTGAAGGGAAAAAAAACGACTTACTATACATGGTCGTTTTGAAGGGGGAAAAACGCCTTGTTATAGATGGTCGTTTTGAAGGGAAAAAAAAACGCCTTACTATACATGGTCGTTTTGAAGGAAAAAAAAACGCCTTATTATACGTGGTCATTTTGAAGGAAAAAAAAACGCCTTACTATACATGGCTCTGAACTAGTGTTACCTGGTCTCACGTCTCAGCCAGCTCATCCGCAACGTACAACAAAATCCAGATTAGTTTGGTGCTGGTCGCTAGTTCTTGATCTCGACCCATCTGCTCTGTAAAATAGATCACAGGAACAAATTACAGCAGTTGTAGTAACACAGATCACAGGAACAAAATAAAAAGGAGGACAGTAGGTTAAGCCTCCTGTCCCCCATACACTCCGCAACTAGGCAGCAGTCTAGCTAGCTGGTTAGCATGCTAACTAGCTAGGTTAGCTTAGCGAGCTACATTCCCCATGTGGCAGCGGGTGGAAAAGGCACCGCTGACCGACTGGTAACCAGGCCAGCCGCAAGGAGAAGTGGGGGGCGACTGACCTGGTTACCAGCCGGCCAGTGATGACTCTCCACCCATCACAGGGAATGGGCCCACAACAAAATGTGTAAAGGAAGATTTTTTATTTTTTTTTTTGTCCTGTGAACTAGTGTTACCTGGTCTCATGTCTCAGCCGGCTCACCCACAGCGCAAAACAAAACCCAGATTTGTTTGGTGCTGGTCGCTGTTCTTGATCAACTCATCTGCCTGCAAAACAGATCACAGGAACAAAATTGCAATTTGTAACAAATTCGCATAATGGGCAAGTTTCAAATAGCAGAGTGGAAATACTTTCTGGGTGCAGCAGAAAGACGATGCTGTCTGTGACTGCTTTCATATCTCAAGCAAAAGGTGGGGGAGTGAAACCAGGATTTGGCAGAAGGATGTACTCAACTTTCAACCCACACAATGAAGAAGGTGTACACTGTGAGCTCAAGCCTTCCATGCTAGAATGGTAAGTGCTCCCCCTAACTGACTTCAACGTACAAGAAGAGTGGACGCAAAACCCCATGTGGACAAACCACAAAAGGTTGTGGAAATGTTTTTCTCAGGGGAAAACAGAAGTGCTGTTAGATTCTGAAGTGGCCACTGCCATCACTTGATCAAAAAATAAAAATCTGATGAGGCATGAAGAAGACAGTTTGTGAGCACAAGGTCAATAATGTGAAAGAAGTGGAGGACTTTTCCAATGTTGAATGGGCAAAAATAACTGGAGATGGCTACAAAAACCTCGTGTCAAGCTACATTTCACATCAGAAAGGTGTTAATCCCCCCCCAAAAAAAACATGTACTACTTACCAAGTGGCGGCACGGTAGTCGAGTGGTTAGCACGTCCGCTTCCCAGTTCTGAGGTCTCCGGTTCGAGTCCAGGCTCGGACCTTCCTGGGTGGAGTTTGCATGTTCTCCCCGTGCCCGCGTGGGTCTTCTCCGGGTACTCCGGTCTCCTCCCACATTCCAAAGACATGCATGGCAGGTTAATTGGGCGCTCCGAATTGTCCCTAGGTGTGCGTGTGAGTGTGGATGGTTGTTCGTCTCTGTGTGCCCTGCGATTGGTTGGCAACCAGTCCAGGGTGTCCCCCGCCTACTGCCCAGAGCCAGCTGAGATAGGCGCCAGCAGCCCCCGCGACCCTTGTGAGGAATAAGCGGTCAAGAAAATGGATGGATGGATGGATACTTACCAAGTACAGATGTATGTGACTAAAGGGTTGAATAATTTGGTCAATGAAGAAATCAAAAGCAACACAAAAAGATATTGCGGTCATTTAAGTTGCATTTGTTCCTTTTACAAGTCATTATTTTATCTGAATAGAATAAAAACATTTTGACATATCACTTGTTTATTGAAGGTATTATTAAGGGTATTATTAATTCTATTTAACTTAGGACAATTTAAAGGGGGGGGGGTAGGAGAAAGACGTTTGAGAATTATGTTAGCGGGGAAGAAGGCTTTGACTAAGAAATGAGATAAATGAATTTTTGATATGGAGTTTCAGCTACATTAAACAAATCGTGCTTCTTGACATTAATCCCTCGATAACTTGCCTCCAAAGGGTTACGCACGTGCCTCCATGGTAAAATAGAACACAGATTGTTTGTAAGTGGAAGATAACAGGGCTAGATAAGTTACCGTCCTGACGAGTTCTCTTTCTCTGCCAATGGGGTATATGCCACGGAAGAGGCGGGACTGCACAACAGTTTGTTTCCGGTTCGTTTTGCGACGTGTGGGCTGTGTCAAAAATACTTGTGCTTCCGGCTTGGAAAGTTCATTTGTTTTTGTTTTGTTGAGCTTTGTATTCATTGTTTTGTATTTGAAAGTGTGAAAAAAACAAACAAACAAAAAAACAACTTGTGCTTCCGGCTTTGTGCCCCTGGGTTAAGCGTTCGCAAAACGGACCGGAAATAAACTGATGTGCAAATCACGTCCCGCCTCTCCCGTGGCATATACCCTATTCGGGGACTCAACGACTGTCTGGCCTGCTGCTAAATCACTTGTACATGACCGTCTCTATACATTTGTACACGATTCTTTGGCGTCCTTTGTGTTCCGTGGCCGAACGCACACCTGAGGTAATCAATGCGCGATTGAGCGAGAGCGCCACTTCCTCCTCGCCTTTAACGCCAAGGCTAACCTTCTTCTACTACTTGTTGAACACAATTTACACAATAGCGCCATCTGGTGACTCGCCATGACTTCTTTGGTTTACCGCGGAAAAGATTGCACTTCTCAGCTTGATATTTTTTGGCTTCATAATCAACTTTTATTTCATCACATCATTCTCGGCTGCTTCCCTGACCCGAACCGCCCCCAACTCTCCACCGCCACTAGAAATAGTTAAGTCAAATTACATTTCATTATTTTGTATTTATTATTTATTTTCACTGTGCAACTCATTGTTCCTAGATTCACGATTGTCATAGACATAGGCAGTAAAAAAAAAATAAGTTAGTACCCCTTCACATGCAAGACATGTATGTGTATGTATAAGACATACACTGCAATACTGCTACCAAGACAGCCCTTTATTTTGCTTGTTACATTATTTTATTGATGTAAATATTTGATATGTATAGCCTTCATGTCTGGCCTGGAAATGGAATTGCTTGTAATTTCTTCGTCCACGTGTGAAATGACAAATATTAAATGCATTATGTTGTATTGTGCTACATTGCCATGGAAACCTCACACAGCCATTTGTCTTTGCATGTTTATTGAACACTTGTTGAAAATTAAGGATTATACATAACTAAGGAGAGAAAATGAGTCGATATACATTGTTCAAAAGGGAAAAAAGTCAGCAAACTTTTCGAGTCTACAATTCCAGAATCAAAGTATCATAAAAATCAATTAAAAGCCTTATTGAAGAAGAATTAAACACTGTTTGTGATGAACACTTCATCCCCGTACCAGGCAGGTCACAAGTCCAGCTCTGCAGATAACTCGCTGGTAATCGCATCTGCCGAACACAAAGTTTCATTCACAGCATTATTTTTTCTTTCACCTCATTCAAGGTGACTTACGGTGACGAGCCAGTCAATTCTTTGCTCCCTTTCCTGACAGAGGAAATTCAAAGATGGACGTGGGTGAGTCACTAACGCAGCGAGAACAAAGTGCAAACATCACATCTTACTTTTCTTGCAGATGAAGCCTTTCTTAACTTCACAGTCGTCCTCCTCCCATTGGCCGTTGTGGGCGAGGAAGGAAAGACAGCGTTTAACATTGTAGGAGTGAGAGTCACCTGAAGACAGGAAGAAATCTGAATTTTAAGTGCTCCATTTCACCACATTGTAGCCTTCAGACATCCGTTAGCTAGCAAGAACCTGTGCTCCAGCGCATGTACGCCATCCGGGAACTGTCGCTCCACTGCCAGGAGTTGGGCATCCAGGAGTTGCCGTCCATCCACAGGGAGGTCTCGTTCCAGCTCCCCTGAAGTGAGTCTACAGACGAAAGTCAATTTTCCAGAATCACCAGGTCGTCTTGGGTTGAGCTCAGTTTTGCTCCCAAAAGGCAAAAAAAAAAAAAGCGATGGCCACGACAGGTCGCGTTACCTTGCAGGAAGGCCTGTTCCTTGAAGTCGGCGATTCTGAGCAGGTCCCCGCCCTTGGCCGTGCATACCCGTCGCGCCTCTTTCCAAGTTATCCAGTAATTGTTGTTGAAATGGTAACAGAAGTCGTCGGAGGGGTTGCCCGCCCACCAGCCGCAGTCGTCAGTCCAAACTGCAATCAAAACGACATTTGACAAAGTCATATACTGTACGCGTGTCTGCCGTCGTGCCGTAACATCACCTGGTTTTCGTGGAGGAACGGGCGCCGAGCCCCTGGCTGTAGGAACGGACACAATGCATATCAAATATGAGAGCACGTTAAGAGATGAGGTAAGCGATAATAACCTCTGGACCTTTTTTACATATGAAGTTATTTGCCGCATTGCAGTTGGCGATACACACGGCTCCATAGGCGTCCTCCAGCTTCATACACTCGGAGATACTCAAGCCATACCAGCCACAAGGGGGCCAAGGGTTTTCATCCTGTTCGTCATTAATGTACACTTGAAAAAGTGACTTTTCACATGAGAGTATGGTAAAAATATATATAAAAAAAATTCTTTAGAAATAAGAGTGTTTAAAAAAAATACTATCATTTCTTCACTGTAAAATTATAATTTAAAGTGGAAGTCAACCTGAAACATTTCCTGCCAATGTTATGTGACCTCACTAGTCTAAACATGACATTCGAATTACTATTACATTTGTGGAATTTGAGTTGTAATGCAAAATCCAGCTGGTTTTATTCGTCTCAAGGCGGCCATTTTGCCACTTGCTGTTGACTGAAGAGGGCATTAACTTGCTTAGGTCTCAGGTAACAACCAATCACAGCTAAGCTTCAGAAAAAAGGTGAGCTGTGACTGGTCGTTGCCTGAGCCCTGAGCAACTGTGATGTCATATTCAGTCGACAGCAAATGGCCTTTTTTTCCACAAGTCAAATGACAATGTTATTGATACTGCTGTAAAAGTTTCACTTACTAGAGCTGTTTCGTCAGTAAATGTATAATTCCCCCCATTAGACCCCGTCAATCCAATCCAGGCCTCTTTCTGTATCTTCTGTAAGCGACCTTCACACAAGCACAACATGAGCTTTAGTACAAGAACAGTAGCCAACCTTGTGGATGTTGCGGGAAAAGTCCAACCGACATTTTTTTTCTTGGCGCTTACATTTCAAGAATCTGTGCTCATCCGATGAGTGGATGCTGATCAGGTGACTTTTCCTGGTGAGGCAAAAATCCTCGGCATCCTGCCACTTTTTCTGGTCTCCATTGTAAAAGTAATAGCAAAAACCACGGTATGGCACTTCATCAGGGTCGCAGCCGGAATCTAATGGTCGAAATTAGAAAAGCAGGGCGGGACAGGAAAGGTCAAAAGCGCATGTTGACTCACTTTGCCATATACGGTTACTATAAACAGTTGCAGTACTTAAAAAAGGAGTCCAACTTAAAAAAAAAAAAGAAAAAAAAAAAAAAAAAAAAGAATGTTGACTCACCACAAGTCGCGCATGCGCCAAAAACGAGCAGCGCCTGCCCAATTAGCCATCGTATTGCGTTCATGAGCGTCACCAGGTAGCGGTTAGTGGGACCAATTCGGTGTAACGAGAGAGATTATTCTTTGAGGTTCGAGGAGACCGAGCAGGGTGAGGAGGCGAACAGCGGCAACCGCGAGTTCGCTTTAAGTCGCTTACGTCAACGTCACTGCGTGATTGCGTTCTCGTCGCCTTTACTTAAAAGTTAGAAGTCCACCTATAACAGCCAAAAGGGTAATTACGGCCCATAACGTTGCCCCTTTTAAACACAACGTATTACAGATTGGTCATTTCGTGACCAATAACGTCATGAAAGTCCAGAAACTATAACGTGGTAATTTATTACAATATTGATTGTTACGTAATTGGCCTGGTATTAAAAAAAAAAAAAAAACCTGCTGAAGGAAGCTTTACTGTTGATTATGTTCAGAAGAAGTGAAATATTATGCTACATTACAAAACCAAGAATACCTTTTCCGGCCTGCAGTACTGTACAGAATCGCGAGCAGAATGTCAGTACACTGAAATTAAAATAAGTAAAAATAAAAATAGAGCGAAAACTGGGCGGTCCCGCCATCTAGTGGTCAGAAGCAATATTGTCATTCAGTTTTCAAAGTTAGCTATAGCATTAGCTGTCAACATGATCGCCTGAAGTTAACGTCAACGTTATGTTCGTTTCTAACATTAGCTTTCCATTTGAGTTTCTGAAGTTAGCCTCACCATTACTACTACATTACACTTAAGGAGCTAATATTGAAGCTAACATTTGAAGCCATCATTAGCAGTAACGTTGACAGCTAACTTTAACCAGCCTACATCAAAAGCTAACGTTGCACAGCGAACATTAGCTTCCGACATTATCGGGGCAGGCAAGCGGCATTGACGTGAGGGTCAAAGGTGAAGTAGTGACCTTTCTGGGCACTGGACAGCTTAAGGCCAGGTCGTGACCTCCACTCTGACCTTTGAACTTCTTGTGGACCACCACACGCTCCGTGGGTCAGGGTCCGCTCAGAAGCCCTACCTGCACCACTTTTTATTTTTTAAATCGAGATTTTTTATTTTTTTTTATGTATTTATTTTTTTAGGGGGGGGGGGGGGGTAAATTGTCAAATGTCAGTCCTCTTAGTAAGGTCATAAGGACATGTGAGAAACACTTCATGTCCTGTATTGGTTACAGTTAGGATCCACCAGATGGAACCAAACTGCAAACCTGTGGCTATTCCACCCACCTGAGCATTATTTCCTCCTCCATCTCCGGCCTTGGTCTCCCCACCCTGCTCTTGAAACTTCCTGACCCCGCAGCTGGCCTCAGCGTGCTGGACTCGAACTGTGCGTCGAGGCGTCCCGCTTGACCCCGGCAGAATAATGATTGTGATGAGCATACACACATATTTATTTTGAAGTATTTAACTCTTTAGCACAGCCACCTCATTTACATCACACAGATTGCTGCAGCAAAGTACATCACCTTAACAAGTGCAGCAGTAGTCTAGTTTCTTTTCAACTCAATATTACAATGGCATTTCTGAAATAAACATTTTTCTAATTTGATTTCTGGTTAGTAGACAGTATAGCCAATGGAGTGAGTTGCCACTTTCGAAGTGGAACAGTGTTGCATAATGACAGCAGTCAAACCGCTTCATGTTTTCCAGGAAATCCTGTCAGAATTGTTGGAAGTACACTAATTACTGAGTTTGGGTTGCAGTTTAAATTTCCGCTAGATTCCACTAATGGACAGCAGTAGCAGTGCTGTTCATCTTGGGGGGTGGGGGAATCCATTAATTAATGGACAGACCGTCAACCAGTTGCAAAAAATAAAAAATCCCATGTGGAAGCTAATCAGCTGACAATTTGGCATCAGGTCTGTATTGAGCCATGTGACAAGGTGCAATAACATTAAGGTTGGCTAAGAACCAGAATCACAAGTGTTTAAACACATTGATAAGAACTATGAGTAAAAGTGAACAACATATTGTGTCAGATGTTTAATGGTTTAGTTCAAGTGTGATTGCTTGAATTCATTTTGTGTTCTGATGATTATGTAGAAGTATCATTATACAATAAAAATGACACATTTAATGCTTGAAGACAATTGTGACTTTTCCCCAAAACTTTTTTGTAGCTTGTATATATTTATTTTTATACTTTCAAGATGTTGAAAATATGTGAAAAAACCTGTCATATTTGGATCTTCTGACTAATGATGAATCATGATGAATGAAACTTTATTTACCATTCAGATTGGATGTTTCCTATGCTGTAAATTATTGTCAAAGTGTTTATAGTAAACATGGCCAGCAAACATTGTTGGTGTGCTGGTTTTTCGTGAGTAGCAGCAAGTTTTATCTTTACACTTTAACCAAATCAACCTCTGGTCTACTCAGTTTGAGGCTAAAGATCAAACTAAATGGTGAAAAGAACTTTTTCAAATCACGTCTTTTTTTTTTTTTTTTTTCCCTCTTTTGGCAGTTTTCTAATCTAATCTTATCGGCCTCCTCTCAGAGATCAGCGTTGTCAAAAGTTAACCTTTCACCCGAGCACACGTCAGACTGCACAGAGCTTTCATTTCCTTTAAAATGTTCCTTTTAAACGCACAAGTTCTCCTCAATGCTTGAAATATCTTTACAGTTTATACATTAGTCACACTCTATGACCTCAGACATGATGTCAGTTGTGTCAGAGCCGCAAAGACGCAACCGGAACGTGGGAACCATCAATCATCATTTCACACAAGCGCTTGCATTTGTGGAAAATATTAACAAGAGACCCAACCATTACACTGCAAGCAGCTGAAGTCTTGAAAACTGAATGTCTTGCATCTAACGTGCAATTTGAACATGAATTAATCAAAGGACGTGACACAGCACTATCAAGTCAAGATATCCTATCGTCGGGCCTCCTGCCTCACTGATTAGCTGTATTCAAGATGGGACGATGTACGTATCAGTCAGCGTAGCGCGCTGCTCCTTATGGCGCCTTCCTTCCTCCTTTGGTAACAAACACGTGCACAATTAGATAATATGCCCTTTTGAAACATACGTCGTCCTATATTCCTGAATCTGTGTAGATTTAGATAAGTAAACAGAAATGTCAAAGAATGGAATCAACTCAAATGGGTTACTCGATGTATACTTTTGACCCAAAACAAATCAAAGTCCAACAAATGAAATAAGTTTCCATGACCAGTGGCAGAAGAAATGTTTGTTTTTATCTTTGGTTCCATTTTATTGCTAATAGCCTCATCTTAACTAGCGCTAAACTAGCTTGTTTATCTTCAGACATTATGAGATTAACTAACGGCACTACAAGTTACCTTTTGGCCTCTACAATTACAAGAGCTGCTTAAAATGTTAGCCATTAGCTTCCAGACATTTATGTGCACAGCTAACTACTGCTTGAGTAAGGTTAGCATGAGAATTCAGTGGTATTACTGCACTTTGCATTTTTTAGCCATTTTTTAGCTATTGTCACTAAGGCGTGAGTCACTTCTACAGGGGTTGTAATAACAGTATTTATGTGGAAAAACATGAGAATAAACCAATTAAATGAAAAGCAATAGGTCGTATGTCAACATTGTGATACAGACAAAGAAAAGTTCACTTCACATTGACATTTGGCAATACAAGAGGTCCAGTTTTATTCACTCTCATTTTATAACGTGTTGTAACACACGTAGTGTAACATATTTACCTTTTTTATTACCCTATAAAACACCCCATAAAGTGACAAGTGGTTGAATGGCCACAACAAATTGTAAACATCCATTCATACATGTCTGTATGTATGTACAGACCTGGGTTAGCTTAGCGCTCGCTAGCAGCTAGTATGACGCGAGTGGATGGATTTCAAATTGGCCAGTGTTCAGCGAGAGAGCCTGGAGGTTATATTTTAAACTCAAAAGGAACCTTTGCATACAGTAGGTTGATGCAGCTGTGTTAGTGCGTTTTTGTCCACTCTAATAGGTTTAAAAAATATATATATTTTTTAAAGTGAACAAGGCTTGGGAAAGCGCTTTGAAAAACATGATGGCTAACGTAACAATCTGGCAAGTCAGCTAGCGTTAGCAGGCACCTTTTCAGATGGGCGTGTATTTATTAGAATTGAGGATATGCATTTTGCAAAATCTAAAATAATAATAATAATAATAATAATAATAATAAATTAAATAAAAACACGAGTGAAAATTTTATTATTTTGCTCCCTTCCTAACCAGATCCTACGCCCACGCGACCTTTCACATGCAATCAGGCTGACACGAGGGCCACCAAAATGACTTATGATTGACACCTGATGACATGCGACCTGACTCCAACACACACGCACGCACACGCACATTACCCAGCGGTATCCACGGCCAGTGAATGTGCAACATACACCCAAGATTGGCTCCTCTAGGCTATCATAGTCTCTTCACACCTCACAGAATTCCATTACATGGGGAGCCACATTCAATTATTTGGGGATTGGAAGACTGCTGGAAAAGCACTTGCAGGACAAACACACACACACACTCAGAATATAAAACAGCAGTAAACACTTTTTGCCAGAGATAAAACTTTATCACTTCCCACTTGCTCAGTTCTCAAACTTAAACGCAGATGGCTCGTATCAGCGCACACGTAAACCGATTAGATTATCTGACCGTTTGCACATGATCCCAAACAATGAAGACGTTAAAAATAATGAACCTCACATCTTACTTACTAGCCTATCAGCGAAACATCCCTTTCTTATCAAGCGCATAGGATGCACTCTGTCAATAAGTGGTCATCAAGGGTCAAGCGCAGATATCGCATATCTTTTGAAAAATACTCCATATACCGGTAAATCTTTATCCTCTTTGTGTGTTTTCAGTTCAAAGATAAGCCAATGTGGCCATGAACGTCTGACGGAATACAATAAAAACTTGACCGCCTTGACCCTACAAAGTGATCGAAAAATTCCATAGGTTCAGTTTTACTCATTTCTTTGTAGTCTTAATGTGTTTTTAGATATTGCAGGGTTTAATCAGTTTGACTAAAAAACAATAATTAGGTTGACACGTGTGCTGTCATCAGTGATATAAATCAACAGGGCAATATAAGTGTGTGAGTGCCAATTAAACATTGCACGTGGAGAATTAATAATCCATAAAGATGAATGGAAAATTGTTAGCATGATTACTGAATCATTTGTCATGAGAATGTGTTAGGTAAAAACTGTTTTTGACCAAATAAAGCCAAACTATGACTATATTTTTGCCCTAGCGAAATCAATTTAGTGTAACACTAACAAAGCATACAAAATAATAAAGAAGAGCTAATAAATAATGCCCCCCCCCCCCTCCCTTTTTCTCTCTTTTTCACATTTGTACAACTACATTATCTTACTGGTTTATTTGTGCTGCCCCTCTCAAAAAGATTTCAGATGCTATGTTTGTTTGGGGCTTTAGACAAGAAGGAAAGAATTCTGGACAGCTCCAAATCGCAGTCAACATTAGCACAAAACCACTGGAAAGTGAATTTGAGTAATTTATGTTTGAATTTGCATTGCTAAACTTCAATAATTGCCTTGAATATCTGAATTTGAATTACATCAATTGAATTTACCTGAATCTGAATTGTACAATTTGAATTTATGAGTTTGCAATTTAAGTCCAATAGACTCAAAACTGAATTTAAAACTATGAAACGTATTTCATTTTCTCTGAAATTGCATTTGATCTTCACTGAAAATGCAACTTTATTTTCACTTTCAGTTCATTGCAAGCAAATTCAGCTCTCGAAATTCCAATTCTAATTAGCAGTCTAATCAGTACCTGGGCTGACATGGACTCTCTGGAAAAATTGAATCTTCTACACAATTTTCACGACACTTTTCTTGAACCTTTGTGGAAAAGGAAAGGACATTGTATTATTAGCAACATACAAATCCTAAAAAAAAAAAAAAAAGCCTACTAGAACAGCCAAATTTTATTTTTGAGGCATATTACATTTTTTTGTATTTGTTTGAATTTTTTTGTCTTAACACCAATAGCTGGGATTTGAACAGGGGTGTGTTTTTTTTTTAATTTTAAATAAGGTAATTTCTAGGTGAGCCCAATTTAATATTTTTCAAAACCATTCGATTTACCTTTCCAGATCTCCTCAGTGTGGAAAAAAAAAAAAAAAAAAAAAAAAACAAAGTTTGAAATTCAAGGTGAGCCTCTCTTGTATGCACCTCACTTTTCAACATTTCCCCCAGCCCGTCAAGCCTCCGCTTTCTCTCCCCTTTTCCCCTCCCATACCTACGCTCCCCCCCTTTTTCTTTCCCCTCTGAGCCTGTGTGTGTGTTTGTACTGAGAGAGGCACCAGAGAGCAAAGTATGCCGAGTCCCTCCTCGTGCGGGTCAGGGAGCCGCTGACAAGTCTCTTCTCGCTTCGTTCGCCGCGTCCTATCTTATCTGCCCGTGCTGGGATTTCCCTACAGATGCTGATGCTGCCCGGTCGGAGGGAGGCGAGAGACAAGCAAGGTTGTCGTTCGGCGGGTTCAAGGGTGCGGATTATGTTGAGTGTCGTAAACGGGTGCAAGTGCAGGCTGCAGAGGCGTGTGGGCTGGGTCACACTTGGACTTTAAAAGACACTTGCTGAGCTTGTTGACCAGTTGAGGAGTGAAACTTCAACACCGGTTGGTGTTTGCTCAACTTTAAAATTTTTATTTTTTTGTTACTGCTGGGATAATGGCCAAGTTAGTGTGGTCGCTCGTGTTAGTGCTGCAAGCGGCGCAGCAGTGCGCAGCTCTGCCAGCCGACTGGCTGCCAGGGGAATACACCAACACGGCGGCCGACGCGCAGAGATTCCTCAGCGACTACAACAGCACTGCCGAGGAGGTTTTTTTTTACAGCGTGTCGGCCAGCTGGAACTACAACACCAACTTGACGGAGTACAACTCGCAACTCCAGGTAAGAGTTTCCGGACTGTACTGGATGAACACTCCAACAACTGCTGGTTAGTTTTTGTCGCGGCAACTCATGACTAACAGTAGAATGCGGTGAGTTGCTCTCACATGATGCCGGAGGAGCAAAAAGGCCAGTCATCAAGAGAGATTCAATTGGTGGAAGGAAAAAAAAAAAAAGAAAAAAAAAAAAGAAACTTACTCTGAGGCTTTTATTGTCCGTGCTTGTGCAGCTGTCACTACAGGAATTCTCTGCAACATCCGAGCTTGGAGAACAGGTGGAGATGAAGGCCCCCGCCATGCCGGAGCCAACAGGGTCAGGCTGCAGAATGCGTCTCGCGCCTTCCAAATGAGAACAGCAAAGTGGAACTGGTCATAAAGTGGGATGTGAAACGCAATTATGGACATTACAAACATGCAGAAGTGCATCAATTAAATGTAAAGCACATTAAGTGCAGGATTTGGTTTCAGGGCAAATGAGGTTCCGGTTGGCCTCAGAGTAAAAGCCATTAGCAGGAAACAAATACATCCTCATAAAGATGAATGAACTGGTTACATCGTTATACTGGATTATTTAAAGAGGAGATTGTCGAGTATATTTCATGGAACATTTTCCTGTGGCAACATAAAAAATATAATACCTAATGAGAGTCAAAACAGTTTTGTGAACAAACAGTAGAAAACACCATTGACAGCATCATTTTTTTCATGCTACAATCCTTCAAGCAACTAATATTTGAACACAATGGTTGATCAACACATGTAATTATACCCACAAGCATATATTTATATATTCTTTATCCTCTGCGAAGAATAAATATTACTGTGGCTTACATTAAGAACCCATCTCCAAGGATCCTCACATTGTCCATTGAATTGAAGCAAAAAATGTCCTTAATTCTTTACAGTATATTTTGTAATTTTGTCTTTTTTTTTTTTTTAATACACATTAAATTTAGTTTTTTTTTTTTTTTTTTGGTTTATTTTAGGGGGGTGGTGGGGGGAGTAGGAAAGACCTATGTAGAGGCTTTTTTTTTTTTTTTGCCACAACTCGTATTAATGTCAAATATTTTTTAATTCAGGGGCCACCTACACCCAAATTTCGTCTCAAGTGGGTCAGGGCAGTATGCACAAAATTAAGGTTATAATTTCATTTTTTGTTTGTGTGTGTGTGCAAATAATTAGAAGTGAATTCTACAAATATTCCCATTTTATAATTGTTTTTTTTTTTGGAACAAAAACGAGCTGAAAAAATTTACATCAAATCCTGAGTAACAGCTCCAGTGGACAAAATTAGCAGCAACAGTTAATTTTTGTGAATAACTGCCATTTCTATTCTGTCCTCATGGAACAGAATGGACGACCGCCGGCCGGCTTCTGGCCCATGGGTCTTATGTTTGACACCTTAGCGCTTTTAAGACTGCATGAGTGTACCTAATGTTTTAGCCATTCAATGTACAGTCATGTGCAGGTTGTATAACAATGTGGTAACAACAAAAGCCAAATCAGCAAAATCCGCTTCCTTAATTTTTACCGTCCTACCTCGGAAGACGCTGTGCTCGTATTGTGTGGAAAAGAAAGAAGTTGAAAAGAAAGAGAAAGAGAAAAAGAGAGCAAAGGAGGGGGAAGTGCGCAAAGGTTATAGTTAATGCTTCAACTCGGCGTCGCTTGCAGAGAAACAGCAGATAAGAAGAACGCTCGCAACTGAAAAACGAGCCAGGCTGGAAACAAGCTGCAGTCCAGCCTAATCGCAATGTGTGTGCAAAGATTTTACCATTTGTCATTTGGCCAATCAGTGTTTGTCTCTTGACCTTGAGCAAAACGAGCGGGGTTGCAACATAAGTCCCTCCCCCCTCACATACAGAAAAAGTAAAAATGTAAATAGAGCATGGGAACGTACAACGTAGTAGTCTTGTGAGAATTCAGGCGGGGATTGAAATGTTGCACCTGCACATGCTCCTTGTGCAACAACAATCCACTTGCATTAACATTCTGGACATGCTGAACTGAAAATGTTATACAGTAATCCCCTACTCCATCATGTGGGTTCTGTTCCAAATAAAAAAGTACATGATTTCAATACAAATGAACAATCTCGTAATAATGCCCCAAAATGAACCTACAGCTGTTGCTTTCTGTAGGCGTAATAAGCAGGATTGAAGAGGATTAGACATTCAGTCATCTTCAGTAAAAAGCTAGACTGAGCTGTGCTTTTGGGACACAAAATTCGTTAGGTTTCATGTTCCAAATGAATATTCATTTATTAATATGCCTACATCATATTCAAGTGTATTTTCTTCTAACAGGAGAGCTTTCTTTTTTGTTCTGTGTTTAAATCTGCTTTCCAGCTGCTGTATTTTCATTGAATTTCCTCAAAAATTCACACTTTTGTTTTGGAGCATATTTTAACGCACAAAATGGCTTTTCCGTGCTGTGAATGTCATTCGTTACTTTGAGAACAAAGAATGAAACTAAAATAAGATTAAAGTTAAGTTAAATATGAGAAATATTTAAAATTTGACATTATTAGACTACAAAAAAATGACATTTTCTTTGGAAACTTTACTTGGACCTTAACTATCAGGGCTGTCAAAAATGTTCCCACTCAGGGCCATATATAGAAGAATGGAAGGAAGAGGAGGTCCCTTTCAACTTGAGTTCATAAAACACGCTATAAAATCCATGTATTATAATTTACAGTAGGCCACAAAAAAAAAAGGTGCAGCAGGCAGCAAACTGTCCATTAAAGATGAACTTTGGCCACCCCCCCAAAAAATCCTGTACATTTCTTCCCGATGTGTTCAGGTAAGCGCATCCTTGGACGAGCAGGCCTTCACTGAGGCTTGGGGGAAGAAGGCCAAGCAGGTGTTCACTCGCGAGGTGCTTGACACTCTTGAGACCAAAGATAAGAAACTAATGAGCAAAGTCGTGGTCCTTGGAGCCGCCAACCTGTCTCCCGGCGAAAGAGCAGAGGTTCGTCTCAAATGGTGTCGAGTTATCTCTCATGCGACTCCTAAAACAAAATAACTGATTGATCCTCTGTGCGCAGTATAACACCATTCTCAGCACCATGGACAGTATTTATTCAACTGCCAAAGTGCACCCGCAGCCGAACGTCAGCTGGAGCCTGGAACCTCGTGAGTAAAATCCGAAATGCCTGTAAATACCTTTCTTATCGCTTGCTGCAAAGTTACTTCACACAGGAAGTGTTAAGGAGGTGCTACTCCGGAACAACAGCACGCTTAAAGCTATTAACATCGGGAACAATGGCCGTATGTTTTGTCTACAACGGAGTCCACTGATTCCCAAGCGCTATGTAGGAAACTACACAAATTGAACAATTCTTTTTTACAGAAAATATTAATCGTTGATTACAAATAATACATCTTTATTGCTGTTATAACAGATCACGCTAATTGTATCTAAAGGCACAAAATTTCAAGTAACATGTAACTGGAAAATGACATACGGTCAATATGCATACAAATTACATAGATACAATACATTTGATTGTGTTGCATTAAAAACAGGATTCCACCAGTGTAAAATCTTTTGTAATTAAGCTGTTGACTAGCATTCTCACATGACTAGTTTTGAGTAACGAAGCGCGGAACTGCCAATGTGGAGAAAACATTTTAATTGGCAAGTACGTTCGAACATACTTAAACGTAATTGCGAGTACGTCCGTTCAAACATGCTCGCAAATACTTTCGAACATACATTTACGTTCGCAAATACGTTTGAACATACTCGAAAATACGTTTGAACACTCGCAAATACGTTTGATATTGTATATCAATAAGTTCAAACGTACACGTAAATAAGTTCCATTTAAAAATGTTCCATGCTTACGTAGGGTGAGCAATAAGTGTCTGAAGTAGGATTTTACAGGCATCAGTACAAACTAGGCTACTTAGTTGTTGAGTGGCTGTGTTTGTGGTTTGTTTTTATTGACATTCATTACTAAGAAAACTTGTTCGCTGTTCAAACAACTGGTAAATACACATCTGTGGTTTTACCATTATAGCATGATAAAAACAAGTTATACAGAATGTCACTAATGTATCATGAGTGGCGCTGAACAGTTTAGAAAAACAATCCAAGTTGTGATTTTATTCTTTAATATTGCGATTCCAATTTTTATAATAAACAAATAATACTGTTCAGCCCTAATCATGAGTCCGCTTTTGGTCTTTCATCCTCACACACGATTTTGGAGGGAAAAGCTTTTCGTGCGCGTTCCCTTGCAGATCTCACGGACATCATGGCCACGTCGCGGAGCTACAAGAAGCTGCTGTACGCTTGGGAGGGTTGGCACAACGCGTCGGGTGTCCCCCTCAAGGAGTACTACCCCAAATTTGTGCAGCTCAGCAACAAAGCCTCACAAGCTGACGGTAAGAAATTCACACTCAAATACGATCATGTTTGTTGTGTAAATGCTGCAAATTTTCATTACATTCGCTTACTTAATTTGATCTAAGTATGTATATTAGGGGTGATAGTAATACAAAAAAGCACTTGAATCAGAAAATAGGAATCGAGCCACTTTAAAACATACGTGTTGAATCGTTACAAGAGATACAGTCGACAATTCCTGGAAATTTATTGGGATGAAAGGTGTTGTATTAATCTATTACTTTACAGGATTTAAAGACACAGGGGCTGACTGGCGCTCTTGGTACGAGACAGACAACTTCCAGGAAGTCATCGAGCAGCTATACAAAACAATCGAACCTCTCTATCAGCACCTGCACGCCTTCGTGCGGCGACAACTCTACAAGCAGTACGGCCCCAAGTACATCAACCTCCGAGGACCCATCCCCGCTCATCTGCTAGGTACAAAAACACGTTTGTGGAAATTTGCTTGGAAACAATAACCAAACCGTGGACGTCCACACTTCAAGCAGGCATTTCCTATGGAGTCCACTAGGACGGGATCACATAACAAGGATTGATTGTTGCTTAAGTGTGTTTTCTTCCTCGCCCTCAGGAAACATGTGGGCCCAGACCTGGAACAATATCTACGGCTTGATGATCCCGTTTCCTGACAAACCCAACATGGACGTGACTGAAGAAATGGTCAAACTAGTAAGTCGAGGGAGAGGGAGCCGAGTCACAGGAGACTGTTCACATGCTACTGAAAGTCTCACATGCGATATTACATCTGTTTTTAAATTTGGCAGGGCTACAACGCCACGACAATGTTTCGCGTTGCAGAGGAGTTCTTCAAATCTCTGAAACTAGCCGAGATGCCCCCAGAATTCTGGAAGGAATCCATGCTGGAGAAGCCCGACGATCGAGAGGTGGTGTGTCACGCGTCCGCCTGGGACTTTTACAACCGCAAAGACTTCAGGTAATCAGGATTTGACTTGGAAAACCAGCTTTCATGTGTAAAGACTTCCTATTTCATTCATTCTTGGGTCGTAGGATCAAGCAGTGCACCACAGTGACCATGGAGCAGCTCTTCACCGTCCACCATGAGATGGGCCACGTGCAGTATTACCTCCAGTACAAGGACCAACCTGTGGGCTTCCGTCGCGGGGCCAATCCCGGATTTCACGAAGCCATCGGGGACGTCTTGTCTCTGTCTGTCTCCACACCCAAACACCTGAAGACCATCGGACTGCTGGAGACGGTGACGTCTGACGAGGGTAAAGAAGACACATGCAGCTCATTAAATGGAAAATGTTCCAATTAAAAAATCGCATTGTGTTCCTCCAGAATCTGACATCAACTACCTGTTAAAGATGGCACTGGAGAAGATAGCCTTCCTTCCTTTTGGTTACCTTATCGACCAATGGAGATGGGGCGTATTTGGGGGCAACACCCCCCCAGAGCGATACAACTCTGAATGGTGGTACCTCAGGTAGGTTGAAGTTCGCTTGACTTTCCAAGCTAGTTCATGAGTATGAAGCTACAAACTTAACATAAATATAACTTCAAATGAACACTAACTCATTTTAGTGTTAACTTGAACACTTTTTGGTGGGCCATCCAACAAAGAAAACCTAGTAAGGGGCAATCTGGAGTTGCTATGGCAATGACAGATGTCTTAAATTAAGCTAGTAGCATTAGCTTGGTTTGACGACCAAAGTTCAAAATTTCAAATTTCAAAGTTCCATTTACATATTGATCACATTGTGTGGTCAAACTTTACTGGATACTTAAATAATGAGTTTATTTGATGTTATATTTATGTTATAAAATTACCTCATATTTTAACATTGGAAAAATGTTAAGCTAACATAATTAGCTTGGCTTGACAGCCATAGGATCCATGTCAAACTTACTTTTCCAAACTGATCACATTGTAGACACAAACTTGACTGAACACTTAAAGTGAAGTTATTTTTGTCATAAAACTATTATATTTAACATAAAACAAACAAACAAAAAATGCTAAGCTAGCATCATTAGCCTGGCTTGACGAAGCAAGTGTCCGTTTTAAAGTTACTGTTGTTCCCTGTGGATAGCACAGCATTTACAAATTTACTCAAATAATGAGTAAGTCTTTATTTGAAGTTAAATGTACATAAAATTACAAAAACTGCATTACATTTTAATGTTTGAAAAATGCTAAGCTAGCATCATTGGCTTGACTTCTTTAGCTTCTGGCTCTTAATGTCTATTAAGATGTTGCACAATGGCTTAAATGTAAATTTAATTTCATAACTCTATTAATATTACTTAACTTTTTACTTTACTCCAGAGTCCAAACAGTCCTTTCTCGTAAATACTGTGTCAAAATAGGCTGTTACTTTTTGTACGTTGTTGACGTTATTTAAATCATAGCAGAAAAGTAATTCTTATACACTGACTAACTTTCCATGAATGGTGCCTTGGTTATATAAGCCACGCAATCCATCTGTTTCTTGTTTCTTCTTTCAAGGACAAAGTATCAAGGCATCTGCCCACCCACCAAGCGCACCGAGGAGCACTTTGATGCTGGCGCAAAATACCACATTCCTGGAAACACACCGTACATCAGGTAGCATCTTAAAATTTATCCACAACACTTTTAAATAGGCACGAGGACGCTAATTCACTTTGTGTTGATATTCCGCGACATGTAGATTCATGATCATGCTGATATGCATCCAAAATCCAACAAAGCCATAAATGGAGAAGTGTTTTTAAAACGTTCGGATTGTGTGTACCTTGCGACTGCACTCACAAACACACAAGGCAAGATGGGAATAACACAAACAATGCATGGAAGATGGGAATTAAGGCGTTATTGTATACTGTGATCTTAATGCTGTCATCAGAATTTCCGGTAATGAGATTTTCAACAAATACCAAAGCTTTACAATAGCAGGAAACTGGCTGCATGGACACCAGCTGCACTTAGTTAACCACAACAGAACATGACAAGTAGTACACAGAACACTTTTATTCCTACCTTAAGGGGATTATTTTGTTTTTAGTCAGACGACACAGTGGCGCTTGTGGTTTGCTCGTTTGTCATCAAAAGGGCTTTTCTTCTGGCCTGAACGGGATCAGAAGCACTAACTTACATTTACAACCTAAATACTAATATTTCTTCTATGAAATTGTCACTCTATAGTCTTCGCTGCATTGCTTCTAGTACGTGTATGTCGGATTTTTCTTTCTTTTCTTTTTTGGTCCAATCAGATTTCAGCCTCTATGTGTTGCCATGTCAATCAAATCTGCCCAACAATTAAATTTTAAATTGGCCTCCGTCAGCTAGCTGCTGACAATAACATCAGGATTTTTCAATCCTCTGGTTGGTCAGAGTAAAACTGTCTAATTAGCAAACAACAACAACAAGACTGTAGCGATCTATTTTTGGACAATTAATTCAGTACAGTTAACTGAAATCAGAGCCATACATACATTTCGCCTTGACAAAGACTGATACTGTAAAAAAATAATAATAATTGTAACGCATGTCATTTCTACTAAAATCAATTGCAATTCTTTCTTCTGCAGGTATTTTGTTAGTTTCATCCTGCAGTTCCAGTTCCACGAAAAACTGTGCCAGGCAGCCAAACACGAAGGACCCTTGTACACGTGCGACATCTACCGCTCTACAGAAGCGGGGGCTATTTTAAAGTAAGTTTCACATTATGTGATGTCAAGTTTTGAGGAGGTGGTGACGTCCGACAAAACGTCTTCCAGGAAAGTTCTTCAGGCCGGCTCCTCCAAGCCTTGGCCTGATGTGCTCCAAGAGGCTTTAGGTACGAACAAATTGGACGCCGGTGCACTGATGAGATACTTTGACCCCGTTATCAAGTGGCTGGAGAAACAAAACGTCAATGAGGTCCTGGGATGGCCTGATTTTAACTGGGTCCCGCCCATTCCTGAAGGCTACCCAGAGGACATTGGTAGGATAAACGTCAACTGTCAACACTACATGAAGTGATGCGTGGTGCCTGGCTAATGTCCTTGTCCGTGTAGATAAAAATACAGATGAGCTTGCTGCCAAGAATCTTCTGGATGAGTACAACAGTACAGCTGAAGTGGTGTGGAATGCTTACACAGAGGCCTCATGGGCATATAACACTGACATCAATGAGGCCAACAGGCAGATTATGGTAAGACCTTCAACATAAGTCGGATTGAAAAATTTGAGGGACCATAAAAACTCCTCCCCTTAAGACAAATTAACATTCATCATCCATCCACTATCCTTCAATCACTCATTGAATTCAACTGCTACATATCAATATATCGCCAGTTATCAAAACCAATTGTTCTCTCCATCCTACCATCTTTCTTCTCCATACATCGTCACCAATTGGTCATCTCTCATTCCAACCATCCATCCACCTGCTAAATGAACGCCACATTTGTTCACCAGCTTCAGAAGAGCCGGGAAATGTCAGCCCACACTTTAGAATACGGCCAGCGGGCACGGCAGTTCGACACGGCTGACTTCCAGGATGACGCGGTCAAACGCATCATTAAAAAACTCAGCGACATCGAGAGGGCCGCGTTGCCGCCAGCGCAGCTTGAAGAGGTGTGGGAAAGTTTCTTTGCACCTTACAAATATTTGTGCTAGTCAATTTGTGCTGCTAAATAAACTCCGACTAAGCAAATGTTGATCTTGACTCTTTTAGTACAACAATCTCCTGTCCAACATGGAGACCAAATACAGCGTGGCAGAGGTCTGCAGAGATAATGGCGAGTGCCTCCCACTGGATCCTGGTAAGAACGAAAATCATACAGTTGTGACATCTGTGCTTAAATTGTTCTTTGATGCCACAGTGGCCATGTTACATCATCTTTCAGACCTTCAAAAGACCATGGCAGAGTCCAGAGATTACGATGAACTGTTATTTGCCTGGAAGGGCTGGCGAGATGCAGCTGGCAAAGTACTTCGCTCGGATTACAAGCGATACGTAGAACTGGCCAACGAAGCTGCCAGACTCAACGGTATAACCTGAACTGCAGTTCACATTTCAATGTTGCTACACGAATATGCATTTCCTTCAGCTAACGTGGGTTTCGTGTTCACAGGACCTGCTATTTTACTGATTTTTGTTTTGTTTTTCAATATCTCTATTTTGTTATATTTTGTTCAGCCTCCTTTTTATCTTTCCACTATTGACCACTAGGTGGAGGACCAAAACTGCCAAAATTAAAAATAAATGAATAAACAAATAAATTCATAAATGAATAAAAGTGAAAATAAAAACTGATATAAAAAATATAATACAAAAAAATAAATATAAACGGAAATAATAAATAAATAAAAATAAGAAAAAATACAAAAATAAAAAAGGAGGTTAAAAAAATACAACTAAATAAATAAATAGAAATAAATAGTTATTGATATATAATATTATTGTTTTTATTTCCATTTATATTTATTTTTGTGTTTAACTTTTGAATTATATTTTTAATATCCGTTTTTGTTTTCAATTTTAGTCATTCATTTATTTATTTGTTTATTTATTCATTCATTCATTCATTTTTAATTTTGGCAGTTTTGGTCCTCGATAACTAAATAGTGGCACACTATTATTTGTTCACGACACTAAATTTGAAAGAAGAGTGAAAACAGGAAGTATTTCAAGATGCGGCTAGTTTTTGATGAACATTATTGAATGTGAACTCCTCTTGAATCCTGCTTTTTACGCCTACAGAAAATGCCGACTCTAGTTTATAGTTCTCATTAGATTTTGCTTGTAATGAAGTGAGCTCAGGATGTGATAGTTATTGCCATCCATCCGTCTCTCCAGGTCACAGCGACAATGGAGTTTTCTGGCGCTCGCTGTATGAAACGCCGACCTTTGAGGAGGACCTAGAGAGCCTCTGGAAGGAACTCGAGCCACTCTACCTCAACGTCCACGCTTACGTTCGCAGGGCTCTGTACAAAAAGTACGGCCCGAAGCGCATCAACCTGAGGGGGCCCATACCTGCGCACTTGCTAGGTGAGTCAGCGCAACATGAATGGACTTCCCAAAAGTTAGCTTCCTATTTGTCAGTGTGGAAATGTTTCTTTGATTTGATCAAACTGTACAAAACCGCAAGGCTGTCAGTACTACGCTGTGGAATTCACACAAGCACACCAGCCAAAATATTCCTTTTGTGTGGGGGCATACCCGACTAATATTGTGCAGCTGGCTGTAGATGCCTTTGGAATTGGGAAGGATTTCATTTTCTTTCAAGCGTGTCAAGCGTGAGATTGCGTGTGACACTTCCACACAGTTGGGAATTAAACGGGCTTGTTGAATAAACACCACAGAGCGGACGTGAATTTACTGTACAATCACACGTCTTGTGTCGCCTCAGGTAACATGTGGGCGCAGACGTGGTCTGGCATCATGGACCTGGTCATGCCTTATCCAGACGCCACGCAAGTTGATGCCACACCAGCCATGGTGGCAAAGGTGAATATACAATTATTATTATTATTTTTTAAGTGAATGTTAGGTTTGTCAAAATGGTTTGTGCTATTTTTATTTTCAAGTGAACACTCCATAAGTCGACAAAATTAATTATGTTTGTACTCGATCCAAATAGCGTGACAAAAATAGCATTGAACCAAGGTTGAACTATAAACAAAAGGAAGACAAATGATGTTTGTCCTATTTTGTGATTCAGGGAGAATGGCATCGTGTTTGGATTAACATCTATTTGGACGGAAATGTGTGCTGTTGTTTTTCCATATTTAAAAAAAACAAAAAAACAATGACAAATCTGTTGCATGTATAAGAGTTCTACATTTTCACTTCTTTTTTTTGTTTACCTGTATCAAGGGCTGGAATGCCAAAAGAATGTTCCAGGAATCAGACAACTTCTTCACTTCTCTGGAGCTGCTGCCAATGCCAAAAGAGTTCTGGGACAAATCCATGTTGGAGAAGCCCACCGACGGGCGCAAAGTGGTCTGCCACGCTTCCGCATGGGACTTCTACAACAGAAAAGACTTCAGGTAAATACAACATTTCCCCCTCCATTCAACAGATTGTGTCCAATGTGACCAAATGACACTCACTGTATGTCACTCCAATCAGAATCAAACAGTGCACTGTTGTGACCATGGACGACTTGATCACCGTCCACCACGAGATGGGCCACGTGCAGTACTTCCTGCAGTACAAGGATCAGCCCGTGGCGTTCCGTGATGGCGCCAACCCGGGATTCCACGAAGCCATTGGCGATGTACTGGCTTTGTCCGTGTCCACACCCGGACACCTGAAGAGCATCGGACTTCTGGACAAAGTGGAGAGCAATTATGGTGAGTTAGCATAAACGGAAATAATATATATTGTACGTTATAATCAAGCACACTCCGATTTTTCATACTCAACATAAATGTTTATTTTATTTTTTTATTTTTTTGTAATTTCATAATTCATAAAATTTAGTTAAAATTAAAAAGATGTAGACTACTGTACCGTAAAAAAAAAAAAAAAAAAAAAAACGTCTGTGCATTTTTGTTTTCATAGCTACTATAACATGAATTAAATAAATTCATGAATTCTGCACATCTTTAAAATTGTAAAAAATACAACTTGACCCCAGTCTCCACAAATACATGCATTATTAATTCATGTCAATTTATTACTGCTAAATTTTGGTGTGGACGCGTCTGCTGCGTTACGACTGGAATTACCCCCGGTACAGGTTTTCCAAGTAAGGGGCGGTCATTAATCGCATGTTTAAAAAATAAATAAATAAATAAATAAATAAATAATAATAATGGTGTTAAATTTTAAATTAACTCAAAATTAACACTAATTTTGACACCCCTGCTGCCAAGTAATGCAGATTAATTAAAAACACAATAATTCTGTAATTAATCACAATTAATCGCATTTTTCTTCTTCTGCTTCTACATTTTTTTTTTCTTCAAAGCTTCAATCAAGCAAGTAAAACAAAGCAAAACTAATTTATAGTCCATGTTTGTGGCTAAGTTTAATTGCATTCATTTATACTTTAAATGAATCCTAGAGTTAATGCTTTAATTTTGACCTTACAATATGAACAACTCATTCTTTTGTTGTTCCAGAGAGTGACATCAACTTCCTGATGAACATGGCACTTGATAAAATCGCCTTCCTACCTTTTGGCTACTTGATGGACCAGTGGAGATGGAAGGTGTTTGATGGACGCATCCCGCCGTCTGAGTACAATAAAGAGTGGTGGAACCTCAGGTAACGTGACCACTGGGACAGGAGTGAACAGTTCGGGAACTGGATCCCTGTTTGAGAACCAACCAGACACATTAACGGATATGCTTTGGTTGCTTTTAACGCAGAATGAAGTACCAAGGCCTGTGTCCGCCCGTCCCCCGCACCGAGGATGACTTCGACCCAGGTGCAAAGTTCCACATCCCCGCTAATGTCCCCTACGTGAGGTGAGCGCCGTTCAAACATCTGATATTTAATAACCGATGAACCGACACTGTACAAACACACACACACGATGATGATAAGATAAATAAGGCGGCGTAAGCTGTGGTAGACAATATACTCCATGTGATCCAATAAATTAATCATCAATAAACAAGCACATTTATGACGAGGGATTTATGTTTATCATCCCTCAGGTACTTTGTAAGCTTCATTATCCAGTTTCAGTTCCACAAGGCTCTGTGTAATGCATCTGGCCACACGGGTCCCCTGCACACATGTGACATTTACAAATCAACGGAGGCTGGGAAGCTGCTGGGGTGAGTGCACGCTACAAATATGGATAATGATAGACACATATGAGTCAATATCACTATAAATGGTGACCCATTTCCACCCAAAAGAAAATTGAGATTTTTCAATCAACTTCATATTCATTCACTGCCAGCCCAGTTAAAATTGAACTTTGACGTCTATAACCGTCAATGGCAGTGAATGTGTGAAATAGGGCTGTTTGTATCACTCTTTGAAATTACATCCGATTGGTGTAAAACTGTATAAAATGAATGATTAAGAGCCTTGCCAATGGCCATTTACTAGACCCCATACTCTCATTATTATTCTCCTAAATTTCACGACTGACTGATTTTGATGAGGACTTTCTAACGATACAGTCATTAAGTGTCATTTTCACCCCCTGCTTGTATCCACAGAGACGTGATGAAGCTGGGTTTCAGCAAGCCGTGGCCCGAGGCCATGACCATGATCACAGGCCAGCCCAAGATGAGCGCCAAGCCGCTCATGGAGTATTTCGAACCTCTCATTAAATGGCTGGAGCAAGAGAACGACAAGAGCAAGGACATCCGTGGGTGGCCCGAATACGACTGGAAGCCTTTGAGTAAGTTTCCCATATTGATGCAGTGAAATAAGTGAGAAAAGTGAGTCCAACATATGGGAAGCACATCTAGTTCATCTCCTTCCAAGAGGAAATGGGGAAAGTATTTGCTGGAAGACGTTTTTTGGTTGCAGTTTACAGTGTAATCTTTCTCCTCCTGCTTGTTTTCTTGATGAGATCCTGTTGAAAGGATGTGAACAGATTAGATTGATGGGGGTGAAAGAGAGCGCCGGGGAGAGACAACAGCAGCTGTTGTTTGGACAACACACACTCACACACACATGCAGTTTGGGTTTAGTCAGCACACTCCCATACACAGTTACAGTACCTTTCCTTAATGCCAGCTAGCCAAATCGTAGCTAGCTAAAGCGTAGCTAGCTAGCGAGCGAACTAGCTAGCTAGCTAAAACGTAGCTAGCTAGCTAAAACGTAGTCATTCAGAATGCTTGTATTGAATGTTATCGGACTTTTTACAAGATGTATGATTAATAAAGAACGTCATTATGCCCGCTTGTGGATAGTTTTTTTTTAACCCCTAACTCTTCTAGTTAATTACATTACATAAGTAAGAGTCAGCATTCATTAGGTTGACCAGATGTTCCTAATTAATAAACAGAAGGCTACAATTATGCTGAAAATCCCAGACAAAACTGTGTGGCGAATGTTCAAATTAAATAAAGTCACCACCTGAAAACTTACTTATGGTTCTTTGCAGGTCCAGGAAGTGACCCCATCAATCCAGGCCAGGTAAACACCACCACCACTGTGAACTTCCTGGGAATGAACGTGGACAGCGCGTCCGCCATTGCGGGTCAGTGGGTCCTGCTGGTCTTGGGCCTGGTCCTGTTGGTCGCCACCATCTTCCTGGCCTACAGGTACAGGAAGTCAAAGAGGTCCAACAAGTCGTTATCAACAATAGAGCTCAAGCAAAAAGACTGAAGGGCAACTGCAGCCTGCACAGTAACAAGCCTAATGTGAATATTAGTGTTTTGTCATTCTGTACAGTTCATCTGATCACATTTGATTTGACAGTATTTGTTTTGGGTCTGCCTCCCTCTCAAGTCTTGTATATTTATTGTATACTCCAATTATATTTTTGCCTATGCAAAAACGTTGCAATTTTGTAATTTATTTGTTAATGTACAGGGAGGAGATATTTGTAAAGTCATTGATTGTGTAAGCATTTTTTGATTGTTTTTCTTATTTCTACAATAAAAACAAAACTGACTGACTTTGGCATGAGACATCAAACATTCATTTGAAAGATGTTATGAACCGAATTACATTAAAAACTGCACAGTATAAAAATCATCAGAGCAGAATTTGTGCATTCAAGCCCCCCCCCCCCCCCCCCCCTTCCATCCTGAGGAGTCAAAGGGGTCTCTGTAAAGGTTTGCAGTTCTCAGCGTCACAGTGGAATACCTGGCAGCTCTCAGGTAACATGAGCAAAAGCAACAAGGCAACATTTGGTCCCACCAGAGACGATTGAATCAATGTCTTCTTAGTCCAGCCTGCTTTTCGGTGCTGAAAGCTTCCCAAAAGCTTTGGACGGCATCCCAACGTCCCGGACAAATATACACAACAAATGATATCCACTCACTGGTAACCACATTAGCACAATGACATCATAATGCAAAATACATCAATAATCAAAATCGAAACTTGCCCAAAAACAGAATTAGAAGCGCCCGGTGAGTGTACTATATGCTCATTCAAACAGTCAATGAAACATATGGCATGTACATCGTCCAGTTGATCACAACATGAAGCAATATTGAATCAGGTGTTGTGACTCCTCCGTGTGAAATCGTCCGAAACCGATCTCCTTCTCGGTTTGCGCAAGACTGTAATAAATAGTCATCAAGTCAAGGCCTTGTGATTCCAAACGGTTCCAGCCAAGTGAAAGAATGCAACACTCGGTTCCCTCATTAGTACCGTCCAGGGGCGGCGCACCAAAATATAGGGGGCACGGCGTGAGTCATATTGTACCGATGACACATATAACAAATGACACATTTACGACAGAGTTGTTTAAAAAAACAAAAAACAAAAAAAAACTGCAGGCATAAAAGCAAGCTCTTACAGCAATGACACAGAAGCACAAATACTGTCCAGTGGTGCCTTAAGATACAAGTTTAATTTGTCACATGACCACATTTGTACCTTAAATCATCTTCCCCTATTGAACCAAATGGAAATGCCATTAATCCGCTCTAGCCGCTGCAAATAAAGTTTGCAATATGTTGTTTAATAAAGAATATAGTCTATAATATTGTTAAAATATTATTTTAAGACAATGTAAAGAATGTGTGCATCACAATTTATTTGTCACTCTTTCTTGATGTGCCATTGGGGGAATTTTCATTTTTCGCGACTACTGGAAATGGGTCAGTAAGCTGCAGTAATATTAGTCGTTTTGTTTTTTTTCGTTTTGTTTTTTTCAGAGGATAAAAAATATACACCTGCTTTTAAGTAGTGTTATATTGTCTGTGTTCGCCACACACATGCTATTTGTTTGGCCCGCCTATGAGGATTTGCATTGTTTGTTAGCATTAAGCTAGTAGTTGTTGCGTGAAACCGCTCGAAGCCTCTAGATTGAAGACTATGCATGATTTATACTGTACATACAGTGGCTTTAAAAATGTTTTTACTTGCACTTCGGACCACTTGTATTTCAAGGCATCACTGCATTTAAAACCATGCGGAAATTTCAAGGCTGATTGGGGCAATTTTCATTTTTTTAAGGGCAACATGGGGGAAATAAAAAGAGAGAAAGAGAAAAAGCTAAAAAAAAATAAATAAAAAAATAAAGATGTCCTGACAGGGCCAATATTCAATTCACAATGTTGCAGTCTGTAGAATACTCAACAATTACAATCTCTGAGACAAAAAAAAAAAAACTTCAATATATTGCACTGAGAAATCTAGAAATAAAATCACGTCCAGTGTTGTTTCATTTGGCCCGTGCCAGTCAGTGGTCGTCAGTAGTTGAAATGCCGCATCTCCGTCCAGTTGGTGACCCAATACTTTCTGTGCGGCTCCTCTGGCTCAAATCCCCCGTTGAACTGATAGCGATCGGCCTTGCGAAGTTTCACCCCGCGGTGCTTTGGCATTATCCGGTAGTAGAGGGTTCGCTTGAAGAATCCAAGCTGGGGAGAAAAGAAGTGACATTAGAGACTAAAGCGCAGCAAAGATTTAATGGCGGCTTGAGAACGACATTTAAGGAGATTTAGATTCCGTATAGAGACAGAGTGTCGGGAGAGAGCAGGGGGGAGGGCCCAGCGCCCCTGAAGGAAGACGTGCAAAGAGAGCACAAGCAAGGTATACAAAAACACTCATTCCCATAGAAAATGCATGGAAATGCAGAGCGCTTATGTGCCATGATGATCTCCCAGTTGAATAGTGTATAAAATGGTGGCTGTCGATTACATAGGGTACAAAAACGCAATCATACCGAGACCCCGTCTCCTGGCAGTGAATGAGAAACATTTCTGGCAAGTATCAATCTGACAAAGCGAGTAGCCATGCTAATTGCTAAGCTAACCTGAGATTGACAGGGAAGCAAGAAGATGTTAGACATATTAACTCATTCACTCCCAAAGACGTATTTATACGTTTTTTAGGTTTTTGTTTGCTAGAGTTTTTGTATGAAGGCTTTGATGCAGTTTCTGACCTGAAGTGGAAGCTTAAAGCGATGGTAGTTATTACAAAAAAAAGTTTCATTCATGAAACAGATGAAGCACACTTTTTTTTGTTTTTTGTAATAACTACTATCACTTTAAGCGACCACTTCAGGCCAGAAACTGCATCAAAGCCTTCATACAAAAACTCTAGCAAACAAAAACCTAAAAAACTTATACGTTTTTGGGAGTGAATGAGTTAAGCATGAGCAAATCCATTCATCGTCTTTACCCAAAATCCCCACTGGTGTGTGCGGTTGTGGACCCATAGTGGGTCTCAGTAGTCCTCAGTCAGCCTCTCTGTCTCAGAGGGCTGGATCTTCATCTCGGCCTTCTGGGCTTTGGCCTCATACATCTCCCTCCTGCTGGCCCTCTGGAAGAAGCCACACTGCATGGAGGCGGAGACCCGGTTAGAGTCCAGGAAGCAAGTTTGGCCATGAGAAATCCCACGCGAGGATCGCTTTTCAACTGTTAAGTCAGTGTTTGCAAGGCCGCTGCTCCGTGGCGAATCTCACCTTCCAAAGTATAAGAATGATGATTGCTAGAAGTACAACTCCGGCTACGACGGCAGAGATGATGATCCACAGCGGGAGTTCATAGGGCGTCTCCACCCGCGCCTCCGGTTCGATATCCACTTTGAACTGCATCAGAGTGAAGACAGCAGCCATTTTGAGTTGCTGAGAAGCGATTAATATTAATTTGATGTGTTACCATAGTGGTCTGGCTTTCCATTTTAAGGGAGGGGTTGTCTGTAATGAGTTTCAGCGTGGCTTCTCCGACAACTTTGATCCACACAGCATTGGCAAAATCCTGCAAAGGAACACGTAATACACTGAAAAACAGTTGAACATTTAATGTTTTTTTTTGTTTTTTTAAACCAATATTTTTTTAAACATATTTTTCTATATTTTTGCATTTTCCCAATTTCTCTCCCATTTTTCCAAAAATGTATATTGATTTTTTTTTTTAAGCTTTTTGGGGAGGTTTAAGAATTTGTGTGTTTCTGTGGGTTTCATTCATTGGCATTTCGAGACCACGCAATACATTGCAATACAGTTGAATATTTTGAGAATTGTTTTTTTTTTACATTTTTATTTTTTTTTAAACATATTTTTCCTTTTTTCAACATTCCCATATATATATATAATTGTATTTTTTTTCAAGATTTTTTAAACATATTTTTCTAATTATTTTTCCCCCCCACTTGTTTTAAAAAAATCATATTGATTATTATTATTATTTTTGAAGATCATTTTTTTTTATTTATTTATTTATTTATTTTAAAGAATTTCCCCCCCTGTGTGTTTCAATGGGTTTCATTTACTGACATTTTGAGACCACGCAATACATTAAAATACAGTTGAACATTTTGACAATATTTTTTTTTACATTTTTAATATATTTTTTCTAAACACATTTTTCTATATTTTTATTTTTTTTCATTTGTCCCCCATTTTTCAAAAATGCATATTGAATATTGTTTATTTATTTTTTTAAAGTTTATTTTTATTTTTTTTAAGGGTTGTTATCACATCAAAGTGAGCCTTGTTATCGTTGTAAGTGCTGATTTTGTACCACAGCTCTTGTATTTATAAAGCAAATATCGATTCTTATTGATTGCGAGCTGATGAAAGCACCTCCAGCATGGTGCCGTTCCACAAACGAGCGCGCACGTGAATCTTGGCCGAGTTGCTCATGTTGAGCAAAGGACACGTAAAGGTCACGCATCTCGCCGTGCCCTTGGCGCATTCCTGCAAAACACGAAAAGGAAATGTCACCACATGAGTAAAAAAAACACACGTTGCGGTCGGGCTGCTTGTGATCTCACCAACAGGTGTGATTCTTTTCGTGGCGTGAGCAGCGTGTGGGCGGCTTGCGACTCAACAGTCCGCGTCGGGGCGGCATCATCCGGGTCGTCCGCCGCAAGCTGCCTTTTCACGCGCTTGGACGCGCTTTCCGACAACTGCATCGGGGGAAGGAAGCGGGGCAGACGGAGACGTGACATCAGTGGCAAAATGAGTGGGTTCCATCGAGACATCAGACTCTCAGAATAGCGTCGTGACTTCTATTTTCAATTTGCGGGCCTCAAGTGTGGTGAAGCGGACATTGTTCCCTAAAGGACTTTTTGTTTTGCATGTGAAGCACTTTTAAAACCGCTGCTCAAGACAGTCACACCATGGAGCCATCACTCACTGGCCATATCATTCCTAGCTAGTAGGAAAGTAGTAATTTACTACATCTTAATTAGCATTAATTCTATCAGACATTTTTAAATTTTGTCTCAGTTTGAGTTCAATTTCAAATCACGCTTGTGACTTTTTATCATAGTTAGTCAACCTCATCCCGTTTTTATTCGGTCAACTATTTGAATGTGTTCTATTAACTCATTCCCTCCCAGCCATTTTCGCTGAAGAACCCCCTTCGCTCCCGGCTGTTTTACTGGATTTTGACTGATTTTGCAAGGCCCACAATTGCAATTGTGTTCTATTGCTACAAAAACATGGAACATACCAAAAGAAAGATTAAATTCTCTTCTTTCATTGGGAAAAAGTACATTTCTGTCTGTTTCCGTTTTGCAGCAATTCGCATCAAGTTTCATCATTATTCACAAATCTGTTTAGAAATGTGGGGAAATCAGCTTGTTTTCAACATGGCCCTGGTTGAGCTCTTATACTCTGCTGCCACCTGCTGGACGTTTTTGTAATTACTGCCATTGCTTCACCCGTTCTCTGCAGTTGAGAGGCTGCATCAAAGCCTTTTGTATGCTCTAGTAAAAAAATAAAAAAATAAAAAATAAAAACCCGTATAAATATGTCTTAAAACATTTAAAATAAAACGTATTTATACGTTTTTGGGAGTAAATTAGTTAATCTACCATTTTAGTTTTTATTTTAGACCAGAGAAAACAATTTTATTCGTCTAGTTTTATTCAACAAAAACTGTGAACATGTTCGTCTAGTTTTAGTCAGGACAATTATTTTACCCCTATTTTTTGTCAACATTTCGGCTCTAAAAACTATTTCACATAAAATTTCCTCTCATCTTTTGATGGAAAAACAACTTGACACACAATAACAGTATATAAACAAGTGGCTACTATGGCTCCATGCTATCAGCTAGTAAATTAGCCAGCATTTGTTAGCGGTCTGATTCACACGACAGTATCACAGTGAGTGATTAGTAGAGACAAGATTTTACAAAATTAAATATTTTCATCTCGTCTTTGTTCGTGAACTAAAATGTCCATAGATATCAGTCCAGTTGACGAAAACGCGTACTGATCTAGTCCCAGTTATTGTTTATTAATGAGGGTTTTCGTCTAGTCTAGTTTTCGTCCGGTGAAAAATGTGTGTTGACGAAAATATTTTTGTTTAGTTTTTGTTAACGAAACTTACCCTAATCTCAACTGAGAGACTTTGTTGACCAGCTAATTTTAGAAGAACAAAAAAGACAAAAAGAAACCTCACAGTTAAATTCAACGGGTTGATGACGTCTCCGGGTGGTCGACATTCGCTCTCCGACTCCGTCTGGATGACGATCTGCGTCAGGTAGAGCAGCCACTTCCCGTTTGACACCTCATAAGGCCACTTGAACTCCACAGCCAGGGTCCCCAAGTCCCCCAAAGGTGGCCCCCTCATGTTGACCTAGCGATAGTGGGGGAGAAAAAAAAAAAAAAAAAAAAAAAAAAAAAAAAAAAGTCATGGCGTGAACAGTTCCGCTTCGGTTTTAAATAGCATCCACCCTCTCATACGGCTACACCACAAGCCACATGACTTGTTTCCCAAAAATATTATTAAAGCATCTGACAGTAAAAGGCGTCAACGATGGAGTAAAAAAAAAAAAAAAAAAAAATGCAAGCGGTGGAGGTGACTCACGTTGAAGGTGAACTCGAGCAGACTTCCCACGTTGCTGCTGTTCACCATGGCCGACTCGCCCATCACCGTCCCGCCAAATTTGGTCTGGATGAGCGCATTTGCACTGCACCGGGAAGAGGTAAAATCATAATCATAATAATAATAACGGTCAATAAAAAGTCAGTTTTGATGATTTAGACTTCTTCTAAAGTATAGCTAAATATTTTGGATGATTTCTCACAGCAATCTAGGTTAATATAATACATGTAAAATACCCATGTATGAAAATACAGTATGTCCATAGCCTATTAAAAAAATAATAATAATGAGGCCAAAAATATTTACTCAAATAATTAAAAATATATTCTGAAAATATTCCCATTTATTATTTTACCACAATAATCTGACATTACTTAACAAAAACGAGTGCATAATTTTTGCATCATATGCTCGGTAACAGCCACATTTCAGAATGTCATTTGTCAGTGCGCCCTCCAGTGGACAAAAATTAGCTAAAACAGTTTTTTTTTTTTTGTTAAAACAGCATTTCATATGGGCCAGATTGGACCCCCTTGTTGGGCCCGTTTTTGCTCGCCGGTCATAAGTTTGACGCCCCTGATGTAAAGTATTCAAGAGATTGGAGGATCTATAGACTTTACACTTTTTTTTTTTTTTTTTTTTAAATTGGAAAAGATTGATCAAATTAATTGATAAAAACTATGGAAAGGAAAATCATTGCCACTTTTAAGGGAAAATTTCCACTTTTTTTTTTTTTTTTTATATAATTTCACAATTTATTACCTGCTTATGTTATTGTCATCATTTGGTTTGTGTATAGTGATTTTTTTTTTTTTTTGATTTTTTTTTAATAGCTACTCACATGGAGAAGGTTGGCAGTATGGTGTTCTCAATCAGCAGGCTTACAGGCACAGGAAACAAGTCGTACTGCTCACTGAGGCTGAAGGAACCAATCAAATGATAACACCGCATTCATTTATCATTATCATTATCATTATGATGATCACATTCAGCTTAAAAACATTTCAGCCCCTTACGTCGACAGAAGCAACTGAGTCTGGATCTCTTGCGTGGATAGATCGATGCCTGACGTCTCCAACCTCAAGGCGAGTGACACCTGTTGACAAAAAAAAAAAGTCGCTACAGTATATTGTTTTAATTTTAGAAGATGCCAAAAAAATGGTTGGTTCAGCTGCCGTACCTTTTCCTTGCCTTTGAGCGGATTCCCCAATTCACAAAGGACGGTGCCTTCAAAGCGACATTCAACATCATGGTCCTAAATGAAGAAAAAGTTTAAAAAAACAAAAAACAAAACATCATTAGATGCAATGAACACAAGAGCTACACAAAAAATTCAAAAATTGACTGACAGTGGATGGGGTTGAGATTTCTAACAAGTGTCCTCTGCTGCCCCCTGTTGAGCGTACCTGGGACCTGACGCCAGCGTATTTGAGCGCGCCGGGGATGGTGACGTTGAGCTCGGCCTGGTGGGCGTCCTCCGCCAGCTTCCCTCTTGTGGGGAAGTTGGTCACCTCCACCATCAGCCTGATGATCTTCATACTGCTGTTAAACTGAAGGACTTGAGATTTGTCCTGCCTGGGCACGAGAACGTACAGTTGATACACAACGCGGGCCTTCCATTTTGTTTTTGATCATTCATTGCACCTGGGGAACGCTTTTTCCTTATTATCGGCAAAATGGGCCGTCAGCTGCAGGTTGCTGGTGCACTTGTTGTCTGAGCCGCACTCCTTGTGGAAGTTAACCTGGGAACACAACAAGTTTGACTACATGGACACTTGATTAGGTACAGGTGTGTACAGTTTGAGCCTTACCTCGCTTCTTTGGGTGAGTTTCTGGCCTTGGCTGAGAATGGGGAAGGAGTCCAAGTTCTGAATGGAGCGTCTTGGTTTGGGTGTTTGCTCATTTAAGGACATGTTGAGGGAGAAGACCACCGGCTCCAGTTTGTCCCTCACAGGTGTCTTAAAACACATCCAAGAATATTATAATAGTCTGCCGTGATTTTTTATTTTTTTTTGGGTGCTATTTTGCGTATGAAGAACTTACCACAACATTCAATTTGAGCTGATGACACTCAGTTTTGGAGACGGGCAGGGACAACAGACCCGTATACGTGTCATCACCGTTGTCTTGGAAACGAACCCGCGGGCTCCTTCTCCTATCAATGTCGGCTTCCACTGTGTACTTCACCGCTGTAACCCGTCACATTATGGAAAGTTCACGTGTGTTTTCTTTTTTTTTTTTTTTGATTAAGTGGGAGTAACTTACTGATGTCTTTCTTGAAGTTTTTGTTGCCGTTGCTTAGGGTGACAGACATGCAGATAGTGGCCACGATGCTGGGAAACAAACACATTCAAATAGACTACAAACATGAGACATTTTAAATTTTTGACGGCTCACCATGGTGCGTTCCCTTGGCACTGATTTGGATCCACAATTTTTGGCTCCACATCAAAGTCTTTAGTTAAGTGGACGACTGGTCGAGTCCTGTCATGCACAAAAAGACTTTCAGAGCCGAGACCTGTCGATTGCGCTGCCCTCTCTCTTTCCTACCTGAGCAGGGCGATGCGGTCGTCAAGGGAGCCCACCAAAATGTCAGGGTAGCCGTTGTCGTCCATGTCCATGCCTCCACTGACGGAGTAGCCAAACGTTTGGAATTTTCCGTTATCCACCGACTTGCCCTCAATCACCTTTGGAGGGCAGACAAAAAATGTTGACGCTGGTGAATTTGTTTTTCACATCTGGAGATGTGTTACCTGGCTGTGCTCCTCTGAGATTCCCTCGCTACTTCCCATCCAGATGTAGACCTTGCCTGTGCCATGGAACGGAGCTCCCACCGCAAAGTCTGCACATGGAAAGACATGTAATGACAGTGAAAGGCCAGTAGGTGGCAATATGGCACTAAATTACAGCGGTGGGTAAACCTTTTGATTTTGGATAAAAACTCAAATATGCATAATAATAATAATAATAATAATAATAATAATATTTTCATTTGACATTTTTACAGTTACTATTTCATAAATAAAAATCCTTTATCCCTTTTTTTATACAAGAAAAGTTTATTTTAATACCATAATAAAATGATTAATTGTTAAATTGTATTATTAATTTAATTATAATGTAGCAATTAATTGAAAATGTTAAATAGATATATTGAGTTTTACTTGTATTCTTTACAATAAATCCAGTAATTCTCAAAGTGTGATATGAGAATAATTAGTACTGTAAATGCAATTATGTTGTATTCAACTTTTTGGTCCATTCACATATAATCTTTTAATAACTGTTTGCTTTTAAACATTTATTCAGGTGCAAATTTATGTGCAAAGAAGTTTTAATTGGATTGACCTGCTGTGTTCGTTTCTGGGTCAACGTGACACGCTCTAATGTTTAATCATCCAAAAATAAAAAAAATAAAATAAAAAAAAACTCAAATAAAAAATAAATAAATCCATTAATCCTTTTTTTCACCTAGATTTTCCAAATGGGTCAATTTGACCCACCACATTGAGGGTTTCTGTTCAGAATGCACATAATGTGTTGACAATAATATTAAATATACTTCTCTATATAACTGTATTATTTGGTAATGATGGCACTTAAAAGTTTAAGAACCGTCGAATTAACCAACTTAATAATGAATCTATAATAAATACATAATTATAGACCAATTGAAAAAGAGGAAAACGGCTACATTCATGAGACAAATATTACTGTTGGTGATTTAAGGGTACATAGCAGGCCATAATTAGGCCTTCGGAACATTCTTTGTCCAAACCTGGTGCAGCATTCGTCAAACTCAACTAGTGTTATGTTATCTTAATATGTAAATTGACTGAGGGCAACTTTTTGTCTAGTTTTAGATGTATGGACATGCATTTTTTTTTTAAGAAGGATGTTCTTGTTAAAGACAAGTAGCAATGGATCAACTAATAATTTCAGCTACTGCACATAAAATTCAATTGTGTGCATCTGCTGACCTTGGAATCCATCCTGGTTGACGTCACCAATGGCGGCCACTGTGATGCCAAATGCAGAGAAAGCAGGTCCCTTAAGCACCACGGTAGGAATCGTCTGGAAAGATCCGTTCTCGTTCATATAGATATAAACCGCACCTCCCTCATCCTTCATGCGGTCGAAGTAAAACGGGGCACCGACAATTAAATCGTTCCAACTGCAAGCACAGGAAGCACAAAAATGAACTGAAATGCTAGAAACATGAAAAAGAAAAAAAAAATCCATCCTATAATGTCAACATTTCCTTTACTGTCAGACTCCATAAAATTTCAATCATGCATGAAAGGGGGAGGCAGATGGTGATTTCGCCATGATATCATAGCAAACACCTTGAACGGGCTGCTGACAGCTTTTCGACTCTGCTTAGATGTACTTCAGTGCACATTCCACATAACACGACAGCTCACGGCCACGGAGCGTTCAAGCGTTGTGCCAGCTTAAAGCGGCAAATGATAACAAGGTTACAAGGTCGCCCTTAGTCTCCCTCTGGAACTTGCAGCTTGAGCAAATGCCAGCAACCTTTCCTGACAAAAAAGCCATTTTAGGCCAAATAAATAACCACAAATCTGTATGGAGTCGCGAAACCTTTGAACATTTTGATGAATGAAACACTGTGATAGTGTTAGTCTAATGTAGAGGGCCCAAGAATACTTTGAGATTAATTTTCTTCTACCTTTCGTCTTATGTTTTTTGATATGCATATACCTATTTTTTTCTTATTTGTCTGACTTCTTTTCATATATATATATATATATATATATATATATTGTTCTTGGACATTTTATAGTTACTTTTTGAACATTTTTGTTACTTTTTTAAAAAAGATTTTCTGACTTTTGTGTTGCAATTCCTTGTGCATTATATGGTCATTTTAAATTTTTCGTCTTTCTTTTTTGACATTTTATGGTCACTTTTTGGACATTTTAGGTATTTAAAAAAAAACCTTTTCATGTGCCTTTCGTCTGCCCTTTTTCTGACAACTTACAAATTTGGACTATGACATTTTTTGGAATATTTATTTATTCATTTTTTTTAAATAAAATGTTAATTTATTCAAATAATATTTATATTAAAAAAAAAGACTAACATTTTTTGGAATATTTATTTATTCATTTTTTTTAAATAAAATGTTAATTTATTCAAATAATATTTTATCAAAAAAAAAAAAAGATAAATAAAAAAAATATGAAAAAAAAAAAGTTTTTCCAGAGGGGCAGGTTGAAGACCCCTGAGCTAGAGTATTTGGTAAAATGTAAATAATGTAAAATATTTTGCTTTTTTTTTTTTCAGGTTTTGTGAAATTGTTGAGCAATTCACATACCTGTCATTATTGAGGTCCGTGACAGCCAGACTGCTCCCAAAATACGAGCCCACTTGCTCCCCGGGGATAATGCGCACGCTCTTGAACATGTTGTCAGTCGTTACTGCGACGATCACAGAACCTTTGGACTCATACCTGGGAGATCCGGTCACCATCGTGTAGTCGTCTATGCTCAACAGGTGCTTCTCTTGAAGAACAGAATAACCTATAGGGGAAAAATGTAATGATGATCTGGTATCTAAAACTTGAGAGTGTAACAATAATTTATTTGTATTCCATAGCAAAAAAAGAAGGGGCTTAGAGTTGATCCATAACGCATCTCAATCAATTCCCTACTTGAGCAATAATCAGTGATTTACCTCTATAGTGGTGTCTATATTGATTTTTCAGCTGGCCAAAGTCTTTTCTAATGTAGTCCCATGGAATTTCAGAATTACGAATTTTCCATAAAGCATGTACATTTCCTATATGAAACAGAAAAAAAAGAAGTCAATTTTCATGCATAACAGCATGAGAATAATCCGTCTTAATCCCAGTGCCCACCTTGCCAGGAGAAGCTGCCCGGGCAGCCCATGTACACCCCATTCTCCGTCATGCCGCCTGAGATGCCCATGGTGCACATGCCCTCTTTTTCCATGTCATCGTTGGGGTTACACAGCTCAAAGGGGTAAGTCTGCCAGTCGTCATCGGGGTCGAAGGTCAGGTCATTGCTCCTCACGTAGCACTTTCCGATCATCCGTCGCGGCCCCTCTGCGTCGCCTCCCAAGACCCTGACGTAGCGATGGCCGCATGCCTGCACACCACAGAACAGAATTTTCTCAGAACGGCTTCCAGAGACAATCAAACATGGCGGCCTTCTCACCAGTATGCGTCCGGCCGACTGTATTTTCTGGCTGGCCACAGTCACGCCCAGCCACATGCCCTCCACAATTTCGTTCGAGTCAGCTGTAAATGCATCAGAAAAGGGAGCTTTTGTCAATCACATTCTGACGGAATAGTAACGATAAGAAGCAAGTAAAGTGAATCAGGCCGTGACACACAACCACAAAAATGCAGAGGCACTCCAGCCTTGATGCAGTTGAAGATAAAGAGGCAAGGATTGCATGGCAACGCTTCTCTTCACTCACTTGAGCTGACCAGGTCCATTCTGGAACAGTCCGATGCGTCCGTGGTAATGGGGCAGGAGTAGACAGCACCTGTTTCATTGATGTTCGCCAGCGATAGGGATTTCTCTTTGGGAGCTCCCACAAGAAGCCTGGACACACACACACACACACACACACACACACACACACAGAGTGGCAGACAAAGATTACAAGATGACATTGCAGCCTTGTCGTAGTGTCTGATAGCATACAAGGGCGATAGGAGCACTAAAAATAAGCAACATGCAAAAAAAAAAAAAAAAAAAAAAAAAAAAAAAAAAAAATGAACCATGTGATTGCATGTAATAAAATCAAGAAAATTCAATTAGTTAATTACTGTACACAAGCAGAATGAAATTGATAGATGCTATATGATTAATGATAGTAAGTAAATATGATACTTTAAAAACATAGGATTAACCCAACCAAACATTATAGATCCAGGCATTTTATCTCTCTATGTAGCTAGCAATGTAGCTATCTAGCTATGTAGCTATCAATCTAGCTAGCTAGCTATGTAGCTATTTACTCTAGCTATCTAGCTAGATGTATGGTTGGATTATTCTAGATTTGTAAAGTTACATATGATTATAATTATTTACTATTAATCATATAGCATTCATCCATTTTCTTGTCGCTTGTAGCTATCTATATAGCTAGCAAGCTATCGAGCCAGCTAGCTAGCTAACTAGCTACCCCATGGTAAACAGAGCTTCACTGTTTACAAAAAGATATCCGTTTCTAGAGAAGGCAAGCCAGAGGTGGACCTTTGGCACATAATATATATATATATATACACACAATAAATTGTTGGTGGACCTCCATGTTTTGGTCACGCACATATGAACACGCCCTACACTGGCACCATTCAACACCGTGACCTTTGAAGTGGCGGGATTAGGCCACGGTGCCGTGTGCTGAGACACACTATTGACTGTCAGCACCAGATTTATTATCTGCGCTTGTAGGCAGAAGGTGAGGACAAACCAGTTTATGGTGGCTGACTTGCGGAGGAAGAAAAAAGTAGAGTAAGCGAAGTGAAATGTTTTGAGACAAAGTTTACATTTTTACACTAGTCATTCCATGAAACTGTATTAATGTATTCCCAAAGTCTATTCTTCTTATTTTGACATCTCTTGGCTGCACTGCTTTCTATTCATGTATATGGAAGTTTGATGTCCAATCAGATTTCAGACTTTATGTTGAGTGAATCTAATCTGCACAGGATGTTCAGAAGCAGTAATACTGGATTTTTTTTTAAGACAAAAAAGCAATTTAAATAAAATAAAATAAAATAAAATAAAATAAAATAAAATAAAATAAAATAAAATAAAATAAAATAAAATAAAATACAAATACAAATAAAAACACAATCCTTTTGTTCCAAACACATTGTAATCCTTCAAATTGTTACAATTATCCAGTCATTTTGTCACCATAAGGATATTATCAGTGCTGAATCAATTATCTGGTCCTGGTGATGACAACTTAGAAGGAGCCAAGATGGCTTCGAAAGGGCCGCCAGTGGTGATTGGAGTGTCCGATAAATGAGATTCCATGAAGGTTTGTGGACATTACTGAGAGTTATGGGGAGAATCAGAGTCACAACCTAAAGTTCTGTGTTCTCTTGTAGGTACGGTGTTATGTATTAAGCTTTTGTGAGATGATAAGTTGACACTTGCTTCATGCAAAGGACACAAATTTACAAGAATATTAACATATTAACATTAGCATATTAGCACATTAGCATATTAACAGTTTTTCACTCCCTCATGTCTCTTTTTTTTCCCCAACTAAGAAACTCGAGAGGCTAATTAAGGAACCACCAGGTTTCCCGTTCTGTCTCCATATGTTGGTCAATGATATTTTTCGTGTTTCTTGAAAGTGCTGAGAAGATATCTACTTTTTACCAAAAGTAATCAGCTTTTGCTAAACCCTTTGTAGCCTTTCTCTACTTCCATAGAAGTCATGACAAGGCAACTCATATCCTGTTTGGTGCCAAGTCCAACAATGTGTTCACCTCCCATCCCCTTGCCAGCTCATCACCTCCTCATAAACGCTCTGACAAGAGCTCACGGGAGGGATAGCGAGTGGGCGCCGCACCGAGCTCCTGCATTCCGACTGCGTATACGGGACGTGTTGAAATCTGCCCTCTTCTGCTCAGCAGGTGATGGGAACTGCCGCTTGAAGCTTGCATTTAGTGTGTTTTACACGCCCAGGTGAGGTTAGAGTGGCTGCATTCTTCACATCAGGAGTAAGAGGAATTACATATGACACTAATAATGGCCCCATAGCGGGAGGTTAGTCGTACACGGCAGTAGTGGCAAATCCAGGTCCAGAAAGTGCCACCCTGCCACAGTTTGGTTTTAGCCCCACGTGCTAGCTAGCTAGCTAGCTACCTCCCCAGGAACTCGTTTAGCTGCTAGGAAGTTAGCTAGCTAGCACCTGAGGCTAAAGCCAAACTGTGGAAGGGTTTACACTTTCTGGTTCTGAATTTGCTACCTCTTGTCGAATGGAATCTTGACATAGTTAAATTTCTTTCACTGAGCCTACGAGCGTATATGTAAAGTCAAATCTAACGTTTATATGACCTTTCTTTAGCCCTTGTGGAGAACGTCATCACAATAACGTCCATGCACTACACAGAGAGTGTGTATGTTCGGTGAGTTAACGTGCGCTCCCATTAACGCATCACTTACGTTTTGTTTACAACTTGGCTCAATAGTCATCAACTCGCTAGCTAGCTAACATCAACGTTAGCCAGCCTAACAGAAAAGAAAAGCCCCAGACATAGCGTCACTAAACCACCAAATTTCATAACTTACCAACTTGTGAATTATCCACGGTACACAAATGGTGAATGACAATGTTTATATAACTCGTCACGCCACAAGTCTTGCTAGTATCGTTTCCATCTCCTACTGATCAACGTACTGGCGCACTGTGTCCCAAGTGAGCAAAGAAAAACATAATAAATCCTAAATCCCAACGAGACAAAACTACAGAACGGTTGATTGTGCTTGTGTTGTGTTTTATCAAGGAATCTCATTGGTCATATACCTCTACACTGAAATAATTTTGTCCTTATAAAAGAAGAGAATGACTGGGGTGATAGGTATGGTATGTCTGTCTGTGTCCATAGCACAGTGATGATTTGACTCAGGATAGTCAGGAAACCGTAATAAAGCAGCAAGAGAGGGTAAATACAATACACACATTGCGATCTGGATATTCAGAGCTTGCCTCATTGTTAACACACTGACCGCGTGCACACACCTGACTCACGCATGAACTGGCAATGGACAAACAGTGACGCAGTAACCTGCAAGTAGGACAACTTATTACAATTCTGTCGCAACAGAAAACGTTCATCGTAAATATTGAACACAAACAGCATGATTAAATATTCAGTGTCAATGAAAAGCATTCTGAGCGCGAATGCTAAAGTCTAGCTAGCATCATGATGACTAAAAGTGAACAAGGTTTGATAGATGATAATCTTAATGTTTGAAACATAGATCTTTTTTTTTTTATGACGTTCCGACGCAAATCTGTTATTGTTACACCCTAATTTCTAATCACAAACAAAAAAAAATCATGCTGATATATGAAAACTTGCAAACAGGAAGTTGGAAACGATACTCAAACTCACTATGTGTGAAAACCTCTTGGCTTTGAGTGCAAGATACAATCTTCATAGTAATTTATTTCAACTGCAGGTCAGGTAAACAATAACGGGGGATTATCGCACAGACAGCAGACCTCAACCACAAAAAATGTAATCTTCCCCGTCATCCGCCGACAAAATAAACTGAATCAAGTAGAAGTATGAAAGAGAGCTCTTAATGTGTGGATCTGCTTGTAAAACTGTCAGAGCAATCAGAAAAAAACAAATATGCACAAAAATGACAGGATATGACAATCATGACTGAGAACCAACCTAAAATCTTGGTCACAAGCTAAACAAACGTAGCCGATTATTGCTAGTGCTAAATGCTAAATTATTGCGAAATGTGAAGCCTTTGCAATTTCCCGGATTTCTGACTTCATTGGTCATAAAACGTGATCTGATCTTTCATATAAATCACGAAAATAGACAACCGGTCTGATACAATCCGGGGAGTCCAAACTATGGCCTGGGGCCATAAGCGGCCCCTCATCTATTTCTCAGTGTAACACAAGGCTAGTTTAAAAAAAAAAAAATGGTGAAATTTTACAACTAAAACAACACAATTACTCTTCAAACACTGTGGTGAATAAGGATAATTCAATTTTAGAAGCAAAAATTGTTTCTTACACTCTCTGCTCTGTGCCAAGGTCCGATTTATTGTGCACCTGTGTTTTTCCTAGCTTCTCAAAAACTAGTCAAGCAGACATCACAGCTGGCCAAACATCCTGTTTGCAGCCCACCGCCTGCCACCGGCGAAACAGTAACAAGAGAACAAAGTCATTTAGGACCTGGGCGACAAATGAAACATGGCGGGTCTTCCCTTGAGACTAAACTAACTTGCTTTTCATTAGCAACTAGTAAAACATTGTCTGGCAATGTTGGTTTATGTTTTACAAACAAAAACCTTGCTTTTGTGTTAGTTTGACTAAATTATTAATGAGTCTTTCAAAGCACATTGTATGCACATGCATGTACATACAATACATGTCCACGGACACATACCAAGTGTAAGTCAACACTCATTTCCGTGTCAAAGATGAAAAATGGTCTGAAAGGTATTGAAGCAGATTTGTTTTTCTAGGGACAGGTGACCCTCAACCACCCGGAGGCCAGCCAACTTACACCGGCTTTATTTTCCGCACAGGAGCAAAAGGAAAAGGATCTCTTACAGTAGTCAAAAACGGTTTACTCGACAGGTAGTGGTAATGAAAGCCGCCGCCAGAGAGAATCTTCTCTGTGGAGAATAGCAGGAGGCGCAACATCCTGCTGGGATCCATTTCAACGTGTTATTAGAGGCCGTCATTCATTCGGTTGGGACACAAAGTGCAACGCTGATTGGATCCACGCAAATCTGATTTATTTTCAAGCACATGTGGCCGCTCATATCATGTCACAGTGATGTAAAACACGAATGAGGGTGCAATGGATAAGAATGAATCGTTATCTCAGTGTTTGGATGAGCATGACAGTGGATCTCCAGTAGACCTCCTGGCACGAGGACCACCAGCAATGGCTCCTAGTCACACCTACAACTGGGGAAGGGAGCCTATATGAGACTTTACTTGTTGAGGAAATATTACCGAGCGTTATCGTACCTTATGTTTGGGCCCATATGTGAACAAAATAAAGTGAGTTCAATTCTCAGTTTAAACTAAATTGAAACTTCTTGATGTTCGAGGTGAGAGCGAGAGACTTACAGCACATTTTGGAACTAGTCTGCATGAGCTTGTTGTGTTAGTAAAGCTCACAGCATAGTTTGACCTACCTAATCTGTTCTCACAGTAAGAAAGGGGGGGGGGGGCAGCACCTAATTAAATGGTGGACTTTCATGGCCTGGAGCTGACACAGTCAGACAGAGGTGGAAAAACGAAGAACTTCAATTTGGAATCCATATTAATCTGTCAGAAGAATTTAATTTGCGAGTTGTTAGGCCACTTTTGAGTCTTGACGACTACTTGTGGGAATTGTCTCTGCTGGAAAATGAAGTTCTAAAATGACAAATTTGGGTGGATTCATGTGTGTTTCCCGACAGATCATCACCCTGACTCCTGTCTTGTCTCAACCTGAAACCTGGCAGGTTGTGACTGTGCACAGAAGGCGAATACATTCCACACATACCGTGGGGTCAGGGGACTGGAAGAGCCAATAGGTGGCCAGCTGACTGCCCAGTCCCTCCTCCTGCCTACAAAAGAGAACAAAAAAAGCCCTCAGAGGGGACTTCAATGGGTGACTGGCAATGAAGTAGGGACCTGTGCAATCTGGCCTCAGGTAGCTTAGTGTACGCTCAATTTTGACATCAAGCCAGTCCAAAATTTACTCCTAAACTGCCACGACAAAGCCAAGACAGATTCAGGGGCAACTAATTGGTTAATGGTGTCAAGGGTTCACAACTTTATTGCATTTACTTGGTTACAAGAAATGGGAGTGGCAATCATCCCTTGACTTTCATCCTATTCTCAGCCTGACTCATGCGTGCATGAAATAATGCCCACTTTAAGTGCCAGGACTTGTTGAAGCTGGTTGTATTTTTCCAAAAGTGCAATCAGTAGTATTGAGAAAAGCCATCTGCAAACCCTTCACCAGACGAACAGCAAGTTTATAAAAAGTTATACAGAGACCGCACAACCCTGTCTGTACTGTATTGTAGCTTACCAACTGTTAGCATGTTAGCATTGTACAGACTCTTATTGGACATATTACACAACCACAAGGATAAATGTAAATTCATGATGAATGAAGCCTTAGCTCTTGCTATATTCTGTCAATGTTAGCAACTAAGCATAACAATATATGCTAACCTGTTAGCATTTGGGCTATAAATGTTATAGGTACTGTTATACCTGATTACAGGACACAATTTTAAATCTTTATTGATGTAGATTTGTGTTTTCTGTGCTCAGGTTGCTACGTTAGCATACTGTTGGCATTAACATTAGCATTGTATCAAATTTCAGTAGGTTTTATCTCTTTAGCACATTGTTTTAGCCTTACTATGGTTGTGAGCATGGTAAGGTAACAAAGTTAAAAGCAGGTTAAGACTTGTAGCAAGCCCATTTTAAGTCTTAATCTTTCAAGTTTTTTAATTTTCACAGAACACAAATAGCATAGTTATTTAGAATGTTAGTAAGTCACATAAGTCAGTCTGAAGTATTGCCTTCAAATTTCAAGCAAGTTGAGCTAAGTCATAAGATTAACAAGTCATAAATCAAGGCATACGTATATTAGAGAATCATTGAATGCCGTTTTAGTTCGTCGCGATCAAAATTTGATTGATGGCCTCATTCGCTTTGATGTCCTTTGATGACGTAGGATGAAACGATAAAAATGATCGATCGAGGTCAAGAGGTCACGATCAAAGGCCTTGTATGACGTAGGATGAAAGGGAACGATAAAAATGATCGATCGGGGGTCAAGAGGTCACGATCAAAGACTTTTTGGATGACGTATGAAAGGAAAACGATAAAAATAAGGGTTAGGTTAGGATTTCAAAAAGAGAAAAAAAAAATTGAATCGTCAAAAAAAAATCGAATCGTCAAAAGAGATCGAATCGTCAAGAAAAGATCGAATCGTCAAGAAAAAAAAATCGAATCGTCAAAAATCGAATCATCAAAAAAAAAAAAAAAAAAAAAAATCGAATCGTCAAAAAAATCGAATCGCCAAAAAATCGAACCGCCCAAAAATATAGAATCGTCAGAAAAAATCGAATCGTCAAAAAAAAAGTTGTGCGTTTAGTCAGCAGAGGCGGTGCGGGGGGTGGGTCCATACCTTATGATGTCAAAGAGCGCCAACAGCTTGTTTTCTCAGGTTGGGAGGGTCTGGTGCTTGTAGAGCACAATTTCTCAGAGAGGGGAGACTGGAAGAAAACTCCAATTCGGTCATGTAACATTTTAACACAGCTAAAAGCTCCAGAAATTAAATTTTTCACGTTGGTACCCCCTTTAATATTTTATTTACAAGCTAGTAAATATTCTCAGTGGTACATTCCTACAGTTTTTCAGTGGTCCTAAACCAGTCTTTGTATTGTCTGCTACTTTACAGCTTTCTCAAATAAACATGTACTGTTTACTGTGTCTAGTGAGGGTCAATGTCTTTGCTGTTGTCAACAAATAATTAGTAGAAAGAGTCGTGCGAGCCTCCTCCGTGCCACTAGCATGTGGTCCACTTCTTGAGTGTCACTCCACTGAGGATGACCGAATCTCTGCTGGGACTTGTCCAAGATGGCACATCGATCCGCATGTCATCTGGACACTGCTCTCCATTCTTCTCACACTAATGCACATCTTTGTTCCTCTTCACAGAGATTACACCGATAGTGATATTAATAATCTCCCACTCAGACGTGGGGCTGGAAAGGAAGTATGTCCCGGTTTGCCACTTTTCGTCACGCTCGACTCCTCAAAGCGGAGGCGGGTGGGGGGGCTGTAATTGGCCAAGGTTGAGGTGAGGCAGGGGGGGTCTGATATTAAATGAACAATGACATCATTCATTTAGTCAAGGACAATCGAGGATAAACAGAACATGTCTCTCATATTTTAGAAAAGACAATTTACAAAACACAAAGCCATTTGTGTCTTCATGAGATGCCAAAGTGTCAGCTCAGGTGTGCAGAAAGTATGACAGGTTACGGCGCCACGTGGACTCCAGAATGGCTGAACGCACATAAAGACATGTAGACACTCAGCTACGCCTGCGGCTATACAATTCAACTGGCCCAGCTGTTTTACCTGCAGCTCCACAAACGATGCTTTCTGTCTCAATTAAACCTCAGCAAAGGGTTGTGATTCGTGGAGCTTTTCTTAGACTGAAAAGCATTTCAATTACTTCTAGTTGCCTTTTTACAATATACGAAAAATGAATTCATGGTGGAGCTACGTTCTCAGAAAACTGGCCCAATGTTTCATGTGCTTTTTAAAATATGACTGAAATAACATCTCCACTATTGTATCTAATATTAGTAGAAGCAGCTGAAGTAAACAATTGTTTGGATTATTTTTCTTATCAAGTCACGTGTGTGAGTGACATAGTTGCTAAGTAGAATTCACTATAGGGCTCAACCATAACTCCCCCATGGGCCAATGAAAAAAAAAATTACAACAGACCCAAACTAGGACGATAAGAATTATGAATTCTTATTTGTGTACGCTAAAAGGACTTTACAGTGTCATAATTTACACTTCACTTTACAGGATGCCCTCCATTCATGACATAGTTCCTTTAAATGGTGGCAGCATCACCTGAATTTGTAAGTCAGAACAAACTGTAATCCATCACGAACATACGATAACAATTTCAGTAAATATTTAAATGGAAAAACACTTACAGACTGTACATTTATTACTTTGGCGCCAGTATGTGGCAACTTGGTGCCATGGAACTATGTCAAAGTGAGCTGAGGAGTTTCATTTAGACAAAGCTAGTGTTTTATCATCATCTTGTGGCCTCTATTGTCAAATGCACGCGTATTTTAATGTAAATTTTATATATTTATAATAATTTTTTAACTTTATTTAAAATATATTTTAATAATTTATTTATCAAGTATTTATAAATTATTTTGTGGCAAGGCTCCATCCAGAAACACTTTATTTACTTTTTAAAAATGATACAACAAATTATTTTTGCGGCCCCATAAGCTACAGCTGGTGGACACTCAGCGGCCCTGTGACCACAGTTTGAGAAGCCCTGTTTTAAAGTTCCTCTTTACAGGTGGAACTGAAGTCTAACAGTTAAAAATAGGGAACTTTTTTTGTTTGTTTTTTGTTTAATGTTGCAGTAGAGAAGTACAAGCTGCTTTTCTACGTGCTCAGTCAGCCTCTGAATGAAAATGAGTCCGCTGTAGTATCTGGTTCCGCCCACTGGGTCAAAGCAGGTGTCAGTTGTTTCCAACTAGCCATCAAGCCACTAACAAAGTGGAAAGAGAATGGTGGGAAAGTGGGGGGGGGTAACTTACAGGTATTTCCTGGAGCCTATCGTCTGTTCATGCATGGCCACGGACAATCCAAAGAAGCTGCCTTTGGTTTTGCCCTCTTTGACCACCGGGAAGCGTTCGTCCACGTTAAATCCACGGCAGGGCGGCGGTGCGCGGGTGAAAAGCAGCAACGCGCAAAAAAGTAGCCTTGAGGACATTTTGTTTTGTTGTGTTTCTGGGACGCAGCAGCAGATCCACGGTCGGCGTGGATCCCGCAGGTAGACGCAGCAGGGACCTCCACACGCAAGAAGTGCAGTCGCGACGCTCATTCTGAAGGTGAGAGAGAGAGAGAGATCTCTCTCTCTCTCTCACTCTCTCTCTCTCCACCCTCCCTCCTTCCCTCCCTACCTTCCCCCAAGCTATACAACTCGAGTTCAGCTGAACTGAGGCAAGTCAATCAATGTATTTCAGTCATTAACTCATTCACTCCCAACCATTTTCACTGAAACAAACTCCCTTCGCTCGCTGCTGTTTTGTTGAATTTTGACTGATTTTGATTTGATACATCTGGGGGGGGGGTGGGGGGGGGGAAAGTAATTTCTACCAATCTGTTTCCGTTTTGCAGCAAATAGCATTAGAATATAGCTTAGTTTCATCAATATTCACAAATCTAAAACTGGGGAAAACAACTTGTTGCAACATCGCCCTGGCTGATCTCTTATACTCTGCTGCCACCTGCTGGCAGGTTTTGTAATAACTGCCTTTATTCAAAGCCTTCTCTATGCTCTAGCATTAAAAAAAACAAAAAAAACAAAACAAAACATAAATACATCTTTGGTACACCAGAAATATTTAAAATAGAACGTATTTATACGTCTTTGGGAGCAAATGAGTTAAGTACATTTCTTACCTATAGGGAACAATAAAATATCTTTAAATTATTAATAATTCTACACCACAGCAAAAATGAGAAAAAAAAGTTGGGGTGTAATGGAAAAAAAAAAAATCTATTTTATTCATATGAAAATTGGCAGTTCTGAAAACACTCGTATTAATCCCACTAAAACTCAAGTGGGCCACCTTCACGTGAGCTCTCTTGTGACGCCCACCTATCGGTCTGGAATCGGTCGTTCATTAAACCCTATAATCCCTTTACAGAGAACTGGAGAGTTCACGGAGGCAGCCAGAATTTTTTTTTTTGGCTTTCCTTGAGTCCACTGTTTCACTTTTCAGAGCGGCACCATGACCTCCTTCCACCGTTAGTTGACCTATTTCCAAAGTGCAAAGTGTGTTCATAAAAGTATGACGTTGTTGTTGAAGTTGCAGAGGATGGAGTTCCAAAAATTCTATTTTAATGTGTTTTTAATGTAATTGGAAAAATAGGACGGCAACATGCAAGGTCTGTCAGCAAACAACTACAACTTCATTGGTCACTATAAAACCCACAGACGGTTAAGAAACGTTATAGCTGGTCAAACATTAAGCTTTACGTGGGTTGCACGTTTCATTGAGAGGACAGTAAAGTAACGTGCTTGTTACGGGACGAGCGCATCTCCATATTATTGTCTGGCAGCTCATGAGCATGATTGTGCGGCTGAAGATGAGTGCACAACATGCCAGTGTGTACACTGTCAACATCCTGCTGCCTGCTGGCCTCATCACGACACGCATCAACAGCACTGACACCGAACAGAATCATGTCATTGTGTTTTGAGCAAGGAGGAACTTCAACTCGACCTTCCTTCTTTTTACTAGCGATGATTGATTTACATGTTTGTTGTCTGATTCTGAACCCGGGCTGGTCTGACATGCGCCCTTTCGACGTCTGAACAGGATCACTTTGGGAAAAGTGACAACTGGAACTACACTGCAAGTGTAAAAGTTGCCATTAAGGAACAACAATCCGAAAGTGAGGACCCGAATGACGTTGCTGCTTAAATCCGGGCCACATGGACAAACATGGAATGTAATTTGCAATTGACAGAATCTCCCAGTTTCCTGTGTTTCTTTCCCCCACATCACCACTGAAGAAACAAGGAAATGTTCTCCTTCTGTCTCATACTTCGACTTTAATTGAGGTTAAGTCTCCTGGTTAGAACATCTTCCTGCGAAGCAGTGCAGCGGATACAGTTACACTGCAAAAACTACCCAAAAAAAAGCCAAGATTTATTTTTTTTTCTTACCAGGCAGTTTTTTTTTTGTAAGCGCATTTTAATCGTCTCAGTTTTTACCATAACAATTTGAAGCTATTAAAAATTATTGAAATTTTTGTTTCTGAGTTTTAAGACATTGGTGGGTTTTTTTTAGGCACATTTATTTTGATATGTTGCCAAGTCAAATGTTTTTTTTTTTTAGTGGTAGATTTTGCTTAAACAAAAGGTTAGTTTGCAATTTCATCATATTTGTTAAAACAGTTATTATGCATCTTGACTTGACAGTAGCACATAAATATGATCTTCTGGCACCGTCTTGTGTCCCTAATTTGAAAAACAAGAAACCCCCACGTCCAAGGAAAAACAACCAATCGGAGACATTTCAAGGTGTCAGTCATCTGCTGCACAGCCTTGCGATGAATAGTAAATACAACTTTGTTACTGTAACATTTAACGTCATAGTAACAGTATATCACAGATTTATGTGCTAACAAGGTAACAGGTCAAGCAAGGCCTCTGATTGGTTGTTCTTCCTCAGGCATAAATCGATCAAATTAGAGGCCAGAAGAAGCTGATTTGTTTTTTTTAAACTCAGATCATACTCATAATAACTGAAGTAGGTTTTCGAAAAATGTAAACTTCCCATTTAATTAATAGCGCATTTCATGTCTGTTTTTGCTGATTTTTTTAAGCCCAGTTTTGCATCAGTATGACACTTGAGACATTGAAGGCCTGACAGGATGGTGGGTGAATTCTGATCTAAATGTGCGATAGCAAAAATGGGCTGCAGAAATGCGCACAATATGCTCCATTATGGTCCCTATACGTTCCAACAGGAATAAACTTTGTAGAAAAATACAGAAAATAAGCCTGATTAAGACCTCAATCCTTTGTTGAGTATCTTATGAATTTTAATCCACAATAACTGGTGGAGGGAGAATAATAGCGCGAGAAAGACATTGGATGAATATGAAGCACAGCACGCTCTCACTCACCGAGTCGCCGCTCTTCGGCGATGACATAGGCAGCCGTTGCCATGGCGCCGGGGGGGTTGCTATGAAGCCAGTATGTTCTGGACAACAGGAAGACAGAGTGGCCTGTTTAAACTTCAACCAGGAGTCTCGCTGGGCTCGGGTGACCTTTTTCGCGCGACTTCATCTTGTGAAGCGAGTCGGCCACTTGTTAGGATGTCATGGGAATCAAATGCGGGTCCAGACGGAATTTTGGGGCGTACTGTAGTCGGTTTTCTCCTGGTGTAACTCGATCAGGATGGCATGGATGAAATCTAATTGCAGGGGAAAATCATCAAAGATTAATGAGCTAAATCTAATAATTTGCCAGTTCCTTCTTGCTTTGCATGGAATGAGATTAGAGCAAGGTGAAGTGGATTTCGCAAACTTTTGAGTGTTGCATGTCAGCATACACATCATACATGTTTTTTTTTTGTGTGTGTGGTTTGGTTTTATGTGTTGTGGAGTCGGAAGCAAAATGCAGGATTGGAATTTTGGGATCCTTACACTGTCTTTCACTTGCTCTTCTGGTCTCGGCCTTGTGCAAAGCCCAGGAATGTATAGCCTGAGGAGGAAGGTGCGGTTCGGAACGCTCCCACTGTCCAGTGGTACCTGTTTTTTTTGTGGGTTTAGCTTTTTTTTTTTTTTTTGGTTTCGCTTTGGGCCACCTGGCAGAAAAAGAGCACAAGGAGTCAGTGGGTCAAAACCAATTGGAATAAGCAATGAACAGGTCATCAGGCCATCAGAAGCTCGTGGTGCCTAAGACGAGACTTAAAACTAGGGGAGATGGGGCCCTCTCTGTGGTTGGCCCTAAGCTGTGGAACAATCGTTCGAACTGCTCCCACAGTGGAGTGTTTTAAGTCTCGACTTAAGACACACCTTTTCGTGTTTATTATTATTACTATTATTATTAATTTAATTACTATTATTATTATTATTAATTTTATTTTTTTAATTCTATTTTTTAGTTGTTTTTAAATTATTTTAATTAATCTATTTATTTATTTTACTTTAGATTATTTTAGTACTTTATTGATTTTTTTTTTCTTTTCGATTTTATGTGTATGATAGAAGTGCAGCACTTTGGAAACACTTGTTTATAAAATGTGCTATAGAAATAAACTGGATTGGATTGGATTAGATCAGGCCATCAATGCTTTACATGTCTTAAAAATATTATAAAAGGGTTTTAAGGAAATCTTTCTTTTTTTTATTGGTACAAAAATCTGGAAAAGAAAGCCCAGGCTTTCGGAAGATGAAACCACAAATACAAAAAGAAGAAGGGGGGGCCTAAAATTGAACCCTGTGGAACTCCATAAGACATTGAAGCTGAGCGGGACTCTGAACTACCAAGGCAAGAATGACAAAAGTCAGTTTGGTGTGCGGGTGTTTTTTTTTTTTTTCTATAGAAAAACAAATAAGCTTTTGAACCAGAAGTGAGGAAAATTGATGACCACCATATTATGGTGTGATTGTTAGTTATTAGGCTACTTTCTAAGGGTTAATAGTGAAGGAAGCCAAATGTTTGCTTCAAGCTCAGAAACAGAATAAATTCTTCTATCCGCCTCCACTTCCTTGACTTTCATTGTAATACCAGTGAAAAGAATCTGTCATGAGTTAATGATTCATTGCAAGCAAAAATAATATGTGAACACCTGATGTGCTACGGTGCACTGCAGGTGGTGTTTAATCATTAAAAAAAAAAAAAGGGAGTTGCTCAAGACCGAAATCCTCCTCCTCTTGTTCTCAATGAGTCACTGTAGATTGTGATGTGTGGAGGTTTCATTTAGCTCTGAACGGAATTACCCAAAAAAAGTAGCCGTATGTGTACATTCTTGTCGGGATTGGGTGGCAAAAAGGGGGCGTGTCTGTGAAGCATGACTCCAGCTTGACCTTTACCCAGAGTTCATTCGTCACGCCGACTCTCCCTGTGTTCTCGTCACCTTCGCAACACTTGACTTTATTGAAATTGACGCCGGCGCTGAGAGCATTAGGCCCGGGTCAACGTCGTGCCCCTGCTCAGAACGTGATACTTAACGAGCCCAGCGTGAAGCCCACACAGTGACTCGCAATGTTTACTGAAGGTGCAACTTTACGGTTCTCCAGTAGATCTACCAGGCCACTTCATTAGGTACACTTGTAGGGAAAAAATAGAATCCAGTTAGGCTAATCTAGGTCAAAACTCCCCCTCTGTTCTTATTTGTGAAAACTAGATGTATGGCTCCTGCGCTAAGCCTAATGTAATCTCGCAGGCAGACTTGAAAAATGGCACTTGAGCAGTAAACACAACATTGCTTGTGTACCCTCCCGCGGTAAAGTGAGTGTGCAAGATTTACAATGCTCAGATCCACATGGTGCCATTTTGTTTATGAGTGGATGCGCACGTCATACAAATAAACGTGCTAGTGTGAAAGGGCGGGCTTATTTTTTATTTTCATTTAGATTTATTTTTTGTGTTTCATTTTTGAATGACATTTTTAATATCCGTTTTTGTTCTCACTTTAAGTCATTTATTTATTTATTTATTAACACATTTATTTATTTATTTTAATTTTGGGAGTTTTGATAGTGGCACACATTTGTTTCCGACACTAAATTTGAGAGTGAAAACAGGAATTATTTCAAGAGTAGGTTCATTTTTGATGAACATTATTGAATGTGAACTCCTCTTGAATCCTGCTTTTTATGCCTACAGAAAGTGCCGACTCTAGTTTACATACATATATATATATATATATATATATATATATATATATATATATATATATACATACATATATATATATATATATATATATATATAGTGTGTGAAAAGAACTTGGACCTTGGCCTTTTGTTACCACCCGATGACAAGTGCAGCAGAGCGAGTAGAGTGAAAAAGTGCGAGAGATGCTACAGACGCGCACATTTTCCACTCAATTGAATGGCCTGCTCAGATCATTAAGCTTCCATTCATTAGTGAGGGACACTGGCAGGGGCTCAGCCGCAAGGCAAACATTGAGGGGCCTTTCCGAGGGGGGTGACTGTGGCAATGTAGGTGGTAATAGCCTCTGAATTTCACCTCAGGTGTTGTTAATGATCAACCTATTACCCATAACACAACAAGTTACACTCAATATTTTTAATCAGCGCTTTGGTGGTCGGCGAGCGGCAGAGCCGTAGCTTCGGGACTCAAAACATTATTCGCAATACATTCTTATGTTATACCATTTTATAAAAGCACCAATAAAACAAACATACTAAAATAAGCACTTCTCCTTATTTTAACCCCTCGTAATGTAAATTTCTGAAAAACTGTAAACTAAATCCTTAAAAATCTTTGACCCCCAAAAATGTTTAATAACGATTAGTAAAATTACGAGGTATGCTGTCTTAAACGTTAAATGATGTCAACTACAGTTTTTATTTTTTATTTTTTTTATCAATGGGCAATTCACCGTCTAAGTGCAGCACGTGCTGCCTGGTCAATGAGTTGTGGAATCAAAAACCCTCACCATCTACAGCCAGCAGATGGCAGCATTGTATCTCTTTTCAGTGGTCTCAATGTGTATGAAATTTGATGAAACAGAACGTTTTCAATGATGATGTAGATGATCAAAGTCTTTGTTATATTAATTATTTTTTTATAATGTGTGGCAGTAAAAGAGTTAATCAATTTCTTCACTAATGTATTTGCCACTTTAGAAAGTCGCAAATTTGAGAGTTTCTTTCCTCGGAATAATCCATCCGCCCTCTAAAAAAAATGTATATATTTATATGTGGCCCAAAAAGCAGAAAAATGCAGGTCTGAAGGGGTTAACTTAATAATTAAAAGCTCTACTTAATTAAGTTCTTTGGACCCAAAAAAATGTTCTACATATTCAACATCGTTTATATTATTGGGTCAAACATCGACTTTTTGTGAGCTGTGACTATTATTGGCCCCAAAAGTCATGAGTCTTCTTGATTTGTTTTTATCCTGGACAAGCACTTGAAGTCGTCATGACCTGCCTGGGGGATAAAAGATCATGTGAAGCTGATCAAGAATTTGATGCTAACGTTTGAACGCACAAAAATACGAGACAACACTTTGCTTCATTTCAAAATTGCATGTTTCGAAAATGGAGATGACAAACCAAGCTGGGGGAAGAAAAAGTGGGGCAGAACGGGAACTCCCCAAAACGGGCCAAGCTCAGGCATGCCTTGATGGATTGCTAGTTTTGATGTCGTTCACAACCCACCAAATGACAAAGGGGGATGTGTGACTGGAGTACGCAAAATTCTAGAAGCGGTTTATAACGCCTATAGATGAGTGAGAACACTTTTGGCAATTTTAAAGGATGGAGGATGTTAAACTTGTGCATTTAACAGTTACAGACGATGTCGTCAAGATGAGCAGTTTCATCTTGTCCCGAGTCAAAACATGCTCACACGGGGTGGAGTTTCCTGCTTGAACCACGGGAGAGACAACCAAATGTCACCATGGTTACACTTTTTGATAATCCCCAAATGGGATGCTAACAAGGGGGTGAGGGGTCAAGATGCACTTGGGAACGATGAAAACGATTAAATTAGCAGCGGAGAGAGATAGTTTGCAATTTGTGGACGCTTCTTTCGAAAAAAAAAAAAAAAAGAGAATTTCATGAGGCATTCCCTCGCTTCGCCGCAGCCCAATTCTCTTCTTCAGGAAGCGGCCCCCTTCACTGAATACTCGAGTTGAGTGGCGGGCGGACAAAGACGGCGTAATCAAAGACGGCGCTATCGGTCTTTTTGATCGGCCCTGAGAACAGCTGTTTGCGCAGGCCGCTCCCACTTGTCCACTCAGGCTGGCAAAGTGGAAGCGCAGAATAGAAAAACATTCTTCTGCCCGGGCCAGTGTGCTCTCACGTGAATTCATTCGAAAGCTGAGATTGCAATTTCTGTGGCTCTATTTTGGAGTTATTTTGAGGGAGCAATACATTTACACTGTTAACTCATTCACTCGCCAGCCATTTTCACATTTCGCAATCCCGTTCGCTCCCGGCTGTTTTACTGGATTTTGACTGATTTTGCAAGGCCCACAGAATATTGTGTTCTATTGCTATAAAAGCATGGAACCTATCAAAAGAAAGATTAAAGTCTCTTCTTTCATCAGGAAAAAAAAAGTATGTTTCTATCTGTTTCCATTTTGCAGCAATTAGCATTAGAAGAGAGCTAAGTTTCATCACTTTTCACAAATCTATTTAAAATTGTAAGTAATTGAGCTTTTTTTCTAGATGGCCCTGGTTGATCTCCTTTGCTCTGCTGCCACCTGCTGGCCGTTTGTGTAATAACTACCATTTCTGCAACCGTTCTTTGCAGTTGAGAGGCTGCATCAAAGCCTTCTGTATGCTCTAGCATAAAAAACGTATAAATACGTCTTTGGGACACATTTAAAGAAAAACGTATTTATACGTTATTGGGAGCAAATGAGTTAATAAATTGTACACTGACTACTTTTCATTGCGTCATTTCTTCTCACATATTCACTTCCTGTGTCTGTAAAAGGCCACTGTCCTAATACTTTTGTCCACATTGTGCGGTTCACATAGCGGAAAAAAAATGTACTTCTGGGGATGCCACCCTTGAGACCAAAAAAAAAAAAAAAAAAAAAAGCCAATCTTGACTCACTGCCATCTCTTTTTATCTCAGGTCAGAACCAATGACAGGGATGGGGGTGGGTTAGATAACGAGAGAGTTGCTTGCAGCTCTCCCACTCGGCAGAGAGCCTGACTCCCATTCTCAATCAGATCCGCCTAAACAAGCCCGTGTCGCTTCATTAACGGACACTTGCTTGAAGTTTTCAAATTGCGTTGCAGTTTGCAACGGGGGGCCCATAGGAAGCGATTGTGTGATCCCTCGTAATCACAACATGTAAACATCCTCTGCAGTGGGATTATACAAGCCATTTCTGCCACATAAAGTATTTTCTATGGTACCCGGATGTGTTTATTTACTCAGCTACATAATGTATCAAGAGTCTATTTAAAGTAAGGCATTTATTTACCTTCACTCTCAACTGATTACCAGGTTTGTCATCCATTTTAAACGAGTAAACGCGCAAGTTTCTGCAGGTATCAGCAAATCTAATTTCATGAATTTTAATGTCGTTTTTAACTCATTTGCTCCCAATAACATATGAAAACGTTTTTTTTTGTTTAAAGTGTCCCAAAGACGTATTTATGCGTTTTTTTTGTTTTGTTTTTTTAATGCTAAAGCATACAGGGCTTTGATGCAGCCTCTCAACTGCAAAGAACGGTTGCAGAAATGGTAGTTATTACACAAACGGCCAACAGGTGGCAGCAGAGCAAAGGAGATCAACCAGGGCCATCTAGAAAAAAAGCTCAATTACTTACAATTTTATTTCTGGTGGCTAGTTTCTTAGTACAGTTTAATTTTCACATGTCATGTTTTGGCCCTTCAATGTTTAAAATGCACACTAATGGTCAGATGAAGGAGCACGTAATATGCTTGTGAACCGAGTCAATAACTCAATGTGTGCTTGCATTAGCAAGTAAGTGTCTCAATATTAAGTGTTATTAGAGATTATAGGTTTTTTATATGCATTATGAACAAAAGCATAATATTTTTTAGTATGAGCTCTTTTTTTTTTTTTTTTTTTTTTTTTTTTTTTACAATATCGTGACCTTCATATCATGATATCGTATTGTGATGTTTGGATATCGTTACATCCCTAATACACACACACACATAAATGTCAGTTGGTTACAAATTGTAATCATAAATTGCATAATTTCTGTAGTTAACTCACCATCAAGCGCAAATTAATTGTATGTTATATATTTTCTAAACGTACCATGAAATACTTTTTTTCCGTCAAGATTTTCTTTCATCCTCATTAACATAAAAGTGGACACATATGGTTACTAAATACAAATGTAGTTATATATTTTACTTCATTGATGGAGTCATTTTATAGTAAGTAATTTATAGCTATTTGAAACATTACGTTAGATTTGTGTTGTGGTAATTTTGTGCCACTAGGTGGCATTAGTGTTTTATGTAGGATATTGGTGACAGGCAGAGTACATTTTTCTTTTCAACTTGAGGACTTCCGGCCATTTTGTTCATTGTCAATTACAACCAGTCACCAGTCCGCACAAATACTTTTTTATTTTCTAAATAAAATTTATTATTGATAAATTGTGTTAAAGTGACTATTTTGCAAAATGTTGTATATTTGAACTAAAGCATGAACAATGTTTTTACATTAATTGTATTTACATTTTTGTCGCTAGATGTCTTCAATGATTTTTAATGCCTTAATTTCAGCAAAATCCATTTTATGACTTTCAATGCTTTATAATAACCTGCGAAATTACAGAAGACACAATATGCAAGTGTCTTGATAATAAAATGATGTTTACAAGAGCAGAGGCCACTATAGAGGAAGTATAGGATGTATTTTTCCCTTTAGTCAAGTGCAAGGCATTTATGCATTTATAAAGCCATGAAACAATATGCATACAGTACTTCCCCATAATAACGGTCTCTCTTCCGTATCCCCTCATACGGCGCAATAAAACCCTGGCACAGCATCCCGACCTGCAGACTGTACATTACAGTACAGGACAGCCTGGAGGAGACTCAATTGAAAGTGGAATGCACAAGTCGGTATTTTGAAATAAAATGACAACAAAGGAATGGGAGGACAGACAGAGAGTGAGAGAGAGATTTTGTTCCCCAGCGGAATTTTTGATAACTACTTTATCGTTCAAGGTCCTGTGAAAATGTTTGGTCTGTGTTGTCTTTGGGTCACTTTCACTCTTAAATGTCTACAGTGACGATGCATATGAAATAAGAAATATGTTTGTTGATAAGCAATATGTTTGTTTTTAGTCAGCTGAGCTTTGGTCCCAGGCTGAAACCAGGCCAGCAACGTTACTTAAAACTACTCTACTGAAGGCCTCTCAAGTTGCCCGCATGCTGAACTTTGATTGGCTGTCTTACTGATAAGGAATACAGGACTTCATTAGGATATTTACGAGACTTCACAGGACAGCAGCGGTGGCAAAAACAAAAGGGAAACATTGTTATTTGTGTCAAGTATTCCAAGGGCATGCACGCCTAACAGAACTGGAGCAAAAATTCTATCCATAAAAATGCTCATAGTGTCAGGGAATAATTACAACCATGTTCTTATTAATATTGTGGATGTATTTGGTACTGCATCATGCTGAGAGTGAGAGATATTTTAAATATTTTGGCAATTCCCACAATCATAAAAAATACTGTGAAAGGGAAACCCTTGGATAGTGGACGTAAAATGTCGCATGTTTGGAGTATTCGTACAACTCCATATTTGGTCCATTTGCACCATCTACTGGATATGAATGAATCTGCACTTTAATTTACTGACGAAATAGTCTGTCACAAAACTGTATTTATTTATTTTTCCATTTATTGTTGCTCCTAATCAGTGTAATTTCTATAAATTACTGACTTGTCTGAATGCAATTGAAATATTACATTTAGCAGCAGAGGGTTTGACCATCTTCATTTATATAGAACAAAAATAAAGAATGAAAGATTTCGTTTCGTTTGTATATTGGAATTTGTTTTTGTCCGTGTTGAATTTTTAATAATTCATTCATTTTTTTTCTTCCATTCAAGAATAACAGGAACGAAAAGATTCATTCGTTCAATTACACTTGTGTAGTTGCGCTGCGCTGATCTACCAAAAGAGGGCGCCAGAGTATCAGAAAAGACAGTTGACAATGCAACGCGTAAGTTTGTGGTGGTCTATGGAGAAAGAAAAAAAAAAGTCACATGAAAACAATTAAGAAATTATTAAGAAATGTGTGCATACTGTATTCCATTTTTAGTATTTCATTTAATACATTTAATATTTGATTTAATCTACAGGCAACCAAGAAATTTAGAACTATTACAACATTAAGCAGGGGGCGCTGCAGGTCATAAGCTAAAAATACAACTAAAACAACTCGGAATTAAAATTTTAAATATTATTTGCCCAAATCAATCAACGGTGTATAATCTATCCGGCATTTTATTATTATTTACACGCCTGCACTCCTCCCACCCACACCCTAGAAAAAACAAAAAAAACAAAAAACGAAACACACGCACACCACTTCAGAGGAATTCACCCCGAGGGCTGCATCAGCTGAAGCAACGTTTTTTTTTTGTTTTTTTTTAACTATCGTTGCTATCTCGCTTTTCCTCACCTCTCCAGTTGACTCCTCGGCCTCCCCAAACGCTTTTGAATAACAATTGCATGGCAGCGGGAGCCTTTTCATTTGGATGAATTCAAGTGTGATCTGCAGGCAAAACATTGCATAAAAACATTAAGGAGACGGTCTAGCGATGGGATTAGTCTCTTAAAACAAAAACAACAAGAAGAAAGAAAGCTCCGCGCGAGATTATTACGCACCGGAAAGTTAAGGCAATCAAATATAGTATTAGAGTATAGAAGTAGGCTAATATTGTTGGATGAAGTCCCTAAAAAGCTTCTTGTGTTGTGTTTTCTCACCGCGAACAGGTATAAATGCAAATGCGTCATTAAAAACGCTAATAAAAAAAGTCAAGACGGTGAGGTTTGCGTGCGGGCGCGTTTGGCTTGAAGACAGAGGAGAGAGGGAGGGGGGAGGAGGAGGGGGGGGGGGTGCACCGGAGCCAATGGGAGCGCAGCATCCCGCCCATTTCTCTATAACTTCATGTCACAGGCACCCAGTCGTGCCACAACCAAGTTCTTTTGCAGCTGGAAGACTTTAAAGTGGACTTGCCCTAAAAGAAGCTTTTCTTTTTCCTTCTTTCCATCCACGCGTGGATTTACCCCTGCGAGGGAAACCCCACCACCACCCTACTTGCGGACTTCTGATAAAAAAAAAAAAATTTAAATAAAAAAAACATGAGTACCGAGCAGCTCTACGAGAAGAAAATCGCCGGCATTCTAACCGACCTACCGGGATCTATCGGATCTAAGGACTCGCCGACTCTGCCCGAGTCCTCCGTGACGGACATGGGCTACTACAGCGCGGCTCAGTCGGCCCCTCACGAGTACTACCAGGGCCAAGTGTACGGACAGCCCATCAACTCTTACCACCATCACCACCACCACCAGTTTAACCTGAACGGAATGGGACCTGCTGCCGGAGTGTACGCCGCGAAATCCGAATATCCTTATACGAACGGCTACCGACAGTACGGACATTACAACAGAGATCACCTGCAGGCATCGCCGCCAAGTTCAGGTAAGGAAATGACTTTTTTTTGGTTAATTTGTGCACAACCCCCATGTTCACACTTCTACTTATTAATTTGCATTATCTTATGGAAATGACTTTTTTTTTTTTTATTTGTGCACAACCCCCATGTTCACACTTCTACTTATTAATTTGCTTTATCTTATGGAAATGATTTTTTTTTAATTTGTGCACAACCCCCATGTTCACACTTCTACTTATTAATTTGCATTATCTTATGGAAATGACTTTTTTTTTTTTTATTTGTGCACAACCCCCACGTTCACACTTCTACTTATTAATTTGCATTATCTTATGGAAATGACTTTTTTTTTTAATTTGTGCACAACCCCCATGTTCACACTTCTACTTATTAATTTGCATTATCTTATGGAAAGGATTTTTTTTTTATTTGTGCACAACCCCCATGTTCACACTTCTACTTATTAATTTGCATTATCTTATGGAAATGATTTTTTGTTTATTTGTGCACAACCCCCATGTTCACACTCCTACTTATTAATTTGCATTATCTTATGGAAGGGATTTTTTTTTTATTTGTGCACAACCCCCATGTTCACACTTCTACTTATTAATTTGCATTATCTTATGGAAATGACTTTTTTTTTGTTTATTTGTGCACAACCCCCATGCTCACACTTCTACTTATTAATTTGCATTATCTTATGGAAATGATTTTTTTTTTATTTGTGCACAACCCCCATGTTCACACTTCTACTTATTAATTTGCATTATCTTATGGAAATGACTTTTTTTTTTTTTAATTTGTGCACAACCCCCATGTTCACACTTCTACTTATTAATTTGCATTATCTTATGGAAATGCCTTTTTTTTTTGTTTATTTGTGCACAACCCCCATGCTCACACTTCTACTTATTAATTTGCATTATCTTATGGAAATGATTTTTTTTGTTTATTTGTGCACAACCCCCATGTTCACACTTCTACTTATTAACTCGCATTATCTTATATCAACATCTTTTTAAAAATGTATTTTTATTTGTATAGTAAAAGAGGAGCCCGAGCCGGAGGTCCGAATGGTGAATGGCAAACCCAAAAAAATCCGCAAGCCTCGAACCATCTACTCCAGCTATCAACTCGCTGCTCTGCAGAGACGCTTCCAAAAAGCGCAGTACCTCGCTCTGCCCGAGAGAGCCGAACTCGCGGCCCAATTGGGCCTGACCCAAACACAGGTACGAAAAAAAAACAACATAAAAAAAAAAAAAAAAAAAAAAAAAGACTTAAAAAAAAATCTGGTTCGAGTCTTAAACCTAACTCCGCACAATCCCAGGTCAAGATCTGGTTCCAGAACCGGAGATCCAAGTTCAAGAAGTTGTACAAGAACGGCGAGATGCCGCTCGACCACAGCCCGAACGCCAGCGACTCCATGGCGTGCAACTCGCCGCCCTCCCCCGCCGCTTGGGACAACAGCAGCAACCCCCAGCAGAGCAACACCGCCCCCCTCAGCAGACCTCAGGTGCACCAGCCGCAGCCGGCCCACAGCTCGTCGCCGCCTTACATGGACGATTACAGCAACCACTGGTACCAGCAGGGATCCCACCTACAGCATCCGGGTACCGTGCACCACCCCGTCCCGCCACAGAGCGTGGGAGCTGTTTATTAACAGTGACTCCAAGCCTTTTTTTTTTTTTTTTTTTTTTAACGAGGTCTTCCCAAAAATGACGTTCGGACCGGGAACAAGTCATCCAGACCAGAACTTTTTCAAAGCACATAAGGGATTTGTGATCACTTGTAACGACGTATTTAATGGACATCTGACGTTTTTTTTTTTTTTTTAAATAATTTATCTCCTCTGTCATATTCCCCTTTTTGTAAAAAGATATGCATCGTTATTTTTGTTAGGCAATAATGGAAAAACTTGCGCCGTTATAACAACTCTCATTAATTAAACTCAGGTCATATTTATAAGCATTTGTACAAAGCGTCGAAGGTTGTAAATAGGTGTTTATACAGAACCACTATTATGATCATATTTGTTTGAAACGACTCGATTGTGGTTCTCCATGCAGAAGTCATTTTTTTATATTCATGTAAGTAGCTCACTCGTTGCCTTTCTTGTCCTTTGAATAAAGGTGTTTGTTAATTGCACGTTGTGTGTCCTATTGCTAGTGATTTATTTTTATTTTTTTGTAGTGTAATTGACTCGTAATCATATTTTAGTTGAAAAATATTAAATAAAAAAATACTCAGTTAAAAATGCGTCGATATACTCGTATTTTAATATTTTATTCGTTTGGGTAGGCGTACCTAATGAATTGTCCACCCCATTAAAAAAAATAAAAATAAAAAATACTCGCATGTAAATGTTTGTTTTCATCTATTCTATATCGCATAGTTGCCCTACATTTGAAAGCACAGTTATACAACAATTAAGTCAAATTTGTTCTGTTTTTTTAATTTTTAACTTATTACCTGGTGAGTCAAGTTGCCAATTTAAGTGGTTGTTGACAGCGCCGAACAATGTTGTTGACGTCAGAAAACGCGCTGCCAAAAAAACAAGTTGTGCAGATTGTTGTAGGAGGCGACGCGATTGCAGACATGCTGGAGTCGCGCGCTTGAGTTTTATTGCGTCCACTTATAGTGAGCGTTTGTGTGCATGTCGGTTAACTCTTTCGCATGTTGGAGCAGCCCAACAAGCAAGAGTAGTAAAATGATGGAGAAATAAATGACAAATTTAAAAAAAAAAAAACATCCACACGCAGCACCAGTTGCGCTTGTATTTTGTCAACCCGGAAGTGTTTGTTACGATGTTGAAACGCATCGGAATTCGAAAAAAAATATATATATATATTACATGAATGTTATTATTTCACATAATTATAAACAAGTTAAACAGCACACATTAGCACTGGAGTCGGTTAGTGGATATGTAGGCTTTTATTTGTATATAATAGCCAATGCGCATGCGTCAGGTGGACAGAAAACGCGTTGGGGCCAATTTAATTTTTATAAATGCCTGTGTTGACTGCATTTTATTAACCCCTTATTGAATTTTACCAATATTGATATAATTATAATTATTATTATTATTATTATTATTATTATTATTATTATTATTATTATTATTATCATTAGTGGTACTACTTACATTACTAAATTAAATACATTACGTATTAAAAGTGAATTTCATATTTTCAACATAAATAGCTTACACAAGAACTACTACATAAATTTGCAATTTTTTATTTTTTTATTTTACGAATGTCCAGAATTTCTGATCAATTAAATTCTCTTTATTCAGAAAATGTTTATTTTTTAAATAAATAAATATTTTAAGGTGACCCAAACCTTTTACATACATACATACATATATATATATATATATATATATATATATATATATATATATATATATATTGTTGTTCTTTAAAAATACTGATAAAAAAAGGGCATTTCTGAATGACCCATTTGAATCTGTTAATATCTATTTTGTTTATTTGTTTTTTAAGTCAGAATAATTCATGTCCTATTGTATTGTCACATTATGGGAAATGCAAAGGAGTAAAAAAAATTGGTGCAATGATATTTGTCGTTACATCCAAAAACCTAATTGTCATTCTTTGAAAAACTTGCAGGACTGAAAAATGTCACACTCAGAATTTTATCTTTTGCTTTGCAAAGGTTATATGTTATTAACCTCACTCAAAATTTTGTATTCAGTTGCCTTCATGTTCTGGCGCGTTTGCTAGCAGATGTGAATTATTTGCATTTCGCTATCAATTAATTCTCATCAAGAGGTCATGTGATCTCCCTGAGCAGACCCCCCCCCCCAGCATGTGTGGTCCTCGCCCGCCCATCATCAGTTGAACCATTTGTGCTGAAGACAAACGCGTGTGAGTGTGTGGGCCCTCAAACATTCACGTTATCTCGAAATATGAACAAGTGGAGGCAGCCGTGAAGGTGAACTATTGAACTTGAATGTGATCCTACACAGCAAGGAAAAAAACAAAAAAAACATCACATGGGTCTAAATCGAGGTGGTGCTGAGGCCCCATTGAGGCCTTTACCTCGTCCAGCAGGCAACAGGATGGTGTCAACGCCGGTCTCGGGGGGGGAAACAAAAGCGGGTTGAGGTGGAGGTCGAGAGCTCCTCGGCCGGGCCGACGCGACGACGGAAAGACTTCCAGCAGCTGTCCGGCCCGTAGACCGGGTCTGGACGGAGCCTCGGCTGCTTCGGGATCACGCTAATACTTTTCTGTAAACACAAAAGAAATATATTGGCCAGGAGGGGACAGCTGTGGACTCGTGAACCTTTGTTGAACCCTGGATGGGCTCAGCTGGTCACACAAACTCCACACCAGAACGCGGATTCAAACCCACAACTCAGAATTATGATAACCACTTGGCCACCACCAGCATAAAAAGTCCATATTACATTATAGAAAAGAAAACAAAACAGCATGTAAATTCTGCTAGATTATTTATGTCCATGTCTGGCCTAAAAATCTGTACAGATGTTCGTGTGTGTCTTTAACCGGCTTTCTTCATTGATAGGGACATGCTCATGATAGGATTTCATACAAGTTAATTATTAAAATGATTTAAAAAAAATAAAAAAATAAATACAATAATAAACTGTAATTGCACATCCACTACAGTAGGTGGCAGTGGCGCTCTCACTGCCAGAGAGCGTCCCGAAAGGTGCACTTACAATAATTTTATGGACAAATGATGCTATTTATACTCAGGTCAGAGAGTTGGGGGGGTAATACATAAATGGAAATTTGGATTGAATAATTTAAAAAATCTTATTCCTCTGTTTAAGGAAAAAAATATTACATGATTAATTGATTATTCAAGTAATCATTAGTGCGTAAGTCTTAAATGGACAAATATGCAACTAATATGTGAAACCTTGAATGTAACACCCCTAATATACATATATATAGGTAGATACATATATACATACATACATATATGCACTAGAAGTAGAAGCTGATATTTTTGGGGGGAATCATGCGGGATTCCCATGGGATGAGAGTCAATTTTATCTAATCACAGGATTGGGTAAGGACAGGAGTTCATGGGAGAAGACGAGAACAGGATAATCCTGAGAAGAAAAAAAAAACTCATGCCGATTCTTTTTTTTTTTTTTTTTTTTTTTTTTTTTTATGTAGCTAACCTCCAAAATGAGAACGGTACAGGACACGAGTCATTTTCACAAGAAGCGGGACAGGACAGGATTATTTTCTTTTTTTTTTCTTTTATGTTAGCCCATGTTAGCCCAGGACGAGGACGGGACAGTGTTTTTTTTTTTTTATATATACGTATATACACATATTAATTATAAGGGCTTGGAAAAAGAATCCCGGTTTAGTCGACCACAAAAATGAGCCAAAACTAAAATGAATACCTCGAAACTGTAACAAATCATTTTAAAACCATATTTATGACACCTGAAACCAATGACAGCGATAGAAAGTGAAAGCATGGCATAAGATTTGTGCAGCCATGGGAGAGACGAAAGAACAATCGGCACAACAACAGCCGCACCAACAACGGCACAGTCCCACAATGACAGCAACAACAACCACAAACTGTACTGTTAAATAAAAATTCAGCCTTTTTTTCCCCTGCATAAATCTTGGATTAATCTTGCGGCTGATCTGTATATATGAAAATAATGAATATACTTTTTTGATTGCCGTTTAGCGGGAAATTGTGTTATTTTTGGCATGCCCTTTTACTGCAACACTCTGTGTTTAGGATGTTTCGAATGCTTGTAAGTTATACTTAGCTTTTAGTTGGATATCGTAGGAATTACTCATAAGAATACAGCGCGTTGATCCACATCATAAGTGACTCCGATCCAATCCTTCCGGGAACAAAGCGCGACTCTCCAATCGCATAAATCATCACACTGGAAGGGCGAAGACTTGAGTTGGGGATGCAAAGTAGTGATTATGGTTTGGAGGAAGTCTCCAGAGATGGAGTATAAGTCAACATCGTGTCATCTGCGAGGATGTAAACACAATGGCGTGTTTGCGACGCCTGACGCCTGCCAAACTTGATTCCCGCTTTGAATCTGGGCAAGAAACGTCGCCGTCGTCTCGTCCCGTGGAAGTGAAGTCAACACTCGCTTGAGAGGAAACCAAATTGCTCGCTCATTAGGAGTGTGACGATATATCAGTATCGCGATAAATCGTGATATTTTGTCTCCCGACAGATTATCGATACGCCTACACAAGTATCGCGATATTTGTCGTTAATATTCAGCCACTATAACGGCTCCATTGTTCATTACTTATTGAGCAATTCCTTGGCAGAACACTAGGGGGAGCCCCTCATAAGAGTGGTGGGGAAATGGACGGAAGTCTTGAGGCGAAGAAGACTCATGAGCTTCTTCTTATTATTATTATTATTATTATTATATTTATTTGTATTATTTTTTATTTATATATTATATTATATATATTTATTATATATTATATAATTATATATTATTTTATATATTTACATTCTATTTATGTATTTTTTATTATGAATTATTTTTTTGATTATTTATTTATCTTATTTATTTAATTTTATTCATTTATATTAAATTATTTTATTATTACCGGTAGTTTTTCCGTAGATTATCGTGGATTTAATACCTGACCAATTTATCGATAATCGCGGTATCGTCATATCGAGAGATAATCGTTATGGTGAGCCTTGCATCGCAGATCGTATCACATCGTGAGGCACCCAGAGGTTCCCACCCCTATCGCTCATACGCTCGCATGTCACGTCAGTGCACTTAATGAGGATAATCGCCACACTGCAGAGGCCTGATGATATTTGGCTTCTTTTTTGAGAACGCGCAATCAAAAAGCGAGCAGACGTCGTATCTACTTGGCTTTATTCAAAGCTTTTTGAGTGTCCCCTTGCATGATAATTGCTTTCAAAGATTCACCGGTCCAACTCCACAAGCTATTATTGTAATCTGGAGATGTGAAATTGCCTATAATTTTCCCAGACGTGCCGTCACAATGCTCAACAAGGCGCGTAATCATCATCAATGAGGAAAGGTTGTCGTGCATATATAAAAGAGGGAACTTTCTCCAACGTGACTTCTTCAGCTCTTCTTCTCCTGACTCGACTCGTACAAGACACAAATGGAGCGGCAAAAGAGGTGAGGGTATCCTTGAAGAAATTTCAATGAGGTTAACACATTCACTGCCAGCCCAGCAGAAATGCATCATTTGACGTCTTTTTCCGTCAATGGCAGTGAATGAGTTAAATAAGGGAGCGAAGAGGTATTTTTATGAGGCAAACAGCAATGGAGCATTGTTTATGATGTTATTTTTGGAAACAAGTGCTTACACTTAAAACCTATTGGTTCTTATTATTTTAATGGTTTCAATAGCCAGAAAGTGTGATGATGAACATAACAAACTGCTTGTTTTACAACTTTTGACAGGATTGAGTCAATTTGCACTACTTCTAACACTATTACACACTTTAGGAAATTATTTGAGCTAAACGTCGACAATTTAAGCTTTGCATCATGACTTTAACAGGAATGAGGTTTAAATATTCGCCTAATTGAAAGGAAATTGATAGTAAATTGTTTCTTATAGGCTATACTAATCAATAGTTAAAAGGAGGACCAAAACTGCCAAAATTAAAAATAAATAAATGAATAAACAAATAAACAGATATTAAAAATATTATTAAAAATTTAAATATAAAAAATAAATTTAAATGGAAAGAAAAAAAATAAAAAATAAATATATACACATATAAGTGCTATCAAAGTTAGTGTTAACTCAATTAATGATTAACCGAGTGATTCATAATTGATTAATAAATGTGATTAATAAATAATATTTTTTATGATTAATCATTAATCACAAACAAATATCATATTAGTCATGTATTAACAAATATTAATAATACTATTAATTTTTAACCACAAATTATCCTAAAATTTGACAGCGTATTGTTATATTAAAGGTAGCACATGTTGTGTTTGAGCAAAAAGCATAACTGCATGCATTAAACTAAAACATTTAACACGTGTTTGCATATGACATTCCGAATATTTGTTCTAGTCAAAATATTTGGCTCATTTTTTATTTTATTTTTTCCAGTTTAAATGATGAAAGTATTCACGAATTATATGAGGAGGATGAGAGCGTGTAGTGGATCAAAATATGTGGAAGACATCCTCATCCTGTATATATATATATATATATATATTATATATATATATACATATGTATAAATATAATTTTTTTTAGTGGTTCACTATATGAGGTATAGCTCGTTACGTTGGAACAGAGTTAACACATAGCAGGTGCCCTTCAAATTTGGCGGGAAAAACATGTTGATAAAAGTTTTTTTTCAATTAAGTGAGTGATTAATCAAAATTGAAAAATGGAATAGTTTGATATATATATATATATATATATATATATATATATATATATATATATATATATATTTTGTTTTAGTGGTTCACTATATGAGGTATAGCTCGTATGCATGACGCATTTACGTGAGAACAGGAATAAAAGACTGGATTCATCACAAGTCATAGCAGCAGCTAAGCAATCTTTATGTGTTGAATTCAAAACAATGTTTTATTTGCAGCTCACACGGATTTGTTGCGGGGCTCCGCTCAAATGTCCGCGCGCTCTTGACGCTTGGCGGGACATGTTGCGCATGCGAAGCAGACATCTCCGCAATAATTACAAAGTCCCCACATCTGTTTGCTAGCTTAATACTCGGAGAATGTGCGCCATGGAAAACGCCTCTGTTAATAATCATGCACACGGCGTTGTTCAAAAAGGTCCTCTTCAGTGTCTCGTCTCAACAGAAGTCCCGTCAAACGATGCGCCAAATTAGCGCGTGTAATCCAGCCACAAAACAGACGACTTGCTGAAACGGTTTCACGTCGTGGCGTCGGCGGCAAACAATCCACTCACATCATCTGATGCCTGGACATGGAATCCTGGTGAGGATGCTGGTTGGGGTACCAGTGGCCCAAATTGTAAGTGTTGGGGTACATCGCGCCTGCTGCTGCTGCTGCTGCTGCTGCTGCTGCTGCTGCTTTGTTAGCCTGCATGGACGCGTCCCAAAGTTGGGGCGAGCACGGCGAGGCCGAGCTGGTGCTGCTCAGATGCTCGCCCTCTGGTCCGCTCCCGTGCTTCAGGATTTTTTTGTACTTGGAGCGTTTGTTCTGAAACCAGATTTTCACCTGTAAGGGGGAGGAAATAAACCTGCGTGTTATTGTCCAATCAGCGGTCGAGCTCCACTTACAAAACATTGCGGGAAAATATTCAATCTCACTTAATTGGTTGGAATATTACTGAGTGTTTACTACAAACCAAATAATTTTGATTGAACTGTGGAACATGGGACAGTAAAAAATTAACAACAAAAAAACTCTTGTTGGAGATCATAGAGCTCTACAGTGGAATAATTTAATCACTTTTTGACACGAGCTTTTTTTTTTTTTTTTTTTACCTTCTTTTTTCCATGTAAAAAAAAACTTGTTGGAGATTATAGAGCTCTACAGTGGAATATTTAATGACTTTGACACGAGCTTTTATTTATGTATTTATTTATTTATATTTTTTTTACTGTCTTTTTTTCGATGTAAAAAAAAAAAAACAACTCTTGTTGGAGATTATAGAGCTCTACAGTGGAATAATTTAATGACTTTGACACGAGTTTTTTTATTTATTTATTTATTTATTTATTTAATTAATTTTTTACTGTCTTTTTTCGATGTAAAAAAAAACTCTTGTTGGAGATCATAGAGCTCTACAGTGGAATAATTTAATGACTTTTTGACACGAGCTTTTTTTTTTTTTTTTTTTACATCGGAAAAAAAAGAGCTGCGTCTTAATTAGAAGATTTATAGCCTTGACATTCTTATTCTTACACGTAGGCTAATCAAACTTAATGTTCCTAAAGCAATTTCAAGTAGCGTCCAATTATCACACTTGTAAAAAAAAAACCGGCGGATCTAACGTGTCGCGTAGTTTTTGTTCTTAACTTGTGGTTAAAAAAAAAAAAAAAAAAAGTTAATTAGTGAGCTCCAATTACATTTTTTGAACGTATGAGTGCGTGCAGTCGGCGCGCACCTGAGTCTGCGTGAGTCCCAGTTTGGCCGCCAGGTCTGCGCGCTCCGGCAGGGCCAGGTACTGGGTTTGCTGGAAGCGCTGGTGCAGAGCCTGCAGCTGCAGACTGGAGTAGATGGTGCGAGGCTTCCGGATCTTCTTCCCTTTGCCGTTTAAACGCACGTCCCTGCTTTCCAGTGCGGGGGACTTGTCGTGATCTGCATGGGAAAGCAATCAAGTGTGTTATTATCGTGCAAATAAGTGATCAAGCAAGTTTGAGGCATGTGGCAAAAAAAAAACAAAAAAAAAAACGCTCTGGTGCATGCACATTTACATCCATCTATGTATCCATCTATCTATCCATCCATCTATCTATCTCTACATTTTCCTAACAGTTAATAATAAAGGCTTTGTTTAACTCTGTGTTTGAATTAGCTTAAAAAATGATTGTCTATCTCCACTTTGCTGTTAAAAACAGGTGTCAAACTCAACGCCCATGGGCAAGTTTTGGCATTTTTTTGTGGCCTACTGAAGAGGAAAATGTGTCATGTTTTGCTAACTGTATGATTGATTGGAATTTAGCTTCTTTTGTTTTTAAATAAATTTGACAAGAGTTGAATACGAAAATATTGCCTTGTCACTATTTTCCTTATTTCAAATTCAATGCGTCAAACACTCTAAAAACAATTGGTTGAAAAATGGAGTCAAAAAGGGACCAACCAATTTTTGGGTGGGTTGTTGGGGTAATTGAACCCACATAACTCAAAAGCTTTGTGCAAAGCGACCCAATTTTTGGGTTGTTCATTGAACCCAAAAATCTTGGGTCGGTGGCTGTTTGAGCACATTTGAGTAATTTTTAACTGGACTATTTTTAAAACTAGGGATGGGCGAGTACCGATACGGGTATCGGGCCGATACCAGCCTTTTTTCAAGTACTCGAGTACTCGTGACGCAGACGAGTCCAAGCGACCGATGGCAGAGGGGGAAGACGTCAAGTGAGTCCTCCTTGCCTGTAACTGGTGCTAGCTTGCAACAGTTTTTCACCAAAACTTCACCGGTTTGGAAATACTTCAAAATTGTGAATCTTAAACTAAAAGAGCATTTTTGTGTTTTATTTTGAGCGTTAAGACTATTGAAGAGTGACTGTGCTATTTTTTTTGTTGTTGTCAAAATTAAAGGAAATATATTTGTTTAAAAATATCTTTTAGTGATTTTTTTTTATTTGTCAAAATGTACTACTGGCATCGGCAGTTGGTGTAGGTATCGGTGAGTACTGAGGGTCTAAGTATCGGTATTGATATCGGTCTGAAAAAGTGGTATCGAACATCCCTACTTAAAACTAAAATAAGAAAAATCAAGTATATTTTTAGGTTGTTTGGGGAATTATTTGACCCAAATGTTTGGTTTAAATAAATACCACAGAGAGTTGGGTTGTTTTTGACATAAACTATTTTTAAAGTGTTCACTCTGAAGTAAAAATCAAATCTGAAACTTGGATCAAATGACCCAAGCAGGCTTCTTGACCCAATTTGGGTTATTTTTTGCCCAACAATTTTTAAGCGTTTATTTTTTTAAAACCAATTTGGTTTATTTTTGATCCAAATATTTTTTTTTTGAGTGTTGTTGACTACTGGGTTCATTACTGGTTCTTAAAGCCTCCATTTTCTGCAACCATTTGTTGTGATATCATGCAAAGAATAATGGTTGGTTCTCTTAAAAAAAAAAAAAAAAAAAAAAAAAACACTAAAAATGTTCCCGAAGCCAAATAACTGCATTTCGGTGCAGAACTCTCAGTTTGACACCCATGTATGTATTTATATTAGTGACGATTTGCTCTGATTTGAATGAGTGCAAACACGCGAAAATGTGTGCATCCAACAAGATTTTTTTTTTTTTTTTTTTGCATACCTGTGTGCTCTAATCGTCCGTGCAGGCTCAAACTGCCGCTGCCGGAGCTGCTGCTGCTGCCGTGCTGATAGTTCATGTAAGCTGCAGACTGCGGGTGAGGATTCGACGCGCCGGGGTAGGCGTAGCCCAAAGAGCGGCCATAGGACGCGCCGGCCGGGAACGAGCCGTCGTGCTGCGAATGGCCGGCAGCGTGGAAGCCGTGCACGGGGTAAATGTGAGGCAGCCCCGCGGAGCGCTGCTGGTGAGCCGGTCGCGCGTGCCCGAACTCCAGAAAGGCCGATTTGGACGGGTCGGGGCCATTGAGAGTGTCAGGCATGAGAGCCATGGACATCATTCGAGCGTCCACACAGGGAAGAAGATGGTTTCATGAGTTCGGAGGAGGAGGAGAACTTGTAGAAAATCCACACGAGAAGAGCGAGAAGATCCAAAGTGGATGCGCGCGTCCAGAGCTCCTCGAAAAATCCGATAAAACAAAATAAAAAAATATTCTTTGCAGCTGACAATGCTCATCAAACACCATGCGTGCAGAGCTTCCACACACTGCTCGTCTTCTGCCTTGCAAGCTCCAACCCCCACTTCGCTCCCTCTGATTGGCCTTCAGCCGCAAACTGTCAGTGGCGCTGCATGCATGCAAGCTCATTATAGTTGAGATGCGGCTCTGCACGGGCACGCATGTTGGGACCTCCTTCTATACAACAGCAACACATCTAATCATGTTCATCATGTGCTGACTGACAGACGCGTTTGTTCCAGGCCACAATAACGTCCAAATAGCGCCTCAAGCGCAGTCGCACGACTAATATCATTAGGAGATTTGATTGCCTTTTTCAGATCTTCTTGAATAGAACTTCCGCGGAGGAAATTGCTTTGAAATATTTCAGTGGAATATTTGTACCCATGCACGGGCTTTTTTTAAACAAAATTCGATGTGGAATGGCCGCATGCCTTTTTATTTTTAATCATTTTATTTTATTGCTTTTAAATTTTTTAAATCATTTTGCTGGAGAAGAATATGTCAAACACTAAAATCATTAATAACCAATCGTATGGAATGACAACGTACATTACATCATCTTTTTTTAAAATTGATTTTTATTTTTTAAATCATTTTACTGAAGAGATGTCAAATGCTAACATAAATAATTTAAGCATGATTCCACAAACGAAATCATTTGCATAGCCATAAAAAATGATACATTTTCTGACAATTTTTTATTTTATTTTTTTTTGCATTCGTGGATTTTTCTGCAGTTCAAATAATAAATTTCCCCAATGCACAGCATTTAAAAGAGCAAAATCTTGCGCAAATATAAACATCGTATTTGCACCTCCAGGTTATATAAATATGTAAGTGATTTTTTTTCCCCCACATTTTTTTTACCATTAAAATGTTCCCAAAAACGGGGGAGAAAAAAAAAGACTGAATTCCAAACAAAAATACTCGTGTGCAAATATGTCACTCAAAAAAATCAAAATAACAAAATACACGTGGCCGTGTGCATTGATGTGACTAAATGACATGGTTGATAAAATAAACAATGATGGGAAAAGTGGGTAAAACACGGATGTGGTAAGAGGGTGGAAGAGTGGTGCAAGACTCGGCAAAAAAAAAAAAAAAAAATGCAGACACACAAACGCACACAGGACAAGAGTGAAATTGTGAAAATATAACCTGAGGCTTAAAAAGCGTCATCCTTAAACGCTGCAAAAAATGCACAAGTGGAGGAAAACATGCTGACACACACAAAAAAAAAAACGGTTTCTACTAAACTAAATAGAGCCGTCAAATGTACAGTATAAGATATGTTCGCATTTTAAAGGGCGTTTGGTGGGTTGAGCGTGTTGCTGTCGTGCTGTCCAAACCCATCATTTTGGTCAGGTCCGACTAAACGCCGCCTGCAGCTACACATGCAGTCATCGTGAAGGCCTGCCTGCCTGCCTGCCTGCTGGGGGCTGGACTGCTTCCCGATCCCCACGCAGCCAAAACAGGCCGCCAGAACAAAGCCACAAATGATTATTATTATGGAACAATTTCATTCACAAGTAGAAATTTTCAAGCCCGCAGAAATTGAGTGTGAACACTTGTGATATCCTGTCACTATATGAACTGCGTTGTCAATATAAAAAAAAAAAATGGTGAAATACAAAATGTGAACTCTTAATTTATAAACCAAAAAAAAAAAAACAAGCATCGTGATATTGTGCTTTGACGCCATTATCTTCATCTCTGCCCTGGTTTCACGTCCCCAAACAAGCAACGTTGCAAGCTCATTCCATTCATTTATGTCGTCATAGATGGCCACAGGCATGTGAAACGTTGCTTTAGTGACAATTAAAGAAGAGGTGTTGGTTCAAATTGTTCTGGCTCTTACATCAAAGCAGTTATGCCGGTCAAAAGAAAAACAACAAAGTGTTCTTTTTGGGCGCCACTCTTTTTGTGAGAGACTTCAGCTTCTGGTAAAGAAGGTAAAACAGAACAACATAAGGATTTTTTTTTTTTTTTATAAAAACATTTTTATTAACAAAAAGACATCACTTTAAAAAAAAATAAATAAAAAATTAGCTTAGCTCATCTTATTTTGTTGGGACAAACCAAACCTGACATCTACCAAAAGTATTAAAGTTTGTTAAAGTTGAATTTATAACCTCGCATAATACTCGATAGTCTAAAGATAAGAAAGTAGACCTTGGTTATCACGCTGTCCTACCAAATTATAATAATAATAATAATAATAATAATAAATAGGAAGTTTGCAAACACTGAGCAGTCCTAAGTGACAAACTAGCTTAGCGCTAGCTAGGAGAAGGCTAGCACAACACAACGGGGATGAAGTATTAAAGTTTGTTAAAGTTGAATTTATAACCTCACATAATCTTCTATTTTAGTCTGAGTATAAGAAAATAGACCTTGGTTTTTCACACTGTGCTACCAACAAACAAAAAAAAAAGTTTGAAAAGACCAGTCCTAAGTGACGAACTAGCTTAGCGCTAGCTAGGACGAGGCTAGCACAACACAAAGTGGATGGATTTAAAATGGGACCAAAGAGGACATAAAATCCTGAGTTCAATGGAGAACTTGTACTTCAATTTGTGCTCCTTCTTGTATTTGGTCCCACAAATTAACATTGTGTCAACAGCATGCTTATTTAGGCAAAAATGTGCCCAAAGACAAAATTTGTAGGACAAGTGAAAACACCTTTGTCTCCTCCAATGAAAAGATGAGAAGCAAAGAAAGGAGAAACTGGTACTTTAATAAAAAGTCCAGAGAAAATGGCACCAAAGACATTAAGAAAATTCAGAGGCAGCTTTTAGTCTCCCATACTGAAGACAACCCATCGCATGAGAGGTGTATATGCACACTCACATAAACACACACAAACACACAAGGAGGACGGGAGGCCCTGCCAGGCTTGTAATTACGTCGGTACAAGGAGCCAAGAACAAAGGCGAGCCCTGCAGTCATGGGGCAAAGGGATGGGTCCGCGCCATGTCTCTTAATACAAACATTTTCAAAACATTCAACGTTCTCCAACGCAGCCCAGACTCGGCGGCGTCTCCTACACGTCGCACACAACCCGGTCGGTTCTAGGCGTGTTCAACACAGGTGCGTGTCCTCGACGTGCACTCATACACACACACACACCAGTCAAGTTCGTCCGTCATGAGGCCGTGACGCAGATTGACAACATTCTTTGCGGCTAAAACCAAAGAGCGCATTCCCGAGCAACTGCAGTATAGCTGTGATCTTCGAGCCGGCCTCGGTTTTGGGGGCACGATCACGCTATTGACAGGTCGCGTGTCCCCGATGACATGCAGGGATGTATTATCACAGGTAGCGCTCATTGCGAGATGGTCGCAAACAGGAGACCCACGTGGACCCATTTCAGCGTGAGGTTTCGAAATGAATGTGGACACAAATGATTTGTCGACAGGTTTTGAGAAACTGAACACAAAACGTAGGCTGCATTCTCAAATAGGAGTAGAGCAAGAAGGATCCATTACAGAAGATGAGGCCAATCACAATCCTGAGCCAGTATTTTCAACAAAACTGTCTGGATATAAACCAAATCATGTTCCCGCAGTTTTTCCAACAACAGTCGAGAAGAACAAGTGTCTCCTATACAGGGTATTCCAAAAAATGTACTCGTTGACTGCCTACAATTTATCAAGAACAAGTCCTAAAGTGCTACTGGAAGTACAAAAATGTAACGTAAGTGTAGACACTTCAGAGGACGTGACGAACCAACCATTGCTCACGTTGGTGAGTTTGAGGGAGATGGAACTGTGAAAGATGTCCATAAGCTATGTTCCAGAAGTCTTCGGACAGTCACAAGAGAAGAACTGGTGGAAATGCTTCTCTAATCCCCAAAGAAATCCTTACGAGAACCGGATTGTGAGATGGAATACCAAAGATTTGGGCAAGATTAAATGCAGAGAGTCGACTCCAGTCACTGGAGGGCTTCAGGGAGATGGGACTGTGCAAGATGTCCATAAGCAATGTTCCACAAGACTTCGGACATTCACAAAAGAGAACTGATGGAAATGCTCTTCCAATCCACAAAGAAATACTTACGGGAACCAGGTTGTGAGATGGAATCCCAAAGATTTAGGCAAGAGTCAATGCCAAAGACTCAAATCGACTCTAGTCACTGGAGGGTTTCAGGAAGATGGAGCTGTGCAAGATGTCCATAAGCTATGTTCCACAAGACTTCGGACATTCACAAGAGAAGAACTGGTGGAAATGCTCTTCCAATCCACAAAGGAATCCTGACGGGAACCGGGTTGTGAGATGGAATCCCAAAGATTTAGGCAAGAGTCAATACCAGAGACTCCAGGCGACTCCAGTCGCTGTTTTGATGACTTGACAAAGACTCGACTCGATCTTGGGAGTTAAAGCCTCGGGACTTGACTGGAGACCAGATGTGTAAGATTTTGATCATCATCAACCTGAAGTCAAAGCTTTATCACTCTGAAATATCCACTCAGTTTTTATTGATGCTGAGTTCAAGTGCAGGCCGTCGGATAGACTATCCCTGATTTTGCGTGGACGCCTGCTCTAGGAGTTCTCCTTAGTGGTGGTAGCAGCAGGCTGGAACAAAAGAGAACAAGGAAGTGTATCGTGGCTTTTAGGACACCCTGCACATATTGCCCAATATTATTAGACCTTTTTGGTGTTCTCTCTTTAGGAAAACAAGACACTGTATCAGATAACTGATGCGGGTATTAAGGCGACTTCACTTGGGACTTTCCCAAGACAAAATTACTTGGGACTTGCTTGAGACTTGAAGGTTAAGAAGACTGAAGACTTACTTGCAACTTGGTCCCATCTCCGTGGCTGATGGATACAGTATGTGCTGAGCTTTTTTTTTTTCCAAGTTCATACTGTGCCCCCCTTTAAAAGGTCAGATCTTGAGTCTTGAGTCACCATTTTTAATGAAGAGGACAAACATCAGCCAGCATCAAACCTGGTGTCCGGGAGAGAAGACCAAGAACACATTCCCAAGAAAGAGACTTGACATGTCTGGCCAAAATGACGTCTTCATGGACCAGGACTAGATCGCGGGTCCTAATGTAGCCAATCTCGACATGGCGCGAGTCGAGAAACTGCCATTGAAGCAAAGGTTTGCCATTCATAGTTCCGCATCTTCGGATAAAGGAAAGCCAAGTTCGATTCCTCCATGACGATGTCTCACCTTTCTTGACGAGCATCTGCATTTCAGTGTTTGGCTTACACGATTAAGACTTTGTCTGTGGTCTAAAGGGTTTTTCTGTCGTCGTGCATCAACAAAGCCAATGCAAACAATAGGATTTTTCTCTTGACTGTTTTGCGCCTCAGGAAAGGGGAGGAAAAAGAAAGAGGAGGTGGCAGAGGATGATTGAGCAAATCTTTCCTCCAGGCACCCCGTCAGAAAGGAAGCTTAATTTGCGCAGCGCCAGTTTGTCATTCCTCAAGTTTGCCCGTGTGCTGATCGTGTGTGCGTTGGCAGCCTAACAAGAGCCGGCAGAATTCCGGCATGTCACATGATCGCGTGGGAAGATGAGATTAAATGTTTACGCAGCGAAAACACACCTGTTTAGGTGTTTAGAATAAAAAATGATCCTCATTAGATGCATTTCAGATGGAACGGACTAAAATGCAAAAAAAAAAAAGTGGAATTATTTTTGTTATGTTTTTTAAATGAAGGACTTCTTAGTTCATTGTTATCTTTATGACGGGGCCCAACTTGAACAGAATTTCAAAAAAAAAAAAAAAAGAACAGAATTTTGAATTTGAAGGAATTATTTGACTAACATTGGAATAATTGGTTTGCTTGTGACTTTTTTTCACCCTTTTTTTGTATTTCTATCAAAATGTTACATCAGCCTGCCAAAATTTATCTTATAATAATGTGGCATATTTGCATGTAAGTGTTCATCAATATGCAACATCCCTTTTTTTTAAAAAAAATAAAAAAATAAGATAATATTTATGTATTCATTAATTTTCCAAGAAATTATGATAATTCTTACTGGAAGTGTTGTTCGCTCATGGAAATAGCTCATTTGTTGTCACGGTGTCATGTTTGACTTCTTAATGTTATTCATGCTCTTAAAAAAAAAATAAAAAAAAATTGTTTTATTTCAAATTTAAAAAAAAACAACAACAAAAAACAAGCTATTATATTTATTGAAGCAATGTTCAATTAGGCATTTATATGGCTCAAGTTTAAGTCTAGTTACATATTTGACATTTTGTCAGGATTTAAAAAAAAAAAGGACACTTTAGAGTCCTTGGTTAGAACTGATTCCTTTAAAAAAAAAAAAAAAAAAAAAAGTAAAATCCTATACTTTAAATGATTCGCTTACATAATGACTGCCAGACAGCATCGTCACCCGGTGTCAACTTTTAATTGATTAGTTGAATGGAATTTCCTCTGGAATCAATTAAGCAAATAAGCTTGTGCAATAATGAGCGTAGTAGTGTCACATGATCACGTGTGCTTTAAATAGCGACAATTAAAGAAATTGCATTGCTTCCACTTTGCATGTTTGCTTGGTGCCAGTACTGACTATGGGGAGTTTATTTACAATACAGTTCGCAAGGCCAAGCTGACGGACAGTAGTGGTAGTGTTTTGTGTTACTGCTTGCTGGAGTGTAGCTGCACTAATAGCACCGCCTCATGCATGCATGCTCCACATCTGGAACAGAGAAGCCAGTCTGGGTCCACGCTGGGTGTTTACAGCTCTGTTTTTTTTTTTGTTTTCTTTCACGCTCCTCACAAAATCTTGCCAAAGCACACATTCCAGATTCACCAGCTCAACATGGGGAGTTGGGGATATATACTATGTTTTTCCATTGTAAATCCTGGTCACAATGCCAAGGGAGGTGGGCAAAAAACAAAAGCTGGCACGCATCATTTCCAAGAGGGGGGTGAGAGGTAAGTAGAACTGTGACCGAGACTCCTGCTTGCTGTAAGGCAGGGGTGTCAAACTCATATTAGCTCAGGGGCCACATGGAGGAAAATATATCACCAAGTGGGCTGAATCAGTAAAATAATTGTATATAACATAAAAAATATTGCCGTCAACTCCACGCAGATTTTCGCTATTTGTGGGCCAGCCCTAAATTACCGAGCTCACCTGTAATCTATTGTACAAAAAAAAGTAACACGAATGCCTGTATGAGTTCCGGATGTCTTAAATCGACCTGTTTTGCATATATATTGTTCCCAGAATGCAATGTATGGCGCAGTTAATGAAGTTATAAGGACGTTAATTCTTGTCATATGTATTTTTTGTTACCAGTAATTGAATTTGTGTCATATTTACACGTTTGTCGGTCTATGATTTATTTTATTTTTTTTAATTTGAGGAAATATTTAAACAAACCGTACCTTTAGGTTGTGTATGCTTGTGAAATTCCAAATTTATGTTTTGATTGTGGCCGTCTGATTTATTGGTCTGGCATTACATTTTTTGTTTTTGTTTTGTTTTTTACTTTACAAAATCATCTTGCGGGCCTGATCCGGCCCACCGGCCTTATGTTTGACACCCCTGCTGTAAGGCAGGTGGTGGGTGGCATAAGAGGTCAGGTAAGGTCGTTATCGTCATGTGACATATTGGTGAGAGGAGAAAAATGTGTATTGAAAATAAGTCAATCAAATAAGTCGGATAATATTCCATATCACATTTAACAAACGGCAGACGTTTTTTCATGTAAAGCAGGAAGACGTTCTCGGGCTCGGTCATTCATTTCCATACGTTGACAGATGGAGGTGGAAATAGCGAAGCAAGCGGACAATGATTTCCCCCGGGGAGTCCCACATGCAACCGCAGAAACAATTGAAACACGACTATCGGTCCCGCCAACGGACCGGTTTACCAGGTCCAAGGATTATCCTTCTGAAGTTACCCGCCCCCCCGGGTAACGTGAACCCCCCTTTGTGGTCCGACGGCCAACAATGTGCGAGATCGGCGTCGGTTTGAAATGCCAGAGGTGACGAGGATGACAAGTGGAGGAGGAAGGGGACATCTGCCGGGCCTCGTGGACAAGTGACGGTTGTGAGGAACGGAGGGTAAACCACGTTCCGACTATGTCATATTCAAATTGGGAAATGTAAAAACAAGTAGAGAGAGAGCTCTCAAATATGAAAATTCATTTAAATTGGTTTAATGTAGAGCAAGGGTGAGGAATTTACAAACAGTGGCCGATAATATACAGCTTGAGGGCATTTGATCCGCCCGCCATGCAAAAGCCTCAACATGTGTAAAGCAAATGCATGTAATTAAGTAATATCACGCGAGAGGGAGTCGTAAAGATCAAGCCACGCTACAACAAACATTTAGTAGTTAAAAGTAATAAGCGACGACAAGTTATCATGTGTTTGTATTATCAGTTATTCAGCTCAGCCAATGCAAATCCATTAGTGCAACCAATGAAATACAAATCTGTCAATCGTTGCTTTTATTATTAGTAGTAGTAGTATTCAGCTGGCCACCAACCATCTGTTAACTGCTGTTTCACTCAACTGGTGGATGTATCGCAGCATCTGAAGGCTTTTCGCTAGTTAGCTATCTGGTGCGCTAGTTAGCTAGCGGATACCTTAACAGTGTGTTTTTGGATGTTATTTTCTTCAACATTTCACATTTTTGCTATATTTATGTTTATCTACAAGTTACCCAAACTGTGTGCTGTTTTGAAATTAAATACAACTCTACTTCAGCCGTGTGTCTAGTTTGACATATAGCTAAAAGAAAAAACAAAACAAAACAAAACAGTTAATCGGGATAAGGTTTAGTTCCATGTATTGTCTTGATCACCGCTAGAGCCAACCTTTGTTTTCTGGGCCATCGAGCCTTCTATATGCTTTAAGCAACATTTTCAGAAAAAAAACGTGTCACTACTTTTTTTTTTTTTAGCTAGTTTATGTGCTCCAAGTTGTAAATTACACTTTTTTTTTGCATGCTTGTTCACGCCCGTCCATGAAAGCTGATGAAATCTGTGGCGTAACCCACACAGATGTCACTGCCTTGGTGAAGTCACATCTCTGTCTTTCCCCTCTTCGATGGGAACAAGTTGAGGGGATCAAGTTCAGCTGCTGACAACAAGCCTTGCTTCTGACAAGTGTTAAGTTCCGTTGTAACGTACAATGTGACACAAAAGCTGAGCAACACGCAAACTCGACTTCACGGCCGATCGAATGTCAACTTTCATAGACAAACACAACAAGCAGAATTGTCTGAAGTGTCTGAATTGTGTTTAATTTTTTTTTGTTTTTTTGTACTCAATAATTTTATCAAGTTAGCAGTCAGTTTTCCCAATACAAAAACATGTCTTAAATCATTTGGGGTTTTAAAAATGTGCCTTCGATGTTCAGAAGCTCAAACTTGACTAAAACAAAAATGTCAACAACATAAACAAGTGCATAAGCTACAAACCACCAAGTTAGCCGCCACTTAAGGTTTGCTCTCTTGACCCCGACTTCGTCATGCACCTTTTGCTGCAGCGCTTCAGGTGTTTAACCTTGTCCTATTAAAGCATTTGTCACTGGAGGGCGAGACGACCGGGGCCAGGATGGGCCGGCGGGGTTTCAAACGCGGGCGGCCTTGCACTGCTGCATCATCGGCCTGTCAGTGTTTGTCTGACGCCTGCCAAGCAACATCAAAAGCTCCGCAGACATGTTCGTCACTTCAGAACCGCAACGCCCTCCCCGTGGCTCTCGCAGGTTCTCTTTAAAAGCTTCACACTGAGCCGGCAAACACGAAATCAACAATGTGACCGATTTGAGATTTAATGAAGAACACTTCTTTACACGTGTAGCTTTGCGTGTACAGCTGACGCATCACGCCAGCCCTCTTGTCAAGGCGCGGAGACGGCCTGAGTCTGAGCAAGCCTATTCTGAGAAAGGCACAGCCTCCCGTCAGCTCGGGGCCAAGATTGATGGCCAGGAAGGAGCTACCTGAGGCAGAGATCAAAGTCAGACAGGATACATACGCCTCGGCATTTAACTCTTTCATCTCCAACCTTTTCTACACGAGTCACGACCCCTCACCTGCCTAAATGCTTGACCTCCGAATGATGAATGGTGAAGCCGATTGGGCTATCAAAAGAAGATTTTGCGTGCAGAGAAAAAAAAATAAAAATCCAAGTATAAATACCTCTGCCAAGGCTTAACATCACGCCTTTGAAGACGCTCCAGACAATACTGCTACACTCCAGTCCTGCAGGTGGCAGTAGTGTGTTGATGGTCATAATTTTATTTTCACCAAATTTAATACTGTACATTATTGCTCTTTTCAGATTTTAGTAAAATATGGATAGTTGGAATTAATGAAAAAAAATAATAATAAAAAAAGGAAATTTAGATAATACATAACAGGGAATATGGATCTCATAAAAAGCACTCATCTATCATTTCATTTTCTATTCTGCTTATATATGGCATTTCTAAATATCGACTCCTTCTTAAAATAATTGCCTAAGTCATTTTTTCACCCAGATTTTTCAGGAAACGCAAAAAAAACAACAACAACAAAACAAAAAAAAACAACATTTGCATCATGGGGAAATGATTTGGGCAAAATATATATATATATTTTTTTTTGCAAAAAAATGACTATTATTTTTATTATATTACAAAAAGACTTGAAATTGGTAAAATTACACCACTTAAAAAGACTTATTTTTATTATATTATTTTTAGATTGTTATTATTATTATTCGAAGACTTTTTAAAAGGGTGACAAATCAATATATTACTATTAAAGGAACACTTTTTAACATTCTGCAAAGTTTAGACATTAATATACTATGCTGGAATATATTTTCAAAACTGTACTTGACATCCAAGATAAATAAAATACTTATAAAATATTAATAATATATTATAAAATATTTGTACAAACAGTACTACATGTGTAATTTATTTGTATTGTACGTAAAAGTTAAATACAACTGAAATGTAGGCTACTTAAATATGCACTGTTGGTTGACAAAAAAAAAAAAAAAAGTTTAGGATTTTAAAATTCTGCACAGTTTGAATTCAATTAAATTCAGTAATTCTTTTGCAAACTAGTTGTGCAGGGGCGTGTAAAATGTGGGGGGAGGGGCAATCATCCACCAAAGGGGGGCGGTGTTTTTTTAAAAACATTTTTATTTTAAATCATCCAAGCCCCAATGAGAACACGTCATAGCATTGTGTAGTTCTCCCTCTTCACTAAAACAAGGATGGAAAAAAACTTTGGTGCTCCTCAGCGTGGGGTTTTGCTCGCCGAGGAGGCTTAGCAGTGGAGGGCTATTTGCATTCCAGCAGTGAGAGTGAGGACAATTAAGCCATTTCCCCTCCAATCTATCTCCCTCCAGCCAGGCAGCCATCCAGGCAGCCCAGTACATCAAATGGGAAGCGCAGCTGCTCGGCCCATGTGTGCCAGGCTGCGAGACGGCGGAGAGGAGAAGATTGGGGTTAAAACCCTCCTGGCCCTCAGATTGGCTCCATACCTGAGTCAAAGTGCAGATGAATGGACAGCTGTTGCCAAGTCAAGAAGGGAAACGGAGCTTCGAACCCCATCTGTGAACGGCGCCCACTTCTGGCTTGCGGTTTAATTTTTGAGCAAGGAGCAAGAATTTTGCATCCAGCATCATAAAACTGGTTTCAATTTACCACCACAGGCGCTCTGAACTTCGCCACTCCAAAATCAATTAGCCAAATCGCGTTTCACAACAGTAGCTCAGTTGTGCCTTCAACTGGTCAGGCTCCTCAGGTGTCAAAGAGGTGCGAGCGGCTTTAAATTGTGTGGGATTAGACCAGAGGTGTCCAAACCACGGCCCGGGGGCCATTTGCGGCCCGCCGTCCATTTTTCAGTGGCCCGCGACATATGCTAAAAATGGCATTTGACTCAGTTCAATTAAAATAAAAACAAAAATGTTTGGAGATGGTCAAAGTAAGAAAGGAGGGTATCAAAAAACAGGTGCCATTAAAGCTTATTTTAGTTAACTAAAACAAATGAAAAAACTAAAACTAAAATTCAAAAAACAATATTGTTACCGAAATAAAATAAAAACGAAAATGCTTTTTTAAAAAATGAAAACTAACTGAAACTACATTTTATGTTTAGTAATAAATGTAATTAATTTAATGCATGAGCCTTTGGGGATGATTTTAAATGTGATTTTTAGCACATTTATTTTGATATAAACTGGAATAATGACGTTTGAAAGTATGTCACACAGAAGTGAAGTCATCTAGCAGCAGCCAATAGAAAAGCACCAAAAGATGACCTTGTGTCCATGGTGTTTTTTAAATATTGCGCACAAGTAATACACATTAAAAAAAACAAACTAATACTAATCCTGAAACTAAAAAATTAAACTAAAACTAAGGATTTTTTTAAAGAACTAAACTAATAAAAACTATAAAAACTAAAAATGAAAAATTCCAAAACTATAATAACCCGACTGCCATATTACAAATAAATTGGTTTATATACTGCAGCATTTTTCTAAATATGCAAAAGCACAAATAAATTATTTGTACAATTTTTCGGACTAAACACAATTTCTCTTCATAACATTATGTGGCCCTTGCGTCCTTCTGATTTTCTGTATGTGGCCCTCAAATTAAAAAGTTTGGACACCGCTGGATTAGACCAAACAAAAAGTCATAGTCACGCTTGTGGAGCTCACTACTCAAACCCACTAATAGAGAAAAAACTTTGGTTCAAATGGCAGGTGCTCAAAACTTAATCTACCATCTCATGGGCCGGTATCACTTTCAACCGTACCCGGCAGCGGAAAGTGTCCTGAACTTGGACATCATCACAGACACATCTTTGTAACAAGGACCTCCATCTTTGCTACCCCCCCCTCACAGAGACCAGGTGATCAATCATTTACATGCGTAATTAGGAACGGGTGTCAAAACAGAAAATGTACACGCACTCACGGGCTGACGTCAGACTTGGCAAAGAACGAAAAACTGTGAGAGAAAAAGAGAGACAATAAGGCGGCGATATTTGTTTTGCCACCCACAGGTTGAAGCGCTTCTTAAACTATTGCGTCGGGTGAGCGTGCTTCAAACTAATCTGCCGTGTTACAAACATGTCACCAAAGAATAACAACTACGAAACTTGGCCCCGGAGATGAAACGATGTTCAGTCAAACCGAGCCGTCTTTATTCAGGCTTTACAATCTTAGAAAGCCGTGTAGCAAAAAAACAAAAACAAAAACAAACTTTCTTAAAGCGCTATCAGAATACCAAGATAAAACAACGCGTGCCAAGTAAAGCTCATCACTTCACAAATACTTTCAACCGCACGGGTCAAGCGACTTTTTGTTTTCCTCAAGTGGTTCAATGGCCTCCTGAGGTCATAACAAAGGATTACAAAAGCAAAAACAAACACAGTGGAAGGACTTGCTTTGAATACTCTTGATGAAAGGACTCTTATGAATTCAATCTGATTCCAGCAGCATTAAAGATCTTGACGAGCTGTTCGTCAGTCGACTAGAACACGAGAAAAAGAGCATTTGTTGACTTTCCTGTGTCAATCCTTAGAAATTGTTTACAGTATTTGTGCTACTCTTTATCACAGCCAGATTAAGTGTATTTTCCTACAAAAAAAAAGAAGAAAGTTTAATGTCCTACTTTAGTCATGTCCTCGGCTTCTCATTTGGAAACGAGCAGTCGTGTCAAACATACGGCACACGGGCCAAAATCAGCCCATCAGTGGGTCCACTTTGGTCGGTGAGGACAGAGCACAAAACCGTATTTTTTTTTTTTACAAAAATGAACCGTTACTGCACACCGACACCGCCTCAGGATTTGATGCAAAAAATGTTGCGCTCATTTTTGTAAGATAATAAAAGGACATATTTTCAGAATTATTTTTGCACCAAAAAACAAAACAAAAAACAAAACAGGAAATATTTTGAGCTGCCGTAAGTTTATTCAATATATTTTGTATGTTAAATGATATTTCAACTATGACAGTAAGGAATGTAAACTTGGCACGGTCCTGTTACCTATTTCTTTGGCTGTTTATTTTTTGTTAAGTTTCTGTAATTAGTAATAGAGTAAATATGATATTTATGCCATTTATGCTAATTTAATTTAATTTAATTTAATTTAATATACTATTTATGCTATTTATGCTCATTTTTGTAAGATAATAAAAGGACATATTTTCAGAATTATTTTTGCACCAAAAAAAAAAAAAACAGAAAATATTTTGAGCTGCCGTAAGTTTACTTAATATATTTTGCACATTAAGTGATATTTCAACTATGACAGAAAGGAATATAACCTTGGCACAGTCTTGTTTCCTATTTCTTTGGCTGTTTATTTAATTTTTGTTAAATTTCTGTAATTAGTAATAGAGTAAATATGCTATTTATGCAATTTATGCTCATTTAATTTAATTTAATTTAATATGCTATTTATGCTCATTTTTGTAAGATAATAAAAGGACATATTTTCAGAATTATTTTTGCACCAAAAAAAAAAAAAAAAAAAAAAAAAACAGGAAATATTTTGAGCTGCCGTAAGTTTACTTAATATATTTTGCATATTAAGTGATATTTCAACTATGACAGAAAGGAATATAACCTTGGCACAGTCTTGTTTCCTATTTCTTTGGCTGTTTATTTAATTTTTGTTAAATTTCTGTAATTAGTAATAGAGTAAATATGCTATTAGCACAAATGCCACGTGGCTGTATTTCATGCACATCCTATTTTTTCTACGCTAAAAACTCACTTTCGTTACTCAAATTAGTTTCAAACAATGACAAAATCAAGTTACCTGGATGGGCTAATACACATTTTTAGTACAGTGCTATAACGGAGTTCACTTTTTGCAGCTTCACTGTTTCACAGATTTTTGTGTGTGCAATTTTGCATGCATTTTTTATTTATTTATTTTACAATAATGTTTATACAATTTATGAAAGTTTGAACATTGCTTAAACAAGAGAAAAATACAAGAAGCTTCCCAGATCTTAAAGGATGCTTTTCCCGCGTGTTTAAAGATGGGCACGGGAATGCAAAAATAGCAGTGCCCAATAATCCGGCTGTCACCTGAGGGGGATAGGTGTGGTGCTGCAGGCTTGAATGAGGGGATATGTGCAGGCTACCGTGACTTATGTGGACTCATCCAGCCGCCACCTCAGTGCCCCGGGGTGGGTGGGGGGGTGGGGGGGTGGGGTGGGGGGGGGGGGGGGGGTTGAGTGGGTGTTTAAAGGAGCCTGTCTGGGATGCGAGTTTAGAGTTTCTCGATGCAGTGTGGCTGAGCTTTGAAGAGGCAACTCTGCTAATGAATTGGTGTATTGTCTCCTCCAAGGGAGAAGACGCCTCTGGGTGGGACATCACATCAAAGGCTCCTATTTTATTACTTATAGCGTCAGTTCAGGTATGCGAGTGGACGCAGTAGAGTGCAAAAGAATGACCCTTAACACATTCATTGCCAGACCAGCAAAAAATGCATCATTTGACGTCTTTTTTCCGTCAATGGCAGTGAATGAGTTAAAAAGGACTTAAGATGGGACTAAATCAATTAGTTGGATGGGTTATTACCTGAGTTCATATTTAGAATAAGTAGAATTAACTGAACATAAATTGGTTGTGATGTACACTCTTTATGGAGCTTATTAACGCGTGGGGTGCGCAACGATTCAAGAACGGTTCGATTTGAAAGTGGAACGATTCAATTTTGTTCGACTCAGTGGGTCATTTTACATGTAGTTGAAAGAAAAAAAATGAATATGTATCTTGATCAATTTCAAAGTGGTACGATTCAATTCAATTCAATTTGATGCGATGCACTTGCATCTTTTACACACAAAAAAATTAATTTTCCGGTTCAAACCGGTTCCAAACCTACAAACATTTCTGATCGCTACTGTAGATATTTAGAATCTAGTGGCTCAAACTGAACGTTAACGACAGATTTTTAATCTGCAGCAAATCACAGATGAATTAAATGGTTACACACATTTAAAATACTCCATGCGCTGGATTGCTTTCCGGTGGGAACGCTGGCTCTCCCTTCTGCTTCTCACCAGCTGAGAACGCTGCTCAGTCATCCAGCCGTAATGTTCTAATTGTCATGTTCCTCTGCTCCTCGTCAGCCACAATGCACATATGGCAGCTTAGGTGAGGGGTGAATCGGAGCCCCGGCAAACTGGGAGGGTGGAAGATTATTTCCACACCTGTTGCTCTCACCTTGCTACTCTGGCCGGCTGTCCTGTGCCACAGTTAAACGCGTTTTGGTGGGAAGTTTGGGGTCAACTTTGTACACTCCTGCACGAGCAAAACTCTTAATGCCAACATTTCTATAAATGTCAAGATCCCCAGGTCTTAATTAGCCTTGATGACTCACCTAAGGGGAGCTTATGTTCAAATAAACCGTTGTCATTTTTTGCCAGGGAGGCAAAATAATTGATTTGAGGGCCCTGAACCACAAAGCAATTACTGATCACTTATTTCTGTTTGTACCACAGCACGGTTTTCAATAAAACAAGGAGAAGGGAAAACACAAGTGTACCTTTTGGGATCATGTCTCCTTCAGGGAAAATCAAACTGGATTAAGCTTGGCCGTTGTAGCCATGGTCACATTGGGGTACTAGCAGATGGGACAATAACCTTCTAACACGACTCAACTTTATTTATAAAATGGCTTTAAGAACAGGCATTGCTGTATAAAAAGTGCTGTACATGAAATGGTTGAAAAAAAATCGGTTGTGCAGTAAAGAAGAAGGTAACAGAACAAAAACAAAGCAAACATTTTGAAGTGTGTAAATTTTACATCAGTAAATTAATAAGAAGTAGGCGAGTGAATAAATAAATAAATGCATAGATAAATAAGTAGATTAAAGGTCAAACATCAAATTCATACACACCACAAAACACCAAAAACAAGTTTCATGGTGCGCCAAAAGCCAAAGAAAACGGATGTGTTTTAAGACGTGTTTTAAAAGAGGATAAAGATTGCCTAATATTTTGTGGAAGGTCGTTCCAAAGGGAGGGACCGGCAACAGCAAAGATTCGATCTCCTCTAAGCCTCCGCTTTGCCCTCGGTACCTCCAATTGAGTCTGGTCTGCTGACCTGACGCACCGGGCAGGAGCGTAGGGGTGCAAGACCATTTAGAGATTTGAAAACAAATAGAAGAATTTTAAAGTGGACTCTAAATTTCACGGCCAGCCAGTGAAGAGAGGCCAGAATAGGGGTTATGTGTTCCCTCTTACGGGCACCAGTAAGGAGACGAGCAGCAGCATTTTGGACAAGCTGGAGACGTTTGAGGGAGGACTGTTCATTAAAAGTAGTTCATTAAAATATGACCTCTATGGAAAGGCCAAAAATGGTGACAAATTGGAAGGTGAACTCACACCTGTTAGGTGTGGCAAATGGCTGCAAAAGACTTCTTTGACCGTTGTGGGCTGTTACAAATGTGTTGCAAATTTCATGGATCTCGGTGAAAACGTACAAGGAGAATATTTTGTTAATTAGGAAACACAAAAAAGTATGCTCCGCCCCTGTCACATAGTATGTCGATTTGAAAAGTCAAAATTTTCATCCTCGTAATTGTCCCAGGTCATGTGATCATACAGACCAAGTTTGAAGTCAATTAGATGAATCCTGGACATTTTAGGGTCTGGCAAACATTGACTTAGCATCAGGTGATTATATTGTATCATCTGGTTTGACGTTCACAAATACTGAATATCAATAATGAAAACATTTCTGCTGTAAAGTTTTTCTCAACATCTATCTCCTTATAAGTCGATGAAGCTGGCAACATCTCATCGGACGTGACCGGCGTCGGCACTGGTGCACTTCCTGTGGGTTTGTCCCCCCCAGTCTGGCCCGTGACGAGATCTCACGATAAAATCCGGGCCCGTTTTCCCCGACAGCTGCCTCCTCTGGTCGCTCGCATTAACTTGGAGCTCATTAGTCATAATCGACTCCCTGTAGGCCAGCCTTGAACAACCTCTGTCTGGCGCAGGCGTCGCTCCAAGCGAAATGTGCTTGACCCAGATACAAAATCACGAAAAAAAAAACAAAAAAACACTTATCTGATGCATGGAGGTTTGGAACTTTTCCTGTATGGAAGTAGATTACAGATCTCGCTTCTGAGAATAAAACTCCTTCTTTGCAAAAACTGCACATACCCCTTTCAGTGGGCAGACTGTTTCGCAATAAGAACTTAATTAATAAACACAAACCAATGCATAAATCCACTGATCGAATTGTGGCTTGCGCTCTCATTTCCACAAAGCCACAGAAGGAAAGCGATGAGCAAGCAGTAAGCGGAGGACAGCAATTGGCTGGAGGAATTTGGCCAGGCTTCACCGTGACATGACAAACTGGTAGCGATAACGCCGTCGGAATGACAGATCCCGCTCATACCAAAACATGTCACTTCGGAGCCGACTGCGTACGGGCTAGCACTTCAAACGCAATCCATATTTCAGTGACAGCAGGCTGCGGGGTAAAACAACCCGTTTACCTGTAATCCGTTTTAAAAGCCGGCGAGGAGGAGCGAGGCGGGCCCGCGATGACGACAAAGCCGCGGAAGAAGAGCTCTGCCTTAGGAGACTCTCGTCAAGTGTTGAAACATAAAAAGACGAGCGGTGACGTGACGCTTCAATTGACCACATCTTGACCCCATTTGCTTGCGGCTGCATCGCTCCAAGGCAAACGAGAACATTGTTTTCATGTTGCTCCACTCAAGACAAAAGACAAATAAAAAACTTGTAATTTTCAATCGAGGCAGAAGAGCTTTAGAGTTACGATTCATGAATTATTCGCTGAACATTTCTGGAAAATATTAGCCAAAAGCCAAAGAACAATTCTTCCTGGGTCATCCATAAAGTTGTCAGGAATTTTGTTGAGTGCAATCCTAACTAGTGTTGTTCCGATACCGATACTGCATTAAAACAGTGGTATCGGTATCGGTGACTACTCACAAGTAACATGCCGATACCATTAATTCCAATGCTAATATAAGACTTTGGATGCAGCATCTTGCCTTGCTGGTGCACGACATTCACTGGTATGTGACATGCTCACTGCATGCCGATCTAAGATATCCTATTGGCCCTTGAATGCTCTGAACCAATGGCAGGACAGCTTTTTCTTGTTGAGGAAAAAAAACTCAAGTATCGGTATGGTATCGGTATCGGCCGATACTGCAAAGCTGGGTATCGGTATCGGTATCGGGAGCGAAAAAACGGTATCGGAACAACACTAATCCTAACAATACAATCTATCGTTTTTTTTTGTCCTATAACCTTCAACGTCGTACCGAACAGCAAAAACTGCTTCAGGGGTCAGCGCTTATTGTTTCTGATAAGATTTTAAAGCCCGTCTTTTAAATGGTCACTCCCCCCCACTCGCTTCTGCCTTCCTGCTGTATCAACGGACTGTTGTGCCAGGAGGAATGTTGCATTTAAACCCGGCCAACAATGACCACAAAACACGTCAACAAAAGCCAAAGGGCCAAACCCGATTTCGGTACCTCCCCATGGACATACAATGCCCTCGCTTTACCTCAATCCTCAACCCGCCTCTCCAATTCAACCCAACCCTTGCCCCCCTGCCAAGCCAAGAATGCTGGAGGACACTGACCTTTTCACCCAAAACTCCCACCTTGGTTTCTCAGGAAGATTACCAAAGGGAAAAAAAAGTACAGGAACTGGGTGTGGCACTCAATCCTGGTTGGAGAGTCTTCCCGTATTCTGGAAGGGGACCAGACACCGAATTACGAGAACTCATGTCTTGAATTTCATGCTGTATTGAAACAACCTTGCAAGCTTTTTTTTTTTTTTTTTTATCTTCCACTGGCTTGGCTATCATTCAAAAATGTGAAACCAATTTCGCAAAAAGAGACAGCAGGCTTCGATTACCAGCCGTTCTATTATGAAGAACCAAACTCGGTCTTATTTAAGGGGCTTTTCCTCAATGGCAGCAGACATCACAAACAGAAACCGATGGTGAGGCGCCGGGATTTCTTTTTTTCAACGTTCCGTTGACTTCTGTGTTGCTGTTGTTGTTGGACCGATGCCCAAAAAGTGTTTGGGCCGTCTGGGAGGCTCCTACGAGGATGGAACCACAGGGGGCGCCGTCAGGTGCGTTGTGCTCATCGGGTGTCCCACAACAGATGTCCAGGTGGCAACAGTGATCCACAAGTGGGGGGCCCAATTTCCCCAAACACACATACGAGCATGTTCCCATGAGGTATTACTGTAGTAAGCTTCACGGCTGGTGAAGTCAGGTTTACAAATTTAGGAGCCAAATAAAGTGGCCGCGTAGAAACCGTATATTAAAACTGTGTATAAAAAAATGAAATCACAAACATATTTGGCTATTGGGACCCTTGAATTTCAAGTGTATTAGTGATCCGAATTTTCGGACCCGATATTTTAAACAATTCTTTCAAGAGCTAGTGTTGGTTTTTATTTAATCATTACACATTACATATCTTGTTTTGTAGTCAAGTATAGAGAAAATCAAATTGTAGATATAATGTCCATGTTTGGATTTCATTTGGAGAAAAATTAGCATAGACGCTAGGGCTAATGTAGAAGAAGAAAGCTTGCTGCCAGAGTGTGGTGGCAAACTCGTGTCACTTTGTACTGTAGCTGCAATTTTATGCAATCAGCAAAACGAATATGTAACATACAAATAAAAACATTTGCAAAATTATAGAAAATTAGAGCTTATCTTAGAAGTGTATCCAAACATATCGAAGACCTAAAGAGTCAAAAACTCGTCCCATTAACTCATTCACTCGGCGCCATTTTCACAGAAGCAATCCCATTCGCTCCCGGCTGTTTTACTGGATTTTGACTGATTTCGCAAGGCCCACAGAATATTGTGTTCTATTGCTATAAAAGCCTATCAAACCTATCAAAAGAAAGATTAAAGTCTCTTCTTTCATCAGGAAAAAAAAAAGTATTTTTCTATTTGTTTCCGTTTTGCAGCAGTTAGCATTAGAAGAGAGCTACGTTTCATCAGTTTTCACAAATCTATTTAAAATTGTAAGTAATTGAGCTTTTTTTCTACATGGCCCTGGTTGATCTCCTTTGCTCTGCTGCCACCTGCTGGCCGTTTGTGTAATAACTACCATTTCTGCAACCGTTCTTTGCAGTTGAGAGGCTGCATTAAAGCCTTCTGTATGCTCTAACATAAAAAAACAACAAAAAAACGTATAAATACGTCTTTGGGACACTTAAAACGTATTTACACGTTATTGGGAGCAAATGAGTTAATTGAGAGATTGCGCAATCTGAGGCGAGGGTGGGTTGTTTGTTGCCGCACTTTGAGTCTCACCCTTTGATATGTACATTTAAAAAAAATGCAAATTAAGCAGTTTTGTCTATGAAATAATGTATATTTCTAGTGACGGTGGCTGATACCAGTATTAAAGTTCTTTCTTCAAAATTATGTCATTGCTTTTTTGTGGAAAAGTACTAGAGAAATCAATACATTGTATATTGGCAACTACTCAAGAGTTGAGTAATCATGCTAAGTATCAGGCTAACAAACGTAGTATGGAACATCTCTAGATATTTCTGAATTCAAATCTTTTTCTACATGTGTGGTGGCAAACTGAAGACCAAGACGCTAAAATCTACTGTACAGCTGCCTGGCACATTGAAGGATTACCTCAACCACATCAAATCGCAGCAGCGGTAGAAGAAAAAGCAGAGAAGACAAACAACAGCAAAAAGTGATTAGAAAAGCTCCCGAGACACCCCAGAAATGAACATCTCGCCAACAGCTGGGTGTTACCTCAGCAGACCAAATCAAAAAGTCCCAAAAAAAAAAAGTCCTTTCCTCAATTAAAGCTTTCACGGAGCAGAAAGTTTGAAATTCCAGCGATGGGATAAAAGCAGCCTAATCCAAGGAGCTCAGTGGTGATAACCAAAGTTAGCAACCATTACTGCAAAGCGTTGCCAGATGCTTCAACAGCACAACCAGCGCTCGATCCTATCTTTGCTTTTAAGTCTTTGCGTAAACAAACATGGCTTCTTTCTATATGGCATATTAATCATTCAGATGCGTATTCCAACGAATGAGTTTGACATTGTATCGGTTGTTCAAATGTAGTTACACCCGAGGACCAAAAAAAACAAGAAAAAAAAAGTGCAACGAGGTCATAAAAAGCCTCCAGCTCCTTACATTGGCAAGGCGCCATTAACATAAATGAAACGCTGAAGCTGCAAAACGCACCTGCGCGCTGCATGCTACCGTCGTAAAGCAGCATAATCTGATTTACTACAGGCGACAAGAAATTTAATGTAAACAGTCACACGTCGGACTGTTATTCCATATTTACTTGGAAAAATGTAAGGCAAATATTTCCCCACTTTTGCCCGTTAATAACAAGAATGATGCTCACCAATTTGCACAAAATGAAGAGGCAGCTGTTCAAATTTTAAGCGGATGCGAGGTATTGTTTTTACATTTTTTGTTAGATTTGCAAGATAAAGATTTTACGTGATTTTGGATGAATTGTAATAAAAAAATTTAAACAATTTTTAATACGCTTGTGACATTAAAATTCAGTGATGCAAGTATGAATGAACAATACTGAACTCTCCAAAAATAAGAAAAAAGGAAAAAAAAAAAAAAAAAAAGTAAATTCAGTGATGCCTTGAGATTTGAGTTTAATTAGTTGTGTGAGTTTGTAACTCAAATCATCTTTCCCCATTGAAATGAATGGTTGTGCCATTAATTTATTCCAGCCGACCCCACAAATTGTTAGAAAATATCACTCTAATTACTTCAGAAAATATTTAATGTATAAAATATTTTATAATATAAAAAATATTTTCAGACCAATACAGTACGAATTTTCACTTATTTTAAATAAATGAATAAATAAATACATTTGCACAGTGTTGCACCAACTACTGGCAGGGAAGACTTTTCAATGTCGTATTTATTTTTTATTTTTTTTGCTTTAATTATCGGTGGCTGGTGCATCCTTCGTGAGTACCCGGCACCTTCAAATAAGGCTGGTCTTGGCCCGAGACAGATATTCGCCTATCCCAATAGTGATAATACCAAAATGTAAGAAAATGTAAAGAATGAAACAGTTTGTGCATCATGATTCACTGCAGTTTGGCCAGCGGGGGGCAGTATACTGTATAGTCGTGAAGACAAATACGAAGACGACTTCCACACGTATAGTAAGTGTCTTAGTAAGCTGCTTAACTCATTCACTCGCCACCATTTTTACAGAAGCAATCCCGTTCGCTCCCGACTGTTTTACTGGATTTTGACTGATTTTGCAAGGCCCACAGAATATTGTGTTCTATTGCTATAAAAGCCTGGAACCTATCAAAAGAAAGATTAAAGTCTCTTCTTTCATCAGGAAAAAAAAGTATGTTTCTATCTGTTTCCGTTTTACAGCAATTAGCATTAGAAGAGAGCTAAGTTTCATCAGTTTTCGCAAATCTATTCAAAATTGTAGTTGAGCTTTTTTTCTACATGGCCCTGGTTGATCTCCTTTGCTCTACTGCCACCTGCTGGCCGTTTGTGTAATAACTACCATTTCTGCAACCGCTCTTTGCAGTTGAGAGGCTGCATTTATGCTCTAGCATAAAAAAAACCCCCAAAGAAACGTATAAATACGTCTTTGGGACATTTATACGTTATTGGGAGTAAATGAGTTAAACATGACGCCATTTTTATTGATGCTATTCTTTTACCCATCACTGGCATTTTGCATTGTGGTAGATAATGTAAATATCAACTAAACCGTATTATAACACCTGAACCTCAACAAACAAAGTGCCAGTCTATTATAATATTTCTTCAACTTGTCACTATTTTCATGACTTTCTTCTTGTATATGGACCACGGAACAGGTGTGGTTTTTGGGACGCTCAGGAAACATCACATCAACGCTAACTAGCAGGTCTGAGAAGCATAAAGTATTGTTTCCTTTCATCTGTGATTAATTTGTGCAGGAAGTTGCAGGTTTGTGCGCATCTCGGTACGATGGAAACCTAATCCATCAGGGAAGATCGAGGCGGGTGGTCTGACACTGGCCAGACGCCTCGGTGACAGCTCCTGCTGCAGCGCTGATGCTTTGGTTACCCGCCAATATAGGCCAAAAGAGGATATGAATAAAAAAAAATTAGAAAACTGAAATGATATACTTTGTCACAGAGAAAATTTTGGTAAAAAGTGCCAAATATGAATGAAAATCCAGCATCTAGTATTGGAGAGCCACATAAATTCATTGATATAACTTTATTCTGACTCCTCGCCGCTAATTCTCGACCAGCCCGGTAATGGTCCGATCGAATGTCGGCAGTGCCAAACAGAAGCATGCGCTCTCTTTGTGCTAATCCACACAACCAGCTTCCTACTCCAATCAAACCTTTTGTAAACTTCGCAACTTCACTACACCTCGGCTGCTTTATTTCAAACCTCTTTCAGACCACAAATGGGCCTAAATCGACCCAATTACTTAGTGCCTCTTTAAATACTTGTACCGCATTTACTGATCCTTTCCAGCAACGGGCTCTGTGATAATTTGCGCTTCTTTATTTGATTTCCGCTCTCGAGCGTCCGTCCAACGTCGCTGGGACACATTACAAAGATCTGTGGTTTATTTCGAATGTGGCATATATTAGTAAATATGTGGTTTGAACATGAATAACACACCTCAGAGACTGTGAAATAAAACAAATCTTTAAAAGCTTCAAAAACAAGCTGTGCTCAAAGTGTAAATGAATTTCAAAGTTAGTATTGCCTTTGTGGAATTTGAATTAAGCAGCAAAAGTCATCTGTTTTATCCATCGCAGGGGTGGCCATTTTGTAACTGGCTGTCGACTGAAAATGACATCACAGTTGCTCAAGACTTTCCGAGTTTGGTCACGTGACGGACACAAGCTGAGCTGTGATTGGTCATTACCTGAGCACTGAGATACTGTGATGTCATTTTCAGGCGACAGCAAGTGGCAAAATGGCCGCCATCAGAACAGCTGGAGTTTGCCTCATAATTCAAATTCCACAAATGTAAAACTAATGAAATTTCCATGCTTAGATTAACGGGGGTGCATAAAACATATTATTGTACAGAATATTTTGGAGTTGACTTTCCCTTTAAATACAACTGAACTGTACTTCGGCAGTGATTCTTTCAGACACCACTAGAGGGAACCAAACCACTTTAGCAAATTTGTTATTTGAATTTTTGTACTGCGTTTTCACAACCAAATCTGCATATCTGTGAAGATACTTGTTACTTTATAATTTTATTCTGAAGGACCATATTCTATATTTTATATGCAAGTATTTTTATTTACCGTATTTTCCGCACTATAAGGCGCACCTAAAAGCCTTCAATTTTTTCAAAAGCTGACCATGCGCCTTATAATCCAGTGCGCCTTATATATGGATCAATATTGAGCCGCAACAGGTCTCGCTGTCAAGACGCTATCGGTGACCCTGAACGATCGCTGACGCGCATGCGCAGAAGATCCCGCCATCTTGGATGGCTAGCTAATACTAATACTTTACCTCAGAGAAAATAATAAAACAGTTGTTTATTCATTTTGGAGTTGTCAGAAAGCTGGTTTGTAATCTATTAATAAAGTTTGACTGACCTATCTGACTGTTTTGTTGACATTCCCTTTAGCGCAGCACCATCTAATGGATGCATAATGTAACCTCAGCCTCTACTGTAGCACCTTATATATGAAAAAAGTTTGAAAATATGTCATTCATTGAAGGTGCGCCATATAATGTGGTGCGCCTTATATATGGAAAAAGTTTGAAAAATATGTCATTCATTGAAGGTGCGCCTTATAATGAGGTGCGCCTTATAGTGCGGAAAATACGGTACTTTATGTTCACATAGCTGTATTTTCTCACAATTTAATCATTAAAAAAATGACATTACATTTTTCGAATATTTAGCTTTTATACCTTTTTATGTAGACCAAAGAGTTGAAGCCCTCACCGTTGAGCTTCGCCCATGTAAGATACAGAAATGGGATAACATAGTAAGTGGCAAACTTTTGTCGGCTCTCCTCCGTGAAACTCAACACTTCACCGATTCCAACCCGCATTCGGAATAATGCCCACTTTGTGCAAAGTGCCATCCCGCCGCAGCACTGAGAGACAGCGAAGGTGACAGACGAGACCGCGCTCCCCGAGTGGGCCGGCATATGGGAGCGATCAGCGAAAGTGGGGGTCTGCCGGCCCGACGGTAATTAGCACACGGCCTCATGTTCATGTTTCTTATAATAGCTCAACACAGGCCGGTGTGGACTAAAAATAAACAGGGCAATTAGGGGCGGCGAGGAAGGTCGTCATTTGAGGGGTGTGACCTTTGAACCCGGGTCAGAACCCGTATCGAGGTGTCCATGTGGACCACCTGCACCCTTCTGGGTCGCTGGGGAAAGGAGCCATGTCGTGTTTACGTTAGGGGTCAGGCGCAGAGTTAGACGCTTGTTGGCTAAACTGGATGTGTGAGTAAACAGTGTCTATTTATAGCAGTAGGCTGAAAGCGGCCTGTGTTTTGGATGCAACAGTGGCACAATCTCTTTATGCTCTTGATTCTATTTCATTTGGAGAGGATGTGATCAATACAGAGGGAATTTGATTGTAATTAACAGGAGAAAATGGTGATAGGATGATGAATTTAAACATTATACCCTAATAATGAGTAGACTTCCACCCAAAAAAAAAAAAAAAAAAAAAAGGCAGAAAATCCTATAATTTTGATCAAAAAAAAAAAAAAATCCTTTGGGAAGGTGATGTTAAAGTCCCTGTAAAGTGAAAACAAACTAAATTTGATAACTCACAGAGGAGAGTGTGGCTAGCAAAAATAAATACATAAATAAATAAACAAATTTAAAAAAATCTATAAAACAAATCTTCAAAATCATGAAAACAAGCCATTCGCCCCACTCTCAAATTCTGTGGGCGTGTCCGCTGAAGGCTGTGAAACCACGCCCCCCTCAGCTGTCAATCAAATACCCCGAACTACATCCTGGAAAAATCGTCTAGCATCTTTCTTATGACTACGCATCCCTACATGAAAATATATCAAGCTTAAAGCCTCCGGTTGCTGGAGTACAACGGGGCGCTCTAAAGCGGCCATGCCAGCCTGAGGCCTCTGCCCGTATGCTGCCTGATACGTCGTACAAGACCCAACATCCCTCCCGCCCCTGCGCTCTTCCGTCTTTCTCTGTGAGACGTACGCACACTCAGGGCCAACAACGAGGCGCTCTAAAGTGGCCACGGATCATCTATAGGGAAGATACATTTTTGGGGTGTAGATATAGTCCCAATTGCTTTATAACGGCACATCTTGTAATTCCGTTTGTGTTCTATCCTGCATCTTAAAAATAGCTACTTCAATGACAAGTAATCAGATTACATGCAATATGCAGTTATGCGAAGAAAACTTGGCATGGCATGTAAATTGTTGGTTAGCCATTTAACTCTTTTACTGCCACACGTTATCAAAAAACAACCCCCAATGCCAGCGGATTTCGAGCATTTTAACTCATTTTTTGAATCTAACAGAATATTATGATCTTTTGCGACAAACAACATGGCTACCACATGAAAGATCACATTCCATTCTTTCATTCGAAAAAAAAAAAAAGTATGTTTCTACCTTATTCCCTTCTTTAGTAATCACCATTTGAAAATAGGTCATTTGAGTGACATTGAGTAAAAATTGAAAAGAAAAGATACATTTTCTCCACAACAGTAACTTTGATACTAATATTTTTTGTTTAGTGACGTTCCGTCAAATTAAGTTTAATGTTACAAAGGCTTTGATCATTCACGTCAGCCTTGAAAACGTTCTATTTCATCGGATTGCGTCATGTTTCGTTGTAATTCGCAGCTCTAGTTAGGGCCCGAGCAGCTACCGCTGCCATCTGCTGGCCATAGTTAGTGGGTGTTTTTTATTTCACAACTCATTGACCCGGCTGAACTTGGACGTTGCACTGACCACTTATATATTAAAAAAAAAAAAAAAAAAAAAAAAAAAAAAAAAAAAAAGTAGTTGACGTCACTTAACGTTTATGGCGGCATACGTTGTGATTTTACTAACGTTATTAAACGTTTTTGGCGGTCAAAGAGTTACAAAATCTGCAAAAACCTTTGATGTAGTTTTGGCCTAAATGAGTCCACAGTCGAGCTTCAGCATGTCTCCCGTTTTTTTTGCACGAGCTCGTCGTTCGGCGCAGATGTTCACATCAGAGTCCCGCCCCAAAAGCAAAAACCTTTCACACCTGGCAACTCTCAAACACAACTTGGCACCAAAAGAAGCAGCAAAGGTTGTCCCGCACTGACCTTTGACCTCTTGTGATGTCAATGAACCTCTCGTCCAATTACACGATGGAAGCGTCCCTTGGACCTGTCAGGCGCAAAGACAAATGATTCTATTAGATTCATTTTTTTTTTTTTCTTAATGGCAAGCAGAGAAGCACAACAATGTTTCTATTACTGGAAGTCATTTGTGTGCAAAGTTTTTTTTTGTTTTTTTTCCTTCTTCGTTGTTTGGTGCCTGAGTGGCTCCAGAAAAACAGCAGCACAAAACCCTCAGTTTGTCAGCGCTGTTCTATCACGGACTCAAATATGATTGACTGTGAGCAGACCTGGCAAGCGGCAATGACAAGGAATCATATTGTGTTGCTTTGCATATGAAGCGGATTAATGGCAATATGTCGGGGGCCCGGACGGGCCAAGAGAAACACTAAGAGCAAGCCGCACATCTACAGGCCTGGCTATTTTTAAACCCACATTTGGCCTGGGAGCTGCGTGCCTACCACAGCAAAGGCTGCTCGATCCATCATGGCAGCCGAGCACAAAGACAAAAGCACCAACGAGGCCAAATCATGTATTTTTACTTTCCGGTTCTCGCCCACATTGATTTTGCAAGCTTGACTGACTGAGATGTGACAGTCTGGATCCACCGACACTAGGAACTTTGTTTATTTTTTTTGCAATTTTTTTTTTTTTTTTTAGCCAGGTTCTTCATGAAGCTTCAGTTTGACCTGGTCAGCGTGGACTAGCCCTCTGACCCCTGCGCCGCTTACAAAGTGTTTGTTCTTACTGTCAGCCTTCAATTGAGGATAATTGTCTCTTTTAGATCTGGAGGGCCTGTGATCTGCCATCCATTCAGCCCAAAAGGAGGTTACGTTTCACCTAAGGAAGGGGGGAATGCGGGGGCCTCAACAAGGGCCGCCTTGACATTGATGTAAACAGCGTCAACATCAAAAAGGTTAATACGAGATTCTTAAGACAAATAGTTGTATCACGTTATGAGGAATGCAGTCATTCAGTACGCCATATTAAATATCTAAGATGTTTCTTTCCGAGGATCAGAACGTAATGATTCATGGACAGCAATGCACTGAGGTACAAGTGGCCCAACCCATTCAAGGCTGGTGTAGTGCGAATTAAATCTTAAGACATTTTGGGTAATTGTATGTAGGGATGTCACAATAAGAGCAAATGAATAAGCAACAAAACAACCTCCCAATAAATGGGTTTCTTTGCGTATTCATTAGTTTAATTTGACCCAATCATTTTGGGTTTTAGACCTCAGAAAGTTGGGTTAGTTCAATTGGGTTTCTCAATTAACCCAAAAAGTTGGTTGAAATGAATAACCCACAAAACGACCAAAGAAATTGGGTTTGTTTGTAGCCATTTCATTTGACCCAACTTTTTGGGTTAATTAGCCACAATGTTATTAATAACCAAACAAAACAACAGAAAATCATTGGTTAATTTGTGGGTTATTTCATTTGACACATTTTTGGTTACATAACTAAAAGTTGGGTCAGTTCATTTTTGAAAAATAAATAAATAAATCAATTGGGTTATTCAATGAACCCAAAAACTTGGGTCAAATGAATAACCTCCAAAAAATAAAAAAGAAGAAGAATATAAAATAAGAAAAAAGAATAAGTAGTAGAAGAAGATGTAGTAGAAGGAGAAGAAGAAGAAGAAGAAGAAGAAGAAAAAAAATCAAGTGGGTTATTCAATGAATCCAAAAACTTGGGTCAAATGAATAACCTCCAAAAAATAAAAAAGAAGAAGATGAAATAAGAAGAAGAAAGAAGTAGAAATAGTAGAAGTAGTAGAAGAAGTAGAAGTAGTAGAAGAAGAAGTAGAAGTAGTAGAAGAAGTAGAAGTAGTAGAAGAAGAAGTAGAAGTAGTAGAAGAAGTAGAAGTAGAAGAAGAAGTAGAAGTAGTAGAAGAAGTAGAAGTAGTAGAAGAAAAAGAAAAAGAAGAAAAAGAAAAAGAAGAGAAAGAATAAAAAGAAGAAAAAGAAGAAAAAGAAGAAGAAGAAGAAGAAGAAGAAGAAGAAGAAGAAGAAGAAATTGGGTTGCTGTGTGGGTTATTAATTTAATGTGAGTGCCTCAAACTCAAATTTTGGGTCGTCTAATTTTTGACACAATTCAATCCAGTTATTCAATTTCGGTTAACTAACTCAAAAAGTTGGCTAGCTCCAACAATTTGGACCCAACTGTTTTTTAGAGTGTACACTTGATTGTACCAGGTGTTTTTCTCACCCCGCCTCACGCGCAGCCAAAATGCATATGAACCACTTTGCGTCTCGTTTGCACTTCATAGCCACTGCTGCCGTTTCCTGTCTCTCATGGTACACCTGCACAGCTGCTTGGGTCACGCACATAATAAGCTACCAAAAAAGCACAGCTGTTGGGCACCAGTGAATGCATCCAATTGAGAACATTCGCGTGAAGTGAGGTCACAATAGCAAAACAATGTGCTAACGCCAGTGGTGGGGAATAATGAAGTACAAATACTTCACTACAAGTTCATTTCGATTGATATTTCCAAGCTGTTGATTGACTCGTTCAAGCCTATTAGGAGTATTTGGGCAACCTCTCCATCTCACTATCTGTTCCCGGCTGTCACACGTTCTTCCTGGCTGCTGGTTGGCGGTGCCTCACGTGGGGACAATGTGTGCGCTGTGCCGTGGCAGAGGAGACAGCCGTCAGTCTGCGAAAGGAGGAAGTGGTGCTGTTTACCCCAGAGGAGTAGGAGTGTTTATCCTGACTGGCCGACTTTGATCTTTTACTGTTAATCGCTTCCTGTATGTGAACTACAAGCGAGGGCCCGGCTTCCAATTGCAAATTTCATCATCACGCAATCGATGGCTCAAACAGCAGAATGTGTTAAAAATTCAGCAAGGTCAGACTTGGACGAGTATTTGGCACAATGCGTGGGTCCAGGAACAGCAAGCACAGATCGTCCCCTTAAGATAGGATGACGTCCAAAAAAACGGATTTACCACATTGAGTTCAATTGCGCAACTGCTTTGGCACATTTGACAATAGTTAAGCGCTTCACAGGACAGAAGCCGTATAAAAGAATAGCGTAAAATGCACAATGTTGGCAGTAGATGAGTACACGCTAGTTTTGTAGGGTAAATTTTACTCTGAGAAAGACTATATTTGGTTCCAGTTTAAACAGAGTAAACGTTATACTCAGAAAAGGATTTATTTAAAAAAAAAAAAAAAGTTGAAAAAATTGCAAAAAAACACAAAAAACAAACAAAAAACATTTATACTGTGCAATACATTTCAACTTATAAGTTTTACTATATTTCAATAAAGTATTGATCTTCAAACTGTGCCAAATTCTACAATGGCCTAAAATATTATTACCGTATTTTCCGCACCGCATTATAATGCGCACCTTCAATGAATGACATATTTTAAAACTTTTTCCATTATATAAGGAGCTATAGTAGAGGCTGGGGTTACGTTATGCATCCATTAGATGGTGCTGCGCTAAAAGGAATGTCAACAAAACAGTCAGATAGGTCAGTCAAACTTTATTAATAGATTACAAACCAGCTTTCTGACAACTCCAAAATGAATAAACAGCTGTTTTATTATTTTCTCTGAGGTAAAGTATTAGTATTAGCGAGCCATCCAAGATGGCGGGATCTTCTGCGCGTGCGCGCCACCGATCGTGCACCGATAGCGTCCTGACAGCGATACCTGTTGTGGCTCAATATTGATCCATATATAAGGCGCACTGGATTATAAGGCGCATGGTCAGCTTTTGAAAAAATTTAAGGCTTTTAGGTGCGCCTTGTAGTGCGGAAAATACGGGAAATGCTTTGTCGGAATAAAATCTGTGCTGTGTTCTTGATTGTTGATTTTAAAGGGATACTTGACTCAGCCATTTTCAGCAGTAAAAAGTTAATATTATTGTTCAGAATGAATTTGATAACATTTTTCTTGTACAATAAATACCTTTAAAAACACATTTTTCCACTTGCTGTCGACTGAAGATGACATCACGTGTGCTTGAGAAAATAGCTAACAACCAATCATGGCTCACCTGTTTTCTGGGTTTGGTCAGCAAACTGAGCCGTGATTGGTCGTTAGGCAACCTACTTCCTCAGCACAGGTGATGTCATCTTCAGTTGACAGCGAGTGGGGAAAAATGAACTTTTAAACGTATTAATTGAACATGCAAAATAATGAAATTCATTATGGACAAAATGAGTCAAGTTTGATCACATTTTTTTTATAAGTCATAATCAGTCTTGTATTCAATCTTGGTTCATCTGCTGTCCTGTTTTGTTTTGGTTTTTTTTTTAATCATGGACGCAAGTCCACCTTCACACAAAAACGTTTCAGCATCTGAGAACATTTAAACGACTTCTGCCTACACCTCGCAACTGCAGGGTGAAATTTAGACGCGCACCCAAGGACTTTCTACCTCAAATACGACCTCGACTAAGACCCCGCCCGGCACGAAGGCAAGTCATGCGTAGAAATGCGGATTTGAAAGCCCCCGTTGTCCCGCTCGCTGCGGTTGCTTTTGTGTCGACGAGCTGTTTGTGTATGCGTGATCTGCTTGAATTATGCGTCTACAGTGGATGTCGTGCGGCCTGACGGCAAGTTGATGTGACTTCTATTATTCGATGACTTGTTTCTGTTCAGACGTTGAGCAATGGATGCCCTCCCTCGAGGTCGTTTTGAAGCCGGCTGCCAGCTTTGCTTTTTACTGCTTTGTTTTTGTACAATTTGGCAAAGCCAGATACTCAACATAGTGCCATCCAAATTAATCAATGCAATACGCACTGAAAGGACATTTTATTAGGTACACATGCACAACAAAAGAACGAACACAAGATTCTCCTATTACACAGACGGCACTCCGCTCAGACGAGAAATGGATTCAACAATATTTATTACGGCGGCCGTATTATGTAGTTGGCATCATGCTGAGAGCTTTTGATTATTTTTGGGAACACTATCATGGATGCATATGTGTTTGTGTGTTGTCCAATAAAAAAAGCATGATCCAAATTAGGATTGAACAATTTTGACAATTATCCCTAATTGGGATTATGTTTTTTACTCAATATCGTGATTGCAAATAAATAATAAAAAAAATATATATATCAGATTTATTTAGAATAAAAGCAAATTAACAATTTTTTTTTAAATTACGTCAGAGTTGTTAATTTACTCAACACTTTGACTTGCAGTCTTAAGTGTTCACTGGGGATCTAACGATAATGGCAATATTGTGACATCTTGATATTAACTCTTTTACTGCCACACGTTATCGTTCACGTCATCCTTGAAAACATTCTATTTCATCAGATTTCGTCATATTTCATTGAAATTTGGCAGCCCATTGAAGAGATACAATGCTGCCATCTGGTGGCCATAGTTAGTGAGTGTTTTTGATTCTACAACCCATTGACCAGGCAGCGCTGCACTTAGATGTTGCACTGCCCATTGATTTAAAAAAACAAAAACAAAAAAAACATAGTGACGTCATTTAACATTTATGGCGGCATACATCGTGATTTTATTAATTGTGATTAAACGTTTTTGGCGGTCAAAGAGTTAAAACTGCCACAATATCGTCATAGTCATGTTCACGATATTTAAAAACTACACATCTGTTAAAAAAAGTCAGGTTGATTTTCATTTGTGCAGTTCTAGCACCCTGTGGTGGCTAGTTTTTGTAGTCCAGTTTAATTTTCATTAGGGATGTTTTGGCCCTTCTATGTTTAATTAAAATCTACACTAATTGTCAGATGAAGGGGATTGTAATATGCTTGTGAAGTGAGTCAATATGTCGAGGAACTCAATGTGTGCACAATACTGTCCTTTTTTCTTTTTTTAGTATGAGCTCATTTTTTTTACTATACAGTATTGTGACCTTTTTTTTTTTAAATATCGCCAACCTACCCACATCGTGATAATTATCGTATCGTGATTTGTGAATTGGATATCGTTACATCCCTACTGTTCAGTAGAACAAACTACACAAAATTCTGCCAAACAAGTATGGCGCAAACATGTCAGAAAGTCATAAATCAGATTACAAAAATAATGCAAACAAATATGTGGCTATGTAAACATGCGGACTGCACTGAAGCACTGAATTTATGCAGACAGTATATTGCAAAAATAATATATATATATATTATATTAAAGTTTACAATTTACCAAAATGACTTTTTTCCCTCCAAATTGCCGCCTTTTCGATTTGAAAATTACATTAAATGACACAGCAATGTCAATTTGAACTTAACTCTTTTACTGCCACACGTTATCCAATAAACAATCCCACAGTGCCACCTGATTTTGAGCTTTTTAACCCATCTTTCAAGGCAAACAAAATATTGTGTGCCTTTGCAATGTGGGTACCAAATGAAAAATCGCATTGCACTCTTTGATTAGGAAAAAAAAAAAGTATGTTTCTACCTTATTCCATTCTTTAGCTCATTCACTGCCATTGACGGCCAAAGACGTCAAAGTTCCAATTTCATTAGACTGGCAGTAAATGAGTTAATACTGTCCAATAAAAAGCGTGTCCCTGCAAATAATTTTTTTTTAAAACATCCACAGTATATCCAAAACACACAAAACTTGAAATATTTTTCACGAGCATCACCAGTCTGAACGACAGCTTCATTTCACAAGTTGTTTAGACTGGTAACTCAAAAAGTGCTTTGCACCTCCAACATCCATGAGTTGATATGATAAGATTTATTGATTCCCTATAAAATATTTTTCAGGTGTGCGTCACAGTTGTACAGTACATTCTGGCATGCAAATACATAGAAATCTCCCTGCCGTTCTCTGACATGAACCGACATAGAAACCGTGAAGTCAATTGGCTGCAAAGCAACGTAACAAACACCAAGTCAGCCGCACGGTTGTAACAGTAACATGTGGTTAGAATTTCAAATAGCCACATAAAACACAAACACAACCTTACACAATGTGAGCCTCCGCCGTCCCCGGCTCGCAAATCTGACTCACTCGTTTCGAGTGTGAGGTTTTCGTCTGTGTGTTTTCCTGTGACTCCTCGTGTGTGTGCGCGGACGTGTACGTCTGTGTGTGTGTTTTTGATGAGGCTTGCGTGACTAGCGTGGAGAGCCGAGAGTGGAAAGGTTCCTCCTTCTCCTGCCTGAAGGGAAATAGCAGCGTGTTGGGTGCATCAAACCTCTTAACTCATTCGCTCGCCGCCATTTTCACAGAAGCAATCCCGTTCGCTCCCGGCTGTTTTACTGCATTTTGACTGATTTTGCATGGAAAAAGTATGTTTCTATCCGTTTCCGTTTTGCAGCAATTAGCATTAGAAGAGAGCTAAGTTTCATCAGTTTTCACAAATCTATTTAAAATTGTAAGTAATTGAGCTTTTTTCTAGACGGCCCTGGTTGATCTCCTTTGCTCTGCTGCCACCTGCTGGCCATTTGTGTAATAACTACCATTTCTGCAACCGTTCTTTGCAGTTGAGAGGCTGCATCAAAGCCTTCTGTATGCTCTAGCATAAAAACAAAACAAAACGTATAAATACGTATTTGGGAGACTTAGAACATTAAAAAAAACGTATTTACACGTTCTTGGGAGCAAATGAGTTAATAATTTCTTACTGCTCGTGTATTGCATATAAAATGAGAAAGCCTTCTCTATGCTCTAGCATAAAAAACCCAAAACAAAAACGTATAAATACGTCTTTGGGACACTTAAAAAACAAAAAAACACAAAAAAAACGTATTTACACGTTATTGGGAGCAAATGAGTTAATCCCGCAGAAACTTTTAAAAGGCCGCGCAAACCCTTCGCGAAACTTCGCTTAGCATGCGGGTATTGCGATAATGCTAACTTGCATGCGCACAACAAATCCCTCGCGATAAGTCAGTCAAGTGATTACAAATAAACTCCATTTGTTTTGTTTTTGTTGTTGGTTCCAAGCCAAGTTGGGTGGAGATTGATGTGGAAGAACTTGACTTGGTTAGTTTTACTAGTCGAACAGAGTAATCAGGTCAAACAAAAGAAACTCAGGGTGGCAGCTCGTCGCAAAAGGGCGGGTCGGTCCTTCGTGAGCGCAATCAAAATAGGAATTCTTTTTCGGCAGGTAACTCAAATGACGTCTCGCCGCTAAATTGCAGTTGAGGTGAGTCAGACTTGTCATCTCGACGCCGCGACGCGATTTGTTATGTTAACCGGCCTGGTTTTGCGACCGTCTGCCGCCTGTTGCTCATCGACGCGGCGGCAGGCCGAACCGTCGAGAACGAGCGCGCTCACTGAAGCAGCACGGGTTCGAGCGTCGCACGGGAAGGTGCCGTGAAGATGCGAAGGAGTAGGGAGGAGGAAGAGCAAAGCTTGGCAGGAAGCCCCTTCAGCTGCAGTCAACAACATTAACATTAAAACAGCAGGGACAACAAGAGGAACATATTCAAAGTGATGGCGAGATGAAAGCGTGAAAATAAGTGCAACTGAGGACATGCAGTGAAAAGGAAAATAAAGTTGTGCCTTTGCAAGAACAAAGTGGAAATAGAAGAATAAATTCAAAATTTCAAGACGTGAGTGTCAAAATTCACACACAACTGTAGATATGCCATATGTTAATCAAGTAATATTTAACTAATTTGCTCCCAACAACGTATAAATACGTTTTTTTAATGTTCTAAGTGTACCAAAGACGTATTTATAAGTTTTTTTTTTGTTTTGTTTTTTTTATGCTAGAGCATACAGAAGGCTTTGATGCAGCCTCTCAACTGCAAAGAACGGTTGCAGAAATGGTAGTTATTACACAAACAGCCAGCAGGTGGGAGCAGAGCAAAGGAGATCAACCAGGGCCATGTAGAAATAAAGCTCAATTACTTACAATTTTGAATAGATTTGTGAAAATTCATGAAACTTAGCTCTTTTCTAATGCTAATTGCTGCAAAACGGAAACAGATAGAAACTTACTTTTTTTTCCTGATGAAAGAAGAGACTTTAATCTTTCTTTTGATAGGTTCCCTGCTTTTATAGCAATCGAACACAATATTCTGTGGGCCTTGCAAAATCAGTCAAAATCCAGTAAAACAGCCGGGAGCGAACGGGACTGCTTCTGTGAAAATGGCGGCGAGTGAATGAGTTAAAGGACATTAGCATAATGCTAATGATAGTTAGTACTTGCTCTTGTAGTATCTTGACTTGAATCCATATAGTAATGTTTTCCGTCAAGGCCGCTAAAAGGTTTTCTTTGAGACGTTAATTTTAAAAGACCATTTGACAAGACAGTCGCTCAAATGAATTGCTCCGTACATATGAACGTGTCAAGGCTTTCGCTCGGCCTGGCCCACCATCAGAAGTCAAACAAGATGAGAAAACTGATCTATCGCATGATGTCACAAAGGATTCCGAGCCGTATATCATCGGAAAGAATCTATATCATTACCGGTCTGAAGTTCTGGTGCTGAGCATTTCTGTTGTTTATAGCAATGACGTGCACTTAGAAGTCAAAGAGTGTGGGCGGAACAGTGGTGTCGTCTTCTCTTCTTCTCCACATGTTGTGTGTCTTTTATTCGTCTTTCGAAAAGTAGCAGATGTCACTTCTCATGCTAACAATGTGAGACGTGGAATCATCGTTGGAAGTTGATCCAGAGAATATTTGCTGCATTTTTGCTTCAGATGGCAAAATGGGTTAAAAATAAATAAATAAAATGTTCGTACCCAAGTAGCTCTAGTACAGGGGTGTCCAAACTTTTTCATTTGAGGGCCACATACAGAAAATCAGGACGCAAGGGCCACATAATGTTATGAAGAGAAATTGCGTTTAGTCCTAAAAATTGTACAAATAAGTATTTGTGCTTTTGCATATTTAGAAAAATGCTACGGTATATAAACTAAATTATTTGTAATATGGCAGTAGGTTTATTATATGTAGTTTTGGAATTTTTCATTTTAATTTTTATTTTGTTTTGAGTTTGTTTGGTTTTTTAATTTAGTTAGTTTTAATTATTTTTCAGGGTGGTTCTGTTATTTTATTAGTTTTAGTTCTTTAATAAATGCTTAGTTTTAGTTTAGTTTCAGTATTAGTTTTATTTATTTTTTTATGTGTATTTATTGTGCGCAACATTTAAAAAACATCATGGGCTCGACGTCATTATTCCGGTTTATATCAAAATAAATCTACTAAAAGTAGAAGTTAAAATCATCCCCAAAGGCTCATGCATTAAATTAATTACCAAAGACTAAAAATTTTAGTTTTGTAAACATAAAATGTAGTTTCAGTTAGTTTTCTTTTTTTAAAAAAGCATCTTTGTTTTTGTTTTATTTCGTTAACGAAATTGTTTTTTGAATTTCATTTTTTTCGCTAGTTTTAGTTCACTAAAATAACTTTTAATAGCACCTGCGTTTTTCGACACCTTCCCTTCTTACTTTGACCATCTCCAAACATTTTTGTTTTTATTTTATTCGAACCGAGTCACATGCCATTTTTAGCATATGTCGCGGGCCACTAAAAAATGGACGGCGGGCCGCAAATGGCCCCCGGACTGTAGTTTGGACACCCCTGCTCTAGTATGCACGATCTGATACATTAAGAGGGGGAGTAAAAGGAAAGGAGGGGTTAAAATAAGTGGTCAAAATGGAGGGATGCCCCCTGCTGCTTCCCAATCCCAGTGACAATGCGACAGGTGGAGGGGGCCGGCCCATTTGTGTGTTCCAGGCAGGGCCTCTGGGACGAGCTTCACCTGTCGAGCTCGTGCCCCGGCAGGTACGACCCACCTTCCAGCCACCCCCCACCCGCTTCCCAGCACCCAACGTTTCTATTCTTCCATCCTGGGGTTCAATCTGTCCTGTTCAACCGCCTTGTACGCTTCAGCTGATGGGCAGCTTAAAGATTCCCATCTGTTGTCCTTGAACGGGTTCCGAAAAGAAGCTGCCAATGGCAGGAAGTTGGACTTGTTGAGTTTTCTTCCATGATCGGGCCTCGTGATATTTGTGTTGGAGTACGGCGGAAATATTGATACTTGTCATTGCTGTTGGAATATGAAAAACTTGCTCGCAGTCATTTCTTGGATATGTCCGTTCTCACTTGTTGCACATGTCCCATAAAAGTAGCGACGACTGCAACATGGAGTCAGTTATGGTCTGACAGCTGAGAGAAACGCTTTCACACACGTTGGACATCAAAAAAATCATTTTAGTTTTATATTTTAACTGACGCTCATTAGCATCATGAACAGATTTGGAAAGAAATGGTAAGATGTGTGACTAATTTGTTTTCCTAGAAGAACTAGAGTACAAATTAAGAGGAACAGATTTTTTTTTTTTTCCCCCAAACCTAATTACAGAACAAAACAAAAAGAACGATGGATTTCAACTCAAGGTGTCAGTTTGTGGAACAATCTGGATTATAAAACTAAATCATCTCAGTCCATTTGTATTTTTTTTTTTAAATGTATAACATTTCATTTTATAATTTAATGTTAATTTTTTTTTTTTATCATAAGTTTCACTTATTTTTGTCCCCTTCTTTCAAAGAATGAATTTTTTTAATTGACTTGAACTCATACTAGCTCGGAGAATTGATTTAATAAAAAAAGAACGGAAATATTGAAATTTGGTTTCATAAGCATGTTCAAAATTAGCCAATAACATTTAAACTCATGTTAAAAGTACCTCATAATAAGCCTACATAAATTTCATGAGTACTAGTAGACTTTTTTTTTTTTTTTTTTTTTTTTGCTGCTTCTTTGTAGCAGAAGCCTCAAAGTCTTGTCATAACAATAATACTATTTGGAACTGGTCATAATTCCCTCCATCTTGACTAAGGTCCCAGTTCCGACTGAAGAAAAGCAGCCGCAAACGATGATGCTGCCAACAGTCTGCTTGACTGTAGGGAAGGTGTTCTTTTGGCAAACATACTATTAAAATAATAATAATAATAATAATAATAATAATAAGTTCAACCTTGGTCTCGTCAGACCGTAACACATTTCCCCGATATGTGTTTGGGAGATTTTGTTGCAGTCAAATGGAACATCTGACATTTATTTGGGGGTTAATCAGAGGTACTTGAACATGAGTTTGAATGTCACATCCCAGTTACTGTTCTAATTATTTCAGTTATTTGTATTTACTTACTGTTTCAAAAACAAATTTAAACAGGGTTGTGTGGACTTTTTATAACCACTGTACTGTCTGCTATTTAATGGAATGAGGCTGATATATTCTGATTACTATATTTAAAAAAAATAAAAATGTAAAAATGAAACAAATCTATATAATATTTAATAAGGAAATTGAGAATGTCCATCATGACCAAACACAACAAAATGAATAATCCTCACATTATCATGCTGAAGCTCCTTTATCAAAACGTCCCGTTTTCCGTTTTTGGTGGGCTCCCTCCCGCTCCTTTGCAGGAGACATGGAAGTGGTGGCCGGGTGCCCGTAAACACAAGAGCTTTTGTTAGTGGGAATCGGCCTCAGGTGCAGTTGACCCCTGACCTCTTTGCCTGCAGGTTGAACAAAGGGCCATTAAGGAGCGCTGGGCATGTCTCCACTGCAGAATGACTGAGACTGACTTGAGACTACTAAAAAAAAAAAAAAAAAAGTGTAAAGGGTCAAAACTTCCACATATGGAAGGCAACTTTTGAGGGAAAAAAAAAAAAAAAGTGTAGTTGTCCAAAACAATGGGACACTTCAGAATCATGTAAAACAGACACAGAACATTCTACATTCTTATTCTACCCCTGATTTTGATCATGGATCAATCCGCTGGCCTTTAAGGAGAGACATCCAGCATCAAACAAGCGCTGACAGCCGTCATCGACGCTTGGGAATCCTGAGCGGCTCACTTCATCATTTGATCAGTGGAAACAAGGTTCCCCCCCCCCCAATCTAGAAGTAGCCCCCTTGTCCCGCTGCCACCGGCAAAACAAAGTCGAGATGGCGGCGTGTCCTCTGGGCTATTTGCTGGTGACAGCTACGTCCCCTTCAGACTCGGCAGCGGGCGCACAATGCCCCCACAGTTCTCTCGTGGGACAATGCTCTCATTCAGATTGAAGAGAATTGTGCATGCTGACTGCCTTTACACCTGAAACGGACAGGTGGTGTTGCTTTGTGCATATTCTTCAACAAACTCAACAAATGTCTTATATATTTTTTTTTTTTTCACAAGGATGCCAAATGGTAGCTTCAATTAGCTCTATCCTGTGTGGAAATATTTTTGCTGCGTCTGCATGGAAGTTTGTCCCCCTTCCACTTTCTTTCCTTTCTGGCTCAAGATTGCCCCCTAGTGACGCAATCCTAGACAATTCAATCTGCTGTTTTGAATTAGACATCGGCCTCAAAGTCCAAAAAAAAAAAAAAAAGGTAGGAGAGTCAATGGAGGTGAGCTATTTGATTAATTATCCATGTAAAATGGAAACGGAAGGAGGAAACTGTGTCTCTCAAAATGAGTCTCATGGGAGGAGGATGCAGTAAAGTTCCTTCTTCCAACTCTGATCATCAGATACATTCCTCAGTGGTGACTCTGTTGCCCGCGCTGGCATCGGAAAGCAGCCTAGCAAGTTCCTCCTAACGCAAGCAGATAATTAGCCCATTGTCGCTTGCTTTAATATATTTACTAATTGTGTCAGAGGACGTTTAGGTTGAACTTCAATGACAAATGTATACGTTTGCTTACATGGAGGGCTGTGAAGTCATTTGGGAGGCATTGCAAATACAAAATGGTTCCTCCTTCAAGGACTTAATATGCTGTCTTCCGCTATTATCCGAATAGAAAGCACTTCATTAGTGCGAAGGCGGACGAGTTGTCAGAATGTTGCTGTAATTAGTAACGGGGAGGAAACAGGAGCTGGAGGGGGGTTGTGAGATGGTCAAGGTGGTTGAATTATTCAAAGTGGTCTTCTGCTGATCCTTTTTAGTTTGCAATGGGGAATACGTATAGACATGCATTCACTTCAAAGGACGTCAGAATAAATAAATGGGAGTTGTAACTGATAACGATCACTGAAACATATTGAGCATGTTAAACACATTAAAGATATTTACGGGAGCCAAAAACTTTGCTCGAGGGTTAATTGTGTCTATTTGAACTCAGCCTCCGACTCTGTTAACTTTGCCTTTCAATCAAACATCTTGAAGATCTTGTTGGCCAATGATGCTTCTGATGAACATAATACACTAGAAATTAATGTATAAATTAATACAATTGCTATTAATGCAATTATCGGCACTGGTATTTGGCATTTTTGCATCTGCCTTTTTTTTTTTTTTTTTTTTTAAAGGAGATAGCCAATCATATTAAAACTGCGTAAAACTCAGGGAATTATTCATTAAAATTTTTATTTAACTTTCTAAGAAATTTTGCTGACCCTGAGAACTCGCTGCACTTTTTGTTTGAACTTAAAACTCAGTTAAGATAGTTATACTGAAAGTTTATTGACTAGAAAACTTTACGAACTTACTGTATTTATTTGTTTAAGGTTTAATTAAACTTCCGTATACTTTTTTTCTGCAAACGAATATTGATAACAAATTATTAAATCAAATTACATTAATTAAAATTCCCAGATGGTAAGCCATGAGATATCAGTGTCACAAGAAATTAATCAATTATTTTCAAGTATTTAATTACAAACACATTTGTTCATCTCTCCATGCCAGTGACATGTAGTGAAAAATTAAATAGATGGTAAAATGGTACAATAAACCGTCACTTGTTGCCATTCACCGAACAAAATAAGTCATGTGAGCATGTCAGCTTTGTGTTCCATTAAACAAGGACCGATTTAACACCAAATCAATCAAGATACTATTTCCGAATACTTTTCGTGACATTTGCTTGGTGGTGCGCCATGAATTTCTTCCTCCTTGGCTCAATAAATGGTAGAAAATAGTTACGGCACTCATTTCACGCATGCACGTGGTGGAACACGCGTAAATACGCTCGGGCCTCAGGTGTTAAGTTTTCTTTCCACTGTGCAAGGTCTCGGTCCCGTGTGCCCGAATGTTTGGATGTATACGAGCGCCAGCCGACACCTGATTGTTATTAAATATTCAACGCAACTCCGAAACCCCTTCACCTGCGTCGATTAGTTCCTCTCAGACCTCTGGCCTAACAGTACTTTGTACCTTGTTGAAAACAAGCGAGCGTGTCTCTGCGCTTTTTTTACACTCCGCCACTGACTTGAGTCATCTCTGATCTTTTCGACCGCACGGACAGAGCAGAAGACGACATGGTGGGGCTTATCTGGTCTCAATTTTCTTAACTAATGTGCTTGTCGTCAGCAAGACAAAGAGGTCTAAATCCGAACAGTCTGGCTGAGGCGGTGTGGAGTGAAGTGAGAACGGAGCCTGCTGATAAATAATGCAGGAGGTAGACCTCAGAGTGTGACTAATCCAAAACCACTTGACACGCGACGGGCACCTTGACACTCACTTTTTTTCTTAATCAAATACCCTACAGGCGTTTGGCGTCAACGCACACTTATTTGTTCAAACTACAGCGAGCGGCAAGGGTGCGATCGAGAAGCCGGCGTAGTGATGCTTTTGTTTTAAATTTAACTTGGAAACCAGTTGATCCAAAACAAGAGTGACGAGCTGGCAGCACAACACAGAAACTGGCAGTTAAAAAGTTAGAACATTGCTTTAAGCAGCGTGTCAAGTTCCTTGACATTAAGGTTCATGCGAGGTTAATATTTGATGTCATGTTGTCAGTATGACCGCCTTACAAATGGCGTGACTTTTAAATGATTGTAATAATTTGTTCGGATGGGTTGCAAATTGCAAACGATGCAAAAAAAATAAAAAATAAATAAATAAAAATAATCCAAATGTAATGCCGCATCCTTATGACAGGTGAATCTGAGTTTCAGTCACTTGTTAACTCATCCACTCGCCGCCATTTTCACAGAAGCAGTCCCGGTCGCTCCCGGCTGTTTTACTGAATTTTGACTGATTTTGCAAGGCCCACAGAATATTGTGTTCGATTGCTATAAAAGCATGGAACCTATCAAAAGAAAGATTAAAGTCTCTTCTTTCATCAGGAAAAAAAAAGTATGTTTCTATCTGTTTCCGTTTTGCAGCAATTAGCATTAGAAGAGAGCTAAGTTTCATCAGTTTTCACAAATCTATTCAGAATTGTAAGTAATTGAGCTTTTTTTCTAGATGGCCCTGATTGATCTCCTTTGCTCTGCTGCCACCTGCTGGCCGTTTGTGTAATAACTACCATTTCTGCAACCGTTCTTTGCAGTTGAGAGGCTGCATCAAAGCCTTCTGTATGCTCTAGCATAAAACAAATAAATAAATAAAAACGTATAAATACGTCTTTGGGACACTTAGAACATTAAAAAAAACGTATTTACACGTTATTGGGAGCAAATGAGTTAATGGCCCAATTAATGATTGAAATTCAACAGACATCTCTTTCCATGCAACCCCCTGCCGGAATGAAGGTTTCCCTTGATAATTGAGACAATTAAGAGATTCCCTGCTCCGCCGTGCCTGCTTGTGGAGGAACCCTGCTATTACAGTGACACACTCCAACAGAAAGGGGTCTGCTGTCGGCTTCTCTAAATTATCATATCAGTTTGATTGGGTCGATTTGAAAGAACAGCTAATGGAGAGCTATTGTAAATAACTAACAGGAGAAAAGTCGATTATTTACAGTTATCATGAGCCAGATCATAATACGTGAACCAGAAACTATCAATCTATGCTAATTGGTTTGCATGTATGCTTCCATATGAGCTACAGAGTTATAGAACAAAGCGCACACGCCGACACCCGCCCGTCAGTCACTCGCAAAGGTGAAAAGCGACATCAAACGCGTCTTCAGAAGTGACTCGAGTCCCAACAGCAGCAGTCGTCATGACGCTCTCCATCATCTTGAGGCTCATGACAGCTGATAGCAATCACTGGCCTCTCTGTCTTGAAACCTGTTGCGCAGTCCCCCGCACCCCCACCCGGGATTTTCACACGCAAGCTTTCGTTGGGACTGACTGAAGATAATTTGAATGAATGATCTTCATGTGCTCAAAACTATACAGGAGGGTGAATTGGATAAAATGTATATAATTGGGTGAGATCCAAAACAAAACCTGTATTATTAAAAACATTCAGTCAGCGATGTATTCATTAAACCTTTTCCGTATTCTTGTGGTTGCAGTTTGCGCTGATGCAACGGGACTGCAACAAACTTGGGTTTTTCCCCACTCTCATTAACGCAGTGAGTTTTTGTCAAGTGGTGACAAGGATGAAATCAAATTCACATGAACTGTTAACAGAAGCAAAATAGCTATTAAACAAACAAATTAGCATTCCTAGACAGTTCGACAATTTTAGTATGATTGTATTTCTGATTTACTCGTACACTTGAAAACGGGCCATCTAACCAGTTCAATTACTTCCGAAGGTAACATTGTTAACTGAACGGCACTGTTAAGAGAATTTATGAAGGTGTTTGTAAATAATTACTGTAAAATGACAAGATACAACATTTGTATAAAGTAAACATTTGTCCTAACAAGAGCAGGTACCATTCTCCTACACAGACATACAGAGGAAAAAAAAAAAGTTTATTATACATTTTGAACAAATATAAAATGTGCGATTAATTTGTGATTAATCAGGAGCTAACTCATGCGATTACCCGGTTAAAGTTTTTAAATCGACTGACAGCCTTATTCAGTGAATAGCTTGATTTAAGATTTTGAAGAATTACATACTTGCCAATTTTTTCAATTATTCAAATTTGGCGGGATTATTAACAACACAGTTTTTCATGGCATGGAAAATTTAGAAGACATTTATTTTCACTCTACTTGGATTGAAATGATTTTTATTATTGTAAGGCCTAAAGTAACCTAAAGTTTCAAGAATCGTCCTCTGTCCCAGCCTTGGCTTTTATTTATTTATTTATTTTCACTTTTGTAAAACAGTTTGGTTTTTGAGGTCTTCTGCTGTTACCTTATGAAGTTTTTGACGCAGCACTTTTATATTGAATTTTAATTGACAGTAAGGGTAGCTAATCCTGTCGCATGTTAGAGTGGTCGGGAAAGTATAGTATTGTTTCAAAACGACCAAAGCCAACAACAAACATGAGATATGGTAACAAAATGCTGAGGCCCCAGATAGAAGCCTTGGGGTACACCCTTGAATCCCGTGTCCTTGATAGTCACGAATGCAAACAGTAATTGGGAAAGAGCGCAATAACGCTTGATGTTTTGCATCGAGACAGAATCCTGTCAGAATGGCGCGGCGCATGTGCGTCCGACGCCACTTTAAGCCACCCCAGTCCTGCTGAGGAGTCAACTTCTTGCAAGGCCTGTCGTCTACGTCTGGCCATCACAATCATGAGAAAATCGCAAAGGTGGCCTCAGGGCGCATCTCCTGGGTTACAGGTATGCTTGTTGACACATGCCAAATCCTCCTCTTTCTCCCAGGTTGGCGGTGAAGAAAATGCAACGCCCTGTCTAAATCTCAGACATCACATAGGCCGATAAGCAGGGCAGGACATGTTGGGTTCGGAGATGGAGCCAGTGGCTGTATTGAGGCCTCCGATGAGCACACGTGAGGGTAAACCTGTGTGACTATCGCATTTTACGTGGCTGATCCGCCAGGTAAGGCGATGATGCCGCCCGGGGGCTCACTGAGGCCGACGCTGGGTCGCAGTTATGCCTGTTCTAGTCGCGTTGACGGATGAGAGCGCTGGAACATTCCGCTGACAGGTGACGGGTGCAGCTCTCATTTGATCTGCCAGCGAGCGCTGAGAGAAGAGGAAGACGCGGGGAAAATAAAATTCCTGCGCATACATCTCTGGGCCTGAAGCTGTAAACATGGCTAGCGTGTAGGCCAACGATGAGTGGAGATACAAATGTTCGTTAGGTATAAAATAATTCTACAAATTGTGATCTATTACCACGTACAGGTGAATATACTACACACTACCATTTTCTTCTATTTCCCTTTTGTTATTATCCATTTACCGCCTAATCTAAATATGCCAAAAAGGCTACTATGAACTCTATCCACCATTTTCCTTTACTTTTATTCACCCTCATACTGTGTCGTGTATATCCCAACACTGCCTAAGACTTTAAAGCTACAAAGTCAAACAGCGTATCCAGACGTCTTAATGAACTATTGGTTCCACTGCAAAACCATAAGATCCTTTAATGAGGGCACAAACACGTGGTTTGAGATTGAAAGGCTAAAATGGTTACAACACAAACTGAATCAAGCCTTAGGAGGAAACTCAGAAGATGGAAAAGTGAAAAAAAATCAGTTTTCCGTGTTTTACACAAAGCAACTATTGGCCAGTTTTATATAAAGTAACAAAGTGAGAGTTGAATGAAAGTACTGTATTTTTCGGACTACAAGTCACACTATTTTCACACTACAACTACAGAAATGTTTTCCTTTTTAGTTTAAAATGACTTACACTAACCAGAATCCTGTGTCACATTGTGGCCAAAAGTAGAATCCCGGTTGGTTATTGCGACTTTTGATGCTGTAAATAGTCAATCCTAGTTGTGTAGGAAGTATATTTTATTTATCGAAATTTTATTTAGCTTACATCAGTGATGTATGCAGTAGTTAAAGACTTGCGTGTTGAGAGACATGCGCCCATATGAAGACTTCCTGATTATCTTAATCTCATTTTCCTGATGTCCTTCTACCACACCAGTATACAAGGGATAGACTAATATTGGGCATTTTGACCAATATCGGTTCTTGGCCTTTTTTCAACAGGTAAAGCTAAAACCAATTTAATCTCAGGGAACTTTTTTTTCTTCTTCTTCTTTAAATTTTCAGTTAACTTTTCAAGAGATGCTGCTGACCCTGGGAAACTTTTTTTTTTTTTTTTTTGTCTTGGATATTAAAACAAACTAATGTGAAATTTCAAGATTTATGTTTTTTTTTTTTATTCTGAAAATTTGATTTTTCCATTTAACTTTTTAAGATGGACTGATAACCTTGGCAGCTCCCTGAACATTTTTTTTTAAAAGAAATTTAAAATGAAGTATATTGTCTAAGATCTAAAAAAAAAAAGAAAAGGAAAAGAAAAAAGAAAATACATTTTGAAAAGTCTGAAAACGTGTTCAAAGAATGTTTTAATGCTTTAAGTCATAAAGTCAAGATTGTCATTTGTATTTAAAAAAAAAAAAATTGACGCCAATATTTTCCCCTTCCTTTTAATGAAAATGAATACAGGCTTCAAATATCGGTTATCGGCCTCCTCGACGACTAATAATCGGCATTGGAAAAAACATATGGGTCTATCTCTACAGTATACCATCACCAAGTAACAATTAAGGGGCACGTACAGCAGCGTAGCAAAAAAAAAAAAAAAAAAAAAAAAAGTGTCGGCACATGTTGAAGTTGCATCAATCATCGCCTGCTCCACTTGTTTGCTTTGCCCTTGTAAGTGTGTCTCATAGGAGCAGAGACACAACAAGAACATGGCCTGTTCTTGCGGTCGCTCACACCACTGAAGACATTCACGCAAGATTAAGAGGAGAGCGCGACACTGGCATAAAAGTCATCAGAAGAGCATCAGTTTGAAAATGTCAAGCAAGGCGAAGGGCGTTATAATTAGCGTTAACACTCCTGTGGCACAAGTCTCCCCGCTTGCAGCATAGCATCCTGTAAACAAGGCCGGCTTGTATTTCCTGTTGCCTGCCAGGCATGCCTTCGACCTGGTTGCGCTTCACTTTCAGGGTACAAGCAAACACGTGAAAATGCGTGCTAAACATTCTTATCCTTTTCTTAGTAAGTCACAACGTTCAATCACCAGTGAGCAACTTTTAGAACAGACCCCGTGGGCTACTCATGTCGTCCTTGGGGCTAACTAGTACCTGCTGGCCTTTTGTGTAGCTTTGAGAACCGATGCAAATTGTGCTAACAAAATAGAAGATGCCATCTAGTATATTCTCTCACCTCTATGGCTATTACAAGAGCTTAGTTGAGAACTTTTTTTCTTTTACAAAATATCTAACTACAATGTAGTGTAAAATTGCCAAACTGCAAGATGTTCTCCATACTTGAATGCTGCAATATGAAAATGTGCGAGTATGCTTGTGTGTGTACTTTTGGGGAGTGAGGTGGATATTGTGGATGGAAGGTGGTTCAGCCACCGCCCTGACCGACTTCCAGGCTCCCCGGCAGAACCGCAAAATTCATCACCCCCCCCTCCCCCGAAGCACCAACTCCCTCCGCTCACCCCCACAGAAGCTGACGCCAGATTCAACACTGCATCCACGAAACAAACACAAACTCCCCACTGTTCTCCCCAGCGAGACGTTTGGTCGAGATTCCTTGTTTATATCGCATCCATAATACAGCAGGTCTACAACGGGGCACTCCGGCCTTACAAACACCAACCATTCAAAACATCGCTGACCACCCTTTAAACAAAGAAATCGAGCCTCATTGCGATGTAACGCTTTGAGGCGACTGAGGTTTGAGTCCGCCTGGAAACGCGGCGTGCACGAGTTCTTATAACAACGCATCGGAGTCGTTTCACAGGCTGATTTGTTTGCAGCTCTCGCGTGCGTTACAGTGGTACCTCTACTAACGAAATTAATTGGTTCTGGAAGAAAGTTCTTAAGTAGAAAATTTTGTAAGTAAGAGACGCATTTTCCATGTAAATGACCTAATCCGTTCCAAGCCTCCCAAAATTCAGACATAATTGTTTTATAAAGCATAAAAATGCATCAAAACATGTAACAAATACACGTTACAATTAGATTATTGCACAATAAATGAGAGTTGTGCGTAATGTAAAAAACAAAGAATAAAGAATAAAAATGATGGTCATTCACCTTTTTAACTGCTGTCCTCATCGTTTTTTGCCCTCTTTGGTTCATGTCCTCCTCTCTCAGAAGTGTTTTTTTTTTTTTTTGCCAGGTGTTTTGTAAAGAACTGATCCAGGGATGTTTTCTTTTTTTGTTTTAAAACAATCCTTTGAAAATGTCCAAGACAAACATCATCTTAGTGAGCAAACGCCCGACTGGTGAACACTTTTTCTGGGCGATTCTTTTAAACAAATTCTGAAACTTCCGGTATGGCGAGGAATCTTTTTTTCCCCCAAAAAAAAAAAAAAGGCCGGTCTCGTCGCAATTAAAAACTTACTGTGCCTTCATCAATCACCAATTGTTTGAATTTTTGCACAAATTCGTCGGCCGTTAGTTCATACATTTACGAAAAACTATCGGAACACCTCATGGGCCGCGGGATGAATGATGAGGACGCTGTGCAGACACCGATCTAGTATCGAGGCTCATAGCTACCTATGGGAAAGGTTCCTCTTAGCCAATGGGATGCCAGAAAGATGCACAAACACCGATCTAGTATTTACGTTCATAGCTACCTATGGTAGGAAATAGCCATAGCCGAAAGTATGTTGCGTTCGCAAATGTATTTTTACCTTTCGTATCTAGAAATTTCTTTCGTAACAAGAGGCAATATTTTCCCGTTGAGGCCTTTCGCAACTCGAAAATTTCATATGAAGAGACGTTCGTAAGTAGAGGTTCCACTGGACTGTATTTTATGCACACGTTGTGATAACGAATGAATGTGCGGTATTTGTGTCTATACGGCAGGTTGTAAGGGCCGTTTCCCTCATGCCCCCCCCCCCACCCCTCCATAAACCTTCAGCACGCCTCCCAGTCTAAGCACTGCCACTCTGTAATTGTGGAGAAACCACAGCACACAGCCCCATATATAAATACCCTTTTTCTTCCAGCCTTGTCAAAATAAAGGTTGTGCGGGAAAAAAGAAATAAGTCTATTTAGGAGCAAACTAACTTTGGGTGATGTTGCGAAGATATGACAAATGAAGACATATTTGAGGAGGTTACTTCCCTTTCGTAAGTGTAGGTCAACATCAAAACATGATTAAAAATAAAAAATTTAAAAAAAAAGTGCATGCTTTTTGTTCCAGGCTTATAAACACACCAAGTGAACACGTGTGGTCGTTACAAGTCGGTAGTGCGCTTGACACGGCACCTTTGTCAAACAAGTCACAGGTGAAGCTGACGTGATGCCTATATGGAGCGAAGGCTTGCCAAGGAGGATGTGTGTGTATAGAAGGGCCTTAAGCTGCGTGAAGTACGCGAGATAGTGTTGATGCGCGAGCGCTTTGATGTGTGTTTTTAGTGGGCTGAGACTTCCTGGTTTTCATTGCACTTACCTGTCTGTGTCAACAAGTTGTGTGCCCAGCCGCCACTCAAAACACACAAAAATGCTTTGAAAGGGCTCGTGTCACCTGCCTCTGACAGGTAAACTGACTGGGCTTAGGACTAAAACGTCATTGCTTAACTTGTACTGGGAGTAAAATGCTTCATTCAAATTGGTAATTGTATGGCAGTGTATGTTTTCTCATATCACTGTGATAATAGAATTAGGCTAAATTGTTGAAATAAGTTACTTTTTTAAAAAAAATCTCTCATTTTATATGCAATACACGAGCAGTAAGAAATGATTAACTCATTTGCTCCCAAGAACGTCTAAATACGTTTTTTTTAATGTTCTAAGTGTCCCAAAGACGTACAGTATAATTATGATAGCGATATATATTTTCATACTTAAAATCCACAGCGAGATATGAGATCTTGTGTGTATGATTGTCTTGTAGGAAAAACTTAAGTGTACTCACTCATCCGTACTCTTTAGTTGTTATGGTTCATGACATACCTGGAAAGTCTATTTATAAAACGTGCGGAAAACGTTCACAAAAAAAAGAAAAGAAAAAAGAACCACAATGCACTTGGCTGATTGCCTTCCAAGGCCACTCCCTGACAGCTGCTGTAACGATGGAAACAAAACAAATGTCACTAGTGGAATCACGCAACGCTCAGACATCCCTTTTTTCACCACACCTGCCTTGGAGGACAACATGGCAGGCAGCCTGTTTGGATTTGGGCGTGGCGAGGAGCCAGTCTGAATGGCAGGTGAGGACGACTTATGAACAATAAACTACGACTTGAATGTCAAATGAGCTGCCAAAAGGTCTTTGGATGATGCGGATCTGCGTGTGCAGGTATGCCACCGAGAGACATTAAAAGTCTTGCCGTAAGCTGCGTTTTGAGGACCATGTCACTAATTGTGGGAATTCTGAAATCATTCCCACAATTAGGCAAATTGCAGTTCGAGTGTTCTTTTTATTCATTTATCATTCAACTGCAAGTAATACTTTGTAATTTTCACGTAATTTATCTTTCGATTTCTTTCCTAAGCATTCAGCTTAGTATTCAGTTATTAGCATTCAACTTTCAGCATTCCCGCGCAATTTCTGCAGAAATTGCACTTAGTCTAGTGTTTAACAAGCATTTCAAATTTGTTAAAAGTGCAAACACTTATACTGAAGAAAACTTTAGATAGCACAAGATCCAAGCAAAAAGTAGGTTGCAATGGAACTAGTTACCATTTGTCACATGGATTTCAAAACAGCATGTCAAAAAAAGGTTGTGGCCAACATTATCTGATGACACAGATAGAACAAACACACCTTTAACCAAAGCGTGACGTGTCCTGAGGAAACCAGTTACGGAGTATCAATCAACTTAAAATTTGTTTTTGTTTAGACTTTTGGATTAAAGTAACACCCCTGGACTAAGTTACACTTAACTTGTGATAACTCTGCATGAAGTTTCACTGGTAAAACATTGCCAAAAGTTACTGAATTTGAGCAAAATATTCTTTCATGACATCACATAGCATGCGGTGATGCCGCTCTGAGTGTAACATGGATATACACAGCTGTGGACATGCACTAATATAATCACAAACATTGCATCTTTCACTCTTTTCCTTTTCTTCTTCACCATTTCGCACACATCTCCACACGCGCACACATACATAGACAGGCAGCCATTGGAGGAGGGAATGTGAGGAATGCTCCAAACCCCAGGCTGGTGTTCTGACTCGTCCCAGACTTCATGCCGTCACCGCCGGGGTCTGTGGCCAGACCTCCCTGTGCCAGACCCACTGGCTCCAACACCCGCCCAGGCCAGCCGAGCTGCAGCTCGCGACCCATAATTAAGCAGCGAGCCGCATTGCAAGCGCACATCCTCTACCCCCTCCCCACAGTACTGCAAGGCCCCCCCCCCCCCCCCCCCCCCCCCCCCCTTTGAAACGTAGACCGAATATACGGTCTAATGTTGCAGAGCTTGTCGATGAGGATGTTCTGGAGCGAAAGGTTTGTACAGAATGTGTGCAAGGGAAGTATTATTTGTTTAAGCTTGCCGTCATGTTCTCTTAAAGGGCATGAATTCCTTGGTGGAACATTAGCATGCAATGTTGAACATATAATTACAGCAACAAACATCCAAGCATTGAAGCACTTAAGAGTATGATAAGAGGAGTTGTTTGTGTATTAAAAGTGCGATTGGATTAAGGTCTTACTCATAATCACAATGTCGTCTGATAGGCATACCTGAGCTTTAGTGCATGAAAAGTTCCACCACTGGCATTATTATTTTGCGGACACAACAATCACTCAGCTAACGTCCATAGTTGGCTCAAAATGCTGTTGATCGCTTATGACACTGAGGGGCGAACGTTTGCGAAGGTAGCAAATGTTGATTTCTCTTCAGGGTTGGTTCACGTTAGCAAAATGTTTGCCAACGGTTTTAATGTTTTTTTCTTGGCAAAACATAAGAAAAGGTTGACAAACGTCTTTACGACCTTAAACGAACCCTGGCAAAAAAAATAAAAATACAAAAAAATCGCCGCTCAGTGGGATACGGGCTTAAGCACCTAACTCCGGTTCGGGCCTCCCTCCACTGGCTGCTGGAACATTTTAGAATCCATTTCAAGATGTGTTTGTTCTTACATCATCCGTCAGCTAAGGGAAGGGGCGAGAGACCGAAGTGCCCACTTTGGCTGCCTGGTGTCAGCCAACTGGTTGCCTTTGGAGGTATCAAGGTTTAGGCAGAAGCTCAGATAAGCCTTTTCGGTTCCTAGACAATTTTATGCTTCTAAGTTTGAGGGAAGAATTTTGGGAAAACTCTATTCTGTTCCAACATGACAATGCAAGATCTATTACGATATGCTTGGAAGAGTTCAGGGCGGAAGAACTCCAGAGCTTCAACCGCAACCACTCTGACTTCACAAATTTCTTCTGGACGGGAGATTCTCACAGATATGACTCCAGAATTTTATAGAGGAACGGAAGCTGTTTTAGCTGCAAGGAAGAGATTATCTCTGTATTTTCTATCAGTTTGCTTTCCTAACTAGAGAAATTAGCTGAGCCATAAAGAACTAGATGTGAAATCATGAAGCTCCATGCTTTGCTTTCCTATTCCCTAGTCAGAGGAGCCTCCTTCCCGCTGATGTGGGGTCACGGGTTGTAAATTTCACAAGGCTTCCTCGAGGAATACCTCATCCTTTGAAAGAGAAACAGGAAAATTACATGGTGGACAAACCACTTGGTTTTTCACCCCCTTTTCTTGCGCTGTAATTTGCTGCTGCAGTGGGTCAGCCTAAAATAACCTTAACCTAATATTCACAACATAGAAAGACTTTGAGAGACGCTGGAGGTCTCCCCCTGGGTGGCAGTGGGGTAAGTCTTTGGACCGCAGGCCTTTCAGGGACTGTTTACTTGATTATCTTTCTTATACGTCGATGACCTGTAGACGCAGTACTCATTGAACCGTACATGAACCTATCCCAGCTTGTGATATGGCTGTGAGCATGATCTACACATCCATCGCAGACTCTCATTATGAGTCATGTTTGTATCCGCTATAAAATGTGGTTCGTCACTGAAACGCCGCATAAAATCGACGGCAGATCCTGTGAGCCATGGCTGTAGTCTACTGAGTTCATCCCACCAAGCCCAGCGATGGGTATCACAAAGAGAAAATGCCCATGATCTCACCAGAAGCAAAGTTTCCGTCGTGCAGGTTTCTCATTAATCAGAGGCTCCTCTCGTCTCCATATCCTCATCTTATTTCCATCATCAGCAACCATGACGCCCCAGATATTTATACAGGCAAGTTTAGAAAAGGATCAGCTCAGTCTCAGTTCCAGAAGGCATGCTGAATAGTCAATATCCCGAAATGTGACAATGATTCATGGTGTGTCTTTAAAAGGAATATGAACTGTGGTTTCATGCTCTTATTGTGAATTTTTAGGAGGGATTTATATGAATATGCATTTGAGAGCCAAACTTTTACTTCTATTAGTTGTGATTAAAACGTGAGGGTGAACATTGAACGCGAGCTACTCGTGCATTTCCTCATAAACTTAATGTGTACTCACACATACACACAAAACGAACCCTCCCTCTCCTCCTTGCTTCTCCTCCTAAACCCCCAACACTCACACACCACACCACAGGCACCACACACACAGCGGTTCTCATATGGAATATCGTGGGTGGCGCTGGACCGGTAGAGGCCTCTGGAAATAGCAATGGAGCAACCCCTCCATTTCAGCGACCCAAATTTCCTTTTCTGAGGTCTGCTGCCTTGCCTGGAAGCGCTGTACAGCAAATCTCCAGTCGCCACTTGAAGACCACAGCGGCCACGGTGAAAGCACTTCACAAGGACCACGGCATGGCACCGGAGACCAGATGGCCTTCGGCTCACATCGTATGCGCACGTCGAGGTCTCACCTTGACGTGCGTGCAAGTAGCCATGCGCTAATGCACCGTGCACCATCAACAACTTTTCTCCACAAGAAAGACTTCGCCGTTCTGTGTCATGGAATCGCTAAAAGTCATGTTTGGAAGCTCAGCCCTTAGAGTTTGTGATGTCAGTCGACAGCAAAAGGCAGACTATTGTCAAAATGGCCGCATCATGAGATGGATAAAGACAGGGTAGATTCTTCTGTTGAATTCATATTCCACAAATGCAATAATAATCAGAATACTATTTTTAGACTAGTGGGGGGACATAGACTGTATTATTGTATAGAGTATTTTTGACTTGACTGCCCAAAATATTACTAATCAAAATCCTCCTCAAGAAAGTGCTTATTTATTTATACAACTAGGGACATTTTTTTTAAGATTTAAAAGACGATTACATGTCAACAACTGGAAACATAGTCTTCAGTTTTAGTATTTCCTACAGGAAATGATCTAAACAAACTAACATAACAGCAGATGCAAAACCCTACAACCTTGAAATAGACCTGAGCCATGAGAGAGTACAACGAGGGTCTGGGCAGGAGAAAAACTTGCGGTTGCCCCATGTCCTTCCTTCAAAGACTTTTTTTTTTTTTTTTGCTTGGAGAGAAAGGACTGAGGGTTGCCATTCATTTCGGCCATTTCAACTTGGTACAATATTTTACAAGCCCTTCAGAGAGGACCTTTTTGCTTCCTTTTCCTGTGGTTTGGCCAGGGCTGCGCTGTCAGGAGAGGGGAACAGCCAAACCCAAATGTAGATGCTCAGCTTGGCAGGCTCTGCATGGAGTGTCCTGACCAGACAAAAGCAGGGAGCGAAATACAGCCAATGTATTTATATTCGCTGTGGTTTTGCGTGTTACGTCCTAGACTTCCAGACCCTGGGTGGATATTCCAACTGAGGATGGAGATGGATGGATGACGTTCCATTGACATACATAAAAACTATAAACTAAACAAACTATATAGGATTCATGTCACATCCATACTGTATGTGTTAATCTTAAGCGTGAGGTTATGATGGGTGGTCCATCCCCCATTTTTTTTTTATCTTTTTAAATCATAACTCTGAGTCTGTCAGGCTATGATAGAAGACAAACTGCCCCACTTTCACGAGTTGACATTTTGTATGATCGTCAAAAAAAAAAAATGGCAGCGGCGGAATATGCATGCAATCTGAGCGTTGTCGGAATCAAAATGTTGAGCTCCCTTTCCTTTCGGGGGATGACCTCACCGCTGTCAGATGAGGTATGGAACCAATTTAGGGGAGCTCCCCGGAATCACTCGTGTGTTTAGCTCTGTCAAAACTAAGACATTTGGAGCCACATCCACTCTCCTGCGTGTACACGCGCCGCTGCTGTGAATACAACATGAGAGGGCTATGGATTTTACGGATTCAAAAAAAAAAAAAAAGTCTGACTCACATCCAGGTACTGTTGCTGCGTGGGCGAGCTCATAAATGAGTCAACCAAAGCTATTTGGATATAGGAGGGTTTGTGGGATGCATACGATCATGCACAAACATACGCACACATAAGAGTGTGGCTGCGGCCAGCTAGACCTCTCTGGTCAGGAGTCGCTGCCAAGAGCAAGCTGAACAGTGGAACACTGGGAGTCTTGTGCCTGATTTTGGAGACTCTTGTCTCGCTCCCGACCTTGCTTGAAAATATACTGCGGCTTCAAGGAACAGCATTCTCAGCAGTAGGGAGGCCAGGCATGGAAAATTCAGACGCAACAACTAAAGATGGAGTGGAAGTGGGGTGGGGGTAAAAAGAGAGGTAGGCTGAATTCATTCTCATGCTCATTCACATCTGTGGCCATGAGTCTTGTCTTAATGGTTTTAGCACATTTACTATAAACCGGAATGGGGCGAAACTGCACTGTGACAATATGGGCATTCCCCAGGGCTCCGTACAAGGTCCAAAGCTATTCAATGTACATTATAAATGACATGTTTAACTCTTTTGCTCCCAATAACATGTAAATCCGTTTTTTGTTAATGTTCTAAGTGTCCCAAAGACGTATTTATACGTTTTTTTTTTGTTTGTTTTTTATGCTAGAACATACAGAAGGCTTTGATGCAGCCTCTCAACTGCAAAGAACGGTTGCAGAAATGGTAGTTATTACACAAACGGCCAGCAGGTGGCAGCAGAGCATAGGAGGGCCATCTAGAAAAAAAAGCTTTATTACTTACAATTTTGAATAGATTTGTGAAAACTGATGAAACTTAGCTCTATTTTAATGCTAATTTCTGCACAACGGAAACAGATAGAAACATACTTTTATTCCTGATGAAAGAAGAGACTTTAATCTTTCTTTTGATAGGTTCCATGCTTTTATAGCAATGGAACACAATATTCTGTGGGCCTTGTAAAATCAGTCAAAATCCAGTAAAACAGCCGGGAGCGAACGGGACTACTTCTGTGAAAATGGCTGGGAGTGAATGAGTTCATGTCAATAATGGAATCACAAAATGAAATCAATCACTTTTCAGGACTAAACTGATAACCAGACTTTTGTTAGCAAGGAAGATTTATATGCCGTTCTTAATTGTCGATAATATCAAGAGTGCTGATACATCAATTGTAAGAGTGACACAGAGACCGGCGTCTCATAATAACACCTTGTCTTGCTATTAGTGAGCATTACCGCTGCACTACCCTGTAATCGCTCACTTTTCACATTGGTAATGACAAAAGAAATATCAAACTGGCTCCGAACTGTTCAATCCACACAAGTGAACAAGACAACATAAAGTTTGTAAATGAAGATAAAGCCTGTCAAGACAATATTTTTGCTTGACACATTGAGAGCATTTTCAATTATATTTGTGTTGAACTGCTTTGAATCGTACAAAGAGCATTTCAAATATTTTTATGACCTCGTTTAGCTCATGGAAGTGCATTTCAGAGAGGCAAGGCTTTTGGTTTAGCTTTAAGGTTATTTGCCTGCAGCTGGTCTTTCCGGCTCAAAGTGAAAGAGGGATAACTGAACATTTTGAAGGTGTGTTGTCAGATACATTTTTTGTATATTTGAAAAATGCACTTGTGCATTGTATTATCAACTTCTTGCAGACTTAATGAAGTGGAAAGGCCAAGAATTTGGTCAAACCCAACTATGAGACATCATTGACTACGTCAAGCAGTCAATAACCCTTTTAAAACCCAAATATTGGCAATGGTGGGGTTATGAAAGGCCCCTTGGCTGCCCCATTGGTAACCCGAATATTTAGTCATATAAGTGCATATGGGGGTACCTCCACTCAACAAAATATTTGTTTGTGTTCTGTGAATGCTCTATTCGCAAGAAATCTTAGTCTGTCCAGCGGCCATCTTACGTTGCCACTCGCTAAACGAGCCTAACTTAAATACATGATTTCTCCGCGGCGTTTTCATATTCTTTTCTGTCTCTGTCGAAAATGGCACAGGAGCGATGAGGCTTTTGTTTAAAGTTAAAAACAAAAATGATGTCTGTGCGATGTGGCTTAAACTCTCATGTATTTAAATGGATCATCCCGAGTGTTTCAGAAACCGGAATTTCAACCTTAACACGAATATTGAGTGCATATTAACGCAGTCACTGTTGTGACTGGCTAATCTTAAACCCAGTAAGTTGTTTATGTCCGTGTTCCGCCACCATGACAGCTATACAACTAAAAAGGTGAAAGAACGGTATGCTTCTACGAAAAACAGCTACATAAATACAGCTTGGCTTTATATAATACATATGGTTGCTGTACATTTTGTTCAAAGAGTACAGCAATGCCCAAGGATATTTTGTCTGCTACCGCCCCCCCCCGTTTACACCTCGCCACACCTCGATACACCTCAGCACACTTTATCACAGAATGAGTTACGATGCACGGGCACGCCTGTGGGCGACAAGAAAAAACGATGAGGGAAATTCACCTACGCCAAAACGGGCCCACGCTCTGAAAGGTGGATAGCGGCTGACAGGGGAGTGAGCAAGAACTGAAGTGGAGGGAGGAAGAGAGGCAAGGGTGTGGGAAAGAGGGGGTTGCTTCCTGTCGCCATTCCCGCCTGCCCACATAGACAGCCGGGGAAAGAGAGTATATCCGAGGCTGACTGCAAGCCACATGACATTCTCCCTGGATCCTTCGCTCGCCTCTGCGCCGAGTGATGTGCTCCCTCCCCTCCTTCCAGTTCCTCCCTCCCTCCTGCCCTTCAAAGCTTTGACATGTCATCTCCCACCACAAAAACAGAGGTGGGAAGACTCGCTGGCGCTACCGCTGCCTCAGGGTGTCTGGCACGAAAGCTGCCTGCAAATACAGCAAGGGAGAGGAGGAGGATTGAGGAGACGGAGAGGATGATAGAACGAAGGAGAAAAACTGGAGAAGAAAAAAAAGACGCGGCGAGCGGGACGGCGGAGACTCATAAAAAGCCGGGTGTCAAAAGAGCCGTGATAAAGATGGGGGGGGATTTGAGATGCGTCTGTTTTTTAATGTGACACTGCTGCAACCGCACTGTTGCCTCATGAGTCACACTCAGACTGGCAGCAGCTGTTTCGAAAAGTGGGGTACGCAAAAGTTGGGGCGAAACCTTCGGGGTCCACAACTGCTCCCCACAGAACCACAAAAACACGATACCCATAAAAGGTCGGACAAATTCGAAGAATTGTATCCAGTTAAATGAAAAACATAGGCAAGCCACAATCCCATAATTGATGAACATATAGTCTGTGATTCTAACGTGATTTTTCCAAGAGCAGTAAGAAGGATCTCTACCAACTTCAAACACACCATGGACAGCCACTGCTTATGAATAAATGATTCCAGGCCAAATGTTTGCTGCTCGGATGCCACAAAATTTGCAGATTGACTTAAGGAGCAATTACGCACTTGGCTTCTGAGCCTCTGAGGCTTTGGGAATGAATTGGTGAATGGCTCCTGGACAAAGTAAGCACATCTGACCAAAGTAGGTCTTGCCATCAGCTGAGAAGCCACAAGACCCATACAAACAAGAACTCTGATAACATGGCCAATTTCAAGGCCTTCAGCTATGAAGAAATTTGACCTAAAGACCAAGAGATGAATTTAGGACAAGGACGAAGCCAATGTAAAAACATGCCCTTTATAGCTTGCTGGTACTTAGAATTAACATTCGCTCCATTAATATTTCTTCACTTGCCACCATCACAAAACTTTATAAGGACACAATTTGGAATACAAAGTTGGTATTGGGTCTTTTTGTTTTGTTTATGTCATGGACGGTTGCAAATTAAAAAATAAAAATGTAGGGCTGTTTGACAATGTGTGTCAGGAAAATCCCAGGACTGGCGTCACAAAAGAAATAATTCAAACTACAAACAATAGTCTTTCCCTTCAATGTGGGTCAAACAATCCACCAGCACGTTTAAAAATAGATCCTGTGCCATTTGCTTTATTTAGTGCAGTGGTTCGCAAATTTAAATTACATTTAAAAAGTATATGTAAACACTTCTAAAAATACGTTCATAAAATGAATTTTATATTCAGTAGGCAATTTAAATTCAGTGTCCTAAAAATCCAGCATTTTCCCCATTTCAGAATGGCTTGCCCCAACTTGTCATATGCCACTTGAAAACTTTATTTAAAATTCACTAATTAACAGATCTTTAACTATAATCCCAAAAGATGACAATGTTGATAATATGTATGTGCACAAATCTTTATACAGTCATTAAATTATTTATTCCTTTTGTTTTATTTATATATTTTTTATTTCCAAATAGTTCAAGAGACCACATAAATACAAATAGAGTTCCCAAGTTTAATAAATCAGACAATGATGGCTCACGTTTGTTTACATTTTTGCCAAGCTCAATGGGGTCATCAAAGGGATCCGTTCTGAAGACAAAAACATAGTGTGGCGTTTCACATGGCACATTCTGAGACTGACCTGTTGATGAAATAAGGGCGCATGCTATGTTGTTATGAGCGCAAAGAAAGAAAAAAAAAAAATGTCGATTTAACTGACATCTCCACCAAATTTAGCAACCAAGTTACCCTGAAGCTGTACTCGCTCAGTGTCAGGCTCCGAAAGAATGACATTTTAATTGAGTGTAATGCCAAAGCAGTAGTGGAACACGGATGAAGAATCATCTCACTGGGTATGACCGCACAGTCACAAGTCGACACACTGTGATTTACTTTAAGTCAGCTGCTTTCAAGGCCTCTGAGGGTGATCTGTTTGCTGATGATATCGCCTCCAAAAAAGCGTGACTGCTGATGTCTGAGCGTGTGATGTCTATGACGCCGCTTCGCTTTCGGCCTTTGGCCAAGGGACTCGAAAGGCACTTCCGTCACGGCGAATGCTGGGCACACAAGAGCGTCTGAGTTGAAGCCAACACGCAAAAGCAGTATTTCACTCAAAAGCGAACACTGAGGAGCCATTTTGTATTCTTCGTCTCCTCAAGAGAGAAAAACCACAGGAAAGTGCCAGAGGGCACCAAACGAGAAAAACAACTGAGGGAACAAGAGAGTTGGCGGCATTGGGGCAACTGAGGGAAACTTCGCATGATTTATTACATCATGTCAGCGAGGCTGTTCCGCCTACCATTGTACGGATGGAGTCTTCATCACATCATGTCTGCTCTAGTTTAGCGTGTCAAACTTCGACATCAAACCGGTAAGTCATCTGTTGCAAACTTGCAAACTGTGATTTAAGTCATGAGGAAATTCAACATTTATGTTCATTTATTTGCATTTGGTCCAAACTTTTTTTTCATGTCTGAAGACTGGTCTCGAATGATCATCTTCAACTCATTAGGAAAAAGTATTGAAGCGTGAAAAGATACAACACTTGAACTTGAGACCCCCTTTACAATTTCAATATCCATCCATTTTCTTAACTTTTCCTCACTCGTGTCGCAGGTGTGCTGGAGCCTATCCCAGCTGGCTTCAGGCAAGGAGGCGGGGTACACCTTGAACTGGTTGTTAGCCAATCGCAGGGCACACAGAGACGAATAACCATTCACGCTCACAAGCACACCTATGGACAATTCGGAGCACCCAATTAACCTGCCATGCATGTCTTTGGAATGTGGGAGGAGACCGGAGTACCCGGAGAAGACCCACGCAGGCACGAGGAGAACATGCGAACTCCACCCAGGAAGACCGGAGCCTGGACTCAATCTTGCGTCCCCAGTACTGGGAGGCGGATGTGCTAACCAGTCATTCACCGTGCTCCCCACAATTTCAATAAATTAAGAAAATATATTTTTCTTGACATTGTAAAAAGATATCCAATATTCTGTATTTATTGAACAGATATAGTATTTAATTGGCAAACTGGACCAAAAATGTATTGGCCTGTAATTTAGAACTATAATATCCTGTAAATGTCATTAAAATACCCCCAAATCCAAATTAAATGACTACAAAAAGAGGGTTCTCAGTGTACTGTATATGTGATACCACACTGCCACCTAGTGGCGTGGATGTTCATTGTTTTCAGTTGTAAACCAACAACTTTAAAGTTTTTGTTTTTAGATTTATATTTATGCACGTTACCCACTTTTTTAACGACATATACAACATGATAGATTTTTATAAAATGCTTGAATCTTTAAATGATCCAAAATGCATACAGTGGAAGACAAACATATGCATTTATTTTTTTTAATGACTGTTTACGCTAATCGAATACCAAACAAAATACTGCAAATTAAGTCAGTAACTTTGCAAACAGCTCAGAAGAGATTTCACCGCAGAAATTCTGTAAAACCCCATCAAGATTCTTGTCTGCCACTTGGGAACGGAAGCTTGCTGTCAAACATCTCCCCCTGGTGGTATCTGCTTTCCTCAATCAGATCATTCCAAGATTTAAGAAAATCACACTGCCTTAAGTGGGGGGGGGGGACTGCAAGGCTAGTAAAAACGTAGAGCAGAGCAAATTCAATGTGAAGTGTGTTAGTCATAACACTGACAAGAAGAATTGATGTTTCATATTACTTCAAACCACAGACAAATTAAGAGTTGATACGCTGACAATTTCCCCAGCCCGAGGGATGACAATCACAGTTGCATAGTAGGCAGCATTTGGAACAATCGCCAACGTTATTTCAGTGCACAAAGTCATAAACATGATAGTATTTAAAGCATCCACAGGAGATGTTGACCACAAGTCATAAATCACTGAGACGAAGCGGATGAAGTTAATCCCATTATAACCATTTGGAGTCTGCTAGTTACGTTCTTGTCCTCACACACATTGTATTGGTTTATTTAGCAACAATAAATCAAAATTGATGTATATTCATTGTAAAATATATAAAATATGACAGTTTACAAAACGGCTCCTATCAAAACCGAACTGAGGCTGCAGCACATTTTAGGTACATGGTGCATATTATTTACACGTGAAAAATTATTTAGACTATTTTTTTTTTTTTTTTATGTTAGCTAGAATCCAGACGTCCAGTACATCAGAAAGCGGTCAGATGAACACATTAAAATGCCCATCTCAACTTGATATGCAAATACATGCAGTATTTTTTGCATATCAAGCTTATTTCTTTTGATTTGCCACTCCAGGTTCAATTGTGGCCATACACCGCTATAATTGCCTTTCAGGTTTAATTGCCTCGGCTTTTCTTGTTTCTCCAAGCAAGCACCTGTGCTCAGATGAAAGCGTGTGATGCATGGCGGCCTCCTCAAAGTGATCGCCTGGCATGTTGAAATAAAACTGGTCAGGGTGAATGGTTACATACAATACGAACTACATATTAGGTAAGGGACAAGCAGTGGCAGTTTCTGGCATGTGCGATAGGAGGGGCCACACAATTAAAAAAAAAATTAAAAAAATGAAAAATTTTGAAAGGCTAATATGCAGTAAAATTCAGTGGATTTTGGCATCCACCTTCTTCCTGTGATTTCAAAGCATCACAGACTCACTCACAGGTTGAATATTTGTGAATCGGTGACATGACAGATGTCTAATAAAGCTCCAAGGGGAATAAAATGTGATAATTGTATCATTAAATCCTTCATCGCTGACAGATTTGGACGAATGGGCTGAATTTGGAAGCTCGTGCGCAATCCTCTCTCGATGGGCGGGGCATGGTTGGCATGAAGTGTACACAGAGGTATAAATGCAGCATCGACACAGATGAGGGAGACAAATGGTGATTAATAGCACACTATGCCAGGAGGAGAAATGGATAAATGGCGGCTTGTGTTCATTTTTGTGCTTTTTTGCATTTTGCCGCAATTATATCAAGGAGAGCCTCACGTCAAGGAAGAGGGGCAGCAGGTACCGAATTACTGGGAGGTGTTTGCGCCAGTTTGAGGGTGCTTCACATTCATTGTTTTATTCTATTTTCATTTTTTGAGCTTTGGAAGGGGCAAGATAAATCACTGGAGTGGGAGCTGCTCCAGCCCCTAGCGACCCTCGTGAAGAGATCGAAAGCCTTTCGCTTCTACGGACTCATGGGGAAACGCTCAGGTGACCTTTCACCTCCAGAGCATGCATTTGTGCTTTTTTTTTTTTTTTACTTTAAGACCAATGTTGTATGTAGGAATCGAGATAGACAGCATTATAGAAAGCTACGTGTTTGTTAAGGAATTGCTAAGGAATTACAAAATTCAAAAGCACAATTTCTTTTCCTCACAGGCAACAAAGAAGTAATACTAGGGAACCAATTGAGGAAGAACATCCACAGGGGTGAGCAAAAAAATAAAAATAAATACAATTAAAAAAAATTTAAAAAAAAAAAAACAGTTAAAGCATTGAAAAAAATATCACATAATTTAAGTCCATGTGAATAATTTCAATAGATTCTAGGACAAGACATTTTGTTTTTGTGTCTCGTATAGATTCTGCAACAAGAAGGACTCGGGGCTCCAACATCACATGCTTTCGATAAACCACACAAGGAGGACACGATTGTATCAGTATAAAAACCTGAGGTTGTTTTATTTGATTTTATGGGCATTTTTTTTTTTTTTTTACAGTGGTACTTTCAGAATTTCAATTTGCAGCACATCAAAAATTAAATTCTTTTGAAGAACGGGTACGAATCCAGTATTGGTGGGAGGGAGTGCAGAAAAATTAATATTGACCGATACAACGTTACAACAACCAAAGACGATGACAGTGCTTGTTATTTTCTCATCATAATAATTCTTCTTTAGCTTCATGTTAACTGAAATGTAACAAAAAAAAAAAAAAAAAAAAAAAAAAAAAAAAAAAAAAAAAAAAAAAAAGTTAGTCACTGCTAAGCTCCCTATTGTTTTGTATGGGCAAAACATTCATGTGATCAACTGCCATTTAACATTCAAAACAACTTGAGATTCGACACCTTTTGATTTGACTGAAACATATGGACAAAAGGGGTCCAATAAAAAGAAAAAAGAACAAGAAAGAAAGATGGCCTGCTCTATACTGACAGTCAGGAGGTCGAGGCTACTTGCGGCTGGTGAGGCTGAAGGTGAGTGCATCGAGTAGCCTGAGGATGCGAGTGCTTATGTCCCCTTGGGAGGGGTCCATTTCAGCGAGCTGGGGTCAATGGTTTTGTTGCCGTTGCCTCGCTTCACCTCCTTTGCTTTCCACTCATCAATCAGGTCCTGCGCGAAGGGGAAAAAAAAAAAAAAAAAAAAGTAGCAAGCCGGCGTATGTAAAGTGTCAGATCTCATTTTTGTTAGCAAGCGTTAAAATGAAGAAAATATTGAATTTGCATGTTTAAGAAAAGCTCACAGGCTCATGTTAAAAAGTCTACAGATAAGTTAGAGATTAGATTAGTTGACTCAAATGTGAGTTAAGATGCATGGAGGGTCGACATAATCATGACATGCATTAGCATTGACCCAATCATGCTGGTATGTAAACATGACATGCATTAGCATCAACACAATGGCAGGGGGGGGGGGCTTCACTACACAAACACAGTAACACACAATATGCAACGGAGGGAAAACAAAACAGCCACTGGCGTGAAATCTCACCTGTCGCTTCAATACCAAGTGCTTCCCCTTCCAGTATTTGAGCATCTGAAGAGACTGTAGCGTGCTCACAATGTCCACGGGATTGACGGCAGTTTCCTGACTAATCTCTGTGCATTAAGTAAACAGCACAATTTTGCTCAAAACCTTTTTCTAATGTTTTTTTTTAATTATTATTTCACATATTTTTATTCTCATTTCTCCTCAACTGTGCAAGCCGCGTGTTTTTTTTTTTTTTGGGTTGTTTTTTTCTCCAGTGTCTTACCTTTAATCGAAATCTCCTTTCCTTGGAAGTTGTGCATGTACCGGAGTAAGACTTCCTTCCAGTAGCTGCGGTAGCTGATGAGGCCGAGGTCCGACAGAGGCCTCTCTGGCGAGCCCACCTTCTCCTCCACTTTGGACAGAAGGTAGCCTTACAAGAAAAATAAATAAATAAATAAAAGACAACAAAGACACTTTTGCATAAGTGAGGAGACATTTTGTGGGAGCGTACATACTGAAGTCGATGAGCATCTTGCCGAAGCCTTGCCTCATGTACTGGGGCATTGTCAGAATGCAGGAAACATTGTAGTTGAGGAAGGAATTTTTTTCCTGGAAACAAACAAGGCAATAAATAAATAAATAATTGAGCTTTTTTTTGTGTATGTGGAAATCACATCAAAAGACTTTTGAGCTTGTATGTCAAGGAGGAGCTTCGTGTAGCCTGGGTTGCTTGCTGAAGTTTCAGAGCGTCTTCTCCACATGTGCATATTTTTCCTCTACTGAGTGAGCGGCTATTAAAAAGCTCAAGCTAACAAACAAAGCTGGTCTCATTATTGTTATTTTTTAAGGATGTTCAATAACACTTTTTTTTTTTCAGTCCGATACCAGTACGAGAACTCAACTCAAGTAGTCACAGATATCAGCAAGTACTGATAGCACCAGTACTTTTGACACATAAAATTTTCCCCAAATACAAACATGATTTAAAGCTATTGAAACATTTGTCAATGACTTGCAAATTGTCACTATTTGCAGCAGGTCTCAGTTCTGTCCTTACTTTCGAAAAGTATCCCACTAAATGGCATCCTGTGTTGTCGGCCTCGGTCATGACATAAAACAGAAAAGGCTCCACGTCGTAGTATAGCGTCTTGTGGTCCAGGAAGAGTTTGGCGAGTAAACACAGGTTCTGGCAGTAGATCTATGAAGTAACAAACCCATTAGTAAAGCGTTGCTGTTGCGCATCCATCTGCATGAGCGCACCTTATTTTTCTTGCCGTCAACTTCAAACACGGATATGGCACCTTTTCTGTACACTTCGTCTCCTGGGGGATGCTTCCACACACACTTGGCCTGACACAAACACACACGCACAGTTTAAAGAGTCAACAGTTGAAAAACGGAAAATTCCAAATCGGCATTGATCTCACCATGTGTCGCCTGAGGATGGTCTGGCTCTTCATGTACTTGAGGCAAAATTCGCACACGTAGAGGCGACCCAGGCGGGCGTACTCCTCGGGATATGGCGAGTGGTACCAGGTGTCCAGCTCGTAGCGGCCAAACAGGATGGTCTTGATCATGTTGCTGCCCTCCGTGATCTGACCTTGGATGCGCAGCTTCTCCTGCGGGCCCGCCGAAAACAAGTGAATCACTGTAGTAGAGCTTCTGTACTTTGTCCTTGTGTGTTTTTTTTGTTTTTTTTTAATATACAGTACTTGGCCAATTGTGATTCTGTACTGATGCAGATATATTGATTTATTTTGTATTTATTTTTTTTTATTTTTTTTTAAATTACTTTTTTTTATTTTTTTTATTTTTTTTATTTTGCTTATTGTATTTTACTATTTTTAGTGACTGTTTTTAATTTTATTTTTGTACTTGATTTTACTAGATTTAATGTGTATGATATTGTGCAGATCACAATGTGCAGGACTTTGGAAAAGCTTGTTTATAAAATATGATATAAAATTAAAGGGGATTGGATTGGACTGATCGAGGGGAATAAACAAGAGGTTCTTACCAGGTCTTCCGAGGCGCGAGCCTGCGCTTTCCTGAAAAGCTCCAAGTCATAATCGCTGGTGATGTTTTCCAGCAGAGGCTCCCTGCTGTTGCCGTGCGTCTGCCGATGCTCCTGCGGATCACGCAGAAACGCCAATCAAGGATGAGACCACATGACAGGCGACGACAGACTCAACTTCCAGGTGCTACGGTGATAGAGGAGAAGATTCTCTAGTGGTACCATGTGTTTTTCTTTCTGTTCCTTCTGCAGGCCAGAGTTTCTGCCCTTCCTCATTTCCGCCACCTGCTCTTTGTATCTGCTTTGCTTCGATGTCGGGGTCTAAATAGAACACAAAAATGTCCAGTTACATAATTCCAGTTTACAGAACAGACTAAATTGGCTTCAGATTTTGCCAAATCAGACCTGGTGACGAGTTGCATGGCGGGAATTGCTTTCTTCTTGTCCTTTCACCTCATCATCTTGCTTCTCACGGCTGACAGCTTTTACCTGGCAATAAAGCCAAGATATGCATGTTAAATAGACAACGTGTCACTATAATAGAATGTTTTAAACACAAAAACCTCTGTTTTACACACCAAAAAAATCTCACCTTGCATTCATCTGCAGACAAGTTATGGTACAGCGGGCAACCTGACACGGCAAAGTGGCGTTCATGTTTTCCTGTGAGGTGACCTGTGAAGTCATTAAAATAATAAATACATTGATAAGAGACTTCTTTGAAATTTCATTAGCAATTTGATCCAAGCGCAAGGCAAGTTTACCAAGTGAATTGCATCCAGGGGTCGGGCATTTCATGTTAAAGTTGTACGTCTCGTGGCATCGCCGACGTTTGGGTCGGTGGGAGAGGTCCTTATCCGAGTCTCTGTTGACCTGATCTTTGGCCTGGCTCTCATCATGAGAGGCATTCGGGCTGGAGATATCCAGCTCGGACTCGGAGGATGGCGCATTCCCTGTTGGCGTCAGTGGCGGGGATTCGTCGTGATCCGCGGCCTGCTTCAAGTCAGCCGTATCTGCAGGAAATGAAGTTAAATCGCTATGTTGATTCAGCTGAGAGAATAGGAATACAATACAAGTTGTGTTACAAGTACACAAACCATGGGAACTCTGGCTCAGGCGAGTGGAGGCTCTGGTGAGACGCTGTCTCTTGGTCCGGGTCCCATCACTTTCCGAACTATTGGTCTGCTCTCTTTCAGCGGAGGAGTCCGAATCTTCAGTTCCATCAGAACCACTCCCCGGCATATGTCTCTATTGTGATGAACAAACATGAATATAAAACAAAACTTCAAATTGTTGAACTTAAGTCATTCAGGAAAATTAACGAAAACTAAGAACGTGGTAGTATGCTAATTCCTTCTTACAAAATCATGTTCATGTTCCTTCATTTCCTGTCTTTCATGAAAGGACAAGCTGATTAATCCAGGTGTGCCTGATCTCAGTAACTACAACAACATTGGCCAGACACACCTGGATTAATCAGTTTGTCCAGCCATGAAAGACAGGAAACAAAAACGTGGTATTAAATTCCGGAAGTAGTCGAGCTATGCAAAGAGCCTCATGAAAATAATAAAATCCCGTTTTAAGCAGAATAAAGTTTCACTTGTGTCACAGAATCCTAGCGATGTTACCGTTGCATGTTCGCACCCGCGTTTGAACCAGTTTTCCACACGTACCAAACTGCATTAGCAAATTTATCATTTCAGACATTACACCTACTAGTTTCATTACCAGAATTTTTTTATGTCGAAATTACCTATATACAACAATTGCCGTGGACCTTTTCGTCAGTTCGGCGTCAATTTTTTTCACAAAAATATCGTTTTGTCCAACATTTTAACGGCAAAGCTCGAGACTATTTAGCTTCTTGACAAGTAGCCATAGCTGCGAACGGGCGACGATTGTTTTTAGTGTATTACAAGGAAATTTTTCAATTTGGAAAAATTCATGCTTGTTACATATAAAAACCTATCTAGAAGTAATGAAATAACCGAATTACAGACGAGTGGCGTGAAATGGTGGAATATTCAGCCCACAATACGAGTTGCTAACGCTACCTTAAACGAGCTAACCCAATTGACATTGTTACTAACACGCCTTTTTTTTTTCTTACCTGACGTCTGCGAGGCATTTTCAGCTTAATGAGAATTCGCACGGACGCGTGTTCAAAACAATTGGCACTATTCCGTTAAATTAAAGGTAGTCAAAAGAACGTACAAACGTTCAGTTGTAAGCTAAATGTAAATAGTGAAGTCTGGATCTGGCGCCACATCGCCCAAACGGACTGAAGTAGAATCACCAGGCCAGCAGGAGGCAGCATTGATACAGGAGGAGCCTTCTTTTGGTTCACGTTCTTCTTCTGTGGTGCTTCTTAAGTGGTGTAATGTACATTACCGCCACTTAGTGGACTGGAGTGTACACTGAGCCATTTTTTATCCACTTGTTTTTATTTAGATGTCAGTTTTTAGCCTTAATTAATCGCAAAGTCTCAATATCAAAACATTTACATGACTTTCAAGTGTTGTGCCCATTGAGAAAATAATAAAGGTTATCTTACGTTATTTTCTTTAGCTTATAAATGAATGAAATAACAGGAAATTATTCGGACAATTGTTTATAAGTAAATAAAAAAATACTTTATTGTAATATACATCGTTTTTTACTTTCTATTATGTAAATCAGGGGACACCAACATGTAGCCCTCAAGGACGTCATGAGACGTTCAAAAGGCTGTAAAAAAAAAAAAAAAAAAAAAAACAACTCATGGTGTATTGTGATTTCCTAGGAATGCACTTACTATATAAACACTTGCCAATATTTAAAGCATTTTTTTATTTTTATTTTAATGGACAAAAAAGGGCTGTTGATTTATGTTCCTTCTCATATTGTTAAATCATTGTTCATAATAAGTAGCGATAGCTGACGAGTGGATGTTGACCTGGTCACTTTATTCCTTTCAGGTGGGGTTAGCCATAAACTTTATGGCATAAAGTGTGATCCAGAAATGCCCGTTTTCTCAAGAAATCTACTAGATGACCATAATAGGTAGTGGGGAACCACCCCCCCCAAGCCCAACAGATGACACCAACTTCTCCCAGATACTATAAATAGCATCTTCCAGGCCTTTCTACTACATTTGAGCAGCCAACTAGGAAGAGTGAGCATTGCCCAGTGCAGTTGTTTCTGTTTTTCCAAAACTTTACAATGAACAAACCTAAAATTGTTCGACCCAAGGAATGGTAAGTGATGCCTTTTTTTTTTTTTTTTTGCTTTTATTTACGATGTGAAAATAACTCTACATTTTTCTCTATTTTCCAACAGTCAGCCAGCACACGCGGTGTGGTTTGACAGGAAAAAATATGTCACCATTAACTTCAAGGTGCAAAAACCTAAAGATGTCCAAGTTGATATCCAGACAGACAAAATGATCTTGTGGTGAGTTTCAAATGAAAACGTCTCTCATTGTGTAACCGCAAATGTTGATGGATTAAAGTTGTCTTGTTTTACCTTCACCAACAGCTGCAAGAATGACACTGATGATGTAATCTACAATGAACTCCACTTCTATGAAAAAATCCAAATCCATGTCAGTATCCTGTTATATTAAATCAAGTCTAACACGTTTATTACAAACAGTGTTTTGTATCCTTTTTATTTCCCCAAAGGATTCCAGAGAAAGAGTATATGACCGCACCATCAACGTCTTGCTGAGGAAAATAAAGCCTGATTATGCGTGGCCTCGTCTTCAGAAGGATCCAGAAAAGGTCATTAAATTTTGTTTGAATTTGACGTTTGCATTTCGTAAGCTAAAACAAAAGGTATCCGTGATTTTCTTCCTTACGCAGCCCAGTTGGATTTCTGTGGACTTTGATAACTGGCGGGATTGGGAGAACGAAGAAGACGACGGAAGGGAGGAGTATGAAAAATATGTCGATGTAAGTCAAGTCATTTAGTAATATTACTCAAAGTATCTGCTTTTTATGCATGGAATTGGAAATACTTCTTTCTAGATGATCCAGGACATGTCCACCAGTAATAAAGGAGCAGCGCCAGACATGGGGGATCTTAGTGATGTAAGTACAGTTTGATGCAGAGCAGACATAAACACAACTTAATAAATATCCTATTGCCATATTAAATATTGACCATGTATCTTTTCTCTTGCGGCACAGTCAGACTGAACCTCACAGGATCTTCGATGGGATAGAAACCACCACACTGTTAAATGTTTGTTTTTTAACAATTTACAAACGTGTTTTATTTTTTTTAGTGTTATTGTGTATTAATTGAATATTCAGTTGTTTTTTTTTCACCTATCATTGTCAATTTTAAAATTTTTAAATCGCCGTCTGTCGCCCGGAAACTACCACTCCGACTTTATTATTCAGGTTACAGAGGAGAATATTGTTTGTTGGTGCTTATAATTGTGTTTTGAGCTATTCAACATGTCTTTTTTTTTTATTTATTTAATGTCAATTTAAATAAAAACTTTTCCTGTGTCAAAGTGAAAAATCCTGTTGTTTGGAAATATCTTCTTTACCTGTAGCACATCCATAAGCGTCTTTACATGAAAGCTTCAGCTTGGCCTTCCCATTATCTATATTATTGAGTTGAGTACAAATAATAGTAATCGTAAAAAAGTGTTTCATTCACTTGAAAAAAAAACCCTCTTTTTTTCCCCCTGAGTATTTTTTTGTTGTTTTGAATAAGAATTGTTTCTGTTATCAATCCTTTGTTTTTCTTCTTTTTTTTTAAATTTTTTTTAATGTGTTTGATTGAATTTATAATATGGAAGTTGTATTGTTTTGGGGATTTTTTTTTAATGACAAAAAAAATGAACAATAGAGAACAAAAAAAAAAAAAGATATTCCGAATTCTATTTTCTGTATTTCTGATTTTTTTTTTAATTGACAGAAATATAATTTTAAATGAAAAAATTGGAAAAAAAATAGGTAAAGTAGAAAATATCCTATAAAATACAAAACAAATTACTAAGAACAATTTTTCTATTTCAAGTGAACGTAATCTTAATAAAAGCCACAATTTCCTATGAAAAGAAATTATAAACAATGTACATTTTAAAATTTCTCTTCTTTTTGGCCACTAATAAAGAATCGCTTTTTTCCCCTCAAGTTTGACCTTCTCGCTACCCGTAGAAAACGTCACCCATCTAGCCACACACTCTACTGTCCGTCGTTCCCGTCTCTCATCATTTACAGCTAGTTTCCTCCAAAAACAAGTGAGGATGGCTTTTCAGTGTCAGCGGGACTGCTATATGAAAGAGGTAAGAAGATGTCTGAAATAATATATCAACGCTTAATTGCTTGCAACACGAACGCTTACATTGTTTTCTCTGCATAAGTGTTAGCACGGTTGCTAATGGCTGTCAAAAGTAGTGATTGTATTATTAACATTGGGACGGAAACGTTGCAGTTTTCCTTTTTTTTCTCTCTCTCTCTCTCTTTTTCTTTGCAGCCCACACAAATTTAGTTTCATGGAATGACTCATTGTGCAAGATGATCAAAGTTGACCGTGGACCTATGAAAAATGTCACATTTCAGTTTCATTTTAAGCAAAGATTAGATAACCTGTATTAGTCCCACAACACAGTGTTTAGGCATAAAGGATTTCTTTTTTCTTTTAAGATCAGAGGCGATTAAAGTATTCACACACTGTACTGTACAGAAAAAACTAAACCCGTTGTTTAAAAAAAAACAAAAAAATGAATTGTTAAAGAGTTATACAATACTGTGGCACAATGAGGGGGGAAAAAAAAAGTAAATAGGCTGAAAAAAAATAAACCTATTTTGTAAACTAAGTAATATCTACAAATCCACATCAAATTCAAATCTTGGGAATTAAAGTACAGCTGTGTGAAATTTTTTTTTACAAAGAATGTGTACTTCTACACGAGACTGTTACATCATTTTTTTTTTTTTGCAGGTGCCCAGTTTAATTTCATGACTTTCTCTTCTAGTTTGTCACGACTGTGACTTCCTGCTCACCTGCGGAGCTCAAGCAGGAAATCGGTGGAAAGAAAGAAACTGTGAGTGGATTCACTGTGAAGCTGGAAGACACCATTTTGTTTCCTGAGGGTGGTGGCCAGGTATGTATCATTTTGCATATCTGCAATCGTGTGTTATGCGACAAAATAGAATAAAAAAAAAAAAAAAAAAGGTGGGGAAGTGGCAGCAAAACAGGCCAAAACTGTGGCATAAAATTTGAGGCTTTAAACGCTGTTTTTTTTTCTTTTAAATCTCTTCCTCTACCAGCCAGATGACCACGGGCTGATAGCGGACGTCCCCGTTTTGAGGGTGACCAGACAGGGCCAAGACGCCGCTCACTTCGTGGCCACGCCCCTTGAGATTGGTCAGGAAGTGCGAGTGAAGGTCGACTGGGAGAGGAGGTTTGACCACATGCAGCAACACTCCGGTGAGCCTCACAAAACGTCTCCCAGAGGAGCTAATATTTACGCTAATGGTTGTTTTCTTCTCGTTTTTAGGACAACATCTGATCACAGCCTTGGCAGAAAACATGTTTGGATACATGACCACATCTTGGTAAATCCACATCATTAGCACTTGTTTTGTGACGTACGTACTTTTGTTTTTGTTTGTAGGGAGCTTGGGCGTCAGAGAAGCACCATTGAACTGGACGCGCCGACTCTTAAAGCAGCCCAAGTACAAGAACTGGAGCAAGCGGCCAATGAGAAGATTAGAGCTCACATCCCAGTCACTGTTAAGCTCCTTTATAATGACGGCCCTGAAATGGAAAAGGTGGAGTTTCCATGTTTAGCTTTTGTTGGCGTACCTAATGTTGAGGCCAGCGAGCGTTTACCTGTGTTCAATACGCAGGTGAGGAGTCGGGGGCTGCCAGACGACCACGTGTGGCCAATTCGAATCGTTGACATCGATGGATTAGACTCCAACATGTGTTGCGGGACGCACGTGTCCAACCTCAGTCACGTACAGGTACCTAATGAAGTGTCCTAAGAGTTTATTATGATCAAATTATTTAGCTCAAGTTGTCTTTACACATTTTTTTTTGAAGGTGATTAAGTTGCTGGGGACGGAGAAAGGAAAGAAAAACAAAACCAACCTGATATTCCTGGCGGGAAACAGGGTGCTGAAATATGCAGAGAAAAGCTACAACACCGAGCGTTCTTTGGTGGCGCTTCTCAAGTAAGATGATGCATAAGATTATTTTTTTTTAATGTGTATTATAATTGCTTTTGTCAACAGAACCGGCCCTGATGAACATGTTGAGGCTGTGGACAAGTTGCAGAAGTCTATGAAGCTTTTGAATAAAGTGAGACAATATTTTTGTTGCTTTTCTCTCAAGGGGCTGATGTCATTTTTTTGTTTTGACAGGGGTCAGCAACGTTTACTGTCGAAAGAGCTGTTATAGGCCAAATATGAACAGAAAAATATGCAACATCCAATACTTTGAGATTCATTTTATTCTACCTTTCGTCTTCCGCGTTTGGATTTTTTTTTTTTTGCTATCAATTTTTGATTATAGTATTGTTTTGATGTATCGCAATTTTGTGGACATTTTATCATAATTTGAGGTTTTCTTTTCGACATTTTCAGGTTTTATTTTAAACGTTTTTTTTCTGCCTTTTCTTTTTAATTTAACTTTCTGACTTGGCAAATTCAAAGACATGGTAATTTGTGGGATTTCTTGGACATTTTATAGTTCGTTTTTGAACATTTTCTGCCTTAAAAAAATTAAGCTAACATTTTTGGCGATGTTATGGCATTTTATGGTAAATTTCTGCTTTTCTTTCTTTTTGGACATCTTATGGTAACTTTTTGGGCATTTTTAAGTAATTTAAAAAAACATACAACATACTGAGAGCCAAAGTTCTAAGAGCTTCACCATAACAGATAAATATGCAACATTTTATTAAATTTTTCATCATCTGCTTTTGGATTTTTTTTTCTGCTTTTTTGCTACCAATTTTTCATTTATTTATTTTTTGGTGTATCGCAATTATTTGGACATTTTATCGTAATTTTTGAGGTTTTGTTTTTAGATATTTTCTAGTTTTATTTTTTATGTTTTTTTGTTTTTTTTCTGACTTTTGGCAATTCAAGGACATGGTAATTTTGGAGATTTCTTGGACATTTTATAGTTAGTTTTTGAACATTTTATGCCTTAAAAAAAACAAAAACAAAAAACATCTGGCAATGTAATGGAATTTTATGGTACTTCTGCTTTTCCTGTTTGGGCATTTTCTGGTCACTTTTTGGACATTTTTAGGTAATTAAAAAAAAACATTTTAATTACCATTTGTCTCTGTTTCTTAAAAATGTGGACTGACATTTTTGAATATTTAATAATTTAACTGAATCAATTAATTAGTGTTTTATCTAATTTTTTTATTTTATTTTTTAGATCCACAGGGAGTAAAGAGCCTCAGGTTGCAAGACCCCTGGTTTAAGACTGTTCTGTCATTTTTATTTTATTTTTATTTTTTGGCAGACTAACTTGAGCCTAGTTCGGGACATGGCAGTCCTGGTCGCTCACAACTTTACGAATGACCCGCACAGAGGGAATTTCTTCAGCTTGCACAAGTAAGAGATGCTTCTGTTCACATGACATGATGAGCTTTTTTTAAGTGTTGCATCAGAAATGGTCTCCTCTTGATCCACAGAAAAGAAGGGGACAGTGAGTTCATGAACATCATTGTCAATGAAATCAACACTCAGGTAATAAATGTTAAACCTCTTTTTTTTTTTTTTTTTGTATTAGGTCATTCTTTATAATCTGTTTTGACTATTCCCAGGAAACTTTGGTTTTCCTGACTGTAGGAGAGGAAAAGGGGCCAGGTTTGTTTCTGCTAGCTGGACCCAGCGAGCAAGTGACGCAGATGGGACCACGGTAAGGGGAAGAAAGAAAAAAAAAAAAAAAAAAAAGTGACAATTATCATAAATTGTGAGATGATATCTTTGATCCATCTTTCTCCCCCTCCCCAGGTTGTTAGAGCTGCTTCAAGGGAAGGGAGCCGGAAAAAACGGCCGTTTCCAAGGCAAAGCGAACAGCCTGGCACGGAGGGGGGAGGTGGAAGCTTTATTGCGACAACACTGTAACCAGCATACGTCACAAGAAGAATAAATCCAGACATGGCTTATTTCTTACTTTATTATCAACAACAATAATACAAAAAGTCACAACACATTTCAGGGAACATGTTAAAAATGTTTAGTTTTTTGCTCATCTGATCAAGCTAATACAATATTGGCTGATGACATGTTCAATGTTAAATTTTGATATTTCTAAATGTAAAAAATGTAATAAATTTATGATTTTCGGAGTGTGCTTATAAATCATTAAGAAAAGAGTGATACCAGTGTTTTATGTGGGAAAAATCAATCACCATTCCAGTTGTGTGTGTGGCATAATGTTGAAATAGTGCAAACAAGCAAGCATCCCTAACCAGACGATTTTTTTTTCTTCTTTTTTTTTTAATTAAGATTAAAAAGACAGCGACATTGTTTGACGTTACTGCATTTTGATCCTGACCTTTTGACGTTTCCACAGTCCTTTGTGCTCAATTTCATCTTGCCCGCTTATCCACTTTTATTTGAGTGGCTTCACTATCTTCATTGAGATGTAGTTCTGGAAAAGGCAAAACAAGTTGAATCAAAACTGGGCTTGAAAAGTAATCAAATGAGGAATATAGTTTGAAGAAATTTGTTGGCAAGCTATTTTGTGAACAATTTAGTTGCACGCACAATAAACTGAAGGAACAGCCTAATAGAATCAATTTATGCAAATAACATGTGACATTTACACCCCAACCAATATAAATAAAACGCAAGCGCCATTCTTCAAAAATGTTGTGACACTTACCGGTAGAGAGTACAGCAAGATGGCGAGGAAGAGGATCACAATGGTGAGAATGATGAGCGCAATGAAGAGACAGCGGAACCTTCGCCACACGATGAATTTCATGGTCTTGCACGGGTTGGTGAACCAAAAGAAGGACGTTTCAGGGCGCCTGCAGTAAAAAAAAATCAAATAAAAATAACATCCACGTGAAAGAATACAAAAATTGTTTTTTACTTGGGCGGGTCCAGTTTGGGGTTCATGTTGGGTTCATCCCTGCCTTTTCCTGCCGGTTTCTCGTCCACGTCCGCTTCACTCACAATTTCCAAAGTCATCTCTACTTTGCCCTATGGAAGCAGAACAGCAGCTCAGAGGCCTGATTTATTATCGCGACCATGTGGTCGTCCATCCTCACCCCCAGGGACTTGAGCCCATCCCGCTCAATAGAACAGGGCCACCAGCCCCTCACGGACTTCTGGGTAAACAGACACTTGGCGGCTTCAGGCTTGTGTGGCACGTCCGTGTCCACTTCATCCAACATGGACAGGTTACACTTCTCTGGCGTCTTTGCGGGGGCGATCAAGTTGTGCAAATAGAGCTCCAGTGTTCCTGGGATCCAAACAAGACATGATTGAAGAATTAGTCCTCTGGAACAGTTTGCCAACCTTTATATAGGCCAAGAATCAGAGCTAACAAGAGCTGCACCATAACATGTAGTACATTTTTCGACTTTTATGAACATACTGTATTATGGTCATTTCCTGTCTCTCTTTTTTTTTACATTTCATGGCTATTTTTTGACATTTGTTTCTGCCTTTTTGCTATCAAATTTTCTGACAATTATAGTTACTTTTTGAATGTTTTACTTTCTGCCTTTTTAAAAAAATACATTTTCTGACTTTTTGTCAATTCCAAACACTTTATGGTGACTTTTTTTTTTTTTTTTTGGCAATTTTGTGTACATAATGAAATTTTTAGGATTTCTTCTTTTGTTTTTGGACATTTTATGGTTATTTTTTCCCCCCGAATGTTTTCTGCCTCTTTTTTTTGTTTTGTTTTTAAATGACTTACTTTTTTGGCTATTCCAAAGACATTTTATGGTTAGCATTTTTTTTAACATATTCTTTTCTGCCTTTTTAAACATTTTCTGATTTATTGGCAATTTTGTGTACATTATATAGTAATTTTCTGCTTTTTCTCTTTTTTTATGGTTAATTTTTAATGGTTTCCGACATATTTAGGGATTAAAAACATTGTTTTTCATCTACCTTTCATCTCTGACAACTTACAAATTTGGATTCTTTTTTTTAAAATATTTAATTCATTTTTTTATATAAATCATCAATTAAAAAATATATATTTTATCTAAAAATTTACAACATGCAAAAAAATATATATATTAATTTCTAGTCATTTTTTAGAGCTCCACAGGGTGTGACAGTGGGACTGAAGAGCCACATGTTGTTCCAGACCACTGATATAAGGCCAAGCCATGTAATATTTGAAAAATCCGAAATGCCACAAAAAGTAAAAAGTGGCTCACCAAGATAATCATCCAATGAGAATTTGTCATTGTCCCAAATCTGGATACTCAGCTTAGGTGGAATCCTGAACTCAGTTTTGTCCAGACTCCAAAAGTGCTCCTGTTGAAACAAACAGCTTGTGGTTGTCAGTTTGAGTCTGAACCAGGGCTTCTCTCTAATTTATTACTAATAATTTGGCATTTTGCGAACCACTGATCTGAACAAGGAGAGACGCTCACCTTCTTGGAGACGAGGCAGAGCTGCTCCGCGGGAAGGTAGTCGAATTCAAAGACGAACCTCCAGTTGAAGTTGCCGTCGCCGTCGAGAGACCTGTAGTGGACGTCCGTCCTCTGCTTGTCCTCCTCCATGCCTGCCATCCAACTGCAACCAATAAACATTATGTTAAAAAAAAAAAAAACTGATTTCAAGAGAAAAAAGTAGAATAACTGTCGTCATGTGTACCCTTTGACGTAAATGTCGCTCATGTGCTCTCCGGTGACGCTCGTCTCATCCAGAGTCACGTCCGTCGTGTTCCAAACGACGACGCGCAGGAAATACCTGGAATGAACAAAAAAAACAAATCTAACATCAGCATTGATGGAATTACTTGCGAGCGGCAGAGGACATTTTCGGTCCGCTCACTTTTTGGGCTTGCGTGGGATGATGTCAAAGGGGGGTCCGGGCACGCCCATGCTTTTGGGGAAAACGTCCACCCACATCTGGAGCCTTCCCTGCACACACACACGGCATCAGAATCGGCCACTTAACTCATTTACTCCCAATAACGTATAAATACGTTTTTTTTATGCTCCAAGTGTCCCAAAGACGCATTTATAAGTTTTTTGTTTGTTTTAATGCTAGAGCATACAGAAGGCTTTGATGCAGCCTCTCAACTGCAAAGAACGGTTGCAGAAATGGTAGTTATTACAGAAACGGCCAGCAGGTGGCAGTAGATCAAAGGAGATCAACCAGGGCCATGTAGAAAAAAAGCTAAATTACAATTTTAAATAGATTTGCGAAAACTGAGGAAACTTAGCTCTCTTCTAATGCTAATTGCTTTAAAACGGAAACAGATAGAAACATACTTTTTTTTTTCCTGATGAAAGAAGAGACTTTAATCTTTCTTTTGATAGGTTCCATGCTTTTATAGCAATAGAACACAATATTCTGTGGGCCTTGCAAAATCAGTCAAAATCCAGTAAAACAGCCGGGAGCGAACGGGATTGCGAAATGTGAAAATGGCGCCGAGTGAATGAGTTAAAAGGTTAATGTGGTCATTGATGATGACACTGCGGACAAACCTGGGACAGATTGGGCTGAAAGCTGCTGTAAAGTGTCCTGGTCTCCACATGCTCGGGTACGAGTCCCTGCGTTCGCAGGATGTGCAGACACAGACGCTCGCTGGCGGGACCCAAGTGCTCGTGAACCTCCTTCTTGCCCTCTTAAAAAGGGGAAAACAAAATCATGTAAGATTCCAGGTTCGGATTGAACAGCTGGATTTGGAGCAGCGGCGAACTGACCAAACTGAGCCAGTGTGTATTCTTTTCCATTAAAGGTGAGCGAATTGCCGTTGTCTTCGCTCCGGGGTTTGGAAAAGCCTTTCAGACGAGCGAGGTTGTCCAAGATCTCGGATGGCTTCAGCTGGTCGCGCCACTGGTTGATTCCAGAACTGACAGGAGGACCAAAAAAAAAAAAAAAAATCACGATATACTTCCTTTTCATGTATATTTGGACAGACTTGAGGCCATCAGCATTTGCAGTTTTTGTAAACATTCCCTTTCCCATGTCTCACCAATTGACAATTGAGCAACACTGCAAAATTGCTACCTGGCATCAACAAAAACTCGACCTAGCAGATACTTCAGAAAATGATAACGCTTTCACCAAACCGACTTCAGGTTTATCCACTTGAAGCCTTTTTTTTTTTTTTTCTTCTTCTTCTTCTTCTTCTTTTTAAAATAAAGTCAGGTAAAATTTTCAATGCCTGAAGCACTTTTGTTGATTTAGCGGGTTTTGCGCAAATGCCTGCTCTAGGAGTTCCTCCCCCCAATCAGTGGTGGTCGTAGTAGCAGGTCTTCAGTTGTTTTGTTTGCTAAACTGCTAGCGTTAATTCTGCCATGGATTGAATAAAATATATATAAATAAATAAAAAATTCTGGTGGCTTCATGTCCGTCCGTAAGATACCTGAAACGAAGTACAAAAACGTAAAAAAAAAAAAAATCAAATGTCGTCGTCGCCTTACGTGCAGTAGGTTTGCGGCAGGCCGCAGTAGGAGTTGTAACGGGACAGGAAGCGGTTCTCCAGGTCGATCACCGTCTCCCCGACTTTCTCGTCGCGACTCAGGAGGTCGTAGTCGTACACGGAGATTTTCAGGTCCTTGTCTTGGGGGAGGAAGCCCGTCATCTCAAACATCCTGCGACAAAACGAAGAAGTGAAACACTCCGCATGAATCCTCGGAGGTGTCATGTGATAGGAAATACATGCTAATTGGCTGTTAGCTACCTTCCGAACACGGGATTGGTCGTGTTGGGGAGGTAATGGTCTCTGTCGTCTATTGTGTTCTTTCCCAGGGATATCTTCATATACGGGTCACACTGAAGGAAAGCAACAAGTTCAACATTGAGCCAACTTTTTTTTTTTTTTCCTTTTCATAAATTCAAATTCACAATTCATCCTCACTCTGCCATTATTGTCTTTAGGCTGCAGGTCGATGGCGCGGACCACATAAAGCCTGACCAGACACTCCTGAGGTCCGCTATCTGGCAGCTCTCGGAACTGCCGGGGAGGAGGGGCCACGCCGGGGTCATCTGGCAGCGGGTACACTTTAAACGAGCCCTGCAGGCGCAAAAAGCACAAAATGTCACCTCGCGGTTTAAGGGGGTTTCTTTTTTGATAAATGCGATTGTGTCAAAGTACCTTGAACTCCCCGACCACGCTTGGGTCGTCATCGCCGTCCTCGTTCTTGCCTCGTTGCAGTTTGAAAGTGCTGCAGAAGTCTGTCAGCCCTTTGAATTGTGCAACGTCTTCCAGTTCACAATCATACACCTGAAAAGACAATTAACGGATGTTTTGATCCATTACTGTTCATTATTGTTTACAATGGTTCAGAATAATATTTAGCCTCTTACGTATTGTAAGAAACCAAAATATTAGAAACACGATGGGGCGGCATCTTACTTTGAGGGTGTCGTATCCTTTCTTGAGGTAAGGCCCGCATTTCTCAGTCTCTCCCACTGAAGCGTAGAATTTACTCCACCAATCCACAGTTTGCTTTTCCTACAAGGTGGATTGTGCACACGTTTTACTATCAATCTAGTCTCAATTTGAAAATCAAAATCGACAGGCGTTTACCTTCTCTACGTGCTGTGCAGTCACACCGTACATTGTGATACATAGGAAGAAAAAAAAAAACATCAAAACACATTTTCCTCAAAATGAATGTGAAAATCAAATTCACGATTTGAGCTGCAGTTTGAGGACTGACCACCAGGGGGTGCTAGAAAAGCACATTTGTATCAGCATATTAAGGACGTGCATCTTGGTGATAAAATGTGCCAATTTTTATGAGCAAGGACATTTTATGCCAACCAAATTCTCGATTTTGAATATTTGGATTCGATTTTGTTACTGTGCTACTGATACAAATGCCGAGGCGATAGTCACGCTCTCCTTCAATGAAAAGCTGCATTCGATTGCTGTGCTCATTGCAAAAACTGCAAAAAAAAAATGTCTCGTCTGCAGCACACATTCATAGCATCGTGACATCATTAGCACTGTGGTTCATCAGCTTTCCAAGTGTCATTAGTATCCAGCTTGGTGATAGAGCGACAAAAACAACAACAAGTGATCATACATACAAAGTAGGAGGTAGGGGAAGTCATTTTGTTGACAGCAGCGGACATGCTGCACATGAACTGCAAGCCAGATGTGACAAATTTGACTGCACAGGTCAAATTCTGACTTTTTAGTCCAAAGTACAGTTGAGATTAAATGATTAGAACATCCAATGAAACATTCTTTGATTATTACTTACCTGAGTTTCTAACAGTAATCTAGTTTCTTCCATATTGATGGAGACGTGTCTGGAAGGAGTCGCTGCCATGAGGGCCACTGGAAGAGTACAACATAAGGGACAGTAATTAGTTGGGACTTGCTAAAGAAGACTTGAGACTGAACCCCTTTTCACACTGCACTTGCTCAGTGTAAAAGACCAGTTTGCAGCATGTCCATATTTGGAAGTGCTGTCGTCCATTTCTGTGATGATTCTGTCAAATGGTCAATCAGCGGAGTCATTTTGTGCCCTTACTTTTGGAAGCCATGGCTCCTTCGGCCGTGATGACATACGGATCGCAACGGAAGCGCTCCAGGGAGGTGATGGTGCACTGGCCAACCACCGGTTTACGGCCAAATGGCCGGTGGTCGATCACCTTCAGCACGATGGGAGGTGTGTACATCTCATCCTTTGGGAGAAGCTGGAGGGGTTGGCGGGAAGACAAATTAAACAAGTTGGTCCGTGCACCAGTTGCGGCAAAGTGGAGGGAGGGAGAAAAAAAAAAAAAAAAAAAGATCAATATTTACTTGGAAAAAAAACCTAGTGTAAAGTTTTGTTCACTTGTAAATTCTAAATAAATTTTACAAGGAGAGTTTTGACACAATTTAACAGTATTTATTTATTTTTAAGTAACTCAAGCGTTGTGGAACGAATTCACGACCTTCACCTTGAGAGACAGCCACTCTACCACATGAGCCATGCCACTCTAGCTGTTTGCCACTATACTGCCTTGCTGGTGTGTCCAAAATGAGACAGTTGGTCTCACAGAGGTACAAGGATTCTGCCTGACAACATCAATATATTAACACACTGCAGGAGAGGCATGGCTCAGGTGGTAGAGCGGCCGTCTGCCAACCTGAAGGGTGTGGGTTTCCCTTGCAGAGCTTTTTTTTTTTTTTAATAAACTTGTAAAATGCACTCGAAACTCTCCTTGCAAAATTTACTTAGAGTTTCAGCATGAAAATAACTTTACTAGTTTTTTTTTCAAGTAATATTACTTTTTTTTTTTTTTTTACAGTGTTGGTTTTTGTTCCTCTTTCATACCACTGATTTGGTTAAACTGACAACAGGAACACCCGTTTCTGTACATTTTGATGTGAACCGAATTTCTTTGGGTAGACCACCGGGCATGGGAAAAACACGATTAATGAAATGTAATCAATTTCAACACAGCTTGTGGTTGTACCACTTTGATGAAGAGGACCGAGCTGGGGAAGTTGGGACTCTTTTTCATGTTCCTGATGACTGTCGATTCCACCCTCCGCCCGCCGCATTCCACCACCAGGCTGGGAGAGGAGACTGTGGCCAGCTGATAGGGTTTCATGTTCCTCAGACCCCACGCTAGAATCTGCATGCGGCGAGTACAACCGCACTTTGAGACTCTGCGATTCAAGTTGTCAGACGAACAAACAGATGAGTCGTTACCTCTACTGCAGTGAGCTGCACGACAGGTCGGATGCCCTGCGGAACCATGTAGAGGTTCTCTGCCCTTTTGGGGGGAGCAAGAGGAAGATCCGACTCTCCTGACTGCAGAGACAAAAGCAAATAGCGTCAAGATGAGCGATAGAACCCTGAAAAAAAAATCAAGTTAGCGCAAATTGAAAACAAAAACTCATCGATTGACATTTCTTAGTTTGCAGACCTTATCTTTGAGGATAAGTTCAGCGGCCACAAGTGCCTGGCCTTCCTCGCGGCCCCCCTGCATGATGGGGTGCCACAGCAATTTGGGCATCTGATCCATGTTGGGGTTCAACTTCACCAACGGAGAGCAAACACACCGACCCAGGAGCTCATCCTTGCCCTGGACAAGCAACACTATTAGCTATATTCAGTGGGGTGCAGTAGTGAGCAACAATTGAAAACACTTAACTCATTTGCTCCCAATAACGTGTAAATACGGGGTTTTTTATGTTCTAAGTGTCCCAAAGACGTATTTATACGTTTGTTTTTTTAATGCTAGAGCATACAGAAGGCTTTGATGCAGCCTCTCAACTGCAAAGAACGGTTGCAGAAATTGTAGTTATTACACAAACGGCCAGCAGAGCAAAGGAGATCAACCAGGGCCATGTGAAAAAAAAGCTCAATTACTTACAATTTTAAATAGATTTGTGAAAACTGATGAAACTTAACATGACATTCTGATTAATATTACATTTGTGGAATATGAGTTATGCAGCAAATTCCAGCTGTTTTTAATCCATCTCAGGGGCGGCCATTTTGCCACTTGCTGTTGACTGAAGATGACGTCACAGTTAGGAGGCAATGACCAATCACAGCTCAACTGTTTTCTGAAGCTGCGCTGTGATTCGTTGTTTCCTGAGACCAACTGTGTTGTCATTTTCACTCCACAGCATGTGGCAAGATGGCCGCCTTCTGATATTGATTAAAAACTACTGGATTTTGCTGCTTAACTCATATACTACTAACACAATATTAACCAAAATACCGTATTTAGACGAGTGGGGTTGCATAGAACATATTGCCATCAATATGAGGGGGGGTTGACTCCCACTTTCCTTCAGTAAACAGCAGACACTTTTTAGTATTGGCGCAACCCTCACATGTATTTTAATGTCACTAATGAATAATAAAAGAATAAAAATATAAATCCTCTGATTCATAACACTGTAGTAATCATTAAGTCACTACGCAAACACATTATAGAGAACAGAAAGGAAAACTGGTATTTACAGCTTGAACAAGATGAAAGGCATTGTGGGAGAATTCAAATAATCAAAATGGAGTCAATGTTGAGAAAATTAAGTTGCCAAGTTTATTCAGTTATGCCAACTTGAATTTTGTTTTCAGCCAACCAGAATTTTGAGTGTACATGGCATGCTAAATCAAGTTGATGTAATTACTATCATTATTATTTAATTTCAACTCATCTTATAATAATAATGTTAGCAACTTAGAAAGTTTATGTAAAAATCAATTACATTTTTAACTTTAATTTATGTATTAAATCAAGCGGTTTTAACAGAGCGCATTTTCTCAGACTAGAGTCTACTAAATGACTCCCTTTGCGTAGTTACCACTTGGTCATGGTCGTAGAACTCTATGACAACATCCGGGGGATGTTGCGCAAGAGCCTGCGGGTCCCCGTAAATTTCCACGTGGTTGAAAATCAGGGTTTGGTCCCAGGTTGGGTTTAACGTTGCGCGCAGTTTCTCTGTTGTCTTACTTAGATGGAGGAAGGAGACGTGGGCATAGGGATCTGTCAAGAAAAAAAAAAAATTTTCTAATGTGGAAAAATGTGAATTAATTTCACCCATATGGGGCCAACATACCAGAAAAACTGTCTTTGTCCATAGATGTCATGTTTCTTGCTTGATAGACATAAACACGCAAGTGATATATACATGACCCTGAAGGAGTTGGGGAAGAACACAACCACATATGCATTATGCAAATTGTGGGCAGTCATTTCTATTTATGCCTGCAGTCATCTCTGCGTGCATCACTCACTGTCTAAGGAGCAGGACACAGTGGGTGTGTTAGCACCAAACATCTTCGTGACATCGCCCTTGGAGCTCTTCTCTTTCTCGTCCGTATCAACACCCTGTAAGAGTAAGTCAACAAGGACTGCTGAGGGAAATGACACTAATACATGAGCAAATATTGAATACGAGAACTGGTTCCCGATTTCAGACTTCGTCTTAGTATGCGAGTTTATATCTCAGACAAGCTAGGTCTCAGGAATGGGAACAAAATTGCTGATTTATACCCACCAGTGCACCTTCCAGCTTGAAGATGGCCGATGCTCCCAAGCGGTCTTCCGGCGCCATCTTTCTCCTCCACCGCCTCCGGCGAAGCGTATCTGACGACCGCTCCTTCCTGTGGAACTTGCGGCCGATCAGCGACGAGAATTCCCAGCCCTCCGGATCGCCGTGGTCCCGCTTCTGCGCGCAAAGTAACATGTTTGATTCATATTTCGAAAATGTGGGAGAAAAAAAAAAAGCCGATGAGAGGCTGACCTCAACGGCTGCCCCTGCAGGAAGTGCGGCTCTCCTGCGAGGTCGAACCACCCGTCTCCTACGGTGGACATGGTACACCTTCTCTGCCGGCACCCAGGACCGAGGTTTGTCATCTGGGGGAATGGTCAGTCCATATTCCCACCCTGTAGAAACCAAATACTTCTCATATTTAATATTTGAACAGGTGAATTTTACAAAAAAAAAAATAATATTAATCGTAATAAATCACATGACTTCATTAATTAACTCACGATTAAGACTTTTCAAGTAAGGGGCGATCAATTGTGCATTTAAAAAAAAAAGAAAAGAAAAGTGGTGTTAAATGATCTTTAACTCAAAATTAACACATCAGCAATCATTGTGTGATGAATACTATTTACATTGGTCATGTTATTCGCTTAAAAAAATAAATAAATAAAAAAAGATTGATCTGACCTTGATCATCCACCGCTCTGTTGTCATCAACTGTCCACTCGTCTTCCCAGGCCCAACCGGGAGGACATTCAAACTCTCCTGGATTTCGGCTTTTCTCTCCATTCTGCGCCACACGACATATTTTGTTCACTGAAATATGAACAAAAAACAGCTTCCCGGGATACCGTATTTGCATGCGTGTGCTCTTACCACGTCGGTGAAGGGCTCGGAGGCTGCTTTCCACTCTCCACCAGGGAAGCGGGTCTCATTTTGGAAAACCTCATCCATGAATTCGGTGTGTCCTGCGTCTGCCTCTGTTAAGAGACTACAACACAATAAGGCAAATTAGGTACATGGATATAGTATTATAAGGACAGGAGAGGAAAAATTAACCCAAAAAAACGCCTCGACATTTAATTGCTCTACACAGCACAGTGAAGATGTAGTCACATGTTAAGATGGAGGCACAGGGATCAAGCAACCCTTTCACCTCCCTGGCAAGCCACGATATTTTCTCAATAAATCCTTGTCTGTGGCACGAGAGGAATGTAAATACAAGCGGCTGACTCATTTCCTCTGCAGAGCATCATAAATAACCATCCTGAAAGCGTTCATAATAAGCAATGAAAGTTTTCATGGAGGACAAATTCTTATTGGCAGAGTGGTCTTGTAGTTGCACTCACGCTTTCTCCGGGTCAATAAACCAGTCCGACTCCCACTCCCATCCTCGGGGGGGCATGAAGTACTCCTTTTTCAGCTTGAGGTTGCCGGTTACGTCGGAGAATTTATGGCGCCCCACCAGCCCTGTGGTTCCCCACTTTCCAAACATACTGGCTTGGTTCTCATACTGCAAAACCAGAGACACAACGCCAAGATTTGCTACAGGGTTCGTAATAAAAACAAATTCCGAGTGAACAACGTCCTCGCCGCCTCCTGCAATTTCTGCGCCAAGTTTGTGCCTGGCTTTGACATTTATTTGAATTGACCTACCAGCTCTGCAAACACACTGAAAGTTCCCTCGGAGAAGGAGTTGAACTTCTTCTCATGAGCGGACAAACCCAGCCACATGTTGACTCGGATCTGAACGGGCACCTTCAAGCCTCTGTTCTTGTCCATGGGGTACTGAGAGGAACATGGCAGCCCGGCTTAGACTTGGATGGCCCAGATTCTCATCAGAGTGTCATCCGTACCTTTAAAAAGATGGTGTGGGTTTTCCCACAGTGTTGTCCACAGGCCTGTTCACAGTATGTGGAGTAGAGGATTCGGTGAGCTGGTATGCGGCTGTAGGCCACCCTCCTCTCGCCGCGGAGCATCCAGATGATCACGTCGGGCATGCTGTTCTGGGGCTGAAGATACAAGTTACAATAATAATTAATTGGGGGTGTCAAAATGTGTGTGTTCATTTAAAAGTAAATTTTTAACGTGGGGTTAATGACTGCCCCTTACTTGGAAAAACTGTACTGGTGGGAATTCCAGTCGCAACGCAGCAGACACGTCCACGTCAAAATTTAGCAGTGATACATTTAATAATAATGCATGTTTGTTTTTTAAAATGTGCAGAATTTCACAAGGTACTTCATGTTAAAGATTAGATAGCTCTTCATATGAAAAGAAAAAAAATGCACTGAGCTGTCACTATCTTAAACGCAATTATGCCATCTAGTGGCAGAAAAAATGACCAGCACAAACCTATATCACACTCGTTTACAGTACAGTAAATCTTTAATTTAACTCAATTTTATTAATTATGAAATTACTGTTTCAATGACTAAACGATGCAGCCATATTTCTAGTAAACATTTTTCCACTTTTATGTTAAGAATATGAAAACTTATTATTGTACATTTAGAAGAGATAAAATTTGCAATTAATCAACTATTGAATCGCCTGACACCTCTTTATTAAAAATTGAAAAAAACAAAAAAAATGACTTAAGTTAAAATGAATAACTGCATAATACATTTGAACATGCAATTTACATTTTTTTTTTTTTTTTTTTTTTGTGCTTTTACCTCTTCCGCAAGCATCTCAAGTTTCTCCGCCCACGACTCGATGTCGGCGAGAGTGTCGGGGATGTCTTGGGCCTCCTCTCTCATGCGTCGGGCTGCCTGGTTGATGCTCTTCAAGCCGCTGTCTCGCAGCTTCTTGAGTTGAATGTCCAGGGATGTCAGGTTGGAGCGGCCCTCCAGCTCCGGTGTTGGGAAACTAGAGGAGGAAGTCAGTCAATCTAATATGGTCCAGGAAAAAGTCGTATGATTTCGATCCTTCACTTACTTTTCTAGATCTTCAATCAGCTGACTCAGCAACTTCACCCACACGCCAGATAGCTGGTTGTCAGATGCTTTAGCTGAGATCGCCGTTCTAAAGGCCTCCAGGTTAGATTGCTAGAGCAATAAAATCATTGGTGAGCTTTCGGCAAAAAAACAAAACAAGGAAAAAAAAAACAAACATTATTTTCTTTGAGAATAAAACAGAGCCTTACCAAGTGGCGATAGATGTAAAGGATGATATTGACCGTGTCCATCCGGAGGCTGATGTCCTCCCAGAATGAGGTGACTACGACTACTGGCTTGGTGCCCGCCCATGGCAGGTAATAGTAGTGGTTACCTTGGAAACAGGACATGATATTATTATTTAAAAAAATCACTGTCTTTAGATCAGTAGTAATCCAAATTGTGGCTCACTCACCATCAAACACGGCGCAACTATATTGAGTGGTGGAGGCCAGCGGTTTGCAGGTGGTGTCCAGTTTGTTGCCATAGTTACCGATGCTGACCTCAAACTGAATTGGCTCGCCTGGTTCCTGTATCATGGAGGCGCTGTGGAAGACCGCACAGAGACAGTACTTGCGTCTCCGCTGGTATTTCTGATGTAAAAAGAGGAAAAAACATCAAAAAGAAGTTACGAGACTTTTTTTGGGGGATTTGAAATGGATTGGAATGCCTTCTTCTTTTTTATATCTTTTGGTAATCAAGACTTAGTGTTACCTGTACCACCAAGATGTCATCACTGGGGATGCTGTCAATTGCTTTGTCAACTTTGCCCTCTAACTTAGTGGACATTTCAACCAGGACCCTGCCCCTGTAGGCCACGCCTTCACCCTGTTAAAAAAAAAAAAAAAAAATCAGACAACTACTACTAGAACTGGCATGACTATTATTATTTCCTGTCAACTGTTTCATGCTCTCCATCTACAAGTCAAATCGAATATCAATATTCATCCGCTCATAGCAGCTTGCCAAATAATTTGCCTGCGAGCACCAAACAGCGTTTTCAAGTGCACCAAAATGGTTTGTCACCATTACCTTCCCCAAGTTCAGATCTTCGTATGGATCTGGCAGTCCAGTGAACTCTCTGGGGCTGCCATAGAGGTTGATGTAGCAGGGACCAAAAGCTGGCAGGAAACCAACCTCCGACTCGCCCGTTGCGGCTTCATGTAGATACAGACACAAATTAGGTTTGGATTTGACTATGCAGAATAGAAAGCTTGAGCTTGTTAGTATGCAGTGAAAAGCTTGTTAGCAAGCGGCTCTTGATCGGGAAGTGGTTGGAGGACAAGACTGCACATTGATTATGAGACAAAAAAATCATTCGGAGGTGAAACAACATCTGAATTACAGAGAACCCAAATTCCTTGCAAGGGACATGTTGAAGATATAGGTGAACTTATAAAAAAAACTTTTTATTTATTTATTTATTAAGAAGTGCTTAACTACAGAGGCGTACTGCATTCACTTGAAGAAAAAAAAATAATAATTCTAACTAATTTTTGTGGGGGAGCTTTGGTATTTTTTCCCATTTTTCTGAATATTTTTTTTCTGTCAAACATATTAACGTATACTTAACTGAGCCATATGAGTGATATACAGTAATCAAAGGGTACGTTGGAGGTATGTGGGAAAATATTCGCCATTAGTGAGTCTGCAACAAGTCACTTGTAGTACTGAGCTTAAAAAAATACTCCTAAAAAAATAGAGTACCAGCTTCTGTTTTTTTTTTACCTTTTAATTTTTTTTTAATCATTTTTTTTCTGACTTGACTTTGACTAATTAAAAAAAAATAAATAAATAAAAAATAAAAAAAAGTCCCACCCCCACACCCCCCGTCTTTCGTGTTTTTGTTAATAGGAAAAAAAAAATACAGTAAAACAGAAAACAAAATTCTGAAAAACAGAAAATTTAACAAAAAAAAAAACAAAATTACACAAAAAAAGCTCCCCCCCTCAAATAAAATTAGGAAAACTGGAGGGGGGTTTTTCCCACCAAGTGGATGCAATACACTTCTATACTTAACCTTAAAATATATTAAAACAACTTAAATTAAAAACAATGTAAATGGATTTGAAAAAATGCAAAGCTATCTATATGTGTAAAAATGGCTGCTATAATGCAAATGTCCACACTATAATGAATACCAAAAACAATGTGATATAGCGGGTGGTTAGTAGATGAACTGCGATGTAGCTGGGGAAGGCAGCACTGAGCGGTTTATAGCTTGCACAATATTATTAATGCACACATGCAACACAGCAAAGGAGAGCACAGGTGAACCTTCAAATGTCGACAATTCCGCATTTCCTGCATGTTCCTCTAATTCCAGGAAAAAAAAAAAAAAAGAGAAATTAAAAGGAACCATTTAGAAGTCATTAAAAAAAATGTTTAAAGCTTTGCTTTTCCTTTACAGGAAAACCATGAACACCATAAAACATGTAAAATAAATCATTACGCATACCTTCTATTTCGCCCCCAGAGGAGGCTATTTTGGCCAGGTTGAGGTATGTGGTGCCAACAGCATCATTCCCAGTCACGCGATCCCTGCAGTCACACATAACTCACATTCATTAACACACAGCTCAGCGCACGCATTCATGGGGCAAGATAAACTCAAGGATAACGTGCAAATCCCACAATGCATTCCCATGCTGTGCTTTTTAAAATCATCATTTGGTGGATTTGCCATCACTAGCCACAACAGCAAACACGTTTGTCACACAGCTGTTGAACGTGACCTCCAAAAAGTCCGTTTAACCGAAAACAGTCAAATGAGTCAAAGTTTTTTCCCTCTTGCACCCATTTCCCTTGCGTCTTCCTGGACCTGCCTTATCAGTCATATTGTTCGCTCAGGAGTACGTGGTGATGAAAATGAGCCGGAAGACTCTGCCAACAGGATTACAGAGTTTGTTATTGTGAGGGAAGGGAGGGGCCAGTAAAGTCTGACTCACGGGCCACATAATTCTCAGACGGCTGGTGATGGAGCACAGTTGAGTGAAGCTGACCACAACGCAGAAATAGAGCGTGCTGAAAATTCCCAGTGCCAAGTAGCAGCATGCTAGTTCATTTGTGACTTACCAATCAAAGACTGTCAGTTTAACACGCTCACACATGGAGGGGAACTACAAGAGAAGAGAGAAGACCTCAAACATTCTTTCATCATGATGTACTTTGGTGTCAGATAACACAATCTAAGATTTACAATATTAACTCATTAGCTCCCAAAAACGTATAAATATGTCATATTTTAAATGTTTGGAGTTTTGGAGTGTCCCAAAGACGTATTTATACGTTTTTTTGTTTTGCCAGAGCATAGAGAAGGCTTTGATGCAGTCTCTCTACTGCAGAAAATGGTTGAGTGGCAGCAGAGTATAAGAGATCAACCAGGCCATGTTAAAACAAGCTGATTTCCCCACAGTTCTAAGCAGAATTGTGAAAAACGACGAAACTTAGCTATGTTCTATTGCTGCACAGCAGAAACAGATCGGAATATACTTTTTTTTTTTTTCCTGATAAAAGAAGAGACTCTAATCTCTCTTTTGGTATGTTCCATATTTTTATAGCAATAGAACACAATATTTCGCAAGCCTTGAAAAATCAGTCAAAATCCAGGAAAACACTTAAGTAAAAATGGTTGGGAGTGAATGAGTTAATCACCTTGACTTGAAGATTTAAAACTTGGTTCCACTCCGGGTTTGCGTTCTTCTCTATGATCTGAGTACATAGCTGCAAGGACAAGACGAGGCATAAGTATCCTCTCACAGTAGACGGCGTGTAAATGAGATGAACGACTACGAACCTTTTTGCCAGCAAAACGAGCCTCGATGAAAGGATCCACCAGGTTCTTCTTATTTTCATTTCCCCCAAAAACGTGCTTCAGTGACTGGATGAAGGCATCATCCACTAAAAATTAAAAATCCATCTTTTAAGGCCCTTCATCTCTTGGCTTCAATCAAAATGCTAAATCTCACTTTGGGGTATGTCTTCCGCCCTAAACACCTTCAGCGACAACGTGGCCCAACGTAGCGTGACACCAGCTGGGAGCAGCAGGTTGCTTTCGATATCATCTTGATCGTCATTCGATTCCCTCTTCTCGGACTGTGTGAGCGGAAAGGGGCAACACGTTTATCGACACGACGAGGAGAGAAGAAGATAAAATCAAAGTTAAACGTTCTTACCGGCTGCTCGTCTCCGATCCCGACCACGAAAAGACTGACTTTCAGGTATCCTTTTGCGCAAGAGCTGGAGTCATCCGGATCGTTCAGGAGCAGCCATTTCCTCATGATGCAGTGGCCTGCAGTGGAAGTGACTCTATACTGCAGCATTGACAAATGCGGTTTGCCAAAATCTTACCTGATTCATCGTACACGTAGCCGACATCCAGCTGTGTGAGAAGACAAAAAAAAAAAAAAAAAAAGATGAACCAGATTAGTAAATTTGACTCTAAACTGAGCCTATTTGATCCCACTCTAAATGGAGTAAAATTTACACTTAGAAGAGATTTATTTATTTTTTGTCTAGCATATAAGAAAAAACCCTATTAACGACTTTTTTTTTTTTTTTTTTTTACAAGGAGAAATTTTGACAAAATTTTAATAGTTTATTAAAAAAAAAAACATTGAAAAGTTACATGTGAATTGAGGAACGAACTCACGACCTTCAGCTTTGGTGATTGCCACTCTACCACCTGAGCTATGCCACTCCTACTGTTTGCTTACATCCAAGGAGACCAAAATTATTATTTTTGATCTCTCAGAGTTAAGAAGATTCCAGATGACATGAGTGTTATATACTAATACCTGAAGTTGTGGATTTGTTCCTCAACCCTTTAGTGACTTTTTTTTTTTTTAGCACACTCTCTTCTAATCTCAGAGCGTAAATTTTACTCAATTTAGAGTGGGACCAAATCGACTCTGTTTAGAGTAAAATTTACTCTACAGAATTTACTGTGACTAAACACACATTCCAAACAATTTGAACGTGCATGGCCAAATACGACATATAAATTCAAAATGGCACCTTAAATTCTCCCATGAGACTGTCGGCCCTCAAAGAGTAGGAATTGTAAACCTGCAGGAAGCACAAAAAAATGGAAACTCATTAAAAAACAAAAACAAAAACAAAAAAGTGGAAAAAAAAAACAAAAAAAACTCACCTTCCACCAAAATAAGCAGTGACACTCATTTCGGTCCACTTACCCGAAAACTGATGTTCTGTTCAAACAGGTCTGATGGAAGCATGTGGACATTATAGAAAAACATCTGTTCAAAAGCAAAATATGTTAAATATTTTGAAAGCTATCCACGTGCAAAAAAACAACAAAAAAACAGAAAATTTGGAGTACCTCGTCAAAGAAGGGGTTGTTTCCCCGCTTAATTCTCGTCCTGTGGGTCTGTCCGCACACCTGGACCTTGACCACCGGCTTGATGTTGTTGCCTGGCAACTGACGGGCTTCGATAATACGGATGCGGATCTGACAGACAGACAACATGGGAACGTGTGAGAGGGCTAACATCCAAGGAGGAAGTGTGAAGCTGCCCAAATGTATCCCAACCTTTATTTAGCCAAAGCACATATTTTACACTGGAAACATTTCATAACAAAAATGTCACAAAATGTCTTTATTGCGTAAAATGCTCAAATCAGTCAATTCACATTTCCACTTACCTGGAAGTCCTGAGGTTTGTTGACCAGCCGGTGTCGATTCTGCGACCTCGCGATGCGCCTGCGGAGGCTAGCGGACTTCCCGCGAGAGGAGGGGCGGGTCGCAGGACCACTCGGGGCCCCGTCAGGCTCCGTCTCGTCACCTTGCTCTCCACCGCCTGAATGGGGTGACGTGAACGTTACGTGTATCTGGGTGGTGTCATGATATCAAGTCTTGGTAGTTCAACTTACCAGAATCCACAGTGGAGTCGCCATCTTGAGATTCATCTGCGTTTTGGTTCGCATTGGGCGGAGGATCGTAGCCAATGACGAGGTTCATGGTCGCCTGCAAGGAAACGATCGGGTTCTCAATTTTCTATCCATGTTATCTTAGTAATCGCAAAATGTACTTACACCAATATTGTGGCCGTTCTCATCATGCAAATGCACATTTTTCGACGGTAGAGATCTGATTTGACCAGAAGCAAGTTCTCTCAAAGGAATTCTTGTTGACCCGATGAATCTGCCAGAAAAAAACATCACACTAATGAACAGAAACGTATCTTGAGTTCCCCGCGTCAATTCACCTCCGGCTGGCTGCCAATGAGGCTCGTCGCCAACATATTAGTCATAAATTTATGAGCCCCGCACTCACAAAAGTGCTGTAAAGACGTCATTCACAAAAAAAGGGTCACAATTAAGGTCACCACCCAGAGCTAACAAGACCCGCCTGCTGAGGCAAACAAATGCAGTCTGGGAGCAAGCCCGTCACAAAGCAGCAAGTAAACAACATTTAATTGACAATTCCAACATGATCCCCAAGCAGCCTTCAACACTAGTTGAACAAGTATGAGCAACTTGACTTGGTAGAATTTTGATATATAAAAGGCACCTCAAGGACAAATTGATATACATTTTTCAATTTGGAATTTGCTTGAGGGAATGGGAATTGAATAACAAGCAATAATTGTGTCTGGCCAATCAGCGCACATTCAACTGCAAAATGAGGAGTTATGATGATTGATTGATCATCCTGTGTTGCCAATGACAACACAGTTTGTATCCAACATCTTACTTATGCAAAAGAAGGAAAAGCAGGATTTTGATATTCAGTATGTGTTTTTGATATTTCAGCCAATGCTAGATGTGTCACATAATACAAATATACCAAAATAGTGATAAAGAAAGCTTGTCGACAGCTGTGCACATTCACACTGTGGCCAAACAAAAACAGCTGGACAAGAATTTTTTTTAAAGGGAGGATAGTGTGCTGTAGTCTCGGCAGGACGTCGTGTCCTTCATCAAGAGGGACGTTGATTTGTGTCAGTGACTCTACAGGCCTGGTATGTTTGCATCAACCGACCATTTTGTACACACAAAAAAACAAAAACAAAAACATCTACTTTGTCCTTGAAAATTCATCTTCTTCCTCTGTTGCTTTCAGACTAAAACGGATTACATCACAAAGTAGGACTGTTTAGTTAATAGCCGATAAGTAATGACACTAGTCTGACGATCTTCAGTATAAGGTTGAACTATCGCTAAATTGTTTTCTGAGAAAAGCCATACACTCAAATGTTACTGACCACACTTCACTTATTGAGCTGAATTTGGTTTAGAGTACAAACTAACATAAAGAGCAAAGAAAACAAGGGTTGTATTCCAAAACGTTTGGCACAGGGTGGAAGCAGGCTGTTTGTGGGTACATTTTTAGTCTTTTCTGACTTGCGTCAAATTTCTGATGTTTTAAGCAATTTTATGGACATGTGGTCATTTTTCTGCCTCTCTCCATTTTTGGACATTTTAAAGCTATTGACATTTTTTTCCTGCCTTTCTTGCTATCAATTGTCTGACATTTTTTTGGCATTTGTTTTGGACATTTTATAGTAATTTGGGGGATTTCTTCTTTTGTATTTAGACATTTTATTTATTTTTACCTTTAAAACATTTTCTTTCTTGCCTTTTCTTAAATCAATTTTCTGACTTTTTTTTTTTAATTTTGTGAACATTTTATGGCAATTTTCTGAATTTCTTTTGTTTTTGAACATTATCTTTTCTGCCTTTTTAAAAAAAATATTTTTCCAATTCTAAATTTTTATGGAAATTTTCTGCTTTTTGTTTTTGGAGATTTTATGGTTACTAATTGAACTTTTTATTCTCTGCCATTTTGGCAATTTCATGGCCGTTTTATGGAAATTTTCTACTTTTCCTCTTTCTTTTTTGGACATTTTGTCACGATTTGGACATTTTAGGTAATTAAAAAAAATAAATCATCGACCTTTCATCTCTGACAAATTAAAAATTTTGATTCTGCCATTTTTGGCATATTTAATTATTCACTTTTTAAAATCTAAATCAATTTATTTAAAGAATATTTTATATACATATGTAAAAAAAAAATAAAAAAAAATGTAAAAAATAATAATTCATACTATTTTATTTTGTTTTTTTAAGATATCCACAGGAGAGGAACGAAAGAGTCACAGGTGGCTCCGGAGCCGCAGGTTGCAGACCGGTGTGGTCGGGTCATCACTGAAGGAATCTGCTAATCATATGATGTGATCACGACAGTGCTGCTTCTAATTTGGAAAATCTAATCAGTCCAGAGGGCAACCGTTGGCGTGGCCCCTCCCCTTTTACATTGCCATGACAATGGAGATTGAGGACAAAAACAGAATCTGGAAAACTACTCAATGGGGAGGGGGGGGGGGAAGCCCTGTGCTATGACTGCATACATCTTTAGGGAATGTGTCAGACAAGCCAAGTGGAAAACTTTGCTCAACGTGGACTCATACGCCAGAGAGTTGGAAAAGCTCCTCCCCTCAGTTAGGACTGTCACATAGAAGGGGGAACTTGGACATGCACAAGAGAAAAAAAACAAAACAAAAAAAACAAAATCTGTTCATAAGCTCAAAAGTTGCACAGCAATAATTAGTGCCAGAGGAAACATTCTTTGTGGCTAGTCTGAATTCGTCCCATATGTGATTCTGCATTTAGAATCATGAGCTGCTTTGGTGCAAATACTTCTCGCAGAACGTTAGACATGAACGTGCTCATGTCATATTGTCAAGACATGATTGAACTAGAATCCTGGAGAGAATTTCTCCCCATCCTCGCTGGCGGAGAGCACAAACAGCAATTCATCCGTCCATTGTTGCCCAATCACGATCAGTCGTCCCACACGGCTCGGCAAGTCTCGGCATGGCAAGAGGGGTGTGAGGGGGCAGAAGCAGCCAGCAAACTGTTTTTTGCTATTATCACAGAAGCCACATAAGTTCTAGAAAATCTATTTTGTCAATTGCCCAACTTTATAGACTCCCCCCCCCCCCCCCCCTCCAATTCTGTCATCACGACGACCCTCCCTTTACAGAAAGCCAAAAGCCAAAAACTGGGAGCTAAATCACCGGGGTGGGGGTGTACGCCACTTACTTATCCTTCCCAAAGGTCTCGGAGTCTTTCACAATCACATCAACATGGGAGTTGGGTTCGAGCGCCGCTCCGTTCAGGTTAAACTCAAGCACCTGTGAGGTCAAATGAAGCAAGTATCAAACGTTGATGTAACAAGATTATTATATTTTTTTGTAAATATGGGGGCTAAAATAATCATTGGATGTAAAAATGCTGACAATCTGATGGGTTCAAGAAAAAGTCTCATTGGTAATCGTTTAAGTTACATTGGCAGATTTGACTGACATGGCAACAGATACTGGCTGAGATCTGATTGGACAAAAAAAAAAAAAAAAAATCCAATATATTCCAGACACAAATATTTACCTCATTCCATACCGGATTCACCTCACTGTCAACTACATTTGTTTTTTTCTTTTCATCTGAAAATAAAACAAAAAAAACATTTGTTTACGATCACAAGTCATGCCAGCAACATTAAAAATTAGCAGTAGTCTCTTCACAAATGTTCTTTCTGGCCATTTTTACGGATGCAACAATGGAGCTGCAGTTGTTGCCTTATAAGGGGAAGCAAAAAAAGAAGAGGAAGAGAAGCAGCCACACCTGCAGGGTATAGGTGACTGCTGAGCTGCACACATTTGTAGTGATTGAAGCCATTTTGCCCCTGGTCACCATTTAGCTGTGACCCAACTTGAAAACCATTTAGAACTCGTCTCATTCCAACATTTTTTTTTTTTTTCCTGACTTACATCCAACTGGGAATGTTTGAACACGTAGGGACAATTTGCTGGAATTTGTCCTTAGATAACGTTTGTTATTTTTATAAACTTGTTAAATTGAATTGAAGCACAGGATTAAAAACAGAAAAGAAAAAAGACCCTTACCTCTAAACACCACTGTCGTGATTGGATCAGGACTTCCAACCTTCTTTTTTGGCAGACCTGTAGCTGATTCTACCAAAATCCGTAACATGATGATCCAGTTTTCAAAAAAATAGGAAAAAAGAAAGCAAACGTTAGTTATTGAGTGAAATGGTCAATCCCTTGAGAAATAAGCAACCCTGGCATCTTCACGGAAGCGTCCGGGACGCAGACAAAAGTTTATTTCCAAGTGTAGAGTTGGGAAGTGGAAAAGAGGGCGGGCCACGGCTGTGTAATTATACTTGAGTGGGGACAGATCGTGGGCAGCTGCTGCCATTCTGCGAGACGTTGACACAAAACTGAATTTAAAACGGGAAATAGCTAACCGGGGAAGATTTAAATCAACCATTGATTTTGTGAAGGTGACTTTGTACGCCACTAAACAAAAATTGACTGCAAACCTTCACTTTACCCCCCCCCCAGGTTCGGCAAATATATTATACTTTGTCTCCATCTAGTGGCCGTATGTATTTATGATGTCTACCCGGCTGTGAGTACCAGGAGTCGCGATGTTTTTGTGTATGGTTAAAAAAATATATATTTGTACAAAATGTGGCGTTAAAAAACAATAATAATGAGATAAATAAGTATACTACCTTCCATTGTCGTCTGGCGTCTACGTTACATTCCTAGGAGGCAAATTAGATACACCTGCTTCGAGCTACCTACCTGGTCACGTGACTGCTCTCGTGCCTATTTACGTTTGCAAGGCTCTTGAGTAAATAATAATAATAATAATTTTATCATTATTATTATTCTAAAAATGTGTGTGGGTTTTAGTTGTTGTTAAAAATCATTTTAAAAAATAAAATAAAATACGGCATCATTTGTCCACCACCAAACATTTTATTTTATGTTTCCATTGGCACAGGTTGTTTGTGAGAAGTATACATGATGCCACTCATTTTTTCACATCCTGGATTAGAGACCACAATGCTCGGACATGTGACTTATGGTTAGTATTGCTCATCTCCTGGACAACAGGTCCGCCCACACGCAGCTGCTGATTCTGAAGATCCGATTTTACATTTGTTTTCTTCCTCATCATCATCATCAACTCCTACCACTTGAAGATCATTGTGTATCATGTTCATGTTAGACGTCAAGTTGAGGGTGTGTTGCTTTATTTCTCCACTCGGGGGCGCCAGATCCACAGTTTGAATTTTATGACAGTCACTTTTTTTCTTTTTTCTTTTTTTTTTTTTAGCTGTTTGTGGAGGGCTGTTTACTTAACTCTTGTCTCCCACCATGCATTCAAATTGCTGAGTGGATTAAAGCGCAATTTAAGTTGAGTAATTTCAAAAGTATTTATCACAACATGCAATTAAAATGAAAGAAAGCTGCTATTTATGTTGCTGACACATGTAATTTGATAAACAAACAAATCAAACACTTTCTTTCAAAATGTCACCATAAATCCTCCAATTTTCCCAACCCCAGCAGGAGAATCTGGATGGCATCCTCATTTCGAGCCCACATAAATAACAGCACCCGCTCCACTTACTTCCATTTACCAAACATTAATCACTTCCACCCATCCCAAACCTCCCACGCTGCCGGCCTGTAGCCTCGTCACCTCCCATCTCGACTGCTGCGTTTCTCTTCCGTCTGGTCTACCCCATCAGTCACTCCACAAATTACAGCTTCTCCCGAACCCTTCCGCCCGTATTATCACCGGAACCCCCCTCCCGTCCACCACATCACTCCAGTCGCATCCAATTTCAAATACTCATCCTGACTTTTAAGGCCATCCATAACATCGATACTGGTTATCATTTTTTTCCATGTCTGTCATTACTGTAATGACGAGGGTCATATAAGGGTTATGCTTGGGGGGGGGGGTATACTGTTATGTCTGGGGTCACGCCAGGGTTAAGTTTGAGTTCATGACCTGCTAAGTTTGGGTTCATGACCGTGAGGTCAAGTGACTGTTTTGAACTGATTTAACCATCATCTGGTTTCAACTGGAAAGGCGCTATGTGATGTTATGTGATGTCAGGACCTGTGTGATGTCAGTCTTTTATCCTTTACTTAGTGACAACCAATCAGATCGATTCACTGTCTGTAGTAGCATTCTGAGAAGTGTTTGGGTTTGCCGGATTACTGCTTTCTGTCCATCTGTGCAACTCTCTGTTTCTCGTCTAGTCAAGTTTGTTCTACGCCTCTCGATGTGGATAAATAGTTAAAATCTTATTTGGGTCTGCGTTTTGGGATCCAACCCTCCAGCTCATGACATTCTTAAATGTACTTTTTATCCAATCTGGAGGCTCAAGCAGCATAATTTGGATAAAATAAAAGTCTACACACCCCCATAGAGGTGACCTATAACCCTTTGTGAGAGGGGAAGTAAAAACTAGATACTGTAATTGAACGTGGAATTCTTGGAAATCAGACTGCGGTCAGAAGGGCCTTTGTCAAAGCGCTCTGCCGCACCAGGTGATCCTGACCTCATTTTGCGGGTCATCTCTTCTAAATCAATTCACAAACGCTCAAAACGGAGGCAATGTTCTCACCGCACTATTACGTAACTTCTTGATTTTATTATCAAACACTATTTCTAATGTCGTAGCTAAATGAGGACACCAAAGTAATTAAAAAAAACGTGTAAACCTAAGAATTAAAGACCGCTCAAACATTAAAAACACAGCTTTGGTGTCAAAGGTATAATTGCGAGTACTGTTGGATTCTGCAAGGAAACAAAATGGAGCCGCTGGGTCTCATTTCTGTTGTTGTTGTTGTTGCCAAACTCGAACAGGCTGCACGGTTTTATCCTAAAATGATCCCATATTTTATGTATAAAACCTCTTACATACAGAATGTTGGAACTATTCAGGGAGCCAAAACAAAAGCAACAATGCCCCACTTGCAGCTGTGGGTGACACGAGGTTGCGACCCAAAAGTCAGACTGTGGATTTGATTCATGACCACATGATACCAACACATATTTCAAAAGTTCTTCTCCCCATGTCTGCATTTGTTGTGTATTCTGTCAACAAACTGAAGGCTGTACATATACATTTCGTACATTTCTCTCGGAGTTCATGTCTGGAGTAGTTTCCTCGAGGAGTTCCACTCCCACGTCTTCTGTACACATTGAATCCAATGATGTATGAGCCAGCATAAACACACACAGGCTGGACAGTCTGGCTGTGCAGATGTGCAGATTTTATCACCTCGCGCGCTTGTGTTACACCTTCCCGTCTCCAACTATGAAGAATAATTCTTCTATGGTTAGATACCTTCCTCAAAGTTGACAGTATTTATTTATTTTTAATTCAGAAACCTGCTTTTCATTATCATCCTATTTCGGACATTTTAAGGAGGCATTTTAATGGCTGGGAAAGCTGCAGACTGAGGGAGAGCTTTTAAAGGTGATTTCAGAGGATGATAAAAATACATTTACTGCGCACACTTTGGTGAGATGGAGGAAGTTTGTGCTGAATCACATCTGCTGCAGTATTTCACTGGCATCTACAATGCTGAGCTTTCCAAGAGTACATTTGAAAAAGATGACCAGAGGTTTTCACGGCATCAGTGAATTTGAGTGGAGGGAGAGGAAAAAAAACCCCCAGCACTGCCACAATTCAACAAGAACTGATGAATGAATTAAAGTTTTTGGCCAATGCATGTACGATATAGGCATTCTATTTTGTATTTTAAGCCAGGTGGTCTCAAAATTTTTGGGTACAGGCAGCCCTGAAAGGGGAGAATTATTTTCCAATGTTACATAACTAAATGAACTCGCCATTAAAAGTTGGCCATTTTTGAGGAAAAAAATAAATAAATCAATGTTATGAGAATAGTGCCCTGCGATTGGTTGGCAACCAGTCCAGGGTGTCCCCCGCCTACTGCCCAGAGCTGAGATAGGCGCCAGCAGCCCCCGCGACCCTTGTGAGGAATAAGCGGTCAAGAAAATGGATGGATGGGTTATGAGAATAAAGTCATATCTTTTAAGAAAAGTCATTATTTATACCTGAGCAAAGCCATATTTTGAACAGATCAACAGTCATAATCTTAGAGAATAAAGTTGTTCAAGATAAAGTCATAATATGAGATTAAAGTAAGAGGGGCTTTTAAAAAAGTTAAAAGGTCATATTTAAAAAAAAAAATCATTAAAATATAGAGTTTTCCAAAACCAAACAACAGGACAGTCTTCTAAAAAAAAAACAAAAAAAAAACAAGTATTTACTTTTGAAAAAAATTGAACTTTATTGATTTATTAATGCACCTTTTGTAATACGTAAAATAATACTAATAATAATAATAATAATAATAATAATATACATACATCTCACTTGATGGCTAATTTGCCTTTATTTTAGTTCAAGCTAATACCAAAACATTTTTATGTATGCAATGGAGTAGGATATTGATAGATAAATAAAAAATAAAAAATAAATAAATAAATAAATAAATAAATAAATAAATAAATAAATAAATAAATACATAAATAAATAAGAAACAAAATTTTGAGGTGAAAAAAAACAAACAAACAAACTCTACCTCATGTCACAGAATCCCAGCAGTGTCCACAAATCCGACATCCAGACCATGGGCCGCTGCAGGTCCCTGGGGGTCGTTGCCATGGCGAACCCACGATGGAGAGGTCATTATCTGGAGGATGGCGCGCCGTCGGCTGCATCATCTGCAGACTAACACAAGTAAATTGATGTTTGAGATGGGGACTCAAGCTATACAGTTCTTCTGACTTGAAGTTTGTGCAGCAGCTAATAGATAGCATGCCAAAAAGCGGTGCAGTGTTGACAACAGAAAATGTAAACTTGGTGTAGCCGGGCCTTTAAGATGGACTTTGAAAGCAGCAGTGACACTTAGCCTGAACTGAATCGGTATCATTCCACTAAACCACAGTTATGTCCCTTTCCAGAACTGTGTTTAGCGGTGTAGGCTTGATGAGCTGCGACCGCTTGCTTCCGCGTACGTGCGCAAGGCAAGTGGAGTAAATTTTTATTCCTTGGCGTTTAGTTCAATGTAAATTTTGTGGTCCTCTGGGTTTTTTTCTTTTTTTTTTCTTTTTTTTTTTTATTATTTAATTTGGTTTAAAATTATTTTAATTTATTTATTTTTGTTGCTTATTGTATTTTTATATCTTATTTAGTTTTTTATTTTATAGTTGGTCTTACTAGATTTTATGTGTATGATAGTGTGCGGATTTTAACTCATTCCAACCCAAAAACGCGTAAATACGTTTTTGGGAGTGAAGGACAAAGTATTAAAAACGTATTTACACGTTTTTGGGTGGGAATGAGTTAATGTACAGCACTTTGGAAATGATACTGTGGTTTATGGTCTGAAAATTAGTACGGGATTGTGAGAAAACGAGACTAAATGAGCTCTTCTACAAAAACACAATGGTGAAACTAATTTAGGTTTTACACAAGGCATTTAGCATTAGCATTAGCATTGTTTTTGTTGTGATGGAGATTGCAATGAGAGATCAGAAAAATGTGAACAAGTTCCTCCTCTAAAGTTGAACTGGAGTCTTCTTGGCACTTTTAATAATCCAAAATCTCCCGTTTTAAATCTTTTGTATGAAAATCCTCTCTCGTCTTCAACCACTTAAAATATACCCGCTGCCTTGATTGAACTTTTTGTGCGGATTACTATGACAATATGTCTGCCGGTTTTTCATTGTTGGAAAGCTCACGAGGCGAAGATAGCAAGCGCGGCCATCCTTGAGGTGGCCGAGAAAAGTTTTGTCCCTCTCGGCCTCCCCAGATGGCTCGGCTGGACTGTGGACAAGGATGGCGATCATGTGGCTTCTTCTGGACGCGACTCGGTGTGGAACATGAGCGAGCCAACAACATACCGGAGGTGAACCTCAGAAGTTTGTCGACGTTGGCTCAAGCTCAAGTAGGACCAAATGTTGAAGGGCATACTTGAAATTGCTGTGGTGGCTTCATTCATGGCCAGCTACGTATTAATAGTTAAGACATGAGGGGAAAACAAAACTGACGTGTGTTTTTATTGGGCCAACTGAGGGTTAACAGTGAGCCAGCAGTGGCAAACAATATACGATCTGGTTGTAAACAACGTCGTAAATGCTAAAAATGACTGAAAACACACAGATGTGAAGGATATCAAATTAAACAGTCCAAGTTCTGAGGATAACGGCGGGTTTTCTAGGAACTGGGTAGTATTTGGGGAAGTTATTGTGGCTATAAAAAGTCTACACACCCCAGGTTCAAATGTCATGTTTTTGTTATTTAACTGGCATGTCAAATGTTGGTTATTATTATTATTATTTTGTCTCAATTGCTATGGTCCTGTAAGTTATGTATTTGTCACTCATATTTTGCCTCGAGGTGTCAAACGATTAATTTTTTTAATCTGATTAATCACATCTTAGAATTTTGATTAATCACTGACTTTTGAAGGTTTTTTTTCCCCCTACATATTTTGCCCGCTAAATTTGAAGCGCACCTGTTATGTGTTAATCTTGTCGACATTTAATGTTATGAGGACGTCTTAAAAAATTTATATCCACTGCACATGCTCATCCTGCTTTTTCTAATCAATTAATTATTTGCATAATTTAAAATGGGGGGGGGGGGGGGGGATGACTTATGGCATATGTAAACATTTATTAAATGATTTACTTTAATGCACGTAGTTATGTTGATTGCTCAAACTCCAACAGCTACCTTTAATGTAACCATCCACTGTCGGCTTAAAAAGAATCATCAAATTAATAGTGTGATTAATCTGTGGTAATACAATGATTAATGCGATAATTTTTTGTGATTAATTAATTAACGCTTTAACTTTGACAAGACTAATTTTGCCATTTCGGCCTTTATTCCATCATATAGAACGGAACAGGTTTCTTAGCCGAGGTATCTTCGTCAAGATTTTTGTTCGTGGCCATCTGCATCCAGCCCTGCTCTCCGTTGATACTTTGTAGTTTTGTATATAAAGACTCTCAGCTTTCAAGTCGTGAGAAAACCTGGCATTTGAACTGGGGTGTGTAGACTTTTTATACCCAGTGTAGATCCCTTAAGGAATGGAATTCTTGTCCACATGTCCAGGACTTCTTATCCATCTAATACACTTGCCATGTTCTAGCTCTTTTTTACAGAAGATTGACTAAAGTTCATAAACCCGGGTTTGGCTCACTAATTTGACATTTTTGGGACACATGTCGGATATAAAAGGAACCACAAATAAGAAAGCAGAAGTTGAAGAGAAAATGAGTAGCAGCAAATGTTTGGCTGCATAGTGAGAGACATTCATGGCAGCGGAACAGAGAGGCTTCTGTGGGTTCATGTTATGATTTAATTCAGTTCGGCCTGCGTTTTCAAAAGGTTGATCAAAACTGAGGGTAATGCAACAACAGATGTTTAGCACACACAAACAAAAGGTCTCAACTTTCACCTTTAATCATCTTCTAGCCTGAGGAATTCTGCATATTGCTGAGTCAAGAACATCTGGAGGTGCAGATGTTTTAAATGGCGGTTGTACAAACAAGTTTGTTTACCTGTCCTGGACACGCTGTGTAGAGAATAGCAAATGGGTTCCTCTGGGTTAGAGGAGTTTGGGATTTTTTTATTTTTTTTTCCAGTGGTGTTTTTTTATTTTTTACTTTCTGGGTTTAATTTTTTTTTATTATTATTATTTCATGGAGTGGGTTTGGTAGGTTTTTTTTTACTTTCAGGTTTTCTACTTTCTGATTTTCTTTTCTCCCCTTTTTTTAATTTTTTTTTTTAAGTTTGTGGGTTTATTAGTTTTAGCTTGTTTGTTTGTTTATTTTTGTTTTTTTAACTTACTTTTTTAATTATTTGTTTATTTATTTATTTGTTTATTTTTATTTCAATGAGTAGGTTTGGTAGTTTATACCCCCAAAATACTTAATTTTGTTTGTGGTTTAATTTGTGTTTTATTTATTTACTTATTTATGTATTTATTTACTTTCTGGTTTTCATTTTTTTTAACCATTATTATTTCTATTTACAATTTTATTTGTGGTTTTATTAGTTTTTGTTTTTTTGTTTTTTTTTGCACCCCAGGATATTTTTCTATTCTTCTAATTTAAAACTCCATGAATGATAGCATTTAAAAAAGTCGACATTTTTGCTATAATTATAGTCATTTTTATTTAGTTGTATAAACAGATTGCCATTTCATTTTTTTTTAAGTCTTGTTTCTATTTCATTAACTAAAAATTGTTGCTTTATTGACGCCTTCTTAAAATAATTGTCATCTTTTTCAGGAAACACAAAAAATGGAACCATTTGCACTATGAGGAGATGATTTAAGCAAAAAAAATGACAATGGCAATTATTTTAAGAGGGTGACATTATGTATTCTGTTAACACTACTACCCTTGTCATTTGTCACTCCATGTGTCCCCAACTCAAAAACACCATTTCCAATAACGACATCCACAGCATGGTACATTTTTAAAAATCTCTAAAAAGTCAATTTTCTGTGTATGAATAATTGCCATGTGTGCAGGTTTCGGCTTCTGCAGCAGTGGTCAGCACCAGCGACTATAAAAGGCTCGATCAAGTCTGACGGAACGTGCCAAGCTCTTTTGGCGACGACTGTGGCTGCAGACTTCCAATGTTTGGCGAAGGTTGTCAGCAAAGGAAGGAAGAAAGAGGAATGAGTTTTATTTTAGGTGCATTTGATGTGGCGCAAATCCTCCAATTGCGGCCATACGCAGTATATTTTTCATTGTCTGGCTTGGGTGCCTCTAATGCGCGCGTGCGTCTTCATTGCTTTCTGTGATTTGCTGCCTCGTTGTGAGTTTGTGGCCAAGAGTGCCAGTCGTCTAGACCGACTGCTGTGGGCTTGTAAAAGACGTGAAAAAGATCTTCTGTCAAAGGGAAATGTAAGGAATGCTTTGATGGGGATGTCTCTCCGCTTCATACACTATTCATAAAAATGCATTATGCTCCCGAGAGTGTCCGAAAACCTTCCTTTCTCATGTTCGTCTTCAGGCGGGTGAAAATGTACCCACAGTCCTCTGAGAGTTGTCAAAAAGCCAAAGATGAAGACAAATAAGCTTACTTTCCAGCTCATTCAAAGATTCAGACCTAAGAAACTGCTTTTTATCGGTTCTGTAATGGTAAATTGAATACAGCAGACCCACCAAACTTCAAGGTCAAATGGCCTGCATCATAAAACCTGTATTACTTGTACAAGCAACACTATTTTTTTGGCAATGTTAACAATGGTCATGTGGATGTCTTCAAAGATTTGTCTTTACTCTCTCACATTTTAATGCTGTACTGTATGGAGGGGACCAAAACTACCGAAATTACAAATAAATAAATGACTAAATTAATTAATTAATTAATTAATTAATTAAAGGGAAAATAAAAATTGATAGAAAAATATAATTCAATTAAATGCAAAAAAATAAATACAATAAAACAATAAAAATATAGATCCCTAAATAAATTAATAAAAGTAAAAATAAATACAAAAAAAATGAGATTCAAAAAATAAATATGAAAATAAATCTCAAAATAAATATAAATATAAAAAATGGGACTGAAAAAACAAAAATAAATATATACATAGAAATAAATCTCAATAAATAAAAACTTTCCGCTCATTTATCTTGTTTTTATTTTTATATTTATTTGTACTTTTATTTATTTATTTATTTACGTGTTGTAATTTTTATTTCCAATTCCATTATTTTTTTTGTACTTAATTTTTGAATTACATACATTTGTATATCCGTTTTTATTTTCACTTGTATTCATTTATTAGTTTTTTTATTTAGTCATTTATTAATTTTTTAATTTTGGCAGTTTTGGTCCTCTACAGTACTGTGCGAGATGATTAGTTTTAGTGAGTTTTATCTCTTAATAGAAACACATTTTGCTGATTTTTATGAAAGTGTGTAATGTGATAACCAAGCAAGCAGAGCTGTTCCAAACGAAGTTTATTTTTTTCGTTTTTTTTTAAACCTCCCTTGGCTGGAAATTTCACTCTCCGTAATACGCAAGAAAACAGCCCGAGTTTCCCCCTCTCCGTAAACATATAAATCACATAATGATATTTTAGATTTCAGTCTTAATTAATGGGTACCCGACGATAACTCTCAACAGGCGGGCGTTCCCTTCAACTACTATTTTAGCATCATAATTTCCGCTGACGGCAGAAAGCCCGATCACAATCTAATCTGAATGCTCTGATGTGGTTTAATGGCATGCTAGCAGAAGTCATCTCACTTTGTTTTCCCTCCAGAAAGACTACAACAACTCCCAGACACTGACGTGTGGCTGAGTTTTTCCCCACCCGCACCCAAACGGACGACACATGTTCCAAAATACCACAACAACACACGTGCACACGCCTTGTGCGAGATCTTCATTACCTCAGTTTATAGGAGCTGAAACGAGTGCATGGAGCCAACAAGCTGCATGTTTTCATAAGAACCAGGAAGAGTCACGGAAAAAAGGCGGCTTGTGAGCGAGGCAGCGTTTTGTTTTCTTTGCTTGTTGCCGTACGTGAACTTTCAACGACAAACATGCCTATGTGTTTTTCCAGCTTGGTCTTTTTTCTTTATTGGTTTTTGTGTCATATTTTTAAAAGGGTGCGTACGTACGTGTGGGGACCGGTTTGACGATTAAACAAACTTGCTAGGCCAATTACTCCTCCTGCCAATTAAAAGCTGTAAAATGATTCTGACGTGTCATCACATAAATCCGAGATCCATGTCATTTATTCGCAGTTTGACTATACAAGATCAAGCTCGGTCCGTATCCCTGTGAACAGCGAATGGTCCACTCTAACGACCAAATCGGTAAGTTAGCAACACTGACTTTGATTTTCTAAACTAGCGACAATGGACAGATATTGCATTTAATTTGACTGAATAGGGTTCACCTCTTTTCCATTATGAATTTCATGGATATTTAGGTTGAAAAAAAAAAGAAAAATCCAATGCAGGTGTGTAACGAAAACCGGTTTGAACTGGAAAATTGGTTTTGATTCGAAAAGATCCAATTGAATCATTCCACTCAAAAATGTACTGTCCTCTCTAATCGTACAAATCCTTTTTTTTTTTTTATCTGAGAGCTATATAGTCCCATAACTCCTTCACTGCCTTTTTTCTATTTTTCTTTTTTTTTTCTTCATTTTTTTTTCTTTTTTCCTATTTTTTCAATTTTTTCTCTTCTTTTTTTTTTTTTTTTTAGGAGAGCTCAGTATTATTCATTTGGCAGCCTTCGCGAGTAAACATATCATCATAACCCTCTTTTTTTTCTTCTTCTTTTAACTCATTCACTGCCATTGACGGCAAAAGACGTGAAAGATGCATTTTTAACCGGGCCACATATACAGTCCTAACAAGCTCATTCATATTACAAAATGACAACAACTCATTGTGTCATATCCTCTCAAACTGAGCCATACCATATCGAATCGAATCGTCCCACTGAATCGACTCGTTCCACTTGAAAATGAACCACCCTTGAATCGTATCACACCCATGTATGGATATGTACTTTTATTGGAGAGATTAAGTCTAAATTTCAGGAGTGTATAGATTATGAAAAATTTCCCTTGCAAGTGATCCCCGGACCCAAAAAGTACGAGAACCACTGCTGTAGTATCCAAAACGAGCATGTCGGAAAACCAACATAGAAGCAAACTTGCCAGACCTGCAAAACCACACACAGAAGCAGCCTAACACGCCGTCACGCAGATCCACACCCCACTGTGGGACTGCATATGATGCACCCGCCCCAAGAAGGCTCCTAATCGGTGTTTACATACCTGCACGCCTCCGCCCCTTCCTCTCTCTCTCCTCTCGCTCTCCCTCTCTGATGCGCACACAGTCTCTCGCTCGCTCACTCTCAGTGCAGCAGTTCTTGGGAAGCAGCCCAACGCTTGCGCTCAGTTCTTCGCCGACTGCCGGGGAGTGCACCAGCGGCGGCGAAACATGCAGTAGAGAGCGCGTCCGGTCGACTTGTTCCTCTTCCCTTCTCAATAATGAGAAAAGACCGTCTCCTGTTGGCCGTAACCCTCACCGCCATCTTCTCCGCTGACCTCTACTTCATCCTCCTGCCAAAGCTGAGGAACGCGGGAGAAGGATCGAGGCACTTTTGTCCGTGCCGCCGCAGCAACTTCAGCCTGCCCAGTCAGTTCTCCAACTGGACTGCTTTCGCGCTCCGGGACGTGGAAGCGTCGGGACTCAGCAATGGGAGCTCCAAGCTTGACCGGTTGTTTGCACATCCTCTGTATAACACCCGGAACCCCACGCTGGGAACAGAGGAGAAACTGCTTCAGGCGGACCAGCTGATGGACTACTACAGGAAGAAATTGTCACGATGGAAAAGGTGAGCTTCTGTCTTACCTGGAGCCACATGTGGCTCTTTCGTCCCCTCTCCTGTGGCTCCATGTGGATCTAAAAAAAAAAGGAAAAAATCGTAGAAATTTATATATATATATATATACATATTTACCTTTATTTTTAAGATAAAATATTCCTGAAATGAATTAACGATTCAGTTAAAAAAATAAAATAATAATTTCTTATTAAAAAAGTCGGAATCCACATTTTTAAGTTGTTAGAAAAAGAGAGACAAAAGTTAGAAGAAATTTTTTTTTTTTTAATTACCTAAAAAATATCCAAAAAGTGACCATAAAATGTCCAAAAGGAAGAGGAAATGCAGAAATTTACCATAAAAGTCCATGAAGTTGAGTTTATTTATTTAAAAAAAAAAAAAAAAAAAAAATTAGGCAGAAAAGAAAATAATGTTCAAAAAGTAACCATAAAATGTCCAAAAAAAAATCCCCAAATTTACCATAAAATGTCTTTGGAATTGCCGAAAAAGTTAGAAAATTAATTTAAAAAAATAAAAAATAAATACAAAGCAGAAAACGTTTAAAATGCAAGTATAAAATGTCCAAAAACAAAACATCCCAAAAATTACCATAAAATGTTGAAAAAATTGCAAAAAAAGGCAGAAAATTAATAATGTTTTTTAAAAATCAGAAAAGAAAACAATTAAAATGCAAGTATAAAAATCTCGAAAATGACCATAAAATATGCACAAAATTGCACAACCCCCCCCCCCAAAAAATAAATAAATAAATAAATAAATAAATAAATCAGAAAATTGCTCGAAAAAAAATTGCAGGGAAAAAAATCCAAACACACAAGACGAAAGTCAAAGAAAATGAATCTCAAAGTATTGGATTTTGCATATTTTTCTGCTATGGTGCAACTCTTATTAAATGGTTTTACTGTAGCACATGTTCCTTTTCAGTAGGAGGTTCTCGCTTAGTTCCTCAGGTCATGTGACCTGGAGGTGCCAAAGTCTAAACGGAAGCTCAGAAGGGATAGAACTTTTTCTGTTGCTATGCATCGACCTCTGGGGAGAGACATACATCGAGTATTTACCCAAGCAAATGCTTTCGGGTTATTCCAAGGTGTTTACTGAAGAATCCCTGCCGCACGTGTTGCAAGCGATCATATTCGAAGGCGTGTTTGGTGGGCCGGCCGTGGTCAAGGGGCAGAGTCACTGATTTTACGGCCGTTCAACCCACCGCACACAGACACCCAGGAATATAAATACTCTTTTTGCATCAGCGCGTGATAACAGATGCGCTCCCACAGCTGTAAAACCACACAGACAATCGCCAGCGAGTGTTTGTTTGCTTTGGGGCAAAAGCGATTAAGGCAACACTCGCTGAAACGTGCGTCACCCGAGTCCACGCCACAAACACGTTATTCCGAGATCCCGCGTCTGGCGCGCTTGAAGGTAAACAGGGTTTTTGAAAGAACCGACGCCCGTCCTCATCTGCGGGAGACAAAGCTGTCTTGGCTTGTGACGCGTGCGTGTCTGCTCGTTCAGCAAGATTGGGAGATTTTTGGACCCATGAGGTGGAAAGGGAGAAGAATTATGAGCAGGCAGGCTCTACTTTTATGGCTATTTCCCCTTCTCGGCTGCCGTTTAAAGCAACAATATGCAGTTTAGAATGCCTTCAAATGGCAATTTCAAAATCAGCTTGACGCAATATAAGAGAATACCATTTATTATTGACATGGTGACACCATATCACCTTCTCGATTTTCTCAACCTTTATTTTAAGCCAAGGCACAAATTTAACATCACCTCAATGTCACAAAATGAATAGTATGATAAAATAATGATAATCTCGTCACAGTTTGCTCACAAATATACTTAGTGTAAAATTTGGACCTGTTTAGTTGACGCAGTGATTATTTCGTTTGATCAATGGCGGCAGGTGTAGCAGGCACAGGTTAATTGTGCATTCTGCCATCTAGTGGAAGAGAATTTAATTGTAATTTAATTGTTCCGAATGTCATTATAGTAAATTGCTAACAGACAGATGAGCATAGGTAATTTTTATTCATTCATAAAATATTATTTGTAGGAAATAATTACATTTCTATAATAATATTAAAGTTTTGTTTCTTTTTTTTTTTTTTTTTACAAAAATAAATAGTAAAAAAAAAAAGATTGTATCAAATTTAAGCAAATCATTTTAAATAACCATGATTTTTTTTATTATTAAAATAAAGAATATTATTTAAGAAAATACAAAAACAATAAATAAACCAAAAGAGCATTGTATTAAATAATTCTTCATTCTAAATGAATCATACAAAAAGTAATTATGAAGAATAACATTCATGATGGACATTCATTATTTTATTAAGAAATTAAAAATTTTACATAAAATACAAATATTAGTTAGCCATTTTTATTTATGTAACGTATTAGTTAACTAATAAGAACAAAATACATTAATCAATAGTACGGTACTTAAAATGACCATAAGTCATTATTATATTATGAAAATAAACAATTTTATATAAAAAGAACAAAAACTAGTTGACGATTGTAAACATTTTGCAATTTTACAGAAAATACTTTTTTGGGGGGTTAATTAAAATAAAATTTAAAACAGTCACATTTAAAATGAGCAATAATTACTTTTTTAATTTTACATGAAATAGAAAAAGCAAGATAAAGTACATCAAAATATTTGAAAATGTTTGATCAAATATATAATCCATTTAATAATATTGTAATTCATGGTTTTATTATTGTTTTACCTAAAATAAAAAGTATTCCTAAAAAAAATATATATATTCTATTAAATAATTGCTTAATTAAATATAATTAAATTAGAAACAATACCATTTGAAAGGAGCATTCATTATTATTTATTTATTTTACATTTTATTGCTCTCTCCTAGGGCTATGGGGATACTGACATTTTTTTTTTAAAATAAATTTTAAAATATAAAACAAAATTCTGGCGAGGCTTAACTGAGGCAACATAGATTTATGATGGGGCAACAACTTGCCCTGGCCCTCGTGTAAAAAAAAATAAAATAAAAATAAAAATAAATAAATAAAAAATAGATATCATTACCTACCTCACGTATCGCCATGCGACTCTTGGTCAGACACATGAAGTTATACAACGAAGCTGCGGCCGCCTCCAACATGACCGTGACCCACCACGAGGTGGACTTCCACGCTGACGCCAACTGGCTCAAGTTCCACGCGGGGATCACCCGCCAGGCTCTGTACTCCCGTCACGACCCCGCCATCGCACGGCTGCTCCTGGACATGCACGACATGACGGTGGTCAGCGCAGGTGTCGAATTCTCACTTCCTGCTTGTTTTAATTAAAGTCGCCACTGTTGTAATCGTGCGAATTGTTCCAGATTACACTCAAGATGAGAAGGCCCTGAAAGGAGCGTGCGATTGCAGCCAAGGTAAGGTCAGTTCACATTTTCAATTTACAACGACTCACATGTCCATTTAAACTTTTTTTTTTTTATGCCGTTTATGCTAAACATTTAAACAAAAATAACTACACATTGTATATTAGTTTGCGTCAGTTGTAAAAAAATAAATAAATAAATTGTGTCTATGTCTGTAGTATTATACTGCCCCCATGTGGCCAAAGCACACACAAGGAGCAGCATAATGCACATTGAATTGGAGCAAAAAAAAAAAAAAAAAAAAGTGGCTAAAAGTGTTTCTTTTTTTTTTTTCATTACTGTATGCATTACAAAGTGTCATCTTAAATGCTGCTATTATTCTTATTTAAAATATATACATAATTTTTGGGGCTGAAAAAGATTGACATTTCCATTCCAGTTATAAGGGAAAAAAGGGGGGCATCAATTTTTTTATTATTATTCACGGTTTACTGTAAAGCTCAACATTTTATTTTAAACATTACAATTGAATTAACTTATCTGAAATACTTTATTACATTAATTTTATTTACATAAAGGACTTGGATTAATATATTGTATTCTGTACCGTAATACTGATGATGAATGAGAACCTGGAATATAGTTGTTGTTGTTGTTTTTTTTCATTATAGTTGATTTTTATTTCCTTTTGACGTTTAATTCAGTTCGTTTTAATTCATTTTGACATTAAACGCAAGCCATAGTTTCAGTTACAGATCATTTGTTTTATCGTTTTCATTACGTAACTATAATAACCCTTCTTAGTACAGCACTTCATATAACCATCTGAGACTTATATCTCAATTACAAAACCTACAAAAACGTCAACTTTTTATCTCCAACTGACCCTCTTTGTAAAAAAAAAAGGATTTTATGCAGTGCCTGTTAATGCCAAATGGGACGGAATGCAACCAACTAATTCCCAGCTACCCTGCATAGTTTCATAAATATCCTCCAGCTCCAACAATATGCAAAATGTTGATTTCAGTTTTCTCAAAGTGCCACCTTTCGAAGAAGTTGTAGGTTTTATGGTTGCTGTCCATCTATCCAGTGGTGAAGCCCAGTGGACACCACCTGAAACTGGCGGTGAAGATGCAGGACTTTGGCAAGGCCATGTTCAAGCCAATGAGGTGAGCCTCATGAAAGATCTTCGTGAGCACGCTGGCAATTGATGTCTTTGTGCACGTTTCAGGCAGCAGAGGGACGAGGAGACGCCGGATGACGTCTTTTTCTTCGTGGATGTCCAGAGACACAATGCAGAGATTGCTGCCTTTCACCTGGACAGGTACAGAACCTCCGTACACAAATTTCCCAGCTAAAGGTAACCATGGATTTTAAGATACACATGCACACGCTTTCACTGCAGCGTGATTAGCTTAACTATAGTGCAGATTACCATTAAGGCACTTAACATAAGGATGTAAAGCTGTCACCATTTTTTTTTTTTTTAACACTGCAGCTATAATTTCAGCTTGACGGTTATTATGCTGCAAACACTCACTTAAGACAAATGAGCTGGACACATTCCCTCTGTAAGACTGTTATTTTCTTGTACAGTACCGTATTTCTCGGTCTTGCCTGAGGTCTTTCTCATTACCGCTCACAATCTCTCGCATTCTTCCAGCGTCACGCTTGAATTGTTTGATCAATGACTAAAATGTGGCCCCGGGGGAGTGAATGGCCCTTTGGATGGAATACAGAAAAGAAGCATTTGAATTAAACTTAGAGACAGTGAACAAAAAAAAATAAAAGCATCACGTTTTTTTTGGTTACTACTTTCACGAGCTGCAGTCATAAAGATCTGAGATTTTTCAATGTAAGCAAAACGCATATCCTCAAACTCGAACCCACTATTGGAAACTATTGACCCCGAGATATGCACTTCTAAGCTGTAAAATATTTTGTCCAGGTTGCTTTCACATGCACAACTACATGAGGAAGGGTGCAAATGTTATTTTTAACTACAGTGTTCCCTCGTTTTCCGCTGGGGTTAGGTTCCAAAAAATACCCGCAATAAATGAAATCCGCGAAGTAGTTAGCTTTATGTTTTACAACTCTTATAAATGTTTTAAGGCTCTAAAATCCCCGACCGCACAATTTATACACTTTTCTCATTGAGGCATTTACATGTTCTCACATTTCTCTCTTGTTCAAACATTGATAATGTTCAAACCTTCATAAATTTTATAAAATGGGTATATTACTGTAAAAAAAATATGCAAAATTGCACTTAATAAAAAATCCGCGATACAGCGAGACCGCGAAAAGTGAACCGCGTTATAGCGAGGGAAGACTGTATTTTTCATTTTAATTTAATGTTAATTTGTTAGAATTGTGCTGGCATACATGACAAAAAGAGACATTTTTCCAAATTGTTCCTATTATTGTCTCTATTTTTGGGTGGAGGCGTCGGGGAGTTAAAATTCGAGATTTAATTTAGGCCATATCACCTCACTTCCTGTGACTTCATTCCTTCTCTTTGTCATTTCAAAATAAGCCTGTAATTTCTTCAGGAAATACATTTTAGTATTTTCATTAGAAAACCATGTTCATTTAATATGAGAGAATAAAACAAAGTCATGAGAGTTAATTAACTTACAGTTTTGTTTGGTGTATTTTTCTGTGAGAATCCTGGACTTCCGAAGAGTTCCACCGGTCGTTGGCAGGTTTCTCAACCTCACCGGCGAAGTACTCCAAGTGACCCGAAATGACGACCTACGTGCTGTTTTCTTCACCTCACCTGGTATAAAACAAAAACAAGAATCGTTTAGTGGTCTAGTGTGACGCTGTAAATGCGAATATGTTTCTTTTTGGTCACTTTTATTGACGCTTACTGACCGTTTTTAAAAAAACTATGCTTCTTATTCGACTGTGTTTCATATTCATTGGGGCATTGGCGCCATCTTGTGGGTGAACAACAGCAATACAGATAGATGGAAACGTCTCCAACTTTTTTTTTCTTTTTTTTCCCCATCTCCTCTCCTTACAGCAAACAACACTTGTTTTTTCGCCAAATGCCTGTACGCATGTAAGACAGAATATGCCGTTTGCGGGAGCCCCGACCTACTGGAAGGTTCCCTCTCCGCATACCTGCCCGGCCTCAGCATCGCCCCTCGCATCTCCATCCCCAACCCTTGGATACGCTCGTACACTTTCACTGGACAAGAAGAGTAAGAATCCACCCCCGTAAATAACCAAACTGAAACAAATCTGGATTATTTGTTGTTCGTTTTCTGGAAAAAAAAAGGTGGCAGGTGAATCCGTCCTACTGCGACACTTTAAAGAAGCTTTATCCTTACAACTCGGGCAACCGGCTCCTCAACATCATCGATATGTCGATTTTTGACTTTCTTATGGGTGGGTTGTTATTGTGATAAATAACGTAATCACAACACGTATACACACTTGTATTTATTTTATTACTTGTATTTTCATGTCTTCTTTTTGTTGCAGGCAACATGGACCGACACCACTATGAGATTTTCACCAAATTTGGCGATGAAGGATTTCTTCTTCATTTGGACAATGCAAGAGGGTAAAATTATTTTTATTAAAAAAATATATATAAAAAAAATAGCACTATCTTATGGTGCCATATGTGATTATAGATTTGGGAAGCACAGTCGAGATGAGATATCCATTCTTGCCCCACTATTGCAGTGTTGCATGTAAGTAAAAACAAAAATTATTTTATTTTCTATAACACTTCGCATTAATATATATTTTTTTAGGTTAGCTGCAGAAAATAAACAATGAGATATGACTAGTCTTTATCCCACTCAATATTCCAATTGGGATTAAAATATGCAATTATTTTTTTGCAAGGTCCCCTTCCCATGTATTTTTTTTTTTTTTAACTAACACAAAGAAATCTATAATGTATTTTTTTTTTCATATATGAATTTTTCCCCACTACTCAAGTTAGAATAAGAAAAATGGAAAAAAAAATAGACAAATTATAAATATATAAATAAAAAATACAATAAAAATAATAAATACATTCAAAAAATAAACAAACAATTACATTAAAAATAAAAAATGCAATAAAAATAAATACATACAAAAACAAATGAATAAATAAATAAATACAATAAAAATGAATAAATACAATAAAAATAAACAAATGCAATAAAAATAAATACATACAAAAACAAATGGATAAATACAATAAAAAATAAATAAATGCAATAAAAATAAACAAATACAATAAAAATAAATACATACAAAAACCAAATGAATAAACAAATAAATACAATAAAAATAAACAAATAAATACAATAAACAAATACAATAAAATAAACAAATAAATGAATTTCAAAAATAAAATAAATAAAATAAATACATTAAAAATAAACAAATAAATACAATAAAATAAACAAATAAATACATACAAAAACAAACAAATAAATAAAATGGATGAATTCACATTGATATTGCCATATTATTAATAGCTTATCGCCTCTTTTTTACTCGCTGTCCCACAGAATAAAGCGTTCCACTCTACTGAGGCTCCAGCTGCTGGCCCAACCCGACTTCAGACTGAGCGACGCGATGAGGGAGTCCCTACAAAAAGACCGCCTGCGGCCCATCCTGAGCGAAGCGCACCTCTCAGCGTTGGATCGCAGGCTCGTCAAGGTCCTGCGAGCGGTCCAGCGCTGCACGCGCAAGCTGGGCGACGAGCGGGTCATCGCGAATGACTTCGTTCGAGCCCCGGCCCACACTTGGGCCGACGCGGACAGCGAAACGGCCAGGTAGCGGCGGAGGATGGACGTCTACTCTGCTTCTTAAGACTTCATGATGAAGTGCAGTCGTTTCCATTTTAAGGGAACGGGCCAGGAATCAATGCGAGATGCTGTGAAGCCCACAAAATGGGGGTCGAAAGAGGGAATCTCCATAGAAAATGTGTCGAGCATTTGGGACAAGCCTGTTGATTGATCAACATGGGCACATAGAAGTTGAGATGAATGTTTATAAAACAGAGCACATATAATGTAAAGTACACAAAAATCATACTTTGATGAAGGAAGTACGGAAGAGGATTCGGGCCAGTGAAGAGAAAAAAAAAAAAAAATTGGCAGGATTCTATTTTCAGAATTCTGACTTTAAAATCAGAATGGTCACGACTCACGATTTTGACTTTATTCTCAGAAATTTGACTTTAAAGGAGAATTCTGAAAATAAAGTCAGAATTCTCACTTAAGTCAGAATTCTGAGAATAAAGTCAGAATTTTCCCTTTAAAGTCCGAATTCTGAGAATAAAGTCAGAGTTCTCACTTAAGTCAGAATTGAGAATAAAGTCATAATTATCACTTTAAAAAGTCAGAATTCAGAAAAAAATAAAGTCAAAGTTCTGACTTTAAAAGTCAGAATTCTCACAATTCTGACTTTAAAGTGAGAATTCTGAGAATAAAGTCAGACTCCTGCCAAACTTTTTTTTTTTTCCCCTCTCTGGCACTAACCCTCTTACAATATAGTTTATTATAAGCACTGGAATGGATGGGCATTATTTTATTTTATTTTTTTGCTTGTGAATATGCTACGTTCAGGAAAATTTTGTAACAGCTGCGCTTTAGTGTCGAAGGACTTACTTGGTTTCATTTTAGAGCATCCCAAAAAGCAGACAAATGAACAAACAAGGGTGTGTAGACTTTTTAACAGCTCCACGTCTCCCTCTTGTGGCCAATGTTGAAAATGGAAACTGTAAAGGCACTTTGACATATAGATCAGTCTTGTGGCGTAATAATAAATATACAAAACAACACTTGAGGCAAATGTGAATTCTTTTTTGACTTTTTTTATTGCTTAAACTGCCATCTGGAACAATCTATACCAAAAAGGATAAACATCTTTGCACATACAGTAGGTCAAACTGAATACAGGGAAGAATAGAGAAAAAAAAAAAAAAAAAGAACGGTCCTCTTTTTATCGCCTGCGGCTCGGCGCACGACAGGCCCACACCGACCCGCCGGAAGGTCGCAACCGGCGGGGAGTTGAGTTGACTGACGACTACTGTAAGCCCAGGAAAAGTTCAGCTAAGGCAAACCGGGACGACTGCAGTGTGGCTAAAACATTTAAAACCGATTGCTGATGTTGCTGCTATTTACACCGAAAAAACACCTTCGTCCCTATTGAGACTCTTTTCTGAGCGGGATGGACTAAAAAAAAGGAGAGCCTGAGCGGGAGGGGAAACGCGTCTTGAGCGTGAGCGGGCTGTAAATCGAAAAGAGAAAAAAAAAAAAAAAACATAACACGCGTGACTATGAAGCAAATCAGCATCGAAATGATCTTTCCAGGACAAAAAATGACAGGAATGAAATTGTTTTGATATTCAAATATTCAATCAAGTCTGCACAAAAAGTCGCTATTCTCGTGTGGAGGATGTGTAACATCACGTTCGATAAGCGCAGAGGATAAATCACAAGCGCGTGAAAAGACGGGCGCTTTTCCAGGAAGCAAAAAAATAATAATTAAATATAACTCACTCTTGACACATAAATACCTCAGATTTCCTGAAATAGGTTTCCTTACACTATTTCATTTACCGGTAGTTGGGGGAAGGAAAAAAAAATGGAACCCATTATTGTTATTATTACACAATACAATTACATACTGTTGTGTCGATTGACATGAAGCGTTTATTTACTTTGTGGCACTGGACAGCGAAAATAGAATTTATGGAAAAATAAGTTTACAAAAGACAAAGAGAACATTTTTTTTTTTTCCCAATACGACCATCATTCCAAGCCATAAATTTAATAATAATAGTCATTACGTCAATGACCATTTATTTGAATTACAAACCATAGCAATAAGTGACCAAGTTATTTGGTATGTACTAAATAACGGAATACTGAAATGCACAATACTTTTGGGTTTTTTGTCCCTTTATATAATATATTTATTAATTAAATTTTTCTCTTCAAGGGAGTTCTTGTAGAGGTGTTCCTACCGATTAGGACAATAAAGGTTTGAGAAGAAAAAAAAAAAATTGTATTTAATGCTCCAATTTATAAGTAACATTTCATCTCATCTTGTAACTTAAAAATTTGCCACTAGCCTGGAAGCTGCACACTAAAACTCAAAAAAAAAAAAAAAAAAAAAAAAAAAAAAAAAAAAAAAAAAAAAAAAAAAAAAAAAATATATATATATATATATATTTTTAATAATTCACGTGAGGTTGTTGATTGCCCTGTCTTTGCGCTCTTCGAAAAACAAAGCGGATATCTGAAGGTTAGCGTGATGCGACTGTGCCTACACGGTAACGTTTACAGCAGCTGGTACAAGCGCTGGTGAACGGCTAAAAAGTCACCTCCGGGTTGGGGGGGTGGGGTGGCGACCACGAAAGAAAAGAAGAGGGAGGAAGTGGCGGAAAGCAAATTGGTGGACCTGTTGGTCGAAAAAGGAGCAAAAGAGAGAGAGAAGGGGGCGGGGCCAAACGAGGGGAGCCCCTTCAGACCGACAGCGAGACGAAGCTGTTGTACTGCTGGATGTTGCGTTTGAGGATGTCCGAACACGGGCCCAGGACGCGCTCGAAGCGAGGCCGGTCCAGCTTGACGCACTTCAGGGGGCCGCGGGCGACCACCGTGGCGGCGCGGGGGCGGTTCATCAGCAGGGCGATCTCACCTGCGCCAAGGGCACAATCAACGTCAGCGATCATTTGGACTTCATTTCGCCATTTTCGGCAGGAAAACGGTTCATATTTTTTTTTTTTTTTTTTTTTTTTTTTTTTTTTTTTTTTTTTTTTTTTTTTTCTTTTTTTTTTTTTCTCTTTTTTTTGAAGAGCTCAGAATTGTTCATTCGGTAGTCTTACCGATTCAACGTCTTGTCATCATTGCTCTTTTCCTTTTTTTTTTTTTTTTTTTTTTTTTTTTTTTTGTGTGTGTGTATGTGTGCGTGCGTTTGCGTGCGTGCGTTTGCGTGCGTGCGTGCGTTTGCGTGTGTGCGTTTGCGTGCGTTTGCGTGCGTGCGTGTGCGTGCGTGCAAATACGTATAAATTTATACTCATTCATTCACCTAAAACCTTATAAATAACCCATTACCCTTCGCCTTAACCAGGTACTTCAGAATCTTGCCAGAGTCGTGAGATTTAAATGGTCAGGAGACCAGAGAAAAGGTCAGAAAAAAAAGAAATAAAGAGAAAAGAAAGGTAAATCAAAGTGACATCCAGCACCGACCAAACACTTCCTGCCTTCCCCATGATTACAAAATCAAAGTCTTACGCCAACCCCGGAAGCCTCTAAATTCCAGCAAATTTAGCGAGATCTCAAGAGCCCAGAGGAAAAACTAAAGAGAGGAAGGAGGGAAGGATCGATAAGGCAGAGTGAGATCAATAGAAGCCAGTACATCCAATCCATCAAAGTGAAGTCCAGCACCAACAAGACCCCTCCTGCGTGGTTACAAAACCGGAGTCTTATGCCAACCCCAGAAACCTCATACTTCTAATAAATTAAGATCTCAAGTGACCAGAGGAAAAACTAAAGAGAGGAAGGAGGGAAGGATAGATAAAGAAAAGTGAGAACCACAGACACCAGCACCAACTGATTCAAGGGGCTGTGGGAGGGAGAGGGTACTTCTGTTGAGTTTCAGTAGATGCTGGTGCGACGGATCTGGCATGCATAAGGACCACCACCAAAGAGAGAAGCCGTCAACCGCGGTCCAGCAAAGCGAGCACCCCCCCCCCCCCCCCCCCGGAATCCCCAGGCCGCGGCAGCACCAAGGCCACCCCCAAGCCACCCGAGCGGACACCGGTCAGCGAGCCGACCCAGACACCCGGAACGGTTCATATTTTGTCGATCATTAATTTGATAAAAATAACATCGCATGCTCGGGTAACATTCAATCACGCCTCAGCTTGTGGATGTCACATGACCAAACTCAGAAAACTGGTGAGCTGTGATTGGTTGTTGCTTGAGCACTGGGCAAATGTGATGTCATTCAGTTGAGTGGCAAAATGCAGTGAAAAATAATAAGTTATCAATTTAAAATCAGAGACAAAATTAATAAAAAAAAAACAAACAAAAAAACATGGCATTTTATTCTATAACAACAAATGGATTTTTTTTTATAATGTCGTTTATAAAAAAAATTGTAATTGGTTTTGCAGTACTCCCTCTGTTGTGCGCACCTTGGCCACAGGGGGGCACTATAGGGCTGTGCAATTAATCAAAATTCAATATAATTTCAATTATTACACTTCACAATTACAATATTGGTATAATCATGAAAAAAATATATATATTACTTTTGAGTTGTTGAAATTTATATATTTGAACCTTTTTTATTTTAAATTGACTAACTTAATAAATCTTGTATGGCCCAAAATGATCTTGCATAACTATACTGTTTCAAAAAAAATTGTCTTAATTTTTTTTTTACATGTTAAACATTTTGTTGTTTTGTACCAAAAACAAATTATTATCCTAATCATGATTTCAGTTATTACCAAATTAATCAGGATTAATATTTTCTTCATATTTTTTTTTACATATTTAAACATTTTCTTGTTTAGTACCAAAAAACAAAAACAAAAACAAATGATTGTCCCAATTATGATTTCAATTATTTCCAAATTAATCGTGATCAATATTTTCTCTTTTTTTTTTTTTTTTTTTTTTTTAACATATTTAAACATTTTCTTGTTTTGTACCCAAAAAAAAAAAAAAAAACCCAAATGATTGTGCTAATTATGATTTCAATTATGACCAAATTAATCGTGATAAGTATTTTCTTCATATTTTTTACATAATCAAACATTTTCTTGCTTTGTCCAAAAAAAAACCAAATGATTGTCATAATTATGATTTTTAATTATTTCCAAATTAATCATAATATATATATATATATATATATATATATATATTTATTTTTACATATTTAAACATTTTCTTGTTTTGTACCAAAAAAAAATTTTTTTTAAATTGTCCTAATTATGATTTCAATTATTTCCAAATTAATCGTGATTATTTTCTCCATAATCAAGCAGACCTACAGCAGTATAATGCAAAAAAAAAAAAAAAGTTTCACAACTGACTCACCAAGTGGCTGTAATATTAGTCATATAAATATTAATATAAAATATTATAATATAATATAATATAATATATAATATATGTAATTATTTAAAATATGAACACTTAGCCAAAAAAGGAATTGAGAGTTGCAACTAGTAATAGCTACAAAAAAAAAAAATGTTTCTTTACCAAAATAGTCGGATGGTCCTAATCTTCCCACTTCGACAAACTCCTCGTTCTCCGAGCGCCGCTGCAAAACGGCGGCGGAACCCTGAAAAATTGCACAAACACTTTCAATTCCATCTGATGCGGAGCTCGCTGATGCCTTGCGAGGTGTCTCGCATTCACCTCCAAAATGATGAAGAACTCATCTCCGGGTTCTCCCTGCACCACGATCTTCTGGCCGTCCTCAAACTGGACCGGCTCCAGGGCGTCGGCGACGGTCAGGCGCTCCCACTTGTCCAGGGACTCTGATGGAGCACGCCGCCATGACGCATTACGTTTATAAGGCTAAGCTTTGTTGTTGTTAGTCTATAGAAGAGAAAACCTACCTAAAATTGAAACTTTCCTGAGGAATTCCTCGTACATCTTCCTCTTCCTCAAAGTGCTTCCCTACATTGAAAAACAAAACGCAAACTTTAGCGCATATTCTTAGCAAGCGTGCCAAATTCGTCCCAAGGCGTCTCCAGTCCCCACCATGAGTATTCTCCTGTAGCTGTCTCTGTCGATGCCCCACAGCTTGACGTTGGTCTTGGCTCTGACGGTGGCGGCCCTCGGGGTGCCGTAAATCAGCGCCAGCTCTCCGAAGCTGCCGCCTTCGCCGATGCTGGTCACCCATTCGTTGTTCACGTACACCTGGACCAAAATATTAAGTCGGCAGCAGTGTTCATTTTGACAATTTAAATGTAGTTTTATAGTCTTTGGACTGAAATTTATTGAAATAATTTAGTCATGTGATTGGGTTTTAGTTTTAAACTAATTTTATTAGACCGAATAAAGAGCAATTTTAGTCAACCAGTTTTCACCTTGGAGCAGTCAAAATTAATCGATTAATCGGCAAGTAATCAATTGCCAAATTAATCGAAAACTATTTTAATAATCGAGTAATCGTTTGGAGCAGGGATGCACCAATTACAATTTTCCGTCCGACCGCCGATCTTTTAAAAAGTCAGACTTGCCGATCCTGATTTTTGCCAATACCGATTTTTTTTAACTGCACATGTAGTTCTCTCAAATAAAAATGAAAATCATATTAGTCATCTCAGCAGAAAGGGGACAGTGGCTGACTTTTTCAGACCTCTATGGAATGAGATCAGATCGGCGGAAAGATCGGCCGATCACCGATCTTCCAAAATTAAGGAAATCGGGGGCCGATAAATCGGCCGGCCAATCGATCGGTGCACCCCTAGTTTGGAGCAATTTTTTTTTTTTTATGTAAAATTGGCCAAATCCTCTGATTTTAGCATATCAACAAAATTACAATACTGTACATTACAGAATTCAAATGAATCCAATTAGTCGATTAATCAATTCTAAAAATATTCGATAGTGATGGCACTATTAAAAAAAAAAGGTGCATAATTGCCTGAGATTAATTTTACAGCTGCACAATGAATGCCTTCTATTTCTGTTCGCATTTCATTTTCAACTGAAAAAAAAAAAAAAAAAAAAAAAAAAAAAAGTGTCAAAATATGTTCATCAGAACAAAATTATCACTCGAGTCAGCAGAGCACTTCCCATTTGCTCGATTACTAATATTGACAATTTTCAGAAATCAAACCAGAAAATACTCACGTCCATCTCGCCTTGGTCAATAACGTAGAAATTGTCACCCTCATCACCTGCGGAGAGAAACTAATTAACACTCCTAAAAGGTCAAATCAAAATCAAATCATTTTGTGCAAACAATCCTACCCTGCAAAATAACGGTCTCCCCGGCAATGTAGGTGACAGGAAACATGGCGTCGAATATGTCACTGCAAAGAAATGTTTGTTGACTCTTAAATTGCGAATTAAAAAAATAAATAAATAAAAATAAAAATAAAAAAGCAAACTTTTAAGCAACACTTTTATATTAAGTCAGGTACCTCCTCTCATTGTCGTCCAGGTGAGAGAAGAGCACATTCTTTTCAATCGCTTTGGCTAAGGCCGCCATTGTCTTGTAGTCCTTCGGAATGACCTGAACGAACAACGCGCGCGCGTCACTACGGACCGAAGGAACCGCTTCAGGCAAAGCACGTCGGTGAACGTGCAAGCGTTTGTTGCGTACCTTTCTGACGTAGGAGGCGGCATCCTCCTCCGTGTAAACCTCGGCGCTGAAGGCTCCCCGCCGCCTGCGACCTTTCACCACGGGGTTCATGGGCGGGGACACCTCCTCGTCGCGGGAGTCGGAGCGCGAGCTGCTGGCCTTCTGCTGGTTCTGGATCTGCTTGGCCTCCTCCTGGTAGGGAGGGAGGGACGCAAGACGCAAGAGTGGCTTCTTCAAATTTGTTTGTGGTGACTAACTCATTTACTCCCAAAAACGTATAAATCCGTTCCATTTTAAATATTACCATGCTCCCAATGACGTATTTATACGTTTTTTGTTTGTTTGTTTTTTTAATGCTAGAGCCTACAGAAGGCTTTGATGCAGCCTCTGTACTGACACTTGAAGCAATGGTAGTTATTACAAAAATGGCCAGTAGGTGGCAGCAGAGTATAAGAGATCAACCAGGGCCATGTTGCAAAAAGCTCTTTCCCCATCTCTAATGATAATTGCTACAAAACAGAAATAGATACAAATATTTTTTTTTCCTGATGAAAGAAGAGCCTAATCTTTCTTTTGGTAGGTTCCACGTTTTCTCGGCAAAGTATTGAGGGGGAAAAAAGTGCTTCCAATTTTTTTTTTTTTTTTTAATTGGAACAAAACCCTCCCAATAATCTTGGGTGATGCCATCAGAAGTGCACAAAATAACAAATAAAAATAAATAAAACGTTTTGTTTGGCAATATATCTTGTTGCTTTGTAGCCCCTAAAATAATATTAATAGTAAAAACAAAATTGCCAAAAATGAAAACTATCATTTTCTCCCGATACCGATCAGCTGAAAATGACGTGATCGGGACTTTGTTTCCAATCACATGAATGGGACATCCCTCATTTTTAGGGTTCGCTAAATATTTGAGTTAAAAAAAAAAAAATCTTAATTGAAAAATCTTTGGGGCAATAGCATGTGTTCAAAAGTTAAATAAAAACTCAAGTACATATCTTCACATTGTTTTCTAGAGTAAATGAAGTTTTCCAAAATTTTAAAATATCTGAAGTACTGTATTAAAATTTTACTTATTTTAGTTTTAATTTCAAACAAAAACAGAAAGTGCAGGGCCAGCATTATCTTAACTCATTTGCTCCTAATAACGTATAAATATGTTTTTTTTATTTTCTAAGTGTCCCAAAGACGTATTTATACGTTTTTTTTTATGCTAGAGTATACAGAAGGCTTTGATGCAGCCTCTCAACTGCAAAGAACGGTTGCAGCAATGGTAGTTATTACACAAACGGCCAGCAGGTGGCAGCAGAGCAAAGGAGAGCAACCAGGGCCATCTAGAAAAAAAGCTAAATTACTTACAATTTTAAATAGATTTGTGAAAACTGATGAAACTTAGCTCTCTTCGAATGCTAATTGCTGCAAAACGGAAACAGATCGAAACTTTTATTTTTTTTTTCCTGATTAAAGAAGAGACTTTAAACTTTCTTTTGATAGGTTCCATGCTTTTATAGCAATAGAACACAATATTCTGTGGACCTTGCAAAATCAGTCAAAATTCAGTAAAACAGCCGGGAGCGAACGGGATTGCTTCTGTGAAAATGGCGGCGAGTGAATGAGTTAAATAATATAATAATAATAATAATAAAATAATAATAATTTTAAATATATATATTATCTGGCATATGATTATTCAAAATGGCCGATGCTGGTCAAAATGCTGAATATTGGTATCCCTATTGATGATCCTCTCAACTGGAGAGAATATTGAACTGCGAATTGTAACTGGCGATGTGGCTTTGTTCACAACTAACCAGGAACACTGAAAACTGATTGCAAGTGGGAGTAAGTACACGCTGCCAGCATTCAAAAGGGCACGCACGCATTCACGCACCTTCTCAAGCCTCTCAAAGTACTCCCTGAGGAAGGCCATGGGCCGGTCGGGCCTGGAGGTGCACAGCTGGACAATGCAGTCCTTCAGCAGCTGCTGGATGTTGTGTTTCTGCACGTACTGCTCGCACTCCCTCAGGCTGCGCTCCTCCTCGCTGCTCGTGCTTCCAGAAGCCATGACGACAACCGCAACCTTGCTCTATGACCTCTAACCTTTGAGAGAGCCAGCAGGAAGTGGGAAAGAAAACAACAAGAAAAAAAAAGCAGATGATGAGAAGATCTTCTCAATGCCAGGAGAGGTTATAAATGCGTACGTGCGGCTTTCAGCTTCCGTGTGACAAAATGGACAAAAATAACAAGAGCGTGAGAGAAATAGAACCGGAGCGAGAAGGCGAAGAAGAGACGTTTGGTATTGTTCAGTGGCAGGCCCGGAGACGGTCATATGATGTCTGTTTTCAGACCGCAACATTTTTCATCTCCTCGAGTCAACTTTGATACCACAAAGGCTGACTATGAAAGTGTGGGATGCACAACAACTTATTCTACTTTAAATTAAGCCTCAAACCAAAAAAGCGTGACAGGAATCTCGTTTACAGTTCCATATGAACGGGAAACCACTTCTCATGATCATATGATCGGCCGCTAAACACGATCAACCAAAAGGCTGGCTTGGCCTTTATCAAACAGGAAAAGCCTCTAAAGTGACGCTTACAAAATGCAAGTGCTCGTAAAACCACATCCATCCTGTGCCTGCAAAACTATCACGCATGTGTGTCATTGAAGTTCAGTTTATATCGCAAATAAATAAGCAGTCTCTTATCAGACAAAAATAATGGTACCTTGTCTAATGAATGACCCGACTCAGCTAATTTTTTTTTTTAGCCTTGACTGAACTACGACACAAAAATTGAGAGATTTACGAAGGGCCCTCTACCTTAATGCTAATATGTTATACAAAATGTCATAGACAAGCTAAAAAATTAAATAGCATTATGTTGCAGTAAGTCCAGTGGTTAGCACGTCCGCTTCCCAGTTCTGAGGTCTCCGGTTCGAGTCCAGGCTCGGACCTTCCTGGGTGGAGTTTGCATGTTCTCCCCGTGCCTGAGTGGGTCTTCTCCGGGTACTCCGGTCTCCTCCCACATTCCAAAGACATGCATGGCAGGTTAATTGGGCGCTCCGAATTGTCCCTAGGTGTGCGTGTGAGTGTGGATGGTTGTTCGTCTCTGTGTGCCCTGCGATTGGTTGGCAACCAGTCCAGGGTGTCCCCCGCCTACTGCCCAGAGCCAGCTGAGATAGGCGCCAGCACCCCCCGCGACCCTTGTGAGGAATAAGCGGCCAAGAAAATGGATGGATATGTTGCAGTAGTTCGAAGCCGTACTGTGCAGCGCAGGAACTAGGGATGTCACAATAAGTGCAATATCGTGATATTAAAACTGCCACAATATCGTCGTCGTCATGTTCACAATATTTAAAAGGAACACATCTGTTAAAAAAAAAAGTCAGGTTGATTTCCATTTGTGCAATTTTAGCACCCTCTAGTGGCTAGTTTATTAGTGCAATTTAATTTTCATTAGGGATGTTTTGGCCTTCTATGTTTAAAATTTATGCTAATTGTCAGATGAAGGGGAAGCTAATTTGCTTGTGAAGCGATCAATGTGTGATTGCATTAGCAAGTGAGCACCTCAATATTGTTATTAGAGATTGTAGGTGGTTTATATGCATTGTTGTTATGTACAAAAGCACAATATATAAAACAGTATTTAAAAGACATATTTTTATCCTCTGTGAAAAACGATTAAACAAATATTACTGCAGCTTACAGAGGCACTTCATTGTAACAGTCTTCTTTGTGTATTTATTCATGTTGGCATTATAGTGCCCCTGGTGGCCAGGATGTTCATACAAAAAGTAGGTTACACAATCCACTGAATTAAAACATGAAATCATGATGCACAAATGCTTCATTAATTCTTTAGTCTATTTGTCTTTTTTTTTTTAAGTTTTTGTTTCAATTTTGGTGATTATGAAAGAAAAAAAAATCCAATATTTCTCAAAATTAGAACATCATGACAAAGTTCAACATTTTAGGCTCCGCTCTGTCGCCCATTGGTCACAAGTCCTCTTTTCAGATGAAAGTCAATTTTGTATTTCATATGCTAATCAAGGTCGTAGAGCAGGGCTGGCGAGATCCGGTAATGGAGGGCCGCAGTCCTGCAGGTTTTGGATATTTCCCTTCTTCAACACAGCTGGTTCATGATCGGCTCATCAGCAAGCTCTGCAGAAGCCTGATAACGAGCTTGTTAATTGGAATCAGCTGCACTTCGAGTAGGGAAATCTATAAAACCTGCAGGACTACGGCCCTCGAGGGCCACAGTTTGCCACCCCTGTCCTAGAGTATGGCAAAAAAATAAAATAAAATTAAAAAATGGAGAAGCACAAAAGTCAAGGTCCTTTCAAGTCCAGTGTGAAGTTTCCACTTTCAGTAACGGTTTGGGGAGCCGTGTTATTTACTGGTGTGGGTCCATTGTCTTTTATCAAGTCCACAGTCAACGCAGCTGCCGACCAGAAAATGTTTGAGCACTTTATTTTTCACACTGCCGTTGAGCTTTAGCGACAGTGATTTTACTTTCTAGCAGGATTTAGCACCTGTCCACAAAGCCAAAATGACCAATACCTGGTTTACTTGGACAGTATCGTCAAAGTGAAAGGTGAGGAAACAGAAAACACAAAACGCAGACAGACAATCTTAAGGTCAATATCAAAACAACTTGGGCTACAATAACACCTCAACTGTGTTAATGGTTTCTATTCAAACTTTGTATTATAATTTTTTTGTGCGTGTCTTTAATCATCAAAAAAACAAACGCTTTTAAGTATTCCACTTTGTGTGTGATCCACTATATAATATATACTTTTTCAAACATGTTTAAACAAATGGAATTACCTAAGTTGAGACACTATTTATCATCACACGCTTTAATAACTGTTCAGTGACAATAATTCTAATATATTTGCTTAGTCTTCTATTTCTTATTTTGAGAATATATAAAATCCAGGCGTTTTACGTGAAAATTCTAGCCGAATTACGATGCAAAATGACCTTGCTAAAAAATAAAAATAAAAAAAAAGAGCTGCACTTGAATATGCAGAATAAAAACACCGCAGCTAGAAATAAATACTGTAATATGAATCTTTTGAAGTGCACATTGTGTGCAGTATGCAATGACGTTTAGGTCAGGGGAGTGCTTGGAAGCAAAGCTTGACCACTTGGTGATCATCACATTTCCTATATTAGACACTAAAAACACCGTCGTTCGAATTGTTTTACTTAATCCGCCATGTGTAAATTCCGCGTTACAAGAGCGTTGAAGGTTTTGATGTATAGCTTGCTAGCTCCGTGCAAAGGCAAAGCCCTCTTGCGTTGACGCCATCTTGGGTTCCATCATAAACAAACGCGAGACAAGAGAAAACAAATTTCACCTATGCAGAGGTCATGCCGCGCGTCGGCGTAGGGAAAGAGGAATACTCACAAGATGTAGTCAAATCCAACCGAGCCCTTCGACAGTGACTCGGGACGGGGTGGTATTTGTCAAAGCTGTGACGGTTAGAAGCTTGCGCTCTCTTCGATCTTTTTTTTCCCGAGCCCTGGACCGCTGCCCCACCGGATACGGCCGAGAGCCAATCAACGGCCTTCACTGACGTCAATTCTCCTCGTTCTGACATGTGAGCCCGTAACCCATGGCAACCTTAAAGGAGCCGCGTCCAGGCTAATGACGTCAAGGAGAGCGGCGAACTGAAAAAAAAAGAAAAGGAAAAAAAAAAGCTACATAATTATAAGTCAAGGCGGGGCAGCTAAAATAATTAAAGTATTTTATTTGGTAATGCATTAACTGAGCATGAAACATATTACCATATTTTTGGGGGTTGCGTGTCAACGAGTGAGGACGAGCATCATGCATTTAGCCACAGTAGTTGCATTCACAAAATAATAATAATAAAAAAATTAAATACATCATACCTGCGCAGTATGTGTGCGCATCGTAGATATATATTTTCACTGCTACTCAGTCTTAACTGTAACAATTTTACTTTGTTCAACCAATCAGAGGACAGAAAAATGCTGACATCACCAGTGTTCTGGCCCTCGAAGTATGAAATTAAATTTTACTTCCTTTAGTCTGAAAAGTATTTACTACAGGGAATGTATATTTGTTTATCTAATTTATGCCTGCAATCTATAGTGAAAAGCACTGGATTGCAGATGATGTCATCAATTAAATTCTCAGTATTGTGACATTTTTCTGATGTAGAATATTGTATGTAGTTTTGCTCAATAAAGGTTGGGAATCACTGGTGTATATTACATTACAACAAAGAGCCTCGACACATTTTATCTACAGTATTTAAAAGCACACGGACACCAACACTACGTTATTTTTAGTGGTTGGAGGAGGAGGGGGGGCGTTTTGAACGCTCCCCTTTAAAGTTTGAGATGATAATGTGCTTGTTTGACGTCTTATTTGCATTTCGTTTGAATCTTGTGACATACTGTGTTGACAGGCGATCAAAAGCACAGCAAACAGATTGATAAGACTTTTAGCCAATCGAATCACCCAAACAGTCCATCGAGCGGGTCGTTGACCAATCAGCGGATTGCTACGTAAACTTAACCGACTGACAGTTACTTTGACGAATCACAGACACGCGTTAAACAAATATCCGTGCGACAACACAGAGGGCGGGTCTTATGTGATTCTTCCAGCCAATCGGAACTGATCTTTAAGTGACGCTTCCTCCCATCAGTTGTTATTGTTTTGCTGTATGGAGGCTGGAAGTTAATATTCATATAAACCGTACCGTCGTTGTTTGTCACGGCGAAACGACACCATCGGTATCGTTTATCTCATCCACAGTTTAAAACGATCGGGGGGTCGTTCGCTGCCGGTGCTTGCATGCGTACCATCCGGGGCTAGTCCGGACATTCCTCTCCCCGAGGACTGTGAGCGTGGCGTTTGGAGGAGGGGAAAGCGGGGGGACCCCCGGTGTGGATCGAGCCGAGCCCGAGGCCTCTGAGCGCGGCCAGCGAGAGGACGGGGGAAAACTGGCGGCTCGGATGGATTCCCAGGACGAAGGGGACGGCGGCCCCGAGATGCTCCGAGGCTTCATCTGTGCCTCGTTTAACCAGGACACCACGTAAGCAACCTGAGGGCCTTCCTTGCCCTGCACGAACGCAAGCTCCTTGACACACCTGTGTTGTATTAATGCCTCCATGGGGCCCTAGAGTTTGGGGCCCTTTATTTTCCTGCCAATATTGATCATTTACGTACTTACTCAAGTTGGGGGCCAAAGCCAAATCTAGTCATGGGGTACATCATCAACAAAAAAGTGTTTTTCCTAAATTAGCTCAGCCCTTCAAATCCTTGGTGATTATCTAATAAGTAAATCATCTTAAAAAAAACAACAACTAATCAACATTTACAGGAATAATCTTGTCCATATTTGGAAGTGCTTGTGTAGCAGTCTACAATAAATAACTGGGAGGTTGTTGTTTTTTTCATGGCGACATACACAATAAATAGGCTCGTCATATGGCGCTGTACATTGCTAAGTGCAGTGTGAAAAGGCATTAGCTCATCACGAGTTTTTTTTTTTTTTACTAGTTTTGCTGAATCAATCCAAGTAATAACACACTAAGTGAAATATTGAATGTCACTAAAAGTGACAAAAATAAAGTAGTTTAGTATGTGTTTACTGTAAAAGTGGTAGCATATGTGATTTATTTTTTGTTTAAAAAATATGCAACAATAATTTGTAGTGCGAGAACTATAAAATACAATAACAAAAAAAATGCTTAGATCAACCTGCAAAGTAAAAAATGAGATAATTAAATAAAATGCTAATGCATAAAAGAGGTTCGTAATACATGCTTCTTTTTTTTTTAAAGATTATTTTTGTGTGCTTTTGAGTAATTGTAACAATCACCTCATGTCTAAAGTTCAAGTACCTCTTCATAAGGTTTCGGGTGTTCCTCTGAAATAAATGTCTTACTAGCACTGTTTGTAAAAAGAAGCAGGTGGACTTTGCCATCATGTTCTTCTCGCCATCTGATATGAACAAAAGTCATATTTTCGGAGGTACAGATGGTACCGCAGTGCTGTGTCACGGCTCCAATTTTCTGTCTGACACATGAATGAATCACACACCATCCATCATATCTGGGAACAAAGTCGTGAGTGAGGGTGAACCAAAAAATGATGCGTCTGCTCTGCTTTTCCATTCATGGACATGAACTTTAAACTTGCAACTTTTGACATCCTTTTGTGTGTGTGTGTGTGTTTAGTTCCCTGTCGGTGGGCACCAAGACTGGCTACCGTCTCTTCTCAGTCACCGCCGTGGACAAACTGGACTGCATCCACGAGGGAGGTGAGAAAATGCCTCTCGTGCATATAATACACACTGTTGCTGAAAAAATTTGGGGTCAAGAAATTTTAGAGTTGTCATGAAAACAAATCGCTGTATACTGTATTTGAAACTCCTTCTGTTAGCGCAGAACAGCAATTAAAATGGAGATGATCATAAAACACAAAAGCCATGCAGCTAGCATGTACACAATTGTGAACCCATGTCACATAAACAAATGCATTTAGTATTTCAATTATGATACAAACACTACTAGTATTAGGACTAGCATACTTGTACTAGCCTAAATAAGACACTAGCTCAAACTGACGTGACATCACGCATGGGAAAACAAATATGTGCTATGTCATTGTTTGGTATTTACATACAATAAGTTTGTGAAAATGTCCAAAAAGTGACCTTAAAATGTCCAAAAAGGATGAGGAAAGGCAGGGGAAAAAAATGACCATAGATTGTCCAAAACATTGCCAGAAATGCCATACAATTGAATAATAAAAATTGTATAGAAAAAATATTTAAAAAGTAACTCGTATAATATGTTTCAAAAACAAAAGAAAACATTCCAAAAATTACCTTAAAATGTCCACAAAATTGCAAAAAATTTAGAAAATGTATGAAAAAAAAGGCAGAAAAAAAGTTCCATAAAATTTCCCAAAACAAAAGAAAACATTCCAAAAATTACCATAAAATGTCCACAAAATTGCCCAAAATGTCATAAAATCGATATAAAAAAGGCAGAAAAAAAAAGTAAAAAAAAATAGCCAAAAAACTTCAAAAAGGGAACAAGAGAGACAGAAAATGTCCAAAATATGTCTATCAAATTGCCCCAAAAAATGTCACACATTATTTATTGTATTTTATTTCAGTGTCAAACAAAAACAAAAGGTTCAGAAGTTTCCCAGGGTCAGCAGCATCTTTTTTAAAGTTAATTGAAAATTTAAATAAATAATACCCTGAGATTAAAATTGTTTTAGATTTACATTTTATCAACCTGTCAGATTTGTATTTTTATTTTTTTAAGTGATGATTGTAACGGCAAGTTAGCTAGCAGCTAGCTGCATCGGGGGAAAGCAGAACTACTTTTGTGTTTCACGGTACACGAGGTGCATTTAAGGACCGTCAACAAAAACGGACATCAGAGAAGACAACACTAAGACTCCACCAGATGGTGCCAAATGGATAACAAAAACAACAAACAGACAAGATTTTTTTTAGTGTGCACTCATGCCCTGTATGTTGTTCTAAAGGTTAAGGGTCATTTGTTTTAAACTCACTAACAATATCATGTCTTTATTTATGTAAATAGTCGATATAATTTTTTCTACATACCTTGCAGTACGTTATAATCCAAGTTTTTCCTCTCACCCAGTGGAGTGTCCCGACGTGTGCATCGTGGAGCGGCTGTTCTCCAGCAGCCTGGTGGTGGTGGTGAGCCAGTCCGTGCCGCGGCGGATGAACGTCTACCACTTTAAGAAAGGTACCGAGATCTGCAACTACAGCTACACCAACAACATCCTCTCCGTCAGGCTCAACCGGCAGGTGAGATGATGGGCGACGGCAGTATTCACACTTTGGTCGGGAAATTCGCCATTTATAGTTGGTAGTTGTCGGTTTCTGTGAGTCATCGAGCGCGTTCGTCTGTCCCCCCCCCCGTCAAGCGACTGGTGGTGTGCCTGGAGGAATCCATTTACATCCATAATATCAAAGATATGAAACTCCTCAAGACCCTGCTCAACACCCCCACTAATCCGTCAGGTAAGCACATATTGTAGATTTGCGCTCTTTCTTTAATGTGCTAAGATGGCTGCAAAGCTCTAGCTAATAGGAAAGTAGTAGTAATTGCCGTAAAATGAGCTTGAAACGATATTAGAGTGTTTTGGGATCATAGGCTGTGGTATATTAGGTAATCATTAATATTTTTGGAAGGGCATCCATGACGAGTAGTGTATGAAAAATATGTCAAATGCTTTATAAAATAATTAATTCTTATTTTAAAATGTTATTTGTAATGAATGCAATTTTAATGAATGCACCAATTGTTCTAAGAAAATGAATGCAAATTGTTTAATGTATTTGTAAAATTGTATCTAAAATAGTAAAATATTTGTATTAAATGAGTTACAATAAATCATTAACAGTTTTTAATGAGATAAAATGAATGAAAAAATGGCTACAATGCTTTTTTCATTTTACTAAGGGAGTATTTTTGTTGTTATTTTGTGTTATTATTTACAACATATCAACTAACCAGTGATCTAATGAGCTAAAGCAATTAGAAAAAATATAATAACCAAACAACTAAATTATTGGCATCAAATCTTAGTAGTATTATTCTTAAAAACACTTTATTTGATTCTTATAGTTAAAAAATGAGTTAAATTAATGAACACTAAATTAATCGCCATTAATTACCGAAATTTGTGCGATTAATTAGTTAGAAAATCTAATCAAAATAATGAATATCAAAAGTACATTTAATAAAACAATTCCCTGGGGAAAAAAATGGCCAATTTAATGCAACAAATATTAGTAGTATTTTTTTATAATATTTATTATTTTATAAATTATTATTGTAACATTTATATTTATTATATTATTTATACTACATACTTATAAACTAAATAGGTAATCAATGAAATAAATTAATGAAAACTAAATAAAAATGAGAAATCAAAATATTTTACTAATATTTTTAAATGATTATTTACAATAAATAAACTTAGCAGTTCTTGAATGAGATAAATAAAAATGAAATAATAAAAAAAAAAAAAACATTTTAATTGAATTTAATGTAATTCTTGGAAGGAACAGCTAAATAATGCAACAAGATCTCACCCAGGTCTCTGCGCCCTGTCCGTCAACCACGGCAACTCTTTCTTGGCATACCCTGGCAGCGCCACCATTGGCGAGATCACAGTGTACGATGCAAACAACCTGGTCAGGCCTCACACAACAGAATAGTAAAAAAAAGCAACATCACAGTGGATAACACGATCGATTGCCTTCCGTTTAGAGCACCGTGACGCTGATCCAGGCCCACGCCAGTCCGCTGGCGGCGCTCACCTTCAACGCCTCGGGCACCAAACTCGCTAGCGCTTCAGAGAAGGTGAGTTCCACTTCAGCTTTCCACCAGCTTGGCCCGACGACGTGCGTCTTCCTCCGCAGGGCACCGTCATCAGGGTGTTCAGCATTCCCGAAGGAGAGAGGCTGTTTGAGTTCCGGCGAGGGATGAAAAGGTTTGCGATCATATTGTATCGCGCAATATAATCTGGCAAAATAGCACAGGGGTGTCCAAACGTTTTCATTTGAGGGCCACATACAGAAAATCAGAAGGACGCAAGGGCCACATAATGTTATGAAGAGAAATTGTGACCAATGACCAATCATGGCTCAGTTTACTGACCAAACCCAGAAAACAGGTGAGCCATGACTGGTCGTTACCTACTTCCTCCGCACAGGTGATGTCATCATCAGTCGACAGCAAGTAGAAAAATTACTTTGTAAAGGTATTAGTACATGAACAAACAAACAAAGTAACCAGAATATCGTGTTTAGACTCGTAGGGCTGAACAGAACATACTGAAATGAAAATGTTGGGGTTGACTTTCTTTTAAAGTGTAATAATTTCACCTTTTCGTTCTCAGATATGTTAGCATTAGCTCGCTGTCCTTCAGCGCCGATGCCCAGTTCCTTTGTGCCTCCAGCAACACTGAGACGGTTCACATCTTCAAACTGGAACAGCACAGCCCCAGGTAACAAAAACAAAACAAAAATATAGAGAATATTGCATTTTGGTTATATTTTGACTATACCACGTGTAATTGGCACGACCCTTAACTCTTTTACTGCCACGCGTTATTAAAAAAACAACCCCCAATGCCAGCGGATTTCGAGCATTTTAACAGATTTTTCGGAGCAAACCACATGAAATATCACATTCTATTCTTTCATTATAAAAAACAGTTTCTACCTTATTCTGTTCTTTAGTAATCACCATTTGAAAATAGGTCATTTGAGTGACATTGAGCGAAAATTGAAAAGATACATTTTCTCCACAACAGTGACTTTGAAACTAATATTTTTTGTTTAGTGACTCTCCGTCAAAATATGTTTAATGTTACAAAGGCTTTGATCATTCGCGTCAGCCTTGAAAACGTTCGATTTCATCAGAATGCGTCGTTTCATTGTAATTCGCAGCTCTAGTTAGGGCCCGAGCAGCTACCGCTGCCATCTGCTGGCCATAGTTAGTCGGTGTTTTTTGATTTCACAACTCATTGACCCGGCTGCACTGCACTTGGACGTTGCACTGACCACTGATATATTTAAAAAAATATATATAATAATAATAAAATAAAAATAGTTGACGTCACTTAACGTTTATGGCGGCATACATCGTGATTTTACTAAACGTTATTAAATGTTTTTGGCAGTCAAAGAGTTGTCTATAAATTCCACAAAATGGTGGCAAAAGACTACTTGCATTGTCCTGAGTACAAGACAGTGATTTAATGGAGGATTGAAAAAAAAAATCAAATAGAATAAACTGAGTTGCCAAATCACATCAAAACACGAGCACGAGGTTTTCTACTCCTTTTCAAAGTGACATTGCACGGCGCTCGATGCTAGTATCTCCTATTTTCAAATTCCAACTTTCTAGTCAGGAGGAGGAGTCTCCCACATGGTCTGCCTACGTAGGCAAAATGTTCACAGCCGCCAGCACCTACCTGCCAGCTCAGGTGTCCGACATGATGCACCAGGACCGAGCCTTCGCCACCGTGCGACTCAACATGTTCGGCCTGAAGAACATCTGCGCGCTGGCTACGTAAGACTAAATCACTACAATATAAATATTCATAAAATAATAATAATATTTTGTATGGCAGGATTCAGAAGCTGCCTCGCCTCCTGGTGGCCTCTTCCGACGGGCATCTTTACATCTATAATGTCGATCCACAAGATGGAGGCGAATGTATGCTGGTCCAAAAACACAGGTGTGTCTTCAGTAAACGAGCACGAATCGCTGAGGAAAACGGCTTTTTATGACAGGCAGTTACATTCTCTTCCACTAGATGGCAGACGTTTTGAATGCCAGCCATATGGCAGCGCTGCCATCCCCTCAGTGCTGCCTTTTTACAAGATTTTAACCCATTTTTGACGGCCTATAGAATATTGTGTTCTATTGGTATATAAACATGGGACCCTTTACAAGAAAACTTAAACCCTCATCTTTCATCAGAAAAAAAAAATTTTCTCTCTAGCATTTGTCATTCCAGAGTAATCAGCAGTAGAATAGAGGAAAGTTTCACCAAAAATAATGGAGAATTTGAGGGTTTTGTGAAAAGATGCAGTTTGCCCAGGAAGTGTCATCTGGCGAACAGGAAAGTCAAACAGACGCGCGATCGCCCGGTGGCTTCCCATGTCTTAACAAATTGCTAAACTAAGCTAAGCTAAGCTAATGTTCCACCTACTTCCTTGTCCACTGTGGGCTTCTTCCACTCTCCCTACATGCTGGCCCTCCTCTGATCAAAGCTACTGTGGCCATCTGCTGGCAACTACACCTCATTACAATGATTTTTTTCAGCTCAATACTTGCTGGGGACTTGCATGAGGTTCTCCTACGCCCAGTGCATAAAAAAAAAAGAAAAAGAAAGAAAAACACGGGATAATTCGTGGATGGGGGTGAGCCGCACATATTAAATACCCGAGTTAACTCGTGGAGGGGAATGAATGAGTTAACATTTGAAAATTGATTAAAAGTGATATTTTTCAGCCTTGGATCAGGAAAGGTTATGAAACGGTGATTTAAAATATACGATACTTGTTACCACCCGCCAGGTTGTTTGATGACAGCGAGGAGCATGTGGAACAGAAGGAAGAGGAAGCACCAGCAGAGGTCTCCAACCAACCAGCCGGCCAATCCTACGCAGCCACCGTTGCTCTTCCTTCCAGCCCGCCCTCCTCCACCACACTCTTGGGTGACTTATCTGGGAAATGAAAGTTTTCAGAATGCTTGGCGGGAAGCCCTGACCTCAATCAACAAAGTCTTCTCTTCGATTTCCAGGATACTCGGAGGACGCGGGAGCCCAGAAGGGGGATGTCATCCCAGAGCACGAGTTCGCTGAAGGCCCCGTGTGTCTGGATGACGAAAATGAATTTCCACCAGTCAGTAACTAGGTTAACTAGGTTAAGCCCCGCTCACCACTGATTCCTCACTGTTGGATGCAGAAAATGGGGAAACAACAACAAAAAAATGAAAACCAGCCGCCTCCTTCCGCACATAACCCCTGCAGGTCGAGGGGACTAAACTGCCAGAAAGTTCCATCCTGGTGTTTCTGGATCTATGTAACACATTAACAATGAGTGGACATTTTTACTCAATAGGAAAAATCTCATGTTCTTTTTCTTTGACAAAGTCTACCTTATTTCACGGAAAAATACAGTGTTAGAATTTATGAGTGACATTGCTTCATCGTGACGGGAGCCAAAACGCAGGCTAGGCTAGGCAGGGGTTTACTTTTCAGCTGTTGTAGACTTAACCTGCTTCTGAGCACGTTCTGTTTTGTGATAAGCGATCAAAACATACAAGAAGCGATGACCTTCTGGCTAGGTCAACATTCCCGAAAGCAGACCTTGTGTGTTGCTCTGCTTATGTATGCGACTTAGGACCACACTGAAAAAGAGAGGAAAGAAAAAAGTAGTACTCGTAGTAGTAGAAATACACAAAGTTTTATGAGAAAAATAACGCAATTTAAGATAACGTAATTTTATGGGAGAAAATCTTTGACCATGAGAATAGTCAGCATTTAAAGAGAATAATATTGTAATTTTATGCTAAATAAAACTCATACATCCAGGAGAATTTTTTATTTTATGTTAAAGAGAATAAATTCATAATTTTGAGAGAATAAATAAAAGAATTACATTGGGATTTTATGAGAATAAAATTGTGACGTTACAAGAGTCAAGGATTGATTTTATGACAATAAAGTTGAAATATTAAGAGAATACAATACATTTTTTAAGAGAATAAAAATGTAACTTTAAATTATAAAATTAAGTGTTATACATTCCTGAAAATGTAATTATACTGAGATTTTATGACGATAAAATTGTGACGTCACAAGAGTCAAGGATGATTTTATGACAATAAAGTTGAAATATTCAGAGAATACAATTAAAAATAAAACACAAATTTAAAGAGAATAAAAATGTAACTTTTAAATGATAAAATACGTGTTATACATTCCTGAAAAAAAAAATTTTTTTTTAGAGAGAATAAAATTCATTTGATGAGATTAAAAAATGAAGAGTAACAAAATTATAAGATTTAATTGAATAATATCAATAATTTATAGTAAAAACATGTTTATGAAAAAAGTTATACTTTTATGAGGATAAAGATTTTTGTATTCAATATGCTAAACACATATTACTTGAGAGTATTTTTTTTTTTTTTTTATGATTAAACTATCTCAATGTTTCCAAGCGGGAAACCTCTAATCCCATACAGTAGGCATGCATGCTGTAAAGTACATACTGTACCCCTCTCGGCCAATGCTCATTAGCAGGCCCAAGCTACACCCAATAGCACAAAAAAATAAAAAATAAAAAAAAATAAAATAAAGTAGCTTTTGTGTACAGTGATCCTGCTGAAAACAAACCAAAGGAAGTGTGCAAAAATCTTATCGGCGGTTAAAATAATATGTCTTTGTTTTTTTTATATTTCTACGCAAAAGGCTGCTTGCAAAGAGTGTACTGTTGCAGTTGAAGTATGCAAGAGTCCGGATGTTTTTTTGTTTGTTTTAGCTTCGCATCTACCGTAAGGGGTATTTTGTATTTTTAAATTAACAAAAGCCTCACAGTTTTAGTTGCCATCGCCTCCAAATAAGAGCATTTAAAAACATGCACTTTTAAGTGCGTGACATGAGGACGCAGCTGTTTTACGAATTCAACTTGTATACTCACGAGTGTAAAATGAGGACATGTGAACGGTTAAATGTGAAGCGACAAGCCTTGAATTTCAATATGGTTATTTTTACTAGAGGAAAAGGTATTAACACATGAACGCAAACTGACCATGCGTACCTATTATATCTTGAAGATTTTATTTTTTTTTACTTTGTGTACAATGTTTATATAACACATACTTCTCACAAAAACGTAGAGGTATTTGGCTTTTGGGTGGAAATTCAGGATGAGCCTAAAACACAATTTAATGTTGTCTTGGTCTCATGATGTCGAAATGTGAACAGCGATGAAGACTCGATTCTAAAAAAAAGAAAACATTTTTAGGTTCATCCTGAAACTTAACGGTAAGACCAATAATATCCCTTAACTTTTTCTGAGTAGTATGATACGTGTAATTTTGCCAAAAGGTGGTGCTGTTAGGACACCTTACACTACATTGAGCTGTTGCATACTGACAATGAAGAATCAATAAAGCTGATTCAGAATCGATTCAATTCACCTTGAGTATTATTTGGCTATCGTGTTATGTCTGAGATGTAAAGGAGATGGGAGTTTATAATTAAAAAAAAAACTCCCATTTTGTCGTATTTGTTCAAATCATGACGTAATAGTAGATGACAAATATAATTGTTTGACTGTGGAAAAAAAACTAATCAGTGATTTGAGGTGTCAATCAATCACACTGTCAAGTCATAATGACTGCTTAAAAATATTAAGAGAAAAAGTGTTTTGTTTTGTTTTTTGAATTGTAAATGCCCAACAATTGCTGAGCAATGACTTTCTTTTTGCAATATTGATCTCTCTCTGACCTGTTAACCGCCCACTCTTCTTTACTCTTGTCTGTTTGCTTGTTTGCACACCTCTGTGACCCATCTGGACATTGTACCTGCCAAATATTACATCGGCCCCCACCAAGGTTATTTTAGTTAAAGAACACTCAAGCCAAAATTCAACACTAGGTAAGAAATGTGTTAATTTTTTTTATTTTACCATGGTGTTTATTAACTATTGTGCACAAGTAGTACACATAAAGAAAACATACTTAAACTATAAACTAAAACTAAGCATTAAAAGAAAACAAAAACAAAACTAACAGAACCACGTTGAAAACTAATTAAAATAATTAAAAAAATAATTTAAAATACAGAAGCAAATTGCATTCACTTGAAAAAACTTGGGGGGAGCTTTGTTTTTTTGTTTTATTTTACTTATTTATTTTTTTCTGAATATTTTTTTCTGTTTTACTGAATTTTTTTTTTTGTCAATAAAAAAATTATTCAGAAAAAAATCCGGAAAAATTACTCAGAAAAACATGGAAAAAAATGATTCAGAAAAACGGGAGGAAAATTACTCAGAAAAAAGGGGAAAAACATTATTCCAAAAAACAGGAAAAAAAATATTCCAAAAAAACAGACAAGAAAATTCCAAAAAACAGAGCACCAACTTGTGTTTTTCAGATTTTTTTTTTTTTACCTCTGAACTCCAAGTGACTTGTTGCAGACCACTAACTTGTATTTATGACTGGGTAGCCGATACACCCCAGTGCAAGCCGTTGAAGTCACAGGGCGGCCATCTTGTTACTCCCACCTCGCGAGAAGACTACTGCATAAACTATACGGGTCGTACAAGATGAGACATATACAGCTCGTAAGCAGTTAGTATAGGGCCGGAGGCGGGCTGGGGGGTTTGTGCCGGGGTGGTCACTATTTTTCCCACCATTTTTCTCACAGAAAAAAAAATTCAGTAAAACAGAAAAAATATTTTTTAAAAAACAGAAAAAGAAAATTACTCAAAAAAACAAAGGTTCCCCCCAAAAACAATATTTATGAATACAATACGCTTCCGTATTACAAAACAAAACTCCAAACGAAATTAAAACTAACTCAAATGAAAAGTCCAAAACTATAATATCCCTGGTCCCCACATTACAAAGCACACGTTATGTTTCTGTATCCGGGTTCCTGCTGTCAGGCCAGTGGGAAGCAACGGCAACTCGGCAGCGTGGGCTCGCAGCAAACCAGCGCCGATTCGTCCATCGTGTAGTCGGCCGTAGACACGGAAGGGTCGGTGGCGATGTCCCATAATTTCTCCTCCCTCAAGAGTGCAATCCCGTGGGCTGCCGCTCGGTATTCGGGTGTCCCGACCTGTAAGGGTGTTTCCTCTGCCTCGTCGCGCTCTAAATCAAATATCAACGGCGGGTCGTGGAGCTCCTCTTTTCCGATGTCGCCGACACATGGTGTAGCTGAACCTAGAGGGCGTACACAAGGATGCAAGGAGTTGTTTGAACAGTGAAAAACAGAAACATTTTAGTATTTCAAAAGAACATCTAAAATAAAATCGTCATTTCTCATTTAAAGAGCAAAAATTTAATCTTGCGAGCACGTGCATGATGACATCGCTTACGTGTGCTATGAGCACCACTGTTTTGTTTACACTGTATGTTCAAGGACGGATGGATAGTTTACAAGTATTAGCCAACATGCCATGCTATGAAATAGTCAAACAAAAAAACAATCACAACAAAAAACGGTGCAGTATTCAGCATATAATACCCGGATATAACACAACATTAGCTTAATCTCCGTGACAACAAACAAAATGTCCGACATTCTGGTTCCACTTCAGACGTCTGCGCTGACAGTGACTAAACGTGACACCTGCCCACCTACCTGTCAGGTAGAAAGCTTTATATTTCCCAGCTCGCACTGCCTGAAAGTCACCAAACTGCCCTGCGGCACCACTATTGGGGTGGAAGAGGACCTAAAAATAAACAAAACAGAAGTACAATATATATAAGCTCAAACTGACAATGGCTTCCGTGCTGCCTCTTAACCTGTTTAACTCGTTTCTCTTGAATGTTCACCTTTGCTGACTCCAGTGTGATACACATTTGGAACTTTATCATGGTGTGATATCGTGATATTAAAACTGTCACAATATCGTCGTCGTCATGTTCACAATATTTAAAAGGAACACATCTGTTAGAAAATTTGTGCAGTTCTAGCACCCTCTAGTGGCTAGTTTTTTAGTGCAATTTAATTTTCATTAGGGATGTTTTGGCCTTCTATGTTTAAAATCTATGCTAATTGTCGGATGAAGGGGAACCTAATTTGCTTGTGAAGCGATCAATGTGTGCTTGCATTAGGAAGTAAGCGCCTCAATATTGTTATTAGAGATTGTAGGTGGTTTATATCCGTTGTTATGTACAAAAGCACAATATTGTGCTTTTTTTTCGTATGAGCTCTTTTTTTTTTTTTTTTTACAATATTGTGATCCTTTTTTTAAATATCGCCAAGGCCCCCACAATATCGTGATAATTATCGTATCGTGACCTTCATATCATGATAATATCGTATCGTGGTGTTTGGATATCGTTACATCTCTATTCAGTATTAGCTTTAGTTTTTTGGGGTTTTTTTTCAAATAATTAACGTCCTTATTCCGGTTAATATCAAAATAAATCTACCGGTACTTAAAATCACATTTAATATCATCCCTAATGGCTCATGCATTAAATTAATTATCAAAGACTAAAACAAAGGACATTTTTGCTAAAATTATAGTTAGTTTTAGTTAGTTTTGTCAACATAAAATGTAGTTTCAGTTAGTTTTCTTTTTTAAAAATAATTTTCCTTTTTATTTTATTTCGTTAACAAATTTGATTTTTGAATTTAGTTTTAGTTTTTTCGTTAGTTTTAGTTAACTAAAACAACCTTGCCGGTAATGTAGTACAACATCAATCTCCCCCCTTTTTTTTTAATAGCTATACAAATACGAAATTTAATATAACCACCAATAATCGATTCTAAAAATAGCACTAGTCTCAATACCTTGTGAGCAGTCTGCTCGCCGTGCAGGAGGACACTTGTTATGTCAATGCCATCGTAGCGCCGGTCGGTAGGTGGCGTCACCCCTGACAGCGATAAGACCGTCGGGAAAATGTCCATACCACTGTGAAAAAGTGTTTTTTTTTCCCTAATTATGAGTTCATTTATATTCCAACACATGAAAAGTATGCATGTAATTGTCTGTCTAATAAATAGCTTGCAGTAAACAACGGTAACGGGATGCCAGCGGGGTTTCAAGTGTCAGAGGAATTTACAGCGGCGGGAAGCCAACATACCTGAGGAGGGCAGCGCTGGTGGTATTTGCAGGGATGCTACCAGGCCAGTAGGCCACAGACGGCACCCGGTGGCCTCCTTCCCAAGTGGTCTTCTTAGCAGAACCCCCACCTTACGCAGAAGCAAGAAATTCTCCACATTCTCGTCCCACATTCTCGTTACATTTAGTCTTCCTCCCATTTTTGAAAAATATACGTTAGGTTAATAAATCTAATTTGCTCCCAATAACGTATAAATACGTTTTTTTTGTAATGTTGTAATGTTATAAGTGTTCCAAAGACGTATTTATACGTTTTTGTTGTTGTTTTTTATGCTAGAGCATCCAGAAGACTTTGATGCAGCCTCTCAACTGCAAAGAACGGTTGCAGAAATGGTAGTTATTACACAAACGGCCAGCAGGTGGCAGCAGAACAAAGGAGATAAAAAAAAAAAAGCTCAATGTACTTAGTATTTTAAATAGATTTGTGAAAACCGATGAAACTTAGTTTTCTTCTAATGCTAATTGCTGCAAAACGGAAACAGATAGAAACATACTTTTTTTTCCTGATGAAAGAAGAGACTTTAATCTTTCTTTTGATAGGTTCCGTGTTTTTATAGCAAAAGAACACAATATTCTGTGGGCCTTGCAAAATCAGTCAAAATCCTGTAAAACAGCCGGGAGCAAACGGGATTGCTTCTGTGAAAATGGCTGAGAGTGAATGAGTTAAGTTGGAAACCCCGAGGATGCAGATACAATGACAACAACAGAGGCCCCAGAATTGAACCCTGCGGAACACCATACGAAAGTGGGGCAGTGTATAAGCTTACAATTGTATTACTAGGTGGAAGGAAGACTTTGAAAAGCTCAAAAAGTGTATTACGGTACTGCAGGTTATACTCCACCTCTTTTTATCTGCCACTTTCCTTTGAACGGTCCCGCACTTCCTGCGTACTGACACTTCTGATCCCAAGGACCGTTGTCACCTAAACGCAAGAAAGGCTTTCCAGATCATGGGTGCCACTACATAAACTGCAAAGAAAATTATGACTCTGCTTATTTTGCTCTGATATTTATTTATTTTTTTACTGAAAATAAAATTGCCAGACAAGATGGTTCTGCTTATTTTAAAATACTTCTTACTCAACTAAGCAGTCTTGGCATTGCGTGTTAACAGCCACTTTTAAGTACTGTGAGGCTTAAAACAAACATTTTCCACATTTTAAGTTGGCTAACCAACAATCAAAGGTCCTGAAATTTCTTATTTTAAGATTTTGCATCATCTAGTAAATGAGATAAATGGAAAAAAATACAAGTATGGAAACAAGTACGATATAGTGCTTTATTGCAAACATTTTTTTTTTGTCCTGTTCCACTAATTGTTCCTCCATTGTTTTGCCAAAAAAAAAAAAAAAATGATTTTTAAGAAAGTAAAAAATAAAATAAAATAAAATAAAATAAAATAAAATAAAATAAAATAAAATAAAATAAAATAAAATAAAATAAAATAAAATAAAATAAAATGTTTCTGGTAATTTTTTTTCCAACAACAACAAAAAAATAATAATAATGTTGAATTTATTTATTTTTTATTTGATCTCAAATTAAGGAAAAATGTTTTCTTAATAAGACATTACAGCTAATATTAAAAAAATATACATATAAATAATGGTTTGCATGAAATGACCAGCCTAAGTTCATGACTTTTTTATTTTTATTTTAGGAGGATAACCAATTACACAACTTCTCAATTGGAAAATTAGGGAATAACACGTGGCTGTTGACATTACCAGTTTAGTGGTCTACCATCAGACTGGGAGGTTGTGGGTTCAATCCCTGACTGTGTTATAACCAAAGTTGATTAAAATGGGACCTGTTATCTCCCTGCTTAAGGCAAAGTCGGCTAAATAGAAGTGAAGTCAATATTACTTGTTTAGAGTCTAAAAATACTATTTTCAAGATCGCTGTTGTTGATATGGGCTTAGCATTTTTTTTCTTTTCAAAATCTTGCCAAGTAAAATTGTCTTATTTGAAATAATACCTTTCTTCTTTTTCTAAATTTATTGTAATTACATTTTCTACAGTGCAGTCATAATCGGAGCACAAGACTTACCAGCGAACCAGATGAGCGTATCATCTGCACTTGAAGCACTCCTGATCGACCCCACGAGGCGATCCATTTCTCGGAGGGTGGCGGCGTACACTTCTTGGCCGTCAGGTGGTGAAGCGGTGGGTGCAAGTGGCGGGGCCAAGGGGACGTGCATGTGAGCCAGCGCTAAATAAAGAAAATAGGGCTGCCCTCGCTCTCTGCAAAGGACACAAAAAGGAGATTGCCTTTCATGTCTACACAGTTAGTTTAGATCATTACTAGGGGTGGCAAAATGAGTGCGTTCAATTTGAGTTCCATTGATGCCAGGAATCTTTTTTAACGCACGATTAATCAAAATTTCACGAGTTACTTCATGTTAAAGATTCGATAGCTCTTAATATGAAACGAAAAATGCACTGAGCTGTCACCAGCGTCTTACAAATGCAATTATGCCATCTAGTGGCAGAAAAATGACCTCAACACAAATCAATATCACACTCGTTTGTTGTGAGTTGTTTGGGCCCCCTTTTACTTTGGCATCTAGTAGTTCTGTTTCCCGTGTTTTCCTTTGTTTTTTTTGTTTTTTCCTTTTCAGGGTTGGGCGTGGTCAGGTCGTGCTGGGCTGCACACACAGCTGCCTCCAATCTACAATCACCCTCAGTACTTAAGCTCTGGTCTGAATGAAAGTCTCTTCTTTCATAAAAAAAAAAGTATGTTTCTATCTGTTTCCGTTTTGCAGCAATTAGCATTAGAAGAAAGCTAAGTTTCATCAGTTTTCACAAATCTATTGAAAATTCAAAGTAATTGAGCTTTTTTTCTACATGGCCCTGGTTGATCTCCTTTGCTCTGCTGCCACCTGCTGGCCATTTGTGTAATAACTACCATTTCTGCAACCGTTCTTTGCAGTTGAAAGGCTGCATCAAAGCCTTCTGTATGCTCTAGCATAAATTTTTTTTTTTTTTTAAAAGCATAAATACATCTTTGGGACACTTAGAACATTAAAAAAACGTATTTATACGTTATTGGGAGTAAATGAGTTAAGCACGGCAACATAGATGCTATTCATTGTTAGCGTTAAGCTAGCGGACTGTTATGTGGTTGTTTTATTGTGCAGGTGTTCCTAATGTGGCTGTGCAGTCTGTGCTGATGCAACGATTAGGTAATTTATTAGCCTTGAAGGTTTATGGTCGAGAACACGTTTGAGCATGCAAGTTTGAACAGCTGTTTTCCACACTTCCATTGGCAGAACATCATTTTGAATGCAACGCATGCAACCTGACACAGGCCGCATGAAAACCTTCATATGTGTGCTTTTGTAAAGTGCAAGGCTGCCACTGAAATCTTTGCACGTTGTCTCACAGATAGCTGCAGACAAGCAGGGCGCACTCACCCACACGAGCGCGTACGAATTTGGGATCTTAGCTCATGTCCAAGCCTCAAGATGATTCCCACATGTCTGGAGCTGCAACTTTACCTCGCTCGGCGTATGCTTCGGAGTGCAGCAGCCTCGTACTGTTGCGTAAGCGTCCACAGGTCGAGTGGCTGCGCCACAATGCTGCCGTTTTCGATCAAAGGAAGGGCCACTTTGGAATAGCAGTCGTGCTCTTTGCTTGCACGCCTTCCCAATCTACAAAACAGAATAACGCCGTGCATCATTTATGATGTGCCTTGCGCACGCATCCTTTTGCAGCTAACGTGTTCAACGCCAAGATACAGAAGATGCAAAAAAAACGAGTGTCGTATCAAATGTCTTATTCTCATTAGGCTTGGGTGAACTTTACACAAGAAAATACAGACCTCATTTGACTACTTATGAATATTTTCAAGGCCCATCAAGTACTTGTAAATCCACTCTGGAATTTGACTAGCAACGGTGCCCCACCCACCTGATTATTTGCGATCCGGGTGAGTCACAACTGGGGCATTGGGGATGATCAAATCCAGGGATGTCAGTGCATCCCATATTATTGCTGTAGGGAATTCCGAAGTAGTAGTCAAAACCTGTTCAGGAGACAAGAAACGGGTTATTTGTATTTTGCACTCATTTTGCACACACTTAGCGATGAATTTGCATTGCCAAACCGCACAATATGGAGGTTCTTTTTAGGTGTGTCGATATTTGATGAAAGACATTTTCAAGAACAATTTATGACTACGAATCCTGTTGCACTGGATTATACATTTTTACATACATTATACATTATTAATACATTAATTATGAATCTTTTGGAGAAGTACTTTTGCACTTTTTTTTTTTTTTTTCATTTTCAAGCTCCAACATGGACTTTACTAGCTTAGCATTGCTGCGCTCATGACCGGTTTTCCATGTTTTTATGTGGGCTTGATTTTCTATTTGAACGAACTCACACGGCCCTCACTGCTCCTATTTGTAAATTATTGATATGTAACCCAAAGCGGTGACACTGAAAAGTGCCATTTGGAAAGAGGAGCAGTGTTGCTATTACATTGTCACATTGTTTGGTGTGCCTCTGGTCGTGTCCAAACTTTTTCATTTGAGGGCCACATCCAGAAAATCAGAAGGACGCAAGCGCCACATAATGTTATGAAGAGAAATTGTGTTTAGTCCTAAAAATTGTACAAATGATTTATTTGTGCTTTAACATATTTAGAAAAATGCTACAGTATATAAACCAATTTATTTGTAATATAGCAGTCGGGTTACTATAGTTTTGGAATTTTTCATTTAAGTTTTTATTTTGTTTTGAGGTTTTTTTTTTAAATTTAGTTTGTTAATTAGCTTTCAGGGTGGTTCTGTTAGTTTTCGTATTAGTTTTAGTTCTTTAATAAATGCTTAGTTTTAGCTTAGTTAGTTTCAGTATTAGTTATAGTTTTTTTATGTGTATTAATTGTGCACAATATTTAAAAAACACCATGGGCGTGACGTCATTATTCCGGTTTATATCAAAATAAATCTACTAAAAATCACATTTAAAATCATCCCCAAAGGCTCATGCATTAAATTAATTACCAAAGACTAAAACGGACATTTTTGCTATAATTATAGTTGATCAGGTCAAAGTCCTCCTTACCTCTTTTATTTGGGCCATATGGTCTATTATGGCCGAGATGCCATTTCCCAACCATGGCAGTATAGTAACCCGCCTGCTGCAGGAGCTGTGGCAAGGTGACTTCGGAGAGCGGCAGACCGGCCACGGAGCTTATAGCAAAATTTTTAACGACCCCATTCCTGAGTCCGTAACGACCGGTCAGGAGGGAAGCTCGGGACGGGGAGCAGGTTGAGGCGGGAGAGTGGAAGTCCGAGAATCTGTAAGGAACGATGATGATGATGAGAGTTGGGGATGGAATAATCGTTTTAATAATTCAGTTCAACCTCAATCCTTGCTGGGCCATCAGGTTAAGATTGGGGGTGTTGTTGGCCCTCCGTTCGGGTTGGTTCACGTCCAGGTCAGCCCATCCAATATCATCAGCCAGTATGATAATGATGTTGGGTTTTTTGTTTGGCTTTTCAAACCCAGCTGGCCGCTCTGACGCCAGGTGGAAAAACAAGACGCACAGCAGAATCCCACAAGCCAGCAGCGGCGTGAATCCCGTCTGCATTTTGTGACGAAGCCTGAAAAGAAAACAGTAATTACACGTTCTGGAGAGAAGTTATTCTTAAAATAAAAAAACAAGTTTTATGTTTTGTGTCAAATGAGGACGGAAGACGACATTTGTACACACAAAAAAAAAATCAAATAAAATGCTGGGTTGCTTTCCTAGATGCGGACTTTGGTTTACTTTGACCCGTGGTTGCGTTAATAGTTTTGACCCAGCAGTGAAGATTGGATTTTGAATCGTTGTGAAGTCAATTTAGTGGATTTTGTTGGCTTGAGCCCCCACTGAGACAAACTCACATAACACAAACTGTTTGCCTGCCACTTGGATTGTCTACTTTTTTTTTCCCCCCTCCCTGTTGTGCACCCTCAACAACTAAGTGACACAAACAAACACAGAGAAAATAAACGGTCACCTGCGTGCTGCCATCTCAGTTTGACGCATGTCCACGGACCAATGAGGCAATTCCTGATCTTGACCGACTTACAGTCATTTCCAGTATTTATTCACATATGATACTGTGATCATATGATCATCTTATTTGAATGTATTTAACAAGTATGGTAATTCTAGTTCTCTCTTATCTCCTTTTAGTGCATTAGAATAAACGTTGGGATTGGTGGGGATTAAATATATCCGAAAAGAACACCTAGGGGGAAAAAAATAAATAAAATGAAAAGGGCAACAAAATACTGATCCGACTAAAATATCCCTTTTGGTCCGAGCGCTGGGTTATATTTCACCCAATTTGGATGATTTTTAACCAAGCAGTTTTAAGAGTGTATTTTACAAGTACATGAAACAAAATTTATGGACATGATTGCATTTAACAGGGTATAGAATAGAATAGAATAGAATAGAATAGAATAGAATAGAATAGAATAGAATCTTTATTGTCATTGTAACATGTACAATGAAAATTTAAATGCCAAACCAGTCATATAAAACTACAAAAACATTTTCTAAAAGATATAAAAAAATTAATAAATTCAATTGTGAATTATAAATTATGTACTGCATATTTTCTTAACCGAAACTGAAAATACAGTGACATATTTTCCCCACATATCAAACTAAAACTGCCTTCAAATAATCGCCAGTCATGTTTTCAGATTTTTCAGGAAACACAAAAAAAAGTGACACATTTGCATAATGACAAGATGATTTAGGAAGAAAAAAAAAATTGCAAAAAATCTATTTTAAGAGAGGTGACGATGTTATTGTGCCATGGCCTACATATTTTCATTTTCTGGCGGTTGCTCATGTGAACAAGTATTACCACTAAGTGAAGGGGGAAAAAAAACAAAACAAACCAATCAGACAACAAATCAAGGAGTGGCCAAATATTTTTCTGCTACCTTCATATGTGGCACAAACATATTGGTGAACTCAGCAACATATGATAAGCAGGTGTTCTTTGCATTTTGCTTATTTTTATTATGCTGAGATGTGCATATTGTTGTTAATTAGAAATAACTAGCATCATTGCTATGTCTGTTTGTGTGTTTATCCGTATCCTATTTTCTTGTGAAAATAGGATACGGATTTAAAAAGTTATGCAAGTTTCAAATTTGGATCCTACGAGGTCACACCTAAAATTGACTTTGCATTAAGATGTTGGCCAGAAATTGGTGCAGTCATAATTTTCACATTTGTCAGAGGAAAACCATACTTATTGTCTTTAAAGGATCCGTCGGATAGTATTGGTCTCATGTAAATCAATTCAGCATTGAAATGTTACACACATACTTACAATTATAGAGATTGTTTTCAGAGAAATAGCTTCAAGAGGATTTTAGACTATCATTAAAGATCTTGATGTGAAAATAAAACTTTGGTCAATGAGATAGTGTTGTGGAGGGTCCCATGACTGGGCGTGAAAATATGCCCCCTGTCGATACTGGGTTCTTCTTAGTGCAGAGGTCAGCAACCTTTCTTGTCAAAAGAAGCCATTTTAGGTCAAACAAATAACCAGAAATCTGTTTAGAGCTGCAAAATATTTGAACATTGTGAATGAAACAGTGCGTTAGTGTTAGTCTAATGTACGGAGGGCTCAAGAGCTAATTAGAGCAGCATCATAACAGAAATATATAAAAGATATATAAAAGATACAATACTTTTTTTTTTTTGGTAAATTTCACACTTAACTTTTCTGTCAATTTTTTTTTGTTGCAATTTTATAAACATAATTTTCTGTCTTCTTTTTTTGTACATTTTATGGCTATTTTTTTTAAACTCTTTCTCTGCCTTTTTTGCTATCAATTTTCTGACATCATTGGTAATTTTGTGGACATTTTATAGTATTTTTCTGCTTTTCCTCTTCCCTTTTGGGCATTTTATGGTCACTTTTTGGCCATTTTTAGGTTGTTGTTTTTTTGTTTTTTTTTTGTTTTTTGTTTTTTACTTTTTCTCTGCCTTTTTTGCTCAATTTTCTGACATCATTGGTAATTTTGTGGACATTTTATAGTATTTTTCTGCTTTTCCTCTTCCCTTTTGGGCATTTTATGGTCACTTTTTGGCCATTTTTAGTTTTTGTTTTTGTTTTTTGTTTTTTAACTTTTTCTCTGCCTTTTTTGCTATCAATTTTCTGACATCATTTGTAATTTTGTGGACATTTTATAGTATTTTTCTGCTTTTCCTCTTCCCTTTTGGGCATTTTATGGTCACTTTTTGGCCATTTTTAGTTTTGTTTTTGTTTTTTGTTTTTTAACTTTTTCTCTGCCTTTTTTGCTATCAATTTTCTGACATCATTGGTAATTGTGTGGACATTTTATAGTATTTTTCTGCTTTTCCTCTTCCCTTTTGGGCATTTTATGGTCACTTTTTGGCCATCTTTAGTTTAGTTTTTTTTTTTTTTTTTTTTTTAACGCTTTCACCTTTGTCTCTGTTTTTCTTACACTTAAAAATTTGGACTGACATTTTTTGTGAATATTAAATTTGTTGTTTTTTTAGCATTAATTTCAATAATATTTTCATCTAAAAATAAAAATGCAAAAAATAAATGTATACTATTTATTTATTAATAGATGCACAGGAGAGTAATGAGCCACATCTGGCTCCAGAGCCGCAGGTTGCAGACCGCACGTGAACACAAAACGCTGTCACCTCTAAATGACGAAATTAGAGCCGCACCAATATGACTTCCCGGGCCCGAACAGCGACTCCACACCCTCGAAGGGTGTACACAAGTTTGCAAGTCGCGCTGTTGTTTGGGCGTCTGGGCGAGGGAAAACTGGCTGGAACCAGATCTATCTTTTAACCCTTTGCTTTCCCATGAGGGGCAGTGGCGCGGGGGGGGGGGGGGGGGTAAAGCGCGCGTGTGGACAAAGTAAAGCGGATCGAGCACTTTTAGACACGAGGACTTTTTACTTCTATGCTGGGGAGTCGGCGCGCGCAGGTGAGACGCAATTTTACCGTCGCTGCTATTTTGAGAATGACGAGCGAGAAAAATGATATGGTGTCGGGGGTTTTTTTCTTCCAAAAAAAAAAAAAAGACAAACTAATAATAGAGTGTACTTACTAACAGTGGGATTGTGCGGTGATTGAAATCACACGGGGGGCCACTGAGAAGTGGAGACACCCGCGGGGGAAGGGAGAATTGCGTCAGCCGCGCGGATCCACTTTTACTTGACATGCCCCGGCTCAACTTAATTCAATTCAATGTGTGCTACTAATAGAAACTTGGCATATAGACGCAAAGGGCTCCCGAGCCGCATATAGGATGAAGTGTGTATTTATAGACCACCCATTGCAACCCCAAGTAGTAGTGGTGCATTCACCGGGAATAAGTTGCAAGGTTGCAAGGATTTTGTTTTGTTTACATTCCGTATCATACATTTTTGACTGATACTTCACATTTTAGTTTTACCTCACTTCTTTATTGGGTATTTTTAAAACCAATGCACCTAAAAACCGACATAAAAAAAACCCAGATATAACAAAATGTATAAATACTGAAATGGTCATCTTGTCTCAGTTTACTGGAAAATTGAAATCCGGCCCGGCCACAAAGCTGATGTGCGTGCAAGGAGCTATGACTCATTCTGTTGGCACTTCATCAATTGACTCTCGTGCTGTTCTAACATGGTAGGCTTGAGCTCCATATTATGTGATAAATGTAGCCCAACCCAATTGGGGATGTCCATCTTTGTCAACTGTTAGCGTGGAGCCCGTGACTCTTATGATTAAGGGCTATGCTATACAAATAAACTTGACTTTTATGAATGGAAACAGGTTTATTGCACCATCTGCCATCTAATGGAAGCGCATTTAACTCATTCACTGCCATTGACGGGAAAAGACGTCAAATGATGCATTTTTTTGCTGGTCTGGCAATGAATGTGTTAATAAATAACTTTTAAAAAAAATCAAAGTGGCCCTTGCAGCTTTCTATTTTTCTGAATGTGGCCCTCAGAGGTAAAAGTTTGGACACTGCTGTACATTATATCAACAATTTATAATTGCTTCATTGATTATTACCATGTTTAACTCATTCACTGCCATTGACGGAAAAAGACGTCAAATGATGCATTTTTTTGCTGGTCTGGCAATGAATGTGTTAATGGTTCTGCCTGTCACTAGCATAGATAGAGGAGCAAAGTTGTATTTGTTAAATAATAATTTCTCGCGGCACTCCAAGATTATCTCTCAGGGTTGGCAATCACTGGTCCGAGCCAGTGTTTGTTATAGTTGTTTGTATTTGATAGTCCTCATGTCCCCAGCTCGCCCTTGAACGTCATCAGATCAAGTGGTGCTGTATACAAAATGGTGTAAAGAGGAAATTTGGGGAATATTTTGTTTTGTAAATTATGTCAAGTGTGTTTTAGTGATGATTGTTTTATTATTATTTTTTTTTTAAGAAATGGTGCTGTGTGGACTCAAGAGACCAAATTTCTTGGGGCCTAACGTATACGCAGAGCCACCAGATGGAGGCTGGGGTTGGGTGGTGGCCGTGGCCTTTTTCTTGGTGGAGGTCTTCACCTACGGCACCATCAAGAGCTTCGGTATCTTCCTGCAAGAGCTAATGCGGGAGTTTGGGGAGAGCAACAGCCGGGTGTCCTGGATCATTTCCATCTGCGTCTTTGTCATGACCTTTAACGGTGAGTTTCAGTAGATGTACTGAATGATTTTGAATAATGGATCCAGAGTTGACCAAAATCTGTTACGAGAGGTTGGTCAATCGCCGATTTGTTCGGATTTTGAAATATGGAGATTGGATGAATTTATTAAAGCAGGGTCTGCACGTGTGTGTGGCCCTCAGAGGTAAAAGTTTGGACACCCCTGCTGTACATTATATCAACAATTTATAATTGCTTCATTGATTTTTACCATGTTTAACTCATTCACTGCCATTGACGGAAAAAGACGTCAAATGATGCATTTTTTTGCTGGTCTGGCAATGAATGTGTTAATGGTTCTGCCTGTCACTAGCATAGATAGAGGAGCAAAGTCCCTCTCCTGTGGCTCCCTGTGATCTTTAATAAATGATAGAAAATATATATTTTTTTACATATTTTTTTGTATTTTTTTTTAGAAAAAATATTCCTCAAATGAATTGTATATATTTTAATATTTAAATATTTTTGGAATTGTCACAAAAAAAGCCCGAAAATTAATTCAATAATTAAAAAAAAAAAAAAAAAAAAGGCGCAGAAAAGAAAATGTTCAAAACGTAACTAGAAAATGTCAAAAAAATATAAACAAAAGAAGAACAATCACAAAAACTAACATAATATATCCACAAAATTGCCATATGTGTCAGAAATTTACCTGCAAAAAAAAAGGCAAAAAAAAAAAAACATTTAAAAAAAAAGGAAGTAGAGAGGCAATTTGCCGGAAAAATGCCAAAAATGTCAGAAATGTTAGGGAAAGACAGAAATTACACACACAAAAATTCCAAAAACTAAAGATAAAAGGTAGAAGAAAATGAATCTCAAAGTATTGGATGCTGCTCTCCTATTTTTGCTTTTGTGGTGGTGCAGCTCTAATTAGCTTTTGGGCCCTCATTACATTAAACTAACTCACCGTTTCCTTCATCACAATCTTCAGACACATTTTTGGTTATTTATTTGGCCTAACATGGCTCTTATGACCCCTGCATTACAGGATCAACTAGTTGGCATCTTAAAACTGTACAAAGAACGTTCTTAATGGTAAAAACATTCATTTAAATGAAACACTGTTAATAATACATCTATGCACCTCAATTTATAAAACTTTCTACATTTGCAACTAAACAAAACCCCAAACTCCTACAGCAGGCGTTTGCGCAAAGCAGAGAATGTTTATCCGGAGGGCTGCACTGAAAATGTTTAGAGAGTGATAAAGATTTTCCTGTACTGACTTGAGAGAATGATACACTTACAAAAACTGCTGTCAAATAATGGGTGGCCTCACGACTGTCCAACTGAGACCGCAAATGAAACTGAAATAAGGAAGTATATAATAGCGGCTTTTGGAATACCCTGTTCTCTTCTAACATTCGTCATGCAATGCTTGTTGAGGCGGGTCGTTCTTTTGGAATAAATATAGTGGGGGGGAAAAAAGCCACAGAAAAGAGAAAAAAAAACATTTTTAATTCATTCTGGCTGTACATACACATATATATATATATATATATATATATATATATATATATATATATATATATATATATATATATTTCCAACCTCCCCACAATATCGTGATGTTTGAATATCATAATAAATCCCTAATTAGAAGTAAATATATTTTACCCTAGAGATAATTCAAAATTGAACTAAATCTGTTACATTTAAGACAAACAATTGGCCATATGAAGTACATTAATTCGGATTGTACTTTGACAAACCTAAACTGACGTGACACTATTTCTACCTTGTGCAGGTCCTCTTTCCTCCGTGATGACCAACCGCTTTGGGTTCCAACTTGTTGTCATGCTCGGAGGTGTACTGATTTCGTCAGGGACCATCGCTACCAGCTTTACCACCTCCGTCAATCAAATGTACATCACCTATGGAATAGTGGCAGGTTTGAGTTGACTATTTTTGCCTTTTACAACCACCGCAAAAAAATCTTGACATTCTATGAAGCCCCACTAGCCTAAATATGGTATTCTGGTTAATATTGTGTTAGTGGAATATGACTTAAGCAGCAAAATCCAGCAGCGGCCATTTTGCCACTTGCTGTCGACTAAAGATGACATCACAGTCGCACAAGCTCAGGCACCGACCAATCACGGCTCACCTGTTTTCTGAAGCTGAGCTGTGATTGGTTGTTACCTGAGACCTGTCATGTCATCTTCAGTCGAAATGGCCGCCGCTGAGATGGATAAAAAGGGCGGGATTTTGCTTCATAACTCATTCTACAATGTCACATATATCATATATTATTGTCAAGAAATGTTTAAGGTTGACTTCCCCTTTAACTCATTCACTCGCCGCCATTTTCACAGAAGCAGTCCCGTTCGCTCCCGGCTGTTTTGCTGGATTTTGACTGATTTTGCAAGGCCCACAGAATATTGTGTTCTATTGCTATAAAAGCATGGAACCTATCAAAAGAAAGATTAAAGTCTCTCTTTCATCAGGAAAAAAAAAGTATATTTCTATCTGTTTCCGTTTTGCAGCAATTAGCATTAGAAAAGAGCTAAGTTTCATCAGTTTTCACAAATCTATTTAAAATTCTAAGTAATTGAGCTTTTTTTCTACATGGCCCTGGTTGATCTCCTTTGCTCTGCTGCCACCTGCTGGCCGTTTGTGTAATAACTACCATTTCTGCAACCGTTCTTTGCAGTTGAAAGGCTGCATCAAAGCTTCTGTATGCTCTAGCATAAAAAAAAAAACAAAACAAAAAAAAAACTAACAAACGTATAAATACGTCTTTGGGACACTTAGAACATTAAAAAAAAATTATACGTTATTGGGAGTAAATGAGTTAAAAATGATTTGTGGTTTTTGAACACGCCTCTTGCCTTGTGCTGGTTGCAGGTCTTGGCTACTGCCTGACATTTTTACCCACAGTGACAATACTATCCCATTATTTTACACGACGCCGGTCACTGGTCACCGCCATCGCCTCCACTGGGGAGGCCCTGTCCATGTTTGCGCTAGCACCAGGTAAGATTCTAACGAAACATCTCATACGTTGGATCACTCACTATCTTCCGTTTCTCTCCAGCCTTCTCCTCTTTGAGGGATCTTATCGGCTGGCGTCACACCATGGTGGTGATAGGAGCTTTGCAGGGCACCATCATTATTTGCGGCGCTCTGCTCCGGCCAATCATCATCCTACCCAAAACAAGCCGGGACACAGAGACTGACAGATCGTCTCTGAAGAGTGAGGAAGCCCAAAGCAAGCATGGAAATGTGGAGCATACCATCAAAGAGAATTTGATTATGAATGAGACAAATGGACGGGATTGTGAGAGAAACTATGATGATGATGATGATAAGGTCAACTGCAACAACCCAGAGAGGACTTTACTAACAAAGGAAGTCGGGTCAGAGGTGCCGCTGGGTCTTAAAAATGACTCAGATACAGCTGGAGGTCAAAAGGATGTGGCGAAGCAAGTTGATGAGAAAGCAGCCAAGAAGTTTCAACTTCTGGATTTCTCCATACTCAAAGAGTGCAGCTTCATCTTCTACTCGCTTTTCGGACTTTTTGCTACGCTGGGCTTCTTCGCGCCTCAACTCTACATCATCGAGCTGAGCGTCAGCCGAGGCGTCGAGCGGGATCGCGCCACCTACATGCTCTCCACCATGGCGGTGGCCGAAATCGTCGGCCGCTTTTTTATCGGGTGGGTTCTGACGCAGAATCGGATCCAGACGAGGAAGCTCCTCGTCCTGCTGGCCTGTGTGATTTCCATGAGCGTGGACTTGGTGGGGTTCACTCTGGTCACCGAGTTTTACGGCCTGGTGGTTTGCTGCGCCGTGTACGGGTTCTTCATGGGGACGCTCGCGTGCACGCATATTCCCATGCTGGCGGAAGATGACGTGGTGGGCTTGGAGAGGATGTCCTCCGCTGCTGGAGTCTATGTGTTCATACACAGCTTCGCTGGCTTGGCTGGACCCCCGCTCGGAGGTAAACGGCATCTTAAGTCTACACTCTAAAAACAGTTGGGTCAAAAATAACCCGAATCGGGTCAAATCAACCCATTCATTTGCCCCAACTTTTGGTTAAATTGAATAAAACCCAAAACGTTGAATCAATGAGTAACCCATAAAGCAACCCATATAACCGTTTGTGGGTTATTCATTTAATTTGACCCAACTTTTTGGGGTAAATAACTCAAAAGATTGGGTCAGTTCATTTTTGGCTCAATTCAATTGGGTTATTAAATTAACTAAAAAAGTTGAGTCACATGAATAACTCACATATAACTCACAAAGTTGGGTCAGTTAAATTTTGGCCTAATTCAATTGGGTTGTTAAATTAACTAAAAAAAAATTTAGTCATATGAATAACCCACAAAACAACCCCAAAAATTGTTACTTTGTGGGCTTTTAATTTAAATGTGACCCATCATTTTAGGGTAAATAATATAAAAAGCTGGATCAGTTCAGTTTTAGCCCAATTCAATTGGGTTCACTCAAAAAGTTGAGTCACATGAATAACCCACAAAACAACCCAAATTGGGTTGCTTTGTGGGCTTCTAATTCAAATTTGACCCATAAGTTTTTATTAAATCACTGAAAAAGTTGTTTTTTGACTCAATTCAATTGTCAAAAAGTTGGTTCAAGTGAATAATCCACAAAACAAAGACCCCAAAATTGGGTTGCTATGTGGGTTATTAATTTAATTTTAACCAATTTTTTGCGTTAAATAACTATATTTAACCCAAAATGATCTTGACTCAATTGGGATTATTTTTGCCTCACTGTTTTTAGAGTGTAGGCAGGGGCCGATATGAGCTTCTGACAGGAAGATAAAAACATTGCGGTACTATATTAATTATTTCTCATTTTATATTATTAATTACAGTTCAAAAATGATTATTTATTTATTTTTCTATATTTATATATATATATTTTTAAGTTTTAAGTCCTCTTAGTAAGTCAAAGTGTCCCATCATTGGTGATCTATTTTTAGAACGGACTTGTGGACTACTCATGTTGTGCTTGGGGCTAACTAGTACCCACTGGCACTTTTTTCTTTTTTTTGGGGGGGGGGGACAATGCACATGAATAAGAGCTAAAATGCATCTCTGTTTGCAGTATCTCATCTTGCTCCTCCGAGAAGCAGAAACAGCCAATCATATCTTTTTTTTTTTTTTTATCTTTCTTCATCTCTCATGTAGTTATTTGCCAACAGCTTATTAAAACCCTCTCATTTCAGTTCAGTGATATTTGACATCACAAGTGCAAGTGCATCAAAATATCAGTCAAAATTGAGGCATCAATATATTTATGAAGTCTTTATGCCAATGCACGTATTTTAGATTTGAAAAATGTCACGGCACACAACCAAAAAAATGGCATAAAGTTGATTTTTTTGCTTTTAATTTTTGTGCTTGGCACAACATGTCACTGGCATAGAAAGATGAAGAAAAATACTTTGGGTAGTAAATAGTATGCCCTTTGTATGTACTTTTAAGTTTTAAGCACTTAACACTTTGCCTTTTTTTTTTTTTAGGCGTGTTAGTGGACGAGACTCAGAACTACGGCTCAGCCTTCTACTCCTGCGCAGTCGGCATGGCGGTGAGTGCCGTGTTCCTGGGCTTAGTGCGACCCGCCAAGAGAGGACTACTTTGCAGGAGGAGGACATTAAGGCTAAACGAAGACGCGCCGGACGTTGTGAAAGGGGACATCACGGAAGACGTCAACGAAACAGAAAAACCAACAGACAGTACTGAGCTTAGCTCAGAGGCACATGACGAACTTGAACCAAATCAACACAGAAGCCATATAGCATGACTTGCAGGTTATGAATGCTGCTTGAGCCGGTCGTAACCGTGAAGAATATGCTGGCAAAGGTTATCTACAGGTAAACACTAAGTGGGAACATTTAAGATGTTGACCTGGTCACTTGGAGGGGATAGTAAATCTATGATACAATTGTGACTTGCAAACCTGACGTACCAAAAAAAAGTGTTTCTCGAGCAAGTTCATATCTGTTTTGTTGAAATGACTTTCATTTCCAAAAATATTTTGAAATCAGCCGGGAATCAGGGTCAATGAGAAACATTACCTGATGGTCGTCTATATTATACTAAATAGCCGGTCAAACTGTGAAGCCAATGTAGCAGCAAATACTGTACATGAAATTGCACAATTTCTGTAACATCTTGTGTTTGTTATCGAACATTCACCGAGCTCAGGAGAAACGTGTGCTTGGAAAGTTAATTTTTGAATCAAAGTGCACTTGTTGTGAGATGTCAAAGATGAACTATTTTTGTAATGAAAAACATGTTCACTAGCATTAAAGCGTTTTTAATCTTTAATTGTCATTTTTTCTTTATACTTGACTGTGTGTATTAATATGATAAATATAAATGCTGATACCCCTTTATAAGGACATATATCAAACTGAGACACCCCATCCCAGTCAAACACCTTTGGAATTAACCTCAAGCCTATCACATCAATATATTGATTTCTTTGAAGCAAAAACGAGATGAGCTTTAAAAAGTGAAACCTTAGTGCATACTGGTATCTTATCTCTGTTACCGTTTATTGACTTTGAGTACGTCTCGGCACCTCTGCAGCCACAGTTTAACTGTGTGAAAGGCTTCAGTAGGTTTGGGAAAGGAGGTGTCCGTTGTTGGTGGCCTTGGCTCCTCTTCCATCCAGTTCAGTAAGGCCTGTGGAACACAAAAAAAGTACATCGTTAATGTGAGGAAATCAAAGACCAAAAATGCAATCAAACTACTTCAATGAGTGAACTACTGTATCTTAAACAGGAACTGAAAGATAGGGCTGTGTTGTTTTTTTATTGCACGTACGCAAACTTGTTAAGTATGGAGGACCGAAATTACCAAAATTAAAAATAAATGACTGAATGCATTAAAATAAATAAATGAAAGCCTAAAAGTTAAAATAGAAACAGTCAGATATAAAAACATAATTCAAAAATGAAATCCCAAAAAAATAAATGAAAAAATACATATATATATATATATATATATATATATATGTATAATTAAGAGTATAAAATAAAAAATATAAAAATAAAGAAAAAAAGAAAAAAATGAGATTCAAAAATAAATATAAAAATAAATATAAAAATAAACACAAAAATAAATATATAAATAGAATGAAATATCACTCAATAAATGAAAACACTCTGCTCTCACGTTCATTTATTTCATGCTGCAGACACTGTGTCGGGTCGAAAACCAGGAAGTCTCGCCGGCTTGCATGGAGAACTCCAGCAATGGACGACTATCTTTCATGTTACGTTTTGTTGTGTTTCTGTAAAGCGCTTTGTGACAGCTAAGGCTGTTTGAAAGCGCTATAAAAATAAAGATGACTTGACTTGTCCACTGTGACCACAGCTGACAGTGTGAGAGCATTTTTATTTATTGATTGATATTTAATTGTATTTACATGTTTATTTTTGTATTTATTTCAACATTTATTTTTATTTTTGAAACTTTTTTGTATTTATATTTTGTACTTTTATTTTAATTTCATTTTATTTTATTTTTTTTGTATTTAATTTTTATATCCCTTTTTATTTTCGCTTCGAGTCATTTATTTATTCATTTTTAATTTTGGCAGTTTTGGTCCTCCATAGTTATGAGGACGACAGAGAGATTTTTTTTTCTCTTCAAATAAATAAGTAGCAGGCTCAATGGACATGGGCCAAACAAAACTGGCCAAAGTACAGAGATGTGACATGCTGCTTGTCTTTTAATATCTACCTTTCTCAGCACTCTTGGGTTAAAATACGGAAATTAGGATGACTAGCATGGATTTCTGATTCAGCAACATGCAAGTGAGACAGTATTCTTTTGTGAATAGACCCGTTTAGTGGGTTACTTTTTGTTGCATCCAGAACCACCCAACAAGCTTTATGCAGTATGATGATTTATCATCATCTAATATACAGTTCTGCGGTGACACTTGTGTTGTACCTTGTATCTCTCGGCTATGTTAAACCCCACCGAGACCTGAAGTTTGCGTAAGCAGATTGGACAGAAATCCAGCGGCCGTCGGTCGGACTCCTCCAGGTGGTTGGAGCCCTGCATGACGCAGCTCAGCCACTGGCAGTGCCTTATCCCAAACATATGGCCGATTTCATGTGTCATCGTCTGGTGAGAAATCAGTCCATTAGTGTGTGTTGTTTTTTGTTGTTTTTTTTCAAAATGAGAGAAACAGCTTGTTCATGCAACCTTGCAGGATCGCAGCAGCAGAGTGCTGGTGATGGGGGGAGTGTAATGCCCATCAAAGGCGGAATAGTCCCCCTTATTTGGTTGATGTCGCTTTTTCAGCTTTCCTGCATAACTTTTGCTGTAGAAGTTGTCATCGTACCTGGCAAAGCTGAAAACACCAATCCCTGAAGAAAAAAAATAATAATAATTCAATTCACCATCATGGAGCGCCATCTTGTGGTGTCAGAACCACATTACATGATAAACATTATGCTCGGTCAGGTAATGTGTTTCAAACAAAAATCATCATTGCTGTCTTTTTAAAGTAGAATTTTTGATTCAGCTCTTGAGTTTGAAAGTATATTAGTTTTACCTAATATACTCAATTTGATTCCCTGCTCTGCATCTGTTCTTTCTCTGAGCGACTTATAAATTTTTAAAACCTTACCCTTATGTAGAGATGCTTGTCCAAATAGAAAATTCCAGGAGTCCTTTGGGTACAGGTCAATCATTGTGATTCCAACAACACAAAAAGCATCTTTTGGTTTCCGGTTCCACAAAAACTGTAGCAGGTCACCTATAAGAGGAAATGGCAGTAGATTCAACAAAATTAACCAGTTATTTACTCTGGCATGGTTCTAATAAGCTCTAAGTAGTCATTTCCAATTACCAGTGAGCAGCTGAAGATTTTGTGAGCCCTGGTTAATTCTGAAAGAGCACCCTGTTTGCGCAACTGTGACAGCTGGTAACCAACGAACAGGCAGCCCATAGAAGAAGGCTTGGCAGTATTCTCGAAGCCATTCCACGTACTGCTCTGTCTGGGGCCCGGCCTCACCAAAAGAACCTACAACAAAACATAAGGCTCAAACTCTGGCTGAAAAAGACCGTGATCAATTAAATACCTAAAGTCTAACAAAAACCAAGTTCTGTACTATTGCGTACTGAAAAAAAGAGAACTGACCTATGGTCTGAATGTAAATAGTGGCACAGCTTGCACTTGGGGTCTTTCTGTGAGGGTCTCTATAAAAGCTCTCAAAATCCTGAGGCTCCTCAGGATGAGAGGGAATCCAGTCCGAGTCTGAATGAACAGTAATGGGCTGGAAAACAGAGCCGGGCTGCCCTGGACGCAGTCCTTCCTCTAAAAGGTGACATTCTTCTTTGGAGTACTGATTATAAAGTTCAGTCAATTCCTTGCAATTGGAAACCAATGCTTTTTGCAAGGTCTCTGCGGAGTGGCGAATCAACTTCATCTGTGAAAGAAAAGTAAACACCTGTAAAAGCACAGTGATAGCAGCATCACACGGCGACTCAGATATGACATGGATAATAGCGTAGCATAAATGGAAATAACATTCTAAGAAAATGCTTAAAAAAACAAAACAAAAAAAACAGGTTTTCTCTGTCTGTGCAATGTAAATATTTCCTTGGCGTCAAGGAACTATGGTTAAGTAAGTTGAGAAGCTTGATGTAGTGCTTTGCCGCCATTTTAAGGCAATTGGGCATCACTCATAAATTTGGGGTATTCCCAACGGGCTCAATCCCTCTACAATTTTAAATAACAATACTTTTAAAAACTAAATAAAGTAAACAGTGCAGTTTACTTAATACGTGGCCACAAATGTAGTAGTGGGGGGTTGGGGACACATTTTGTGACCAAATATTAGCATTTTGTGTACACGTACATTTCAGGTGACAGTCCTGTACAGGCAAGCAGTAATAGCATGTTTTTGCCTGAGTGTACAGACAAAGTGACTACCAAAACAGTAAAACAAAAACAAAAAAACTATGGATAAGCGGCGAAAATAACACGTAAGTCAAGAAACTCAAGTAAATAAAAGGGAATTGCGTCGTCGCCGTCGTGGTCCGAAAGCCACTTTCATTCTCCGTTTTTATTTTTATTTTAATACAACATACATTAAACAATGCAAAAACAAAAAACAAAACCAAGCAGCCAATTTACAATTCAAACAAACTTACAACTCTATCAGGGGACACCTGAAAGGCTACGTTCACGCTACGTCGCTACTTCCGCCTTTACTAGATGACGTCATGACAACATATGGGCGTGGCTTGGTGACGTCAAGGAAACGTTGGGGACTACTGTCGTTGACACGATGTCATGTCATTACATAGCTAAAATGTCGCTTGTGTGACTCAACAACTTAAACGTTATCGTGTTTTTGTTTTTTGTTTTTTTTATTATTAAAGTAGAGATTTGACCGTTATTAGTTCTTTCCGAAGAACAGCCAGCTGAGCTCCCCTTTTCTTTTTTTCCAACAGGGTGATCGGAATACGACAGCGGAAGAACTTGGTCATAGTGCAGCTTTTTGGGGTTAGCTCCAACAGTTAGCCGCGTCAACGTTTAGCGAGCTTTGCTGTCATGTCGATATTTGCAATATATTTCCACTAGGGTTCAACTGTTAGCTGTTCGGTACTTAGCTACCGAGCAGAAAGCTACGATCGGAAGTGTGATCTTTCATATTCTTGAGCCGGCTGGAGACCCTCTCACACATACATACACCCACTCATACACACACACACACACAACGAACGAGAAGGAGCATGTCTTGCGATTCGGTTGTGGAGCTCTAGCCCGAGCCAGAAGGTTTTTTTTGTTTGTTTTTTTTTAACATTCAAATTCAGCTCACAGGGAGTGTCCACCTTTCTCTCTGCCACATCTGCCAAGACTGCAGCAATGCTGACGGAAAACAGGTACAGTGAATGCCTTCCGTGTGCCTTATTTTTTTGCCATTTCATGCTAACGTCATGTTATCAACTCCAAAAAAAAGCTCGGTGAATCATCAGTGTCCCTGTTATATGTGATCATTTAACTGCCTGATTGTGTGTAGCCGTAGCTATTTTTGGTTCATCAGTGCTCTTTTTAGATGCACGCCCCCCTAACACTCCCCCCTCCTTTCCGCTCCTCACTGCATCATTCCTTCCAACACACATACCAGATTTTAACATTTTTATATGTCTTTATTTATTTATTTTTTGCATGCAGAAAGCGCCACCGGAGCAGTGACAGTGAGGAGAATCAACAGCTGAGTCCTCAGGCCAAGAGGTCAGGAGGGGGTCCATGCCTGCTGGTGTCCGATTTGGACTCTGAGGTACGCGTAAAGTGTGGTAAGCGGTTTTATTTCGCAACCAACGCATCAGAATAAACCTGTTTTTCTTTGTGTTTTCCAGTCATCAAGCAGTGACAGCAGCAGCGGCATCTGCAGCACGGAGAGGCCGATGGTGGTCACGAGCAGGCCGTGCATCCACAGCCAGAGCAGCCGCATCCCCCAGTACTCCCCCGGCGCCAAGCCCAAGGACTCGGCGGTGTCGGCGCAGCAAGGTTTCCATGGCGACGGCAGCACTTTCTCCTACGACTCCATCAACAGAGTCCTGAGGGAGGCGCACTTCAGCAGTCTACAGACGAGAGGGCGCCCGGGTTCGACTTGACCGGCCACGTCGGCGACTCCCGTTTTCATGTCTCACGCCCGAGTCGAGCGGAACACCCCCACCCTCTTGGTCCAAACGGGGTGAATGAAGAGTGGGGACGTTTACATATTATGGGCTGGAATGCTCATCCCCACCCCCTGCCATATACCATTTGTGAAGACCATAAGCACATTTGCCTTTTCATGGCCCAGCCACTGTGGTTTACTGTGCAGTGTTGATATGCGTGTGCGTGGATGCGGCCCTGTGCACTTTATTAAGAGTTTATCATTCTCTTGACATGCGTGCGTTGATGTGTGGACATGTTCATTGGTGCTAATCACGAGAGAAGTGGGATCCAAAGTGCTTGCAAAAGTAAATAAAGCGATGCACTTTACTCCAAATAGCAAGTCTACCTTTTTTTTTTTTTTTTTACACCCACGTTGCCATGTACAAAATATATATATATATATTTTTTTAAAGATTTAAACAGATCGTGTTACGACTTAGAGCTGTGAAATTAATCTAAATTCAATTACAATTTTAATTATTACAGTCTACAATTAGAAAATCAGCATAATTATAAAAAAGATTAGTACTACATTTTTTTTATTGTTTAAATTTGTACATTTTTTAAATTTTGAAAATAATTTAATACATTCAGTTTCATCGAAAAGGAACTTGCAGAAATATAGTGTTGCAAAGAATTTTGTCTTAATATTTTTTTCGTTTTTTTACATTTAAAAATTATCTTGTACCAAAAAAAAATGATTATCCTACTCCACAGTGCACTCTAACTTCCAGTTTTTGCCAACATAAATATTTATTATAAATATATATTTGGTCTTAAACTTTAGTTTTTAAATTTTAGACATTTGTTTGGAAATAAACCAACTCATTTTAAATATATATATATATATATTTTTTTTTTATTTACATGCGTTTTTGTTGTGTCCCCATTAACCAGGAAATGCAAGACATTTTTTTTTTTCTCCAATGACAATTTCTTAGTCTGGCCATTAAAGGGTTTTAATATTTTTAAATGCTTAAACATTTTCTACCAAAAAACAAAACAAAACATAAAATAATTGTTTAAATAATCGGGATTTCAATTATTGCCAAAAATCTTTTTTTTTTTTTTTTTTTCCCATAATTGAGGATATTTAATGCTGCAATCATTGTGCTGCTCCTGGTGTGCTCGGTTGGCCACAAGGAGGCAGAATAATATAGTTATGCAGACATTAATTATACTATTACTGTACATGACCCAGACAAGCTCTACCTAATCCTGCCAAATATTTTAGGTCCTCACAAATTTTCAAATAATTTTGGGCCACTCATACTGCTACAAAAACCAAAAAGTCGATCTGCTTTTATTTGTTTACATGACGAATTGCCATTGTTGCAAATATTCTGCGTTAAATATCGACTCCAAATGCCACTTTGATGTTGCTTCTCTAAAACGTTGCTTCTCTAACACAATTTTAACATGCACTCTTGCACCATTTGCATGTTAGTCCAGCTGTAAACAACAAATAATAATCTCATAACCATGTTTGCATTTGTATAATTAGCAAACACTGGAAGACAGCTCTAGTTAAGATAGCGGGTCTTGAATAAAAGCTACTTCAGTGCAAGTTGGAGGTTCAGTTGGAGGTTGTTTTTGTTTCCTAAAACGAATCCTGAGATAAAACAACTCGATAAGCCATACTGTATCTCCACAACATTACATTTTTGTTTGTCATCTTCGGCGCATATGTAAAAATATAATTTAAAAAAAATGTAAACATATTTAAATAAATGCCCACCTCTAACATGATACTTTTTTTTTTTTTTTTTTAATCGGCTCTGCAACACTTTTAAACGGTGCAAAGCATCTCGCTTGAGGTCAAGAGTTGAGAAACGAGAAGGCGGACGACTGCTGGCTACTATCAGACACAACCGAAGCTGGGCTGTCAGGTTGCTTCTCTTTTCCCGAGTTCCGTAGTGAGCCCGGGTCCACGTAGGCCGTGCTGGTCTCGCACAGGGTCCTCGTCCTGTTTACCAGCTTCATACCACTGAACAGGGACGGTCTTTCCACACAAGGCTCAGTCCTAACAGGAGCCATGAGCGCCCGTTGCTCAGTTAGTGGAGGTTTCTCACAGCTGTCCACGGGCGCGGGCTCTCCGGAATCCGAATACGTCGATGTAATAAGTTGACTAGATGTGTGGTTGACTTGCTGAGTGCTGCCGGCCGCTTCCCGTTTGGCAGGATGGTGAACTCCACCCGTCAGGGCCTTGAACTGTCTCAGGATCTGGTCGAAGCAGATAGGAAGAGAACGTAGTGTTATCTCCTGCCGTCGTTATCGCTTTTGAACATTTCACAGCTTTTGTACCTTCGTGGCTTTGTTGGCCACGGGTCCCGGGGGGCCCTCACTGAGCTGACGGAGCCTACGTTGCGTCGCTCCGAAAATTTGCTCAAGAGACAGAAGGTCGGCAGTCATGAGGCAGGCGACGGCGCACAATGCCCTCTGTGGTTTCAAAGAAAAAGCACATTATGATTGCTAATAGCTAGCATTAGTTTGCTAATAGCTATTGACAGGGTACAATAATTCAACTAAAGATAAAGTTGTTGTTGACATACTCCTAACACATTCATTGCCATAGACGGATTTAGACGTCAAAGATTTATTTAGTTATTTTCCTGAACTGGCAGTGAATGAGTTAAGATAGTGGTCCATTGAAGTACTACTAATCTGACTTACAAGTTCAATTGTACTCATTTATTTAGTGAACAATTTAGCAAAAACAAAAGAAGCTCCAAGCTGTCAAATGCCTCTCCCAGTTGAAGTTCACCATCAAATAAACATGAAAGAAAGACAATTACTTGTTTAATCAAAACAACACTACAGATTTGCCTTTTTAAAATTCAGTTTAGTCTAATGCTAACAAACGGCTAACCTTAATAGCACCCGTGTGAACAAATTGAAAGCACATAACTGGCGTCGGGCTGAAACCTTGTACTTCCAAAATAGTCACTTTTCAGGAGACTCAAAAAAAAAAAAAATGCCACGTTTGTTCAACTATTAACATTGCGTCCTCAGAAAAATTGATCAATAATGAGTAAGAATAAATAAATAACTAAATAACACCCGCAAGTGTGAAATGATCAATAGTATAGATAAAAAGAAAAAAATGAAATTTACCAAATTGTAACTTATTATAGGATATAATTATAGGATATATTCTTAATCCTCTGCGAGGAACGACTATTACAATTGCAGCTTATTGAGGAGTAACTTTTGACCATCTGAAAGGAAATGTAGTAAAACGCTTTAACTAGTAAAATATTACATATTGCTATTTATTTTCTTTATTATAATAATAATTATTGTTTGCAAAACTATAAATGATTGACGTTTTGTTTATTTCAAAGGTGAAAGATAATTTAAAATATGAGAATTTGAGTTATGAGCATGGTCACAGAACAAATTACACATCTCAAAGCATCATTTTGTGACAAATATTAATTATTAATGCTAATTTTGGTCTTTGCCGTGGGTTTTGGTCTGTCACTGTACCGAAAATGGACACATTACCATGTTAACAGTGTTGGAGGGATCTTGCAGCCGACTCGAGAGCAACTCCACAACAACCTCACAGTTAAGAGTGGAGCATCTGACAGGATTAAAAACAAAGACACAAATGTCAACAGATACAAAATACTGGACTCACATGCAGCGCCACAAATAACAACGTAGCGAAACCCCTCAAAGCACAGACTGTTCTTGAATGAGCCGACTTAGTGAATCCTTTCATGTTCACTCACGTGATGTCTCACGCATGACGACGCTCTCAAGTGCGGCTTTTAGAAGCACATTTTTTTCTGATCTTAAATACTTGTAAGATGAGCACAATACAATGAAGCTTCTGTACTGACTCTTTGATAAAGTGCTGGCTCTCCTCATTGGACAGAAACACTCTGGAGCCTTCCATCAGCTTGCTGATGAGCGCCATCTCCTGGCCGCAGTCCCCCAACTGCAACGCTTCCACCCTGACGGAGAAGCGTATGATTGATTTCCAATCATGTCGGCAAAAGTTGAGAGACGGTCAAGTTCATTATCAGGTAATCCGTACTCACCGCTCCGATAGGTCCCCGCTGCTTTCTCTGCTGGCTCCTGATTGGCTGCCAGTGCACGCCGACTTGCTCCCCGCGGAGGCCCTGCTATTGGTGGAAATATCCTGAGATGAGTTGTGAGACGAGTTGTTGCCACTGTCAGTCTCTTCCCAGCCGCCTCCGACCTGCCCTGGACAACGCTGAGTCACTCCTGGAGTGAACCCACATGAGTAGTAAGACCTTCTATGTTTACAAATACATTTTAATCAATTAAATAAATAGATTGAGTCATTTTGGACCTTTTAGTCTGGGAGCAGGCAGACTGTAGGCACATGCTGGTACGGCCACTTCTATCGGCGCAGATGGCGCCACGACAGCCCGGTAGTGGTTGTCGTGGAGACGGATGCCCTGGTGTTCCGTCGGGGGGATGACGGCGCTGGCGACTACTTCCGCAGCTTTCTGGATCTTATCCAGAAGTGAGTCGTTGCCTGATTTAAAAACGCGGGAGGTAGGAAAAATGAAGGTTAAAATCTGCGCAGGAGAAAGTGCGACTTGGACGGAGAGCGACTCACCTGCCCCCTGCTTCACTGGATTGTACCCGAAGCCCTGCATTCCTGCCCTGTGGGAGGCTGCTGATCCCATACCTGGACAGAGAGACTGAAGTCAAAGGAGCACAGCAGATGCATTTGAAATGGGGGGAAAAAAAATCAGTTTGAAACAGGACAAGACAACTAACAATACATGTAATTTGTAAATAATAAAACAAAATAAACACTTTTGTCATTACTCACCCATTGTTGAGGTTCCCATGTTAAATGGCAGCACACCACTTTTTACGTAAAACGTATCAGTGAAAAGCAGCCGGGCAACTTCCTGCAAACAAGAAAAGATATTTTTTCACTTTTGTAGTTTTTTTTTTTACATTTTGAGTATTGAAATAGAATTCTAGCCTGACCTGTGCCGTGTTTCTCACTTTCTGATACAAAGCTGTGCCGTGGATGGGATCAGGAGGCCCACTGTATACTAAAAAAATAATAATAATTATAATAATATTGAATATTCAGGCTACAACAGCCATAGAGTAGAGTTATCACATGTCCAACCTGATGCTTGCTGAATGAAAGTGGAATTCCTCCTGAGTTCAGTGAGGAAATGTTTGGAGCCATGACTGCACAGATGAACAAAGATCTTCAGCACCTGAAACACAAGAGGATGAGGATCAATATATAATATATAAATTATATTTATATATTTAGATTTTATATAATATACGCATTACAATAAATATAATATTACAGATGGCTACAAGTAAATAGACATTACTGCAATAGATGAAGAATCATAAACAAAGTGACTCACCTTGAGCTTGACATGACAGGACTCGACTTGAAGCCTCTCTAGCAGGTACTCTAACAAACACTGATCACTTGCCAAAGACTCGTGGGAGATTTCTGCAAAGGGATGGCCGTTAAGGGCTTCCGATAACGTGTATTCTTCTTGAATTTAAAGTCCCTGCGACGAACGTGGAATGCATAACGGGAAGCCAAAGGATACTTCCAATTTCTTGGAAAATGTAGCCAGGACAGGGACTCTCATCATCAGCTGTCGCCTTCATCAGAGTCGGGACCTTCAGTAGTGGAAGTGTGAAGAGATTTTGTTAGTATACACATAAATACACTCGTGTCTTGAGTTAATTCCTTAAATAGCAGCTACGATGAAACTCTGACAACATGTAATGATAAATAAAAATGACAACAATCCATACTGTCGGTTGTAGCTAGCAGGCTATTGCTAACCACTTAGGGGGATGACGGCGACACGTAGACAAAATGGAAACAGTGTCATAGTCCATTTAGCTCATGTCTGATTTAATAACTAATCGTCAAAACAACTGTCACTTACTTTCTGAAGGAAAGCTAACCGTTCCATGAATGTAGCCATGATTTAGCAATCCTCTCTGCGGGTTACTCATCTTTCAGACAACCACGGTTGAGGCGGAGCTGGTTCTGACAGCTAGCCAATCATAGAACAGAATGTAAACATCTACGGGGAAAATCCATTGGCTGTTTAGGAAACTAACAACCAATCACTGCATTCAAAATTGGCAACGACTTTTGGTGGACGAACCAACGAGCAAATCAGAATACAAAAATAATCTAAACCGTCTGGTATTTTTGTTGTTATTTCTTTATAAAAACGTCTTGATACATTAAAGAACTTCTCAGCAAACATTCGTAAGGAAGCTGCGTGACTACAGAAAAAAAGTAATTCGGAAACGCCTAAAAAGGTGAACCAACCAATCCCTCAACGCATCGCTTGATTGACAACAGAATACTCGAATTACAATGCAGAATATTGCGCCGCTGTTTGTTTACGCAGAGAACGTAATGGCGGCGTCCATGTAGTTACGAAGTGTTACCCTCTCGTGTATTTTCCTGTTTCTGAACACTTAAAAAATGTTTGACACATAAAAAAAAAATAACCTGAGAAATTAGCAAACCTTCCGGAACCCTTGGGTTCTTAATATTAAAAGGCTGCGATAAGGTAATTGTAGTTTAGGTCATAACGGCACGATGTCTGGGTCAAATGTTTGGCATCGTAGCCGAGAGAAACTCAGACGTTTTACAGAATCCTTTGCACAATGTGCAGAAGAGGTAAGCGCCACTTATTCACATTTCATTTCCGAGCTAGCTTTCTTTGAAAACCAGCTGATTGCGAGGTGATTATATTGTTTTAAAATCTTTACACAAGCCACTGAAAACCTATGAAGTAACGAAATATCTGTACTTAGTTACTTCCCACCGCTGTTCTAAAATTATTTACAAGAAACCTATGGTTTTGCTTGGTCTCTCGTCCTATGTTTGTAATTCAGGCAGCAGCTTATGGCAAATGTGTGGCAGCTACCACAACAAGCAAGCAGGAGTTGAAGAAAGACCATTGTGCTCAAGAATTTGCAGCCCTTAAGACGTGCTTTGCAAACGCTGTAAGTAACTTACTAGTGGGAAATTGATCTACAGGTCTCTTTTATTGATAGCTATCTCCTTTGTTACAGGCCAAGAAAAATCTCAAATGAAAAATCCCAATTTGGGTTTGAGGATGTCAACTGTGACAATGAAGTCATGAACAGCCGGGTTTGCATGGAGACTTTTTAAGTCATTAAGATTGAAATCATTCCGAATGAAGACCTGGAATGTTGCAAAATCACGTTTGACTGGGAATGTACTGAATGGGTGTCATAAATAATGCATTTAAAAAAAGGACCGTCCAGCATGTGGTATTTATGAAAAACTCAAACATTTCTATAGCAATGTTAATAAATTGCACAATTCTGAAGTTTTGAGTTTAAAACTCATCCTGTGTGGAGTTTGTGTAAATAGTTGTGTACGCCAGAGGACTTGCACCATTGTGATGGAGCCTTTATTATCATCTGAACACACATAAAAACTGTAAATAGAAAAATAGTCAGAAAATACCTCTGTACAAAAGCGACGCATGTGCTGACAAAACGGTTTGCACTACATTTCTGATACAATACTGCTGCTTGTTCAATAAATCACTGTGATTCTACAGCAAAAATACCTGACATGGCCACTGCTGCACATGGATTACAAGGCACAGAAATCAAAGTGGGAAATTGAATGAGCATCTTCAGTCATGAGTGAAGAATCAAAAGTCTTAACAGGCAGCTCCAGCGTTGTGTTGAACTTGAGTCTCAAAAAGTATACGCAATATCAGATCAAGATTTACAGTATTTACACCTCAACGTCAGAGTGGGGAAACATGCAGAAAACAAGAATGGGCAAGTCAACGGTAAATGTGACCGAAAAAAATAAAGTGACTCATGATATTCATTAGATATTATCCACCCTCAATAGATGTATTTGCATAGATTAACTGTATGTACATTTAAACAATTTAATCCTCAAATTCTGTCCCACAAGACAATAACTTAATATGTACAAACTCATTGCTCCTTAATAAGGACTTTGAAATATTTTAAACTTTCACTAAAGCCACTACTTGGAGAAACAAGTCCAGAATATTCTTAAGGGAAATTTAAGGATTAACCTAAAATGCATTTGAACCTTTACAGGTGAACTTCATTTGACCTCTAAACTGCTTCTCTCTAATAAGGAGCAAAATTTACGTGTTTTTACCGCGAACATTTACAGGGATGTCCACTTCGGTGCCTTTTAGTGACTCCTCCAGTCTCTGTTTCAAGCTGCTGATGACATTTATGACATCTTGGTAACGTGATGTGAAAAATGAAAAGCTTGATGAAGAAGACTGTTTAAAAAAACCACAAAAAAAAACAATCCTAATAAAAAATAAGGTTCATCGTGAAATGTTACCTGAAAGCTGAGTAGTATACAGTGGTGCCAAGAGATACGAGAAAATCTGAGATAAGTAATTCAACTAACTTTACAACAATTGTGAACAATCCTTCAAAATGGCTTCAAGCAAAGTTTTTTGTCAATTAAAATTGAGAATATGACACTGGTATTCCAAATAACTACACTAGCTGAATGCTAAAGCGCAAAGCAATATGCCATCGAGGGGCTAACGAATAGCATTTGCGTCGTCGTAGCCCTTTAAGCAACAGCTATTTCAACACAATCAGTGCATCATCACATCAACACATGTAGACAATATCACAAAAAACAAACAAAAAAACAAAACAAAAACAAAGACTCATAGTACCACAATTTACTGAGTTACAGTAGTTGTGAAAGTCTTCTTCGTTTTTGTCTTAATGACTCTTTACTGTCCCCGGTGGCTAAGTCGCCTACACAAGAACAAGAATTATTTTCACATCTCAAGGCACCACTGTATTTCTGTGTAACAATTATGAAGGCAACGACGTCATGGTCTCCTTGTATAAATTTGAAGTCTGTCCAGGTGGAAGTGTTAATGAGAATGCGTGATGTGACGCGTGTCATTTCATCTCCTTGCCCTCTGAGGTCTGCTTAATCTGCCGCGAGTGCACCATTGCCCCCGCCAGCAGCTTCTCCTCAAGGGCGACGTGCAGGTCGGGCCCCCCCAGCTCCAGCAGGGGCTCCAGCCCGTGCACGGCTCTGGGCGCCTCCGGCGCACCGGCGTCTTCGCCGCGGCCCAGGGCCCGGCGCCTCCGCTTTAGATCCAGCCCCCCCTCGTCCCGCGCGTTCTCGCGGGAGCCCCGAGGGCCGGCGCGGGCTTCGACCGGCCCGTCTTCGCCGTCCTCTCTCGGGTCGGCTTCGGCGGCGGCTTTCTCTTTGAGGTCTCGTCCGCCCTTCTTCAAAGCTTCGCCGTCTTCTTTCGGAAGCCCCTGCGCGGCGGCGTTCGGGGCTTGTTTGGCTCGCTCCTGCGCCTCCTTTTCGTTTTGCTCAAGCGAAGCTTTGTCTGCTTTTTCAATCTCCTGCTGCCGTCTCTCTCCGGCGGCTTTCTCCTCCTGCGCTAATTTCTCCTTTAGCGCCTTCTCTTTCTCCAGCTTCTCCCTCCTTTCCCTCTCCAGCCGTTCCTTTTCCACCCGAGCCTGCACTTCTCTCTCGATCTTCTCCCTCTCAAGCCGCTCCTGCTCTCTGGCCAGCTTTTCTTTGGCCTCCCTCTCCAGCTGTTCTTTTTCTAATCTTTCTCTCGCCACTTTTTCCTTCTTCTCCCTCTCAAGCTGTTCCAGCTTGACTTGGGCCTCGTTGTCCAACTTCTGTTTTTCATCATCTAGCTTGTGTTCCTCAACTCCAACTTGGGTAATGTGTTCATTTTGAGCTAATGGCTGTTGGACCTCGGGTTTTCTCCTCATTAGAGGCACTCCTCTCGCCCCCAGCTCACTCTCCTGATGGGACTCGACTGCGTTGTTCTCTTTGTAAGGCGCCGGAAGAGCAACTTTGTCGACCTCGGGTCCTTTATTGTCCACAGCCTGAGCTGGATTCGGCACCACAGCGCGAGGCTCGGCCACGGCAGCTTGCGGAGCGCCGGCGGCTCCTGGTTCATCAGGCTGTTGCAAATCTGAGGCTGAGTCTCGGGGCTTCGCCGCCCCTCCATCTGCTTCCTCCGCGTGCTCCTGGAGGTCTGCAGGAGCAGCACATATCAATGGATGAACACTTAGGTGCAGTTTTAGAAATCTAAATACGCATTACAATAAAGCACAGTTATTTGTGGGTGACAGGAACTGGGCCCTGAATAATTGTACCCCCCCTCCCAGGAGTATTTATAACAGCCTATATTGATCCATTTAATCCCAATTTTTTTGCAGAAATATAAAAATCTAAATCAGGTGTCATTTATGGACCTTTAAATAATCAATTAAAAAAAATGTACACATTGAGGAAGTCAACTTCTCAATGTGTAACCAGGAAGTAAACAGCTCTGGTCAAGTGATAATTTATTCCAAACATGTGCAAATGCATACATTTCATTCAAGAAATGTATTCTGACAATATATACTGAAAATATTTTTGAAAGATTACCCAGTAACATTTTTTTGAGCCCTGTAAGTTAAATTATTCTTGTCCATCACACTTACCAGCGGGTTGAATTGGGTTAATCGTCATAGAAATAGTTTTGTAACCTGAGGTTGTCTGAAGATCTCTTAAAAAAAAAAAAAAGTAGAAAGTAGAAATATATATATATATATATTTTTACATATTTATTTTTATTTTTTTTAGATAAAATATTCTGCAAATGAATTAATGACTAAATAAAAATTTAATATTAAAAAAGTCAGTCCAAATGTTTAAGTTGTAGAAAAAGGTAGATGAAAAAGTTACGTGAAAATGTTTCAAAGAGGAAAAGCAGAAAATTACTATAAAATGTCCACAAAATTGCCAAAAATCTCAGAAAATTCTGAGCAAAAAAGGCAGAAAAAAATGTCAAACAATAGCCATAAAATGTTCAAAAAAGGAAGCAAAGGCAGAAAATTACCACGTCCCTAAAATTGCCAACAATGCTAGATAGTAAGAAAAGTCTAAAATGTATGAAAAATGAAGTATGAAAAATTAGAAACAAAAAAAATGAAGACTAAAGAAGAAAATGGTGCATATTTTTCTGTTATGGTACAACACTAATACACTGTTTCGTTCATCACAATGTTCAAAATGCTTTGCGGCGTCAGACTGATTTTTGGTTATTTATTTGACCTAAAATGGCTCTTTAGACAGGAAAGGTTGCTGAACCATGCTTTAAACTCTAACGGTTCAGTATTTTATTCATATATTTTTTTTCCTGTCGAACCTATCCTTAGCTATTCCCGTTTTTATGCTCTTTCTGAAATACCCTAACATGACACAAGATGGCACTAAAACATTAGCTAATAGGTAAGTAGTAATTGGTGTAAAGAGCGACTATAAATATTTCACAATTCCCTAGTGAGGATTCATTCACTCTAGGGGTGTCACGATTCGCCAACTCCACGATTCGATTTAAATTTCGATTTTGGGGTCACGATTCGATTTTTTTTTTCGATTTTTTTTTTTTTTCCGCTCCCCCACTTTATAACACAGAGGCATATGCTTCTGTAGGCTAAGGCTAGTCTATGATCATTGGTTCTATTCATTGTACAGTAAATCTTATTTCAAAAGATCGGCTACATATAGGTGATGCAATTTCCATATTATTTTTGTGTAAATTTATGTAATATATGATAATTGACATTAGGCAGGAATGATCAAATTCAAAGAATTTATTTACAATATAAAGTTAACCGTCTTGTTCTTACCGAAGTGTAAAATAAAAAATAAAAAAACAAAAACAAAAAGTCACAGTGGGTGCCTGCCATCTATTGACTGTTTTTGGTTACAACAGTGTGCTGTGCGTTCCTCTTAAAATAATGTGCAACAACAACAAAAAATATATTGTATCCAAAGTCATGGAACAAATACAGCCTGAACAAACTATATCCCAACATTTACAGTTGCTGGGCATACTGTAGCGTGGTTCAAGTACACTAATTAAATGTTTGAATCCAGCGTTTTCCAAGGCTGCAGGTCTGCTGCTATAAATAGACCTATGGATCTGGCGTTTCGCGCGAGCTGAAGTGTGTGGAAGTTTCACTGTAAATGAGGATGAAATAGTTGGTTGGACCGTTGTTTTCCCACTTCTAGTTGAATTTGATAAATCTAAATCTTTGTGATGCCTGCGTAAATGTCCCGTCATGTTTGTCGTGTTTCCCGTTGTTACGGCTGGCGGCTCGGGCCCGCCGCCGGCTCCGCTCCCCTAGTATGTATGTGTGTGTGTGTTTGTGTCGGCTGGTGCCCGTATAATGGTACTTCAGTTTGAATGCGCCAGCGCGACACTCTGATTGGAGGACTGTGCCAGCGCGACACTCCGATTGGACGACTGTGCCAGCGCGACACTCCGATTGGACGACTGTGCCAGCGCGACGCTATTGTGTATCCGTGTATTATACCCCTATTGGTTATTGTTGTTTCTCCTCCGTTCTGTCAGTTCTGTCAAATGCGGTTATTATTTGTTCACCTTCCACTTTCACTCCCTTGTCAAACCCCTGCCTGAAATTTCAATTAAAACTACTCAGATGTTAAAGTCGACCCGTGTTTATCTACTCTATATTTTCTGTTATTGTGTTACTTCCCTTCCCCTTGACGAGCCGGGCGTAACACCGTGGCCGAGTACAGTACGCGCACATAGCATATCTTGCAACTGTGGTCTTTTTATCGACAACGTGAACGTTGTCGACATAACTCACCGGGAACGCAAAATGTTTCCAAACTGGTGACGAGAGAAGCGGGAGCGGCTTGAAGCACCATTGCTGTGTCTGTCCGCGCTTGCCATCATGACTGCAGGAGAAGTCAGCTAACAAGTGCCGTTAGCTAGTAGCTGAATGGCTGCGTCTCATTTGCTTTCCTGGGAGGTGGCGGCGGTGGCGGCGGGCGCGGGGGGGGGGGGGGGGGGGGGGGGGGGGGGGCATCGAATCGTGTGTCCTCTCTTCTATTTCGATGCTCGAAATCGTGACGTAATTTCGATCGATTTCGATAAAAAATCGAAATCGTGACACCCTTAATTCACTCGTTTTTTTTTTCATGACAATCAAAACGTGCAAAATAGTACACATACCGCCTGGCTGCTTCTGGTGGATTTCCTTGTGCTGCTCTTCTATGACTGCCAGAAGCTTCTCCTGCTGGTCGAGAAGTCTCTTCTGCTGCTCCTGCTGCTCCTTGATGACCTGCAGCAGTACCGCGTGGTCCAGCTGGCCTTCTACGGGGATGGGGACAACACAATATTCATTCAAGTGATAAAGGAGATTGTAGAAGCCCTTAGTTAGCATGACCGAGGGTTTCAATGGGAGAAGGGGAATGTGAAAGGAGTGTACACTTGCTGGACACTTTCCAAATGGAGAAAAAAAATGATGCATTAAGAAAACTGTTAAATTAATACCTACTTTGACAACAAAGTCAGCATTCTATTACTTTGTTAAGTAAGTGTCCGGTGAGTGTACACGGACTTCTTTAATAGATGAATGCATTATCTAACACAAGTCAACGCTATCTAAACACTACAAGAACTAGCTAACGAGAACTATGTTAGAGGAGAGGGGATTGGTGAGTTGAGTAAATCACACAAGATGCTATATTGCTACAATGAAATATCTCCGTGAACACACAGGGATAAATAAATGCGGTGCTTTCAAATTTTAGTAACAGACCATGAGAAGGTGGAGCGAGAGGGTTGTCGTACCTGCAACCAGCTTTTTTATCACTGTGATCCGGCAGAGAAAGGAGCAAAGAGGTCAAAAGATTTAGGAGGAGAGAGAGGGGGCAGAAGTCAACAACAGAATGAGAATGTGCCGAAATAAAAAGAAATACAGTGTTCCCTTGTTTATTGCAGGTGGTACGTTCCAAAAACTACCCGTGAAAATGGAAATTTGTGTTTTTAAAAAATAATTCTCCTTAATTATATATATATTTTTTCGTTTACTATATTCTTTTCCTTTTGGTATGATTTTTACTTATTATAAATGCCTTTTCATTATCATAATGTATGTTCTTTTTTCATTTACATTCATTTTTTTAATTAAAAGTATGTTTTATTTACTTATTATTCAACACTATATATTTTTTTTTCATTTATTATGCTTTTTCGTTTTGGTATGATTTTTAGTTTATTATGAATGCTTTTTCATTCATCATTTATGTTTTTTTTCATTTAGAGTCATTTTTTCAATCTTTTTATTTTTTTTATTTTTTAAATTGACTCATTATACAGCACAGTATATATTTTCTATCTCCGGAAAGCAATGTAGGGTTCGAGAGATTCGGGCCACGCAAAGACCCCCCCCCCCAAAAAAAAAAATAAACAAACCAAAATAAAATAAAATTCTGTAAAAAAATCCACAAAACAGCAAGGCCGCGAAAGATGAACCTGCGATAAACGAGGGAACGCTGTAAAATAAAATGCCAAGCGTATATCCTGCTATGTTTGGAATGTCGGAGAAAGCGGCTCTGCTTCAGTTCCCCCACGTTTATCTTTAAAGAGTGCAGTAAGCGGGAAGGGATCACAGCGATGATAAAAGAAGCAAAGTGAGATCAAAAGTGGCACGTGGTATACTGCAGATCATGTCTCACATTTTCGGTTTGATAAAAAAATGTCCTTCATTACGCTTATGATACACATGTATTCTCAACTAGAATCTTTCTTTACATGGTTGAAGACCTGTATTTATTCATTGTAAAGAAACGACCGGTAAATGCACACTTCCCACTCACCATCCATTTTCTCATCTCCAGCATCTTTGCTGTCTCCAGCTTGAGCATCTTCAGCAGCAGGTGGCACTAAAATCACATCAAATATCAACGTCAGTGAGATACAACATGCTATTTTTTTTTTAAATTTTCTAGACCAGTGTATTATAACATTGATACACATATTTTACATAAAAAATATATCACACTACCTTACAAAATATAAAGTCTCCTTAAAAAAAAAAAAAGGTCCTCTTTCAGAACCCAATTAACTCATTTGCTCCCAATAACGTGTAAATACGTTTTTTTTTTATGTTTTAAGTGTCCCAAAGACGTATTTATAAGTTGTTTTTTTTGTTTTTTGTTTTTTTAGCCTCTCAACTCCAAAGAACGGTGGCAGAAATGGTAGTTATTACACAAACGGCCAGCAGGTGGCAGCAGAGCAAAGGAGATCAACCAGGGCCATCTACAATTAATGTTTAATCTTTGGTAGTTTCCATGCTTTTATAGCAATTGAACACAATTTTCTGTGGACCTTGTAAAATCAGTCAAAATTCAGTAAAACGGCCGGGAGCTAACTGGATTGCTTCTGTGAAAATGGCGGCGACTGAATGAGTTAAGCATCCCATCATATTACATAATCACTAAAGACGCTAGTAGAAGATTTAGTGCAAGCTTTTGCGGGCCATATAAAAAGACATAACAGGCCAGAACTGAGCCGCACACCTCGAGTTTAACACATGAAATATAGTAGTTGTGAAATATCAACCACTCACGTTTCTCTCCAGCCTCGGCAACTTTGTCCACTTTGACTGCAGCTTCATCGACGTGTTCAGCGAGTGGGTCTTTCACGCCGTCTCGCTTCTCCACTTCTTTCAAGGGTACGTCTTGTTTCTTCTCCGCCGCATTCTCAAGCACCTCATTGGACCGCACCTCACCTCCGCCCATGTCCGCCTCCTCTTTCTTCACAACCACTACAGCGGGCTTCAGTACGTTTTCCGCGCTCTCCTCTATTTTAACGGCATCCTGACCTCCGCCTGGCTCGACCTCCCTTTTGTGATCTTCCTCCATCACTTTCTTTTCCTCCTCCAATTCTGCATTGTTCTTTCTGGTGTCAATCTGGACCTCGTCGCGCGGGATGGGCGGTTCGTGGCGGTGGGCTTCTCCCTCCGGCAAGGCTACGCCTGTGTGGAAAGACAAGTCGGGTTTCACGAGGTACAATTTCGAAGCAGGGTCATGTTCTAGCCCGAGTTCGGTTTCCTTACCAGCATCAGGGCGGTCCAACTGCACCTCTTCCTCCTTCTTGATCTCAGGCAGTCCCACTGGTCCTTTAATCTGGAGGGGTTCCACTGGTTGCCTCTTGTTAGCTTGCTGCTCATCCACTAATGGCAGGTCAGGCTTGTCGATGCCTACTGGCTTCACATTTGGAAGATTCTCTATGGATAAAAAAATAAAATGTCATTTCCATGGGGCATTATGTTTTTAATTACTTCTCTGATTACTTAACTATGAAACAGTACATTTACATGCCATCTGTTGCACCATTTCCTCTTGTCAGATGTTACCAAGGACCAGAAAATTTCTGGAAACTTGCGAATTTTTGGACCATTAGGAATTACACAATGGGGATTTATATTTACTTGGAAAAAAAATCTAGTAAAATTTTTTCATATCAGAAACTTTAGCTAAACCCCTTGTAATATTTACTTAGAATTTATGAGTGCATCAATCTTTACTAGGCTTTTTGTCACTCCCCATTTTTACAGTGTAGGTAATAATTTAGAAAATACACATTTTGATTTGTGATCATGTAAATGATTATAAAATATATATTTTAAGTCTTTTTACATGATTTATTTGATTACTTATTGTAAACCACATAGTAATAATTTAGTTATTTGTTTTAACAACACATGTTTAAAATAAACAGTTGTATGGCCTCAATAATTCTAGAAACTGGTAATATATTTTTTAACCACATTTATTCTGTGAGATTATTTTTTAACTACAGTACATTTAAGTTGCCTTTTACATGCATAATTTTTATTTATTTACAGTTAGTTGTACTCAGAAGTTTACAGAACCTGGCAGAAATTGTGAAATATCGGACAGTTATTTTTTTCACAACTGAATTTGGAGCATCTATTTATTTTCTTTATTGTTATGTTTAGTTTAATGAGTGTGCCCTTCTGATATAATTTACAGTTTAATTTGCATTCTATTACACATAAAATAAATGTATTGATTAACCTGGTACACTTATGCATTTCAGATATGCTTTAGTTTAATTTGAATTCTATTAAACATACAATAAATGTATTTGAGTAAAATCGTACACAAATTCTGTCAGGGTGATATGTTAACAAATACAACTGCGTGTTAATTAATTCCTGTAAATTAGCACACATTCACATTCATTACCAAGGAAGGGTTCCAACTTTGAATAATTTTGCTACCTTGCCCTTTGGCAAAGAGAAATAAATCTTTCAATGCAATGTTGATTCATTATGCTTTTTAGAAGTTAAGTAAATCTGAACAGCTCTTATTGATGCAAAAACCTCCACTAGGTGGCAGCCCCTGCTGACAAGAACAATACACGGATAAAATGTATTACTATATCACCCCATGGCAATAAGATGAAATGGAGGTGACAAACAGGAAACAGGTGGAGGATGCAGGAGCGAAGCGGGGGCAACAGATCGCAGTATATCTACTGGTAAAACTATAGCATGAGGCGAGGAAGTGCAACTCAACCCGTCAACGTTCAGCTTTCTTTCCTACCTCCAGTTGCTCTCGCTGCCAAACTAATATTAACCTCCTCTCCTTTATATAGATGCAGCTTAAAGGCCTTTTTGAGGTGCCCAAGGAGATATTGGAAGAAGATGGGTAAAGACGGACTTTGGTGGGGGAAGGGTGTCAAGAGGAAATGAGGAAGAGGGGTGGAAAGAAAATTGCCTCAGTCTGAAGGGCATCACTCTTGCTCCATCAATGTCAGGCGCTCAGAGATGCTCAGAGATACTATCAAAGTCTTATCTCCTTGCCCCGCCTGTCTCCCTATCAGTCATTCTGTTGGGCATGGGATGAAAAATAATGTCGCTTTATTTCACCTTTTTTCTTTTTTTTTTTCCTGGACCCTCACACTATGAGGATCACAATTTCCTTACATTTCTTGTGCAGGACATGGTTGCCCTTGTTGAAGTCAACGTTAGCCTTATTAGCTAACGTGTTAGAGCCACCAAGTCATTGTGTTTTACCGTGCAGCTCAATGATGTCTGGTAGTTGCATGTTGCTCTTGTCGGGTGCTGGAGGAGGAGGAGCTTGGACTTTGGTGCTGGGGCCCTGGGCTGAGATGGACAAAGTGGTGATGGTGCTGATGAGAAGGATGCCCAGGCCCACGCAAAGCACGAGCTGTTGGCCGGTGAGAAACAGGACAGGAGACATACTTGTTAGTTGTTGATTATGATACATTTTGATCCAAAAAGTCGGACTTATGGCACCTGAGCTATGATGCTATTCTTCTGGATTTTCCTGTAGATAAGAGCGGGGCATATGAAGCAGATGAGGCTACCCATGGTGGCTCCCGTCAGACCCAAAATGGTTTCCACTATAGAGACACAAGAGCAGACAAGTTCACGTTGTAGCCCCACAGTGTTTTTTTTTTTTTTTTTAAATAAGCAACACGGGTTATTATAGTTTTGGAATTTTCATTTTAATTGTGTTTTGTTTTTTAAATTGAGTTCGGTTTAGTTTTCAGGGTAGTTCTGTTAGTTTTTATTAATTTTAGTAAAAAAAAAAAAAAAAAGCTTAGTTTTTAGCTCGGATTTATTTTCCTTTAAAAAAAAAAAAGTTTATTACTTGTGTGCAATATTTAATAAACACCATAGTAAAATTTAAAAAAGTAACGCATTTCTTACCTTGCATTTCGGGTGAGCTAAATGAAAAAGCAGGCGAGCCAACTGATTATCGATCTAAGATAACCGATTGTTGCCTAGGAGTGATGTCATCTGACAAGTGGTTTTCTATTGGCTGCTGCTAGATGACGTCACTTTTGTGTGACACACTTTCTTCCGGTTAATATCGAAATAAATATACTTAAACCCACATTTAAAATAATCCCCAAAGGGTTAGGGTGATGCATTAAATTAATAATGTTACCAAATAACAAAACAAAGTCATTATAGTTATAGTTAGTTTTGTGAACATAAAATGTAGTTTCAGTTATCGTTTTTTTGTTTGTTTGTTTGTTTTTTGTTTTGTTTTGTTTTTAAGTGTTTTCGTTTTTCTTTTATTTCGTTAAGGATTATTATTATTATTATTTTTTTTAAGTTTAGTTTTTTCGTTAACTAAAATAACACTGGGCCGCACAGACCTAGTACATATACAACCAAAAATTATAATATTTGTTCCAAGAAATCAAATTAATAATTCTCCAGAATCTCCACTGATGTTCAATTTTTTTGTCGAATCAGATACAGCCTCTATGTGTTGCCATGTCAATATAACGTACCCAGAGCCTTCAGAATCATTGGTGAATGCTAGTGCATCTTGAACTATATTAGCAAAGATTAATCAATCAGATTTCATATTTGCCTTAGTAAGGTTCGACAACCATAACATCTGCAGCGATCTGGATATAACAGTAGTATTAAGAGGTTTATTTTGTGTTAAATCTTCACTGATGCGCAGGTACCATAAGCACCACTGATTAAAAATTGAAAAGCTGACATGATTAGCGCTGGGTACACTTTTGAGAGATGAGCTGCCGCCACTCTAAGTGCTTGTAAACACAAAGTCACCTGATTTTGTCACAATACACAATGGCAAAGGGGATTTGTCTCTTGCTCCCCAAATGCATGCTCCTTATCTGTCGCTCCATTCAACTGCCATTCATAATCAGCTGCCGCCCAGCCCCTCGCTCTGGGCTCGCATCCCTGGCATCCTGCTCCTGGCGGCGGGCTGCCCTCGGCCCACCCCCTGTATCTGTCGACTGAGTTGGCTGGGTGTCAGACCCCGAGAACTATCGCTTATCCAGAGGACGGACACCATATTGTCTCCCTCAGATTTAGTGTCTGTTCTCCCCAGGGTCCTTACCTCCCTTCCCCTCAGCCTATTAGTCTGATTAGATACACAAAGAGCCAAGCACAGTGTTTTTGTTTGCGGCCAACCTATCAAAGCTTTAACGCGCAGTCCCCCATAAAAAGGACGAATGCAAGAAAACTCATTATAACAGTTGCAACTCTTCCACCATTTTTGGAGCTGTGAGTGGGACCAATGCAGAGTGAACCTGATGCAACGTCAGCAACATTACAGCGGTGTGTGTACGTGGACGTGTTGTGTGCGAACGTCTGCGGGAATACCGCCAATAACCCTCTGTCTACCCATCTGAAAGGAAATAAAAGTTAGAGCCCTGATTTAAGGACTGTGTTCCGGTGTGACAGTCACTGACTCATAAAGTCACATTCGCGCGGGTCGTTAAAGCGTCCCAGCGACTCTGCCCACACAAAGAAACACGTGCACCTTTTCCAGAGCGCCAGTCAACAAGCTGCACGCAGACACACAGCGACTGTACCGTTGGGGATGAGAATGCCTCCCAGCATGGTGCCAAAAACGATGCTGAGGGTGATCATCTTGAAGCGCAGAGGCGGCATGTATCCACCGGCAGCAAATGTCCCATCTTTTTGCTGCAAGGGAGAAAATAAGACGACTATTGAAAAACAGCACAACAAAAATTTGGTTCATTATGACTGTCTACATTGGATTTTCGTTTCTGTAGGTTACAGACGGTTATGCAATATCTTCTATATATTGCTTTCATTTCACTTTTGAATCCTCTCACTGCCCAGTAGAATAAAGAAAAACATTTACACGCACTAACACTAACCAAAATCAAAATATTAGTTTGCTACGCCAGCATTATCTAAAACAACGTTATTACAAAAGCAAATTTCACATGTAAATCAAATATAGACATCAAATATAAATATTAAATATTATTTAAACTTCAGAGTAGGTGTGCATGTGGACAAACACTTGAAGAGATTTTTCAAATTTTGATTATGAGATACTGTGTGTTGCGGGGGTGTCAAACTTGTTTTTGTTGCAGGCAACGTTGTAGTTATGCTTTCCCTCAGACGGCCGACTCAAACCTAATAAATGTATAACCGCCTCATATTAATAGATAATGGCGTCAGGTGGATTCCCTACATTTCTAAAAAAGAAAAAAAAAAAAAAAAAAAAGACAGCAAGCCATTTTCAACACTTGATTGATTAGTCAATTATTGGTAAAAAAATAAATAAAAATTACGTTGTGACTAACCAATAGTACAAATTGAAAAGATTAAACTGACCAAATTTGGACATAGGAGGATCCCACCCAACAGTGACAATTTGCATGTCATAATTATAGATAAGAAATTTTGAAAGCAGAAGTCAAAGGGGAAAAAAATGTTCAACCATTTTACAATAAAGTCAGTGTCAGTGAGGGGCAGGGCTAGACTGGCCATTTGGCATACAGGGCAGATGCCCGGTGGGCCGGCATCTTTTGGGGCCAATGCAGTGCTTTTTAATTATTATTTTCCTTCATTTTACCCCAAGAGACTGGCCCACAATTTAGAGCAACCAGTCCGATAATCAATTTCAAATATAGATAAAGTGAGACATCATCAATAAAGATCAGTGGCAGAACTACATGTTAGACAAGAGTCAGGCCAAAGTCAAAACGCCACCTGATTTTTTTTTTTGTGCACAGCGGGAGGGTCTTGCGAGAATATCTCAAGCGCAAATTGTCAAATCAAGGCAACTGGACTTTCTTGTTTGTTGAACATGTTCCACCTTTATTTAAATTTTGAAAATGGTGAGAAAGATGCATTCTAGGAGATTTGTGCCATCACCTATCGTTTGCATACACTGACATTTTTCCCCCAAAGACTTTTGGTCAAGATTTTAGCATGAAACATGAAATAGAGGCACCCGATTTGCTGAAGATTACCACATAAAATGATGTGGCAGGCCAGCTCCGGCTACTGAGCCTCGATTTTGACGCCTGTTTGTGTTTGATGTCCCCCTGTCGATGTATGGCGCTGAAGTCAGCTGTGTTTGTGTACCAAAGCTCACGTGTGGATATGAAGGGGGTAAAAAACAACCCTACTGAAATTGAGGTCACGACGAGTTCCTTTCTTGGTATATTTGCGAAGAACTGTGCTTACATAGGTCACACACTGAGAATGACTCAGCAGTTTCTAATCAAGCACAGCAAACATAGACGCTGATAGGCGGCCATTTTCTGTGTGGCGGTGGAAAAGAACTTCCGAGATCACCTGCTGCTCGAAGAGCATGGTGTTGATGGCCTGGCGGCACGGTAAGATCATCATCGGGAAGCCGACGGCCACGGACATCATGAAGCCCACCCGGATCACCTCGGTCACCAGGTTGGAAGGGAAGTTCATCAACACGTTGCCCGCAATGTTCTCCGTGAAGCTGACGTAGCCAAAGAAGCCCACCTGGAAGCAAGAAGGCTCAGTGTGTAGTTATTTAGACACATTAAAACACAATAAAATGGCATTATAACTTAAATTGGCGGAAAAAAAGGGCTAAAAAAAAAAACATTAATATGAAATTACATTGAATTAGGGGTGTTAAAAAAAATCGATTTGGCAATGTATAGTGATATTACAGCGTGCAATTCTCAAATTGATTCGAATCGATGTTTAAACATCAATTTTTGATGGAAATATTCAACAAAATGTCTTACTTAGGGTTGGGATTCACACCTTAAGCATCAAAGAAGATTATATTAATGGAACATTAAGCTTTAATATTTTATTTCAACGCTGTTCAAACATGAACGAGACTGCAACCTGTTTGTTAAATATAGTGGCTCACAGTTATAACAATGAACTTTCAGATAAATAAATACATTTTTATACAACTCTTACAGTTTACATGTACAAGTTTACTGATTAGTAATTTCTAAAAAATAAAAAAAAAATAAAAAATCACAATAATTTATAGATTCTTATCGGGATTAATCGGTATTGAATCGTGACCTATGAATCATGATACGAATCGAATCATCAGGTACTAGGCAATTCACACCTCTACACTGTATATAATGCATGTTAAATATTTGGAAAATTCTTATTAAATTAAATTGAACTTGGACTAAAATCTGGTCTCTCTCTCTCTCTATATATATATATATATATATATATATATATATGCATGTAATTTAGTGTCTGAACAGATGCATTCAAAACCTTAACTGTCAAATTAAGTTGCAAAGATTTCTGTTCATTTTACCTGAAAGACGAAAATTGCTCAAGTTCATGACTTTTTGTATACAACTTCCCTTTATGAATTGAGAATGTAGCAATCTGATTTAACCAATGCTGCTTTATTACTTTTCTCCTCTTTAATCTTCTGCACAAGGCTGAAAAAACTAATACCTCACACATCCAGAATGACTGTCCTCGATTGACTTGGCTATCTGCACATCATCATGCGCAATAAAAACACGAGCGTCATAATGATGTTTTGGATGGACAATAGCATTGGACTGAATGTGTGTCCAACACAGCTGGTGCGGCGAGTGGGTGCGTCTCCACTCACAGTGATGTAGAAGACAGTGACGACATTGAGGGACGAGGTGAAGATGGTGCTCATGCGTTTGACGGACGGCTCGTCCAGGCTGTCGTAGGTCGGCAGCACCTGACTGCGAGAGACAAGAATGCGAGAGACTACAACACAAACAACCAGGCTAGAGCCAACACACTGGGGGGTTGTTGCTGCATTCGTGTGCCGTCTATGTTACCGGATGAGAAGTTAGCGATGCCATTCGATACAGTCAATGTTAACTCTTTGACTATTCACATCATCCTTGAAAAAGTTCTATTTCATCAGATTTCGTCATGTTTTATTGTAATTTCATCCACCAGCAGTCCATTGAAAAGAGATACAATGCTGCCATCTGCTGACCAGTTATTGAGTGTTTTTGATTCCACAACCTATTGACCAGGCAGCACTGCACTTAGATGTTGCACTACCCATTGATATATTAAAAAAAACAAAACAAAACGTAGTTGATGTCATATAACGTTTATGGCGGCATATATCGTGATTTTACGAATCGTTATTAAACGTTTTTGGCGGTCAAAGAGTTAATTTGGTGCTTGCATTTGTTAAGTCACCCAAAAAAATAAAAAAATAAATAAATAAATAAAAAAAAGTGTTTTTATGGTCTCTGTTGCCTAAAATTGTGGTTCAGAACTAGTGCTGTCAAAGTTATAGCATTAGTTAATTAATTTTAAAATTATCGCATTAATCATGCAGATTAATCACACTATTAATTTTGACCGCGGAGGATCCGTTTAAGCAATAAACATAACTACATGCATTAAAGGAAAGCATTTAATACATTTTTGTGTCTGACATTCAGAATATTTGTTCATGTCAAAATATTGGGGTCATTCCCCACCCCCCATTTTAAATTATGCAATTAATTAACTAATTAGAAAAAGAAGAGAATGAGAGTGTGCAATGGATTAAATTTTTGGAAGAAGTTCCAACACATAATAAATAAGTGCTCTTTAAATTTGGCGGGCAAAAAAATATTTACAAAAAAGCCTTTTTTGATGAAGCAATTAATCATGATTAATCAAAATTCTAAGATGTGAGTAATCTGATTAAAAAATGTAATCGTTTGTCAGCTCTATTCAGAACATAATCTAAACCATTTTTTTCCCAACCATGATTTCTCCAAGGCACATATTTTATAAGAAAATCTCACAGTAGAGAACCAGACAAAAATGTCACAAAATGCTTAAAGAATGATGATCTTGTCTCAATTAAGTCAAATAATGAACTTGAATCTGAGGTTGTTTTGTTTAAGTCGAAAATATTACTCATTATATACATATTATATTAATATTTTTTTCCAGAACAATTACATGTACCTGTAATTGATCAATTGGACAATTTCCATCAAATTCAGCTTTTTTTTTCTTTTTTTTAAATAAAATAATAAAATTTAGAAACTGTCATTTTTTTGCTTATATTTCAGCCAAGTTTGAAATTTACTACACAAAAAAATATTTTAGGCAATTCTTATGAAGACCAGCGTTGCCAAACACTGTAAAATTGACTTCATAAAAAAATATACATAATAATAATCAGGCACAGACTGCAACAAGTTTTCCCCAGGTGTGTCAGCGTACAATTCTCACGCTGGAAATCATGTTAATTGTACTAACTGATCATGAAAAGGAACTACACGGTCATTTTCAAATAGCAGTGGATGGAAATAACGCAATGGCAGTTGAGGGAGTTGTGTGCGTTTGTGACAGGAGGAGGTGACAGTAGGCAAGGCTGGTGTCCGCTTGGTTACAAAAAATAACATTTTTGGGAAGCGGTGTGGTAACATTAACCAGTGAATGATACAGTAATTAACTACTAGCGCCTGGCAGATTAAAGCGAATTATAAACTTACTCTTTCCTATATGTACAAAAAGTGAAAGGCCCAAATGGCCATGACTTTCATTATCTCTTTCTTTTTTTTTTCTGTTTCACTTTTCATACGCTTGCAAGTTTATGAGCAAGAACTGTCCTGCACTCCCACACCGTGCTTAATCCACAAACCATTAAATCTCAATGCCAAGGTTAAATAAAATGGCGTACTGTAAGAAGGGAGCGAAGGTGTGCAAATGGTCGCAAAATAGCGCAGACTGCTGTGATTTTATTTACAGTAGCTTAAAGCAGTCTATAAAAAGCAAAAATACGACACAAGCATAAGGGACCAAACATGGACTGATGCACCGCTCAATTAACTGACTTAAAAAAAAAATAAAAAAATAAAAATGTGCATACAGTTAAGTGTAACTATGTCAGTATCCAACCCTGTAGCCAAAAAACAACAAGGCCAGCTCCCGTTCTATCATAATGGCAATGTTAAGTAATGATGTAACGGGGAGTAAACACGGTTCATGAATGTAATAAAACTCCAATGTGCTGAGAGTTATTTAATCAGCCTGTGAATGCATCAGTGTGTGTCTGTAGGAGGGCCGCAGTCCAGCGTGTTGATTAGTGGTTTGGCTTCCGCTGCCTGCCATCTAACGGCGCTCCCGCCTCGCTCGGTCCTTGACAAGCGGCCAAACACATCATCCTGCCAAATATCACTCAGCGCCACTAGTGGGACCTGGCGCCCGGACACGCGCGCGCACACACACAAACACACGGGTAGACGTCCTTCCCCTTTAAGCATGCGCGCACCTCATTTGTTCATGAACGTCGCCGCTATACAGTGAAATGTGGTTGGTTTTGTACTATTATAGTTACTAAGGCCCCCCTGTAAAGTGAAAATAAATGTGTCTTGTGAATTTGACACACCACAGAGACGCCTAATTGAAATGATTAAAAATAGATACTAATTCATCTAGCATCTACGGAAGAGGATTAGGGCCAGTAAAGAGAAGAAAAAAAAAGTTAGCAGGATTCGGACTTTATTCTCACAATTCTGACTTTAAAGTGAAAATTCTCACTTTTTTTCTCCGGGAGCGAAGGAAGGTTGCTTCAGTGAAAATGGCTGCGAGTGAATGAGTTAAATAACCCAAAGCATGGACTAAAGTCGGAGAAGGCAAAGAAAAAGAGACAGCATGCAGAAGGGTGTAAGAGAAGAAAAACTGACAAGTTCGTTATAGCTGTCAGAATTTAAATGCGGTGGTGTTACTTCAAGAAAAAAAAAAAAGTTAATGGCATGAGAAGATCAGTGAGAAACTCCCATTGAATATATTGTCTAATATAATAGCTGTAATGTGCACAATACTGGCGAGGTAGCCGACTTGTATTTGCTTCAATTACCACGTGGCTGTGAGATGCGCATTAGCAGAATCAGCAGCCTCTTTGTGCAATTATAATTCGCTTGCACCGTATATTGTCAGATTCACCCCCTGTCGTGGCTTTCATTGAATCATGCAAGGATCCATGCAGCATCCACATTACATCTCCCAGCAAGAATTAGCCCGTGGAGAAGCGTTAGCATCCATCCACCATGGGGTCTACGGGGACTACTTGACTACATGTCAGTCACTCGAGCTTGTGAGACGTTTACAGTCCGGTCCCGTGCGAGAGGAGTACTTACGACTGACAGGCGAAGGCCATCCCACAGATGGGGAGACAGCGAAACACCCCCTCCCATCGCATCGCATTGACCTGCCCTAGCCACCAGCCACTGAGCAGCTCGTGTTTGAATGAAGACAGCACCATCTAAGGGGAAGGAGGGAGGGAGGGGGAGGGGGGTGTTGGGGTTACAGCGCAACCGAAAATCAAGACAGGTGGAGGAAGTGTAAAAACAAAGCTGCTCCCATGCATTTGATGACTCATGAATGGAGGAGAGAGAACCAGAAATGAGGACGTGGACACCCCATGCTGCACAGAAACCTGAAAGATGGGCGTGAGGAACATGGCGATGTCATAAAATCAAATTGAGAAACGTGTAAGGTTAATTCTGGGAAAGCACTTGTCACCATTTGCAACCAGCCTGCTCAACCTGATGAGACGGGGTCCAAAAATATTTCACTCGGCTATTACCACCCCGCCCTGCCATCCAGACACATACACACACACGTGACGTTTGAGGGAAAAGCCGAATCCAAACGTGAGAAATGAGGAAAAGCTGGCAAAACTTTTTTTTTTACGGGGTGTAATGAATTACAAGCTCCTTCACTGCCCTCCTTGATAGTGTAATAACCTCGTGGTGGGTTCCATGGTTTACTTACGGGTGACAGCAGAAGGTGGTGGCGATAATGGGCAGGCACTGAATGACGCCCCTCAAGCGCCACAGGTGAACCCGCTCCAACCAGGAGCCTGACACTATGCCATAGCGCAGCGACGACAACACTATCTACAACATGAGCAGCAGGCAGGAGAGAGGGGAGTAGTAGGAAAGGGTGTCAGAACAGGGAAGGTGGGAAGGATGAGAAGCAGATTTGTGACTGTTAGCGGGTTCAGGGTTCTAAATGGACCCAGGCTGGGCCTGCATCTACTAACAGCAGACACGCGTCATAAAAACGATTCCGGGTTAGAGTTGCTGCAAGCTGTAGTGAGAAGTCTGTGGAAGCAGGAGTGAATGTGAGAACGCGCAGATGAGTTGCAACAGGCAGAAAAAGTTGCTGGACTCCGGATCCCCAAAAACAATTGGATTCAAATAATAAAAATAAGATAAAAAGAACAACTGAGCACTCACTAGTTATTATGTTAATAGAACATAACTGAAATTATTGAGTATCTTTAGCAGGAGAGTGCATTTGACCTTAGGTGATAAAGAAAAAAAATAATAATTATGCAACAATTGTTTTCATCCTGAGGTGAGTCCATCATTACATTGTCTTATCAACATCATCATCATGTTGATCATCACAGCACAAAAGGACCACCAGCAAAGACTGTGATAAAGGAAATAATAATAATAATAATAATAATAATAATAATACAGCAAAGACTGTGATTAAAGAGATAATAATAACAATGCTAATAATACTTAGAATAATAATAATAAAAACAACAATAATAATAATAATAATAATTATTATTATTATTATTATTATTATTATTATTATTATTATTACGGTTAATATATAACACTCTAATTAGGGCTGAACTATAATACAGAAGTTGAAGTGATAAAGTCACCGATATGATACAAAAAAATCGTATTTTTTTTTAAAGAATTTATGGCAAAAAGAAGAGATTTAATAATCGATTCATAAAACCATGAATCGATTACCAGTATGTTATATATCGCTTCTTTTTGGGCTTAATAAGGAAAATTGATTTAATATCAATTATTCAATTTTTAAACGCAGCTCTAATATTTTGTTTATAAAACCTGAAATCAGTTTATCAATAAAATTCTTATTATATTGCAATTTGTGGACAATGCCGACATCTATAGCAGTCAATCAATAAATTACTGACGTCCTGTTCAGAGAGCGGAGAGACAAGCTTACCGTGAACATAAAGAAAGTGTAGAACATGAGCGCCATGGCCGAGAAGGACTGGATGGAGGACATCATATTCCTCTGCAGGCTCAGAGGGAGCACGATGAAGAGCGACACGGCGATCAGCAGCAGCACGCGAAAGCTGCCTGTCACCTTCAGAAAATAAACAATTTATTTAACAACCAAATTATCATTTGCTTATCGTACGCTTAAATTCTGGTGTTGAAGTGTTTACTCGAAGTCTCATACCTGTAAACCCAGCAGCTGAGCAAAGAAATTGGAGCCCAAATCTGCAATGACCACATAGAAGGCAATGCAGGTCCCCAACATCAAGCCGATCATACTGCAAAGGCATGGGGTGAAGCTGCATGTGAAATCTATTGTGTTTGCTAACTGATAATTTTTAATGTTAATGTAAAAAAAAAAAAAAAAAATCCTTAAACTGCTTTAAATTTAAATTTGCTTAGGTCTATAGATATCAACATACACACAATGGACATAAATGTGTCAAAAAAATTACCTAGTTTCCACCAGTGCTTTTCCTGGTTTTCCGTAAGCGTGGAAGGCTGCAAAGGCAAACATGACGTACGTTAGCATGCAACCACATCTGTGTCCAAAAACAGTCTTTGTTTTGATGTTATCATCAGCAAAACAAAGCCATTGTTGCACTAAAAAACACACTGGACATACTGGTGTTTCGCTGTGCGTACTTAAGTACAGTATAAACATAATCTGATACATTTGTTATGTTGCTATGGGATTTATTGCCAGTAATCCCCCTGTCAAGAGTTACATTTCAGAAGCAGCTGTGTTAGATTAAAATAAAAAATAACATATGCAGAGAGCCATATAAAAAATGCAATTAGAATCCAGTATTTTCTCGATCATCCCATCGAATAATCGGACAAAAATGTATTTTGCGTTATACAAACACAAAAACAAGTATAAGTGAGGTGAAGGTATTTTTTTGGTCCACTTGGGGTCACTATCCTCACATTATACTGTCATATTTGTGACTTTTTTGCTTTAAAGACAAAGCTTGACCTGGTGAGTGACGTGGGCGTCAGAGATTTAGATTAGCAAATAGGCTGGCTGCTAACTGTCTAATCCGCTAGCCTGTCTGCGTGTTGTGGCCACTGGAAGATCAAAAAAAAAAAAAAAAAGCATAATTTCTGCACATTTTCCCATTGCATCTCACCCAGTCCAGCATACGTCCTTCGCTTGGTATTGCTTGCGGTGTGAACCAGGAACATGCATGACTTGTGGGTCATCCAGGAGCAAAGGAACAACAGGAGAGTTCCCAGCACGATCCCACACTGAAGACAAAAACAGGGAGGAGTCAAAGCGCGTCCATCCATCTTGAAATGTACTTTGCGTTCAAATGTGAAGTGAATGACATAGCAAGGAGTGAAGGGTACATTTACATTGCCCACCAGTAATACAAAATACATTACTTCCAATATGGCATATCAACCTGCTGAAAGCATGTAATATAAGTGATGTATGTCATTTCGACATCCCTTCGACAGTTCTCTTCCACTTCCTTTAACTCATTTACTTCAAGCCAAACATGAGAGCAGAAATGAGGCATTAAATGAACAACAAATAACGACCATTAAAATATTCTGCTACAGGGGATCGGTTCCTGCGGTGGTGACGTAACCCAGATTTGTACGCAAGGTTTGCATGTGTGAAAGACGTACAGCGAGGACTCACACTAGATAAGACACTGAGTTCAACAAAGCTCCTTTGAGCTTAGTGTTGACAGGTTAAACTTTGTCCTTCCTTAGGCAAATATACACGTACAATACATACATGCATGCACAATTAAGCACACGTAACATATTTAGATTTGCTTCTGGATTTGAACACTGTATTGCATTGTTTGTCACATTTATTTCTGTGCAGTGTGTGGTCATCTTATTAAGGATTCTCACCGGGCTTCTGCTTCAGAAAGTAAACTTTTCAAACTCATTGTCAGAAGTATTCCTCTTAAGTTGTTTGGAGGAATCGCCATAGTTGTTTTCTTGCTTAATTAATGAAGGGCCCCAGTTTAATATGACTCCCGAGAAACTACTGTAAAAAAAAAAAAAAAACTCTGCACCTTGGGCTATGTCATTGACTATTAATGTTTTACGATTGAGAAGGAACTAAGCTTCATTAACTTGTTGGCAAGTGAAACAAGATAATCACTGTAGTAAATATCCAACAGGATATTTGCGTAGTTAAATCTAGAGGTGAGCTTCATTTTCTCCCACAAAATCAATGTTTGGGTGATTAGTGTGTGGTTAGTGTTATTAGAAATTAATAGGGGTGTTAAAAAAAATCGATTCGGCGATATATCGCGATACTACATCGCGCGATTCTCGAATCGATTCAATAATCGGCAGAATCGATTTTTTATTTTTTATTTTTTTTTATTTTTAGGATTCACACCTTGAGCATGGAAGAATGTTATATGAACGGCACATTAAGCCTTAATATTTTTATTTTAATGCTGTTCAAACATGAAACAGATTACAACCTCTATAAGACTGAAATTTCAGATAAATAAATAATACATTTTCATATAAATCTTACACTCTACAAGCTTACTGATTAGTATTTTCTAAATATGAATGAAAAAAAATCGCAACAATCGACTTATAAATTCGTATCGGGATTAATCGGTATCGAATCGAATCGTGACCTGTGAATCGTGATACGAATCGAATCGTCAGGTACTAGGCAATTCACACCCCTAGAAATTAACACCGATATAATAATAATTTTCTCATATCCCTCCCGCAGATAGGAACTACTTTGTTTGGTGGTGAGAGTCATTCTTTTTGTGCGTATTTGAAGTAAATTACTGTACATTACAATTAACGTGAAAGTTCCGTGTGTTTTTTTTGTTTGTTTTTTTGAGTATACCTCAGAATTAATGGTCAAGTTAGATTGTTTTACTCTAATTTGAAGGTTTTTTGTTTGTTTGTTTTTACCTTTTAACCTGCTTTTGCGGCAGGCACCCTAGAGAGCCAACTGTTTGAATACAAACATTTAAAATGTCGATTTCAATTTTAAAACGTAGGGATAAAATGGCGGCCATGAAACGCGCACGCGCAAGCCGCAGGTGACGCACCTGTTTGAAGCAGAAGGGCATAGTGAGCACACTCACGCCGACTATGCTGTTCACCACGTTCATGATGAGACCCCAGTTGGACGCCGTCATTTTGGGACAGGCGACGTCTTCTTTCCCTCGGTAGGCAAATGTCAAACAACACGAGGAAGAAAAAAAAACGCAATACAGTGAAGAAGGGGAAAACCTCAAAATGTCACAGTGGAGTTATCACTTGGTCACGGCGGAATTTGTCTCAGTTCCGGGGTTCCACAACTCCTTTTAGTGACGTGGCGCTGTGGGGAGAGTAAAACAGATACGTACGTTAGGAATACTTTTAACGTTTGATAAATAAAAACAACATACTAATACGCGAACGTCTGTCTCACAAAGTCATGTTTAACAATAAAGCGCCAAGATGGCAACTTTACCGTTTAAAGTTTCATCATTAACCAAGCGTATCGGTGGCCTGTTTATGTAATCATGGGCGGCATCATGTCATAAATCGGTCGATTATGTCTGTAGAGTATCATCCTCCTTTATAATCTTGTACGCCGTAGTTTTAAAACAACTTTCTTCGAAATAGTAAATCAAATACTGTCTTGTTTTTTTTCCCCCTGTATGGATTCAGTCGCTCTCGTATCCAGGAAGTAGCGATTGTAGTCGAGGAAGTGAATCAAGACAACACAGCCTGCACCTTTGCCTATCCGAGAAATACTCGAACGCCCCCTAGCGCCTCTATAGCGCTTGCACGTTTGATGCTGAGGCCTTCTCCTATGATGAATATTTTTGTCCTATCGAGAGATAGATGGCAAAAGTACTCCAGGAAAAAAAGGACAGAATCTGAAATGGGCCTATTGTACCATCCTGATAACTTTTTACAGCAATATGTCATCCACAAGTTGAAAGGAAAGTAACAAAGAAAAAGGGGGAGAAAATAGTTGTCAGAAAAATACTTCACAGCAGTTACTCAAACGTCTGACATCATATACCACCTCAAAAAAATACTTAAGTCTCCAAATAATCAAAAACAAGCACTTCTGGACTGGCTCGATGTGATCTGGATTTTGTTTTCTTGTACTTGTGACATGTAACGACAATAAAGTTTAATCTAATCTAGTCATTTGTTTCCAACATTTTCAGCCTTTTCATCTCTTCGTCTGATAAATTGAGATGTCGATGCCATGTTTCAGATGTCTCGGTTGAGAGCGGTTGGACTTGACAGATAGTATCAGTGAAACCTCCCAGATGGTTTCGTTTAACTAACTGCTTGTGGTCCACATCATCAACACTTTCAAACATTTATTTATTTTTCTTAAAAATAGACATAATAGTAAAAATGTATAGATTAAGTTATATTCAATAATTTCAGAGGTTTTGATAAGTACATTTTGAATATTTTAATTGTTTGTTTTCTTATTTACAGGTGGGCCTCTGTTTGCCATGGTCCCGACATTCGATGTTTCGTGGTTATGTTATGAACGAGGTAGCTTCCAGTGTACGAGCCAGCAAGGAGTAAAGGTGAGGAGTGGTTTTTTTTTTCTTTTCTTATCTTCTTTTTTTTTTTCTTTTAACTGTAACTATGACGTTACTACCACATTAGGGACTTGCATATAAAAGAAAGCGGATCCTGTTTTTCCAGCCGTCAGATTCCAGTCAGGAAAGGGAAACAAGGGGGGGATGCAGAGGCTAAAGGTGTGAGGGTAAACAAAATAAAAAAGCTAAAACATACTCAGGGGGCGAAAAAAAAAATATTAAACTCCAGCAGCTTAAATGTGACTTGTGATAGTTTATTCCTGCTGCCTGCCTGGTGCCCTCTCAGATAGAAGACTATTGTGTTGTTTGACCAGGAAATGGAAGAAAGAGTCGAGGAGTGGTGGGAGGGGGGGTTACCCAGAGCGCTTTGCCTGAGAAGGGTTGTGCTGTATCTCCAAGGATCAAGGTTATTCAGAGGCTGGGATGTGATGGTTAGGGAGGCAGCTGGGGGATGAATGGAAGTGTATGTCAGATAGTTTTGTTTTGTTGTTGTTACACTGCTGCAAATAGCGGGGAAAAAAACGCCATTGTTACAAAATTAAAGAGTGCGTTTGCAATTAAAGCCAGAAAAACAACCAATATAGACGGAAGGCAGCGCTTTTTGCCCATAGCCTCACATTCATCTGTTACTTTGTGCCTTGAAGAATTTTAGTTGACTGCACAGTCCAAAAAACATCAACTTTAAACCTATAACATTTTGTTTTATAGTAACATTTGAATGAGTCATGCTACTTGTGTAGCATCTGTGGCTAACTACCTTATTTCAATTACTTATAAATGTAAGAATTATTTTCTTGCTTTCACTGCAGTTCTTACTAAATTTACAGCTACTAAACTAATCAATAAAATGTAATATAAAATGTGGGAAGTGAATGATTGGGAAGTGACGCTACATTTAAATCTTGCTAGCAGGTTTATCATTGCAAACTTCCTCTTTAACTAGATGCTACATAGCGCTAACAATTGTTTGCTTCTGCCGCACTGTTCGCGCAGATGCGTCGATGCTAAGTGGGTGAGGAAACAATTAGTTCTGCCTCGAGCCTCACTGCATTATTTATTGGAGCTAAGCATGAAATACTACAAGTACAAACTGCTTATGTGTGGCAGTTACACATTGCGTTGCCATTGTGTGTGCACGGAAGTGACAATTTGCCGTCAATGTTAAATTTTGCCTGACACTATATACAAGCGTTTATATAGATGCAACTCCCTCTTGAAGTGACCCTTCTGTGGTGCTTGTTAGCGTAAACTTGAGCTACGAGGGCTGCATGGTGGCAACGTCAGAATTTGTAAATGTTCTTTACAAAAAAAAAAATACATAAAAAATAAAAAGGCGCTTTTAAGATGGAGCGGCGAGTAAGAGCAGCTAGCAAGAACTAGCTGGAGCGGCTAATAAGCGGCTAGTGGGAGAAGCTAGCAAAAGCTAGCGAGAGCAAAGCAGAGGGAGACAAGCCTGAATCACGGGACTTAGCGTTAACTGCAAGCACCACCAAATGCTAACTATATTTGCAAATTTCTTCTTTGGGTATCTGTAGCAAAAAGAAGGCGGCAAAACAGGTCAGCCTACTGTAAAGCGCCATGTGACCTATATAATATAATTAGCGATTACTAGACTTACAATTATATATATATTTTGTAGTGTAGTTTAATTTTCACAAGGCATGTTTTGGCCCTTAAAATTCACGCTAATGGTGAGATGAAGGGGAACGTAATATGCTTGAGAACAGAGTCGATATGTGTAGGAACTCAAGTAAGTGCCTCAGCACATAATATTTATATATTATATATAAATATACTATTTAGAATATTTTTATAATATTTTTCAGACCGTGACCCTTCTCAGGATTATAGAAGATGGATGAATGGATAATTTATTTTTCATTGCTGTAATATATAAAAGCAAATATATATTTTTTTCGTTTGTTTTTTAGTATGAGCTCTTTTTTTTTTTTTTTTCGCCATGTTCGGATATCGTTACATCCCTATTTTAAAATGGATGAATTATTAGTTCACCACTAGATGGCGCTAAATCGTACACACTGTCCCCTTAAAACAACCTTGTTATCAGCTAGCTAATGCTAACAGAGGTGATGATTAGCTGATTAGCATCTAAGTTACTGCAAAATTGGTTGTTTCTGTTGTATGGGGCCCTGGAACGGATTAATAGCATTTCCATTCATTTCAGTGGTGAAAGATGATTTGAGATACGATTGTTTTGTGCGAGTAGTCAAGGAACAAATAAGTCATATCTCAAGGCACCGCTCGTACTTGAGATAAAATTGTGGTCACTATTTGAGGAAATATTTTTATTTTGTGCCTCTAATTGACAACATTTGTCCCTTTTTACGACGAAATTGTAATTTCCACAAATTCTTCTTCTCATTGTGTGTGTGCAAGTGTGCATGTGTGTGTGATCAGAGAGGTTAAGACAGGAAAGCCCTGCTCCTTGTGCACCAATGACCCCTCAAAATCAATGTGACAGACCAGTTGATTGGCTGGAGGGTCCTGTCTTTCTGCACCTAATCCCTCAAGGTAGACCCTCGGCCAGGCCTGCCCTGTGCGCGTGCATCTGCGCATGTGTGTCTTTCTGCACCTAATCCTTCAGGATCGAGCAAAAGCCACGGGTTGGCGTATCGGCGCAGTTATAGGGGTCAGGCCTGTGTGTGTACGTGTGAACGCTTGAGTTCTTCTCCCCCCCCGGTTGTCCAATTAACAGTGTGGAGTAGCGACGTATATTCCAAAAGGGTCAGTCATGTGTTTGGAAGTAGTAGTAAGTTATGTGGGCGGGGCCAGGGGCACATTTTAGGCCAGATTTGGACCGATAACCCACTTTGGGGCGAAATTGGACGCAGGCATCTGGATTTGACCCGGGGTCCTCGGCGCGACCCCGCGAGTGACCAAGGGGGTCACGGGGCACAAAGCAGAGCGGTGACCCCGCGCAGGTCAAGCATGCGGGCGGCTGAAAGGACGCCTTTGTGGGGGCCTGGCATGCTCACTATTTCCCATGAGCGCCAGGGGAGCGCGTCTGCCCAGGAAACGCGAGGCGGAGTGGCGAGGTAAACCGTAATTGATTTTTGTTTGGATTTCAAGTCGCTTGATGTGTGATTATCCCCGACAAGACGCCCTGATTTTTATTTGCTACCTTCCGTGTGGGTGTGTTTGATTTGCGCGCACTCTGGGAAAGATTTAGCTCGTCTGACGGAAACTTTGCCACTCTGATTCATGTTTTATTCCCATCCAAATCATCACAAACTCATTGATGGTAGGAAAAAAAACAGAAAAACAAAGCCAGCCATGGTCTTTTATACGCCATCCAATCATGATCCCTGAGCATCTAAAAATCTTGGAGTTAATTCTTGCGCGTGTTTACGTTTGACTGAGAGTCCGCCTGTGGTCGCCGCTTGCTCCTTAATGAGCGCGCACACGCCGCCTCCAGTGCTTGTGTGTGGCCCTCGGAGAGGCAGAGAGGAGCCCTCTGCTCCAGTAATCACATTTAATTACACACCGGCATTAGACGGCCCATGAATAGGGTTTTGAGGCAGGCCTCTCACGCTGGAATTGGCCGCATCCCCGCCGAACATTGCCCACCTTTGTCCCGGCCGTCCCCTCTATCTTCTATTAAGACTTTTGTCATTTGAGCATCAGCAAAGCACTACAGTCGAGCACTAACAACTAAACGCTGCACATTAAGAACGCCAAGGTAAAAAAGGGGACAATAGGCGTTTTCTTGGCGGAGCGGCGTGTGTCAGTCTCATTAATGAGGCAAATGGACCACACATTAGACTCATCAGCAATCGCGTTGCTGAATAAAGACCCCCGGAAAATGCTGCATGTCCGCTCGGTTATGATTTAAGCATAAAAAAATAAAATAATGGAGAGGCGAAGTGTATTCTGTTCTCCAAGGGAGGGTGGTGGGGGGGTAGGTAGTCGCACTGTGAAATCAATTTTTGAAGCGGAGCGTTTTGAAGATGACGTGGGGAGAGAAAGATGCCAGGTCGCCATCTGCATGCAGAGCGGCATTTACGTGTTAATATCGACATCTATCACCGTGTTTACGCATAGAATTATGCTCCCACCGCCCCCCAGAAAGAAGAAAAAAACGGTTTTAGGTCAACACATGTAAACGGCACACATGCTAATGTTTACCTCCAATGTAAACGCTTGTGAAAACAGCAAAATCCCTGTTTGAAGTATTTTGTGCACATTTTTAAGGGGCAATCAACCCAAACCCAAACATTTCTTTACAGTTCTATGCAGCCTCACTAGTCTAATCATGGTATGCTGATTATGATTGCATTTGTGGGAATATGAAGCACATTTTTTATCCGTCTCAGGGGGCGGCCATTTTGCCACTTTCTGTCGGCTGAAAATGACATCACAGTTGCTCAGGTAATGACCAGTCACAGCTCACCTGTTTTCTGAGTTTGGTCATGTGACATTCTCAAGCTGAGTCCTGATTGGTTAAGCTGAGCTCTGAGTAACTGTGATGTCATTTTGAGTGGACAGCAAGTGGCAAAATGGCCGCCCCCTGAGATGGATAAAAACGGATGGATTTTGGTACTTAATTCATATTCCACAAACACAATATTAACCAGAATGATGTGTTTAGACTAGTGAGGGTGTATACTTCCCTTTAAATCCTTTTGAAAATGCGTTATTTTCTTCCCAATAAGAAATAGGATCAGACATTTAAAAAGACAGACACACAGACTTAAACCCCGAAATTTTATTTAAAATATGTTCTATGCAGCCCCACTAGTACAAACATGGTATTCTGATTAAAATTGTGTTTGTGGAATGTGAATTAAGCAGCAAAATCCACCCGTTTTTATTCATCTCTGGGGGGCGGCCATTTTGCCACTTGCTGTCGACTGAAGATGACATCACAGTTGCTCAGGTAACGACCAATCCAGGCTCACCTGATTTCTGAAGCCGAGCCCTGATAAAACGTCAACTGGGAGTGACATTAAAGCTGAATTGAAGATTTTTTTTTGCCATCTGCCATACCGCTGCGTATTACGAAGTGGGTTGAATTGTATCTTTTGCTTACAAATCAAAGCAAAACAATTTAAAAACTGGCAAGTCAGATCATTCCTATCTTTTTTTCAAAACAGTTCCAATTTGCTGTTCTCAGAACAGTCAAAAATAAACATTTTGTGAAGTTCATCTTCAGCAATTTGATGGTAGAGGAGACCCATTTTTGTACCCTAAAAACATCACTTGGAAATGATTTCCGCTTTCCTCCAACCCGGCCCTCTCTCCTATTTTCTGTCACACACACACACACACACACACACCCACACCCACACACACACACACACACACACACACACACACACACACACACCTACACACACACACACACACACACACATACGCACACATTCACACAGTCTCGAACTGACCATAAATCCAGTTTGTTTTTCAAAGGCCAGACTCATAAAGAGAAGAGGTGACAGAGCAGCACTGATGGGTCAATATAGCCCCTCTCGCTACAACACACACGCACAAACGCCCTCTCATACAAGATGCATGACCCCGTGCGCCATACGTACACACGCAGGTATGTCAAATGTCGAATTTGCATGAGAACGCACCCGGTTTTATTCATATATGCACATTGTACACATATATGCACACACATTAACTGTGCGCTGTGAATGGTATGTTTGAGTGGAACAGAATGACTGCGGGAATTCATGCTGGCTTTCCTCTATTAAATCTGCTATAAGGCTTACAGTGTACGGGAGTGCTGACATCCCAGCCCACCGCTATGATCTACAGCCTGTGTGTGTGTGTGTGTGTGTGTGTGTGTGTTAAAGTCTACCTGTTGCCAATGATCTATCGCTCGGGAGGGGAATTTATATAGCATATACGAACGCTTGTGCCCATTTGTGCGCGTTAAAATCAGCGTTTTGCGAGTGAGCGTGTCCGCGTGCTCCATAGCTTCCTTTTTTGCGGCGTTTAGGGTTTGGCACGCAGAGGGTGGGAATTCCTTCACATTCACATCAAGACAGAGGAGGGTCTCACGGACGACCCCGCACGGCTGCAAACCTCAGACACAGGGGAGTGATCATTTACTGTCCGAGTGGGCTTGCAACTGGAGGGGGGACCCGACAATGAGGCGTGTCAGAAAAGTTCCAGGACGATAGTTTTAAACGTGAGCCAGATGATCCACCTGCCTAGTCTACAAAGAGCTCACCCTGCGTTTTCTTGGTTCAGTGTGTGAGAAGAAGCAAGAGCCTGAGCATCTGACAGTTCCCTGCCAAGAAGCAACTTACCTAACTCCTCAGACCTGGCTCCGTTTATTTCTCTCCATACTCAAGGACGTCATGTTTTTCCAAGATGTGGACGCCGCTGTGGATGATCTGGGAGTTTTGTGAGGCCAGTCTTGGAACTTTTCTGACACACCTTGCATATCTCCCTGTAAATGACACTCAAGAAATTAAATACGAATGCATGTTTGTGCATCTATCTATGCCGCCGGCGTATAGTGACAGGTAGAACGATTGTTTTTCCACTAGATTGCAGGAGGCACATAATTTCTTATCCTTTTTTATTTTTAAATTTGGTGGTGTGAAGTGAGATTTTTCTCGTGGAAAGGCTTGACAGGTGATGCAAATATTAACCTGCAACTGCTTTTGACAGTTTAAAAGGGGGCCCTTTCAAAGTCAAGACTTTTGACAGTGGCAGTCCAAAAAAAAAATAAAAAAAAATACAGCTGTCATTGAGTTAAACAGACATGGCGACCGCACAGATAAGCAACAAAATACATGATTCATTCTGAAGAATTTGGAATCATTTCCACATTTCAGGATTGGGCCTTGTGAGACTGTGTGACACTCACCCCGTCGTCGACATCTTTCAACATTCCTCCCATTTCTTTTTCTTCCTCCCCCGTGCGGGATATACTATCCTCCTCACCACCACCACCACCTCCTCTCTCCCTTTTTCACAAGCCCTCCCCGCCTCTACTTGTTCTCCCTTCCTCTTCCTTTCTTCTACTCTCATCGAAATTCAGCCCTCGCCGTGGACACCATTGATCTCGCCTTCCTGCATGTTTGAGAGCCGCTGGGCGGGCCGAGCGTGTTTTTGTGTATGTGTGTGTGTGTGTGTGTGTGTGTGTGTGTGTATTTTTTTGCGGCGAGGCAGATAGCGGGGTGGATAAGGACGGCAGAAGTGGACTGGACGGGGGGACGCAGGGAGCAGAAAGGGAACGCTGAGAAGAGAAGTGGGGCGGAGGGAAGAAGAGGGCCTTTAATAGCGGCGAGGAGAAGAAAAGACACGGGCTCTCCTCGTGATCACGTCTTCCGCCTCTCTTTTGGAGACACAAGAGAGCAGCTATTTAGTGGGAGCCCACACATAACGGCCACTTTATTTACTCTGCTCCTTTCAGCTTGTGCCAAGCTGTCGGCCAAAAACAGTAAAACGAGCTGTTTGACAAAGTACAAAGCCCCTGCCTTTTCGATATACTGCATGTTATTTACTAGCTGATATGACAGCTAAATATTTAAAAGCCTTGTATATGGCAAGGGTGGGCAAGGTACTCACACTAGTCTGTACTTGAGCGCAAGTACAGAAATTGTGAAAAAAGGACCAGTAAAATTAGTACTGATTCAACTTCTCTACTTATCAGTAAAAAAAAATAAAAAAATACAGACTTGAGATGTACTAATCTAGTGTCAAAGTTTTGAAGAAAGTAAAGCTGTACCATCATTTATATACAGGAGTGGTTCTCGAACTTTTTCCACAAAGTATACAAACTAAAAGATTACTGAATTCCTCTATAAGTAGCGGCATAATGATGAGTTTGTTAGCCACTATAACATTCATAGCTGGAACATTAACATTGCACTTAAATATAGAAAATAAAATACTGTACTTAAACATTGAAAATCAATCACACAAAAGTAAAATTCATTTACCAAAAATAAATGTTTTAATGCAAACATTTCTGAATCATTACATGCAGATTTAATTAAGTGATTTTTTTTTTTCACGTCACTAGGGGGAGAGCGCTTACCATACTTTGAAAATCAGTCATCACTGATATACTATACCCTTTTACATATCTTTGAACAATGAGAAATCGTTGCTAAGAAGAAGAAAAAAATCACGCTACAAGTTGCATTTTGTTAGCATTAGCTAGTTAGCGTATAAGAGCTAGAGAGCTAAAACTAGCTAGGTTTGTTTAAGAGCTAGCGAGCCGCTTGCTAGCTCTTAAACAAAAGCTACCGACTATTCTCAAGGCCAAACAATGTTTCCATAGCTTTGCTAACTGTAATGAGTAACAAAAATGTAAAATTAGGTAATCATAACAACTAAAAATACATCCCGTATGTGTTTTTTTTTGTGTGTGTCAGATTGGACTAAGATTTTTTTTGTGGTAGTTAATGGTGGGTTTTATTCTGTCACAAAACATTCAACACATCAAACAATTCACTTGATAAGGTCATGAATGGGGAATACATTGCTTCTCTAAAAATCATTCTCCCTCATTGTTAACGCTCCTTGGCTTAAGTTTCTCTATTTCGTTGCTCTTTGTGTTCCCCCCCCCCAATTTGAGACCCAAGATCTCAATCAACACATCACCTGTGGTTGACTTTACTTCTTTCTAATTTACTTATTTTTTACATCGTATAGTCATCCGTGGAGCTTGCAAAAGTATCGTGCCTGTTTTGACAGAGTAACTAGCAGAAAGTATGTTGATATCTGTTTGCCAATATAAGATAGCAAAATGAAAAAAGTCATCAGAAAAAAGTACTGTGGCGATGTAAATGTACTTCCTTACTTATCCCCCACTGATAATATGGACAATAAATGCCAGTATGCGCGCTCTCCTCAACATGTGGGCACATTTAGAAATGACCCACCTTTAATCCCCCCTCAGGCCGCACACATTGGTCCACTCTCCACATCCAGAGCTGCGCCAACATCAGAAAAGGTCAGCGGGCCTACCCGGGCTGTCCTGAGGCCAGGCTGGCGACCTAGCAGTCCCCCCACAATGCATTTCCCTCTCCTCTGACTCCCCCCGCTGACCTTTAAGGAGACTCTCATTGCTACCAGACCTCTGACAGACTGCAGCTCCTTCGAAAAATCACCAGGGAATGTTTTTTTGAAGGGGAATTGTACAAAACACCCTGGGGCGTTTTGTATTTTTTGCTAAATTGAGCTTGGTGATGTCAGTAAGGAAATTTGCTGACTGTTTTTTTGTAATTGGCATTTGTTCACCGGTCATGCTTGTTTTTAATTGTGGTTTTTGTCACAAACAAAATTATGTCTTTTAAAAATTGCATTAGCGTGTAAGTGCATGAAGTAGACTTCAAAATCTTTTGTCCTCTTTAAAATATTGCTCAAATCCGGGATTTGTTTAATAAGATCGTGACTCATATCCGGATGTTACCTTGGGAATTTGCATTCCTGGCGCGTCCTCTCAAGTGACGCTCACGAGGGCTGATCACAGGCCGGAGCAAGCTGCGTGTGTTCGTTTTTTGTGAGTACAGTCGGTGACGTGACGCCCCTCTTCTGCGAACCCCCCCCCCCCCAAAACCCACTGCACTCAATGCCTCTCGTTAGGGGCCTCTGAACCTCGTGCATTCAAAAGCAAATAGGCTGACACATAAAGATCATCCCTCATTTCTTCTGCAGTCACTCATTGCCACACACACATATGCACACACAAAGAGGTACCCCATCATAACATGCACCCCCCCCCCCCCATCCACTCAAACATACCAGTCAAAAAAAAGATTCCAAGAGTTTATTATCATATGAACAGTAGAGAAACTTCTTTCTTTGCCACTCGTGTGGATGTCAACATGTATGTAGAAAGACGAATAATAATACGAGGCAACAAATATACAAATTGAGATATAACAATACGTGCAAAAGTAGTTCACAAGATTTTTACACCAAGTACCACAACCAAAAAAAAATCTTTCAACATTCCAATACAGTAATGTAGTACGACTAAGTGTAAATAAGGCAGATGTTTAATTCTGAAGAAGTATATTTATTATACAAAATATATAATTTATTTTTACACAACACTTGATTTAATAATTAAAGAAAAACTGTACTTAAAAAAAATCTATTAAAATATGTTGCACATAGCTTACATTTAAAATTGAACCTAAACAAAATGCTTGAAAAATAAAAAGTATAAAGTATTAATTGCAAATTTTCTACTTACAAGTTAAATACAACTGTACTAATTACGAAACAAATGTACTGTACTGGATTAAAAAAAAATGTGTCAACCATAATAACTTTATTTACAGTGAATATTCATCTCAGGGATTCTTTCTAAAATTTGTAATAATAATTTAAAAAAAAAAAAAAAAAAACTTTGATTTTTATGGTTTAAGCCTTGAAAACATAAACGTTAAAACATACATCACGATTCCATTAAAATGCATTGTACTTAAATGTTTTAAAACAAAAAAAAATCTTTAAGAATCAATGCAAAAGTATTGCACTGTACTTAAGTTAAATAAATAGCCAATGGCACCAATTTAATGGAATGGAAAATGTGAAATATGAAAAACTGGTTATTTTAAAAATGACAAGGGAGACCATGCTCAGTTTACAGAATTGCCATTAAAATTTACTTCCAATTAATCAACCAATTGAAAAATAATTGCTGCATATGTCAAATGATTTATGTTACTAATGTTTATGTTGTATTGACAATAAATCAATAAAGAAATTATCAAATGAGATGAATGAATAATACAAAAAATATATATATTTCCATGGTCCAATTTGAGGGGAAAATGATAACTTAGTACAACAAATATTGTCAACTCTTAAAAAAAATATGTTCTGTGGGTTGGATTCAAGAGTGATGGGGGCCGTATGTGGCCCCGGGGCCATACTTTTCCCACCAGCGATAACATCTGCATCGGATTTGTACAGTGAGATGATACCCAATAATAATGCGAACATTCAAAACTAATTTCAGTGCCCCTCTGAGTGACCTCAAACAATATATCTGCGCGTGTGCGTGCACGTCCACAGTGAGTTTGTGTCATTATCGTCGTATTCATGCATGACTAAAACATGACAAATTCCACATTCCCACAGGTGTTCCCTATTTACGGTTACCACGGCAACTCCGCCCCGTGTCCCCCATCTTACCCCTTTCCGACGTTTAATCATAAAGACTTTTAGCTCTGACCTCGCCCGATGGATGCCGTAGTTCAGCGTGTGGCCTGCAGGGGAGGCTGCGTCTCACCCTTGCGCGCAACATGAGACCAGCTGATCCCTCGGGTCAAAGGTCAGGCACCCTGCGTTCCAGTCGAGCTCGCGCGCAGGTGCGGAGCCGTCGAGCCCGCACGCCGACTATGAGGATGCGGCTCCTCCGCGTGACCTCTGACCCCCTCTCCTCTGTCAAGTTGTTGCGTATTCGGTAGTTGCCATGACGGCGGCGGTTTGTTTGAGGCCCGTGGCGGGCTCATCTGTTATGTCACCTGACCCCGCGCTGAACCCGCTCGCGCAATTTGGTGTGATAGCGTTTAAAACGAATGCCTTGTTTTTAAAATAATAATAATAATAATGAAGAAAGGCTCAGCTGTGGCCAAGCTTCACCTCCTTTTAACTTTATGAGGATGCGGTGTCTTTTTGACATGTATGACAGGACATGAGGGGAGAGGCACACGTGACCCTGCGACACGCCCCCGCCGCATAAACACGCACGCACCGGCGCACATCTGCTTTGGCCATCGTCTCCGGTTGACGCGCCCCTCTCCCCTCCCAAGACGCACACATTAATTCTCCCCGTAGTGCCGCTCCTCGTAGCTTTTCTCTATCACTGGCAAAGTAAACCCACCATGTGAGAATGATGAATGGGCCATCCTGCGCCGGAAACGCACGTTAGAGCCTCCCGCTGCACGCACAGCCCTTCGCTTTCTCCCGTACTTTCTCCTCTTTCCCGCCGAGCTCCAGACACACAGAGGGCGTAGTGTCTTGTTGATCGCGTCCTGTGTCGAACACACACGTGTGCGTGAGTGCGTGAGCGGTAACGCACAACATACAAACAACAAACTGGACAGTATGATATCATGACATTACGTCACAGCACAGCATCACTCGCTCGTGTTTCAAACGGTAATAGCGGAATGAATGAGGTGAGTTTTGGATGAAAACGTCTTCTAGACTGCGGGTGGTGGTATGCATGGTGAGCAGGGAAAAACTTAGGTACAATTGCAGATAGTCTGTTGGTGGGGGGGTGGGGGGGTCTAGATGCATAAAGCAGATGATAACCGCCTGTTCATATGACATTACCTCAGGAGAAATAGAGACACTCTAATGGTAACTGTTTAAAAAAAAAAAAAAAAAAAAAAAAAGGAAAACATAGACAGCATATTGACACATGCACATATTACAATTTTTTATTGTGTTTAAACTATTGCCCAAAAGGTCAGACATATGAAACCAATTATGATCAATGGTCTTCAACCTATAATAATTTTTTGGTTACAAAGTTGCAATGTGATCTTTTTCGACATTCATAGAACCAAGCTTTAATTGTAATTGACACGAAACATTGCCTTATTTCATTTAATTGTCCCGAAAATTATTTATTACAAATAATCTTCATCTATTTATCTATGTCAGCATTATCCACCATACTATATATAGATTTGTGATGTTAAAACCATTTGAACAGGGGTGTGTAGACTTTTTTTTTTTTAATTAATATTATTAATATTATTAAATACCAGTAGCCACTACAGTATATAGATTTTGTAATTTAAAACCATTTGAACAGGGGTGTGTAGACTTTTTTTTTCTTTTTTTAAAATATCCACTATATTGTATAGATTTTGTGATTTTTTTATTTATTTTTTTAAATTAAAACCTTTTGAACACGGGTGTGTAGACTTTTTTTATTATTATTATTAAATATCCGAATCCACTATACTGTATATAGATTTTGTGATTCAAAAACATTTGAACAGGGGTGTGTAGACTTTTTTTTTCTTTTCTTTTTTTTATCCACTATACTGTATATATATTTTTTGATTTTAAAACCATTTGAACAGAGGTGTGTAGACTTTTTTTTTTAAATCCACTGTACTGTATATAGATTTTTTGATTTTAAAAATATTAGAAAAGGGGTGTGGAGACGTTTTTTGTTTAACATACACTTTTCTGATATTTTTGTTTAGATTTGTGCTGTGCAATTCCTCAAATGTAAAATATATGTCTTAGCCCCATATAGGTTGAGAAATACGAGTCTAGTACGAGAGCGACTTGAAAAATAATATAATGTATATATTTTGTCTAAATAACCTATTGCCTCAGATGATGCAGCTGTACCTAATGTTGTGACCAGCGAGGCCGGTTCCTTGCATTAAACCGAATTAATGTTGCACCTAATAATAATAAATTGAATCAGTTGTTTTCTTTTGCGTCGTTGACGGAGTCTGACATCAGCCAGGGGAGATGTTCGAACTCCAGGTGGTCCATAACTAATTAAATAAAGCATCACTGTGAGAGAGAATCCCTTTAGATGCATTGCGAGAGAACGGGAGGGAGAGAAAAATAAATAAATAAAAAAATCCCCACAAACGTAAAGTAGAAGGGGGGGGGGGGGGTTTCATTTGCTGTCAAAACATTTGTAGTGGAATTAAACATATGGATGCCACAGGCAAAGTGAGGGCTGGAATACATTAGAGCTGCACAATGTTACACTAACCCTCCAGTACCTTACACAGCTCACAGAGATTAATGGAATAAAGGGAAGAGAATTGTGAGTGTGCGCCAGTGTGTCAGTCAATCCACTGCAAAAAAAATCAATATTCCTCTATGAAAAACCACTTTTGCCGTTGGACTTACCGGTACATCCCCATCAGAACGTAAATTTGACGCGTTTGGAACTGCAGTCCAACTTCCCGGTTAATTAGACAAATCCATTTTGAATTGTAGTATTTGACTTGTATGTGTGAAACGGATCCTTTTGATCATTTCCGCGTTTATTTTTATTTATTTATTTATTTGTAAACTTAAAAAGACTCCACAAGCGCTTTGGAATCGTCTTTGTGCTCCGGCAAGGAATGAAATTGCTCATCTGCCGCGTGTTCTAATATGCGTCGCCGTCGTAAACATGCTGGCACAATGTTTCATTGATTTCGCTCTTATACTGTTGAATAAGTAAAAGCTTGCTGCAGATCATTTTAGTGTTTACACTAAAAGGCTTTTTTTTTTTTTTTTTAAAAAGGAATGCGGTCCTACGTCCACAAATGAAAAGCAGGCTTGTTGTTTTATGTCCACTGGTAAGATGGGAATGCAACATTTGACTTAGCAGCTAGATTTGCTTACCTTTTAAAAACGTGAATTTGTTTCATTAGGACTATAAAGTCGTCGTCGTCATGTGAAAAGTCGTTCTTGTTTTCAAGGCTCATTCCAAACTCCTGACGTGTTGTGGGTTGACCCTCAATGTATTGACGCACTCAGCAGGTGGTTACTTGAAGTTCTCTTTGCGTTTTATAATCTGACTTTTCACATGTATTAGTCATGTGACCGTTAATGTTGTGATAGTTTGTTTTTTTTATATTGTTTGCGAACATGTTGGTTTGGGTGAACAGTGATTAAAATTAAATAGGTAATAGAAGCTAATATGTTGACACTTTTCTTACATATAAATTCTTTATATAATTGCAGAATCATTCCTTAGTCCAAAAATGTGTCATTTGTTTATAATTTTTTTTACACCTTAGAGTTTTGCAATTAGAAAATCATTAGCCTAATTGCGAGTTGTTTTAGTCATTTTAATCTCACTATCAATAAAATAAATAAATAAAAAATAAATCAGACGTGCTTGCTCAAAATTCAGTTTTTCTTTGTGTATTGATTTGTAATCGTGGTTGAATTGAGGCAAAATGGAGGCTTCTTTTTTGTTGAATTTCACCTCTGTTTTGTGCGCGTTTTTGTGAAACTGTTCAAAAATTGTTTACAACTAAGATTAAACCAATATAGTAATTTTCCGTATTCAGATTAATTTAACTACTACTACTAAATGACAACATTTAGAATACACGTCTCAATTTTTCCTCATCACATGACAATAGAATCGTCCAAACAGGTTGGAATTGTTTACAATCCCCCTCCCTTCCTTGTTTTGTTTCATTTTTATTCACGTTGTCATGTCGTGTGCTTTCTGGACATATTTTTTTTTTTACTTGCATGCTGTCCTCTACCATGTCGCAAATGGGCAATTTAACCCACTTTGACCCACACGACAACATGCAAGACAAACCTGGTTATTTGAGCAGGCGTTTTCTAACAAAGGCGCACACAGACAGACAGTTACCCCTCCTGGACTCAAATTTGGTCAACCGCGCGGGCCCCTGCATATTTTACCCAATGTTTCTTGCCCCATTATTGCAAATTCGGAGGATCCCACCGTGTGCGAACGACGGCCAATTTATCATTCATTGCGGTAAATCGCAGTGGAGACTGCATTTAATTGAGTTTATATTGTATTTCTTAGCTGGGTGCCTTCTCGCTATAGGGTGGGGGAAGTTTCTCCCAGGCTCTCCCGGTAGCAGGGGCTGAGGGGAGGTGTCGGGTGGGGGAGGAGGAGGAGGGGGGAGATGGGACCCCAACCACCACCTCTTGACAGCTCCGCCTCTGACTAACTACTAGTGAAAACCTCTCATGTATTATGTGTTTGCATCTGCAGCGGTGCACTCACAGGCCACTTGCACGATGACAAAGCGACATCTATAATTCTGCTTTTAGAAAGATGTTTTGACGCCGTTCACATGAATTAAGTTTAAAAAAAAAAATTGTGGTTGTTTTCACGAATAGTAAACAATATGATGCAGTCCGCTTCTTTTGTGGCAGTGTACCTAATATTATGGCAGGAAAGTGTATATTTGCATGCCCCACTCAAAAAAAAAAGAGTAACTTTTTAGATAAAAGACCTCCTCTGAAGAAGATAGTAAATGGTAATGGTGTGCCATTTTACCATGTTTTCATTTAATTAGCTTAATCTGACTCATGTGTTTAAATGGGGAAAACAGCATGAAGAAAACAGAGGACGTCTTATTCATCAAAAGCAAAAAAAAAAAAAAAGTGAGGAAACTGTTGTGTTGCTATTAGCAGCGTGTAATGAAAAAAGGCCTGCTCGCCAGACTTAATGATGGTCTCTTATATTCCACTTCAAAGCTTCATCATTTAGTTCATTTGCCTCTCTTAATGGGCTGTGATGTCATTATAGGACAGTGGGTACGGATCACGTGATTGGTGTCTGGTCAGTCGGTTCCAACTGGGCCCATAGAACCTGCAGTCCGGGCCCTCTTCTGCTGAGTATTAACCCAACGTGCACTTATAGTGTCCAGATGTAACCCGGAGTACTCGCGTTCATTAGAACACGTACACACACTGCCAGATAATGTTAAATATTTATTTTTATTTTTTGTTTACCCCCACATGACAATTAATTTCAATTACAGTAAGAAAACGCCTATGCTGATTTTATTGTAAATGAAAAACATTAATTTCACATAATACATCTTCCTATACACATATATATACTCCACATGTAAGTACAAATAAATATATAAATAAAATATACTAGTACTGTACATATACAGAGTACATATACTTGTAAGTTTAGTGACAAGATTCAAAATTATAATTTAAAAATAGATAATATATCAGATACATAAATCCACATACTAAGACAGTATGAACCTTGTATTTAATTAGACAGAATATGCTAAAATAAATAAATAAATTGCATACCGCGTTGTCATTTTTCCTAACAAAATTGCTAAAATTTCACAAATTCATTCTAGCCCCGTATACTTGTAAATTCAGTGACATGATTCAAAATGATAATTTAAAAATAAGAATCAGATACAAAAATCCACATACTAAGACAGTTGTATTTAATTATACACAATATGCTAAAATCAATCAATCAATCAATCAATCAATCAATACATACATAAATAAATTGCATCCCGTGGTGTCATTTTTCCCAACAAAATTTAAAGTTCAGTGACATGATTCAAAATGATAATTTAAAAATAAGTATCAGATACAAAAAATCCACATACTAAGACAGTTGTAATTACTTATACAGAATATGCTAAAAATAAATAAATAAATTGCATACGTGGTGTCATTTTCCCCAACAAAATTGCTAAAATTTCACAAATTCACCCTAGCCCCATGTATGTTCAGTGACATGATTCTAAATTATAATTTAAAAATAAGTAGCAGATAGTATGAACCTTGTATTTAATTATACAGAATGTGCTAAAATAAATAAATAAATAAATAAATAAATACATTACATACCCTTGTGTCATTTTTCCTAACAAAATTGCTAAAATTTCACAAATTCTGAATGGATATGAAAACGTTTTTGCACAACTAGTATTTAAAGCAATCATAATTATCCATATAAATACAGCACACTATTGTTTATCTTAAAATGGTTTATTTTGAAGCTTAAAAAAATAAACAATAAATTTTATTTAATGTGATTTATTAAAAATACATTAATGGTTAAATGATTTGCATCTAGCTGATAGTTACTAGTACTCAAAAGTTGCACATAGTCTATTTTATTTATTTAATGTGACCGTCTAAAGCTAAAAAAAAATAAATAAATACACCGGCATTTTCAAAATAAACGATCAAGCCTCCATGTCGAAACACGCGTGTTCTTATCATACTATTCAACAAAGCTGCCAGACCTCGCTCATGCAGTGTGAAGTAATCCTCTCACACACACATAACAGAAAGAGAATGTGGATTTTTTTTTTTTTGTCCAAAATATGATCATGAAATGCAAAATTGCGAATAAAATAATAAGGATAATACACGTGCGTTTTAATAAAGCGGCCGTGTAGGTTGTGTGAGGATTAGTACAACTAAAAGCGTGTTCTTCAAAGTGAGTCCACTCTGTGTAATTATGTAAAGTGGTGCTGTGCTCCCGCAGCCGGCTTGTAATTTCACATTTTCGGAAGCCTGTTGAATTTAGAGGGCGATGCGACATCAAATGAGACAAAACAAGAGGGGGCTCACCCTTTTTAAAATTTAATCTTTTTGCTATATTGAAGGGAGTAAAAAAAAAAAAAAAAAAAAAAAAAAAAAAAAAAAAAAAAAAAAAAAAAAAAAAAAAAAAAAGATTAAAGTTTCACTGTGAAGCTTTATGAGGCTTTGCCGTAAACACGCACGCACAAGATTATGTTCTCATTCTGGTGACAAGTATGTTCAAGGTTTTAATTGCAATTTAGTTTTCTTTTCCTCATTTATAATCAAGACACGTTCATAAAAAAAAAAAAAAAAAAATGTCAAGTCAATTATATGTTAAAATGGCATATTATTGCTGAATGTTTTAGGGTTAACTAAACACATAATGTTATTATGTTGTTATGTTTAAGATTTTAATTCTAATTTGGTTTGCTTTTCCTCATTTAAAATCAAGACACGTTCATGCAAAACTAAAAATGCCAAGTCAATTATACTTGAAATGAAAATACTTGTAGAAAGGTCACAGTAATACTGCATGTTTTCGGGTGAACTAAACACACACTCACACACACACGTGCAGAATTGCGAAACGAGATTGATTCTTTCTTTTACTACTTCTGATCACACGCAACATGATCACCCTGTGCTAGCTATTATTACTTTATACCGTAAAATGCTATTGTACAAATGTAGTTTTTATTTTTATTTTACAATAACATTTTTTTTTATTTTACAAGAACATTATTATTTTGTTTGCTATATATTCCATGAAATCAATAGGTGCAATAACAGTTTTTTTTTTTAATTCCGACATTTTATTTGTGTGCTAATTTGCCATTTGTAATTATAAAACGAATTTTAAAGTAACTTTTTTTTTTTTTACTCGCGTAGGTTTGTTATTATTATTATTATTATTATTATTTACAGAAGCAACAATGAATTTATTAGCTTCCTCACCTGTGCAAATAATACAAATAAAAAGTCAATGAAGAAGAATGGCGGATGGACCGTCCAGTTCGTGTCCTGTTGTCCTCCTCGCCCGTCCACATTCTTGGCCAAAAGTGTAACATGAAACCGCAGCAAAATAAATCTCCTCATGCAGAAAACGGCGTTCGAAAATGGCGCCCTGCAGCAGAGGGGGCGGGGGCGGGGGCGGCAGTGAGAGGAAAGGGTGGGGGTTCTCTACTATGGAGCTGCAGTCTCTTCTTCTTCCACCACCAACCACCACACACACGCAGAATTGTCAAAACCGTCCCCGGAATTCATCACCCAAACGCGGTGAGCCACTGCTTGGCTCGTCGCCCTTGCCCTGGAAGAGAGTAGGGACCGCCCTGCGGTATTTACGCCCCGGAGAAAAGGCTCGCTCGTCGGCTTCGTCTCCCGGGCGTTCCCCATCCCCCATTCCGGTTGTTTTTTTTCTTCCACCGCAGCTCGAGTCTTCTCGAAACGCTTCCTTTCGTCGTCCACTCGCTACTTTCCCTATCTCTGAACCATCTCTACCCCCATTCCCCCACACGTCGTCGTCCCCTCAAGCGGGGCACGGAGCCCCGGTGTGACCGCGTCTCGTGGTAGGCAGGCGGGCTGTAGTGCAGGGGGGCTTCCGCGGGAGAGCTGTGAAGAGGGGATCGCTCTCTCTTTCTCTCCCGCCACCGAGGAGAGAAGAAGGGGAGGAGGAGGAGGAGGGAAAGGAGGGGGAAGCCCACGCTGATAGCTTGGAGGGAGCCCCAGCATGTTGTGTGTGTGTGTGTGTGTGTGCGCGAGAATTAGAATGGTTGCTAGGAAATCCTTTCTGTGTGTGTGAGGGAGAGGGAGGGGAGGATCTACAATCATGCAGGATGAGAAAGAAGGCAGCTTGCAATTGTAAAAAAGAAAATCATCTCGTTTCAAATATAGATTTTGGTTTCTTGGTTCTTTTTGAAGGTATAATGTAAGGATTTGGTGCACTATATGTAGGCTGTGTAGTTTGTATAGAATGTGGAAAGCTTTGTTGTGTGCATGCAAATGTGCACACAGGCTTTGAATAAATCTACACATATTTTGGGACATTCCATTTTTAAAATGTAGAGCTATGATTTTACATTGGGGGAAAAGAAATGTCCCGAAAAGTATCATATCTGTGCCTCGTTAATTTAATAAGAAGTTATTTCCGGTTGAATGGTAAAAAGTGGTCTCTTAGGTCGTTATATTCATATAAAAAGTCTACACACCCCTGTTCAAACATCAGGTTTTTGTGATATCAAAATAAGAGACCGAGAACTTAAGTACTTAACTTTTTCAGCTCATTTTTTGGGGAGTGAACATGTTTTTGAAAGTGGAAGTAAATGCAAACAACTGAGAGGTATTTGCAAAAGTGTGCACACCCTCCAATAACTAGCAATGGGACAAAATCAGGGGCGTAGCTACATGGAGGCCAGGGGTGGCCATGGCCACGACTTTTCCTTCTCTGGCCACCCCCATACCTAAGGGAAAATTTTGGTATCTGTCATTTTTCTTCATATAATTGATATTAATAATGTATTTATTATTGTACATTTTATTTCAACTTTGTTTAATACATTATATTTATTGTATTTATTTATTATAAAATAACCCAAGCCCTAATGAATTTTTTTTGGCTACGCTCCTGAGCAAAATTAACAAATTACATTCATGTTAAATGTGAGTCAGCACACATCTGCCACCATTTAAAATGCCTCTGATTGACCCCCACATAACATTTCAAATGTTCTCTTAGGATTCTCCTGACATTTTTCTGGTATTTGGCGCTGTTCAAAAACTCCCTCCATCTTGATTAGGGGATGACGGTCTTTTGTTTTCTCTTCTTTTCGTCATTTTTGGAGGGATGTCCAGTTCTTGGTATATTTTTACCACCTGATGATGACTGTCTTCACTTTGTTCCATGAGTAACCTTGGAAATCTTTAGTTACATTTAGTTACTGAGTGATATCTTGAAAAATGAGAGCCCTGTGATGCTGTGGAAGCTTGTGTTGTATGATGTGACTAGAAAAATATCATGAAAAACCTACCAGAACAGCTGAACTTTATTGTGACTGGTAAAAAAAAAAAAAAAAAAAAAAAAAAAAAATGAACAGGGGTGTGTAGACTTTTTAAATCCACTTTATATCGCCTTTCTGATGTTCTTGTTTAGTGAGATTTTTATACTTATTCAAGATGTGCCTTACCTCATTAAAGATTGGGATTGGGAAGCACCCAGTGCTATGTGTGTGTTTGTGTTGGTATTTTCAGATAAATCACTCTCTGCTTTCCGACCCGTCAGTCCTCACCTATGTAAATGCACCCCAGAGGGCGACAGATTGATCTGTTTCACCCCCACCACACACACTTGCCCCGCACCCCAACCCACCTCACCCTCTCCTCTCTCTCGGTGCCCCACTGTAACCCCCTTCCCCTAGCGTGGAGATGGATGGCCCATATCCCCTTTGTTTGGATGCAAATGGACTTTAACCCCAAATTAATGGATAACTCCCCAGAATGGCTTCTAATAATACACCACTCAAATGATGTGCGCGCACTTTAACCGGCAGCCACATTGTGATATTTAATTATCGAGTCTATAAAGGCAGGAGAAGGAATATTTGTTATTAAATTTGTGGCTGTAAATTGGAAAATGTAAGATCTGTGGGGTGTCTGGAACGGATTATTGGCAATTCCATTCATTTCAATGGGGAAAGATGACTTCTTCCCAAAATCAAATAAAAAAGCCCATGGAGAAGAACTGCAAACAGGAGATTTAAAAAAAAAAATACTGACTTTATTTGCCAACATTTAAAGCGAAACTGTAAGATCTGTGGGTTGTCTGGAACGGATTATTGGCAATTCCATTAATTTAAATGGGGAAAGATGATTTGTTCCCAAAATCAAATAAAAAAGCCCATGGAGAAGAACTGCAAACAGGAGATTTAAAAAAAAAATACTGACTTTATTTGCCAACATTTAAAGCGACTGTAAATTGGAAGCTGTAAGATCTGTGGGGTGTCTGGAACGGATTATTGCAGATTCCATTCATCTCAATGGGGAAAGATGATTTGTTCTCAAATTCAAATCAAAAAAGCCCATTAGAAGAACCACAAACAGGAGATTAAAAAAATATACACTGACTTTCTTTGACAATATTTAAAGCGACTGTAAATTGGAAACTGTTAAGAACTGTGGGATGTCTGGAACGGATTATTGGCAATTCCATTCATTTCAATGGGGAAAGATGATTTGTTCTCAAATTCAAATAAAAAAAAGCCCATTGAGAAGAACCGCAAACAGCAGATTAAAAAATAAATAAATTCTGACTTTCTTTGCCAGCATTTAAAGCGATGGCCTATCACATTGTTGTAATTCTATTTCCATTTTATGTGCGCTTGTTTGAACTTTGGCTCCTTGTTGGATCCTGTGCCAAGTGCTGCGGGATGATGACAGGCGCTCAGGGTTGAACATGAAGCGGGGTGCAGGAACAGTGATATAGATATGATCCCCCCCATTAGCAGCGGCGCCATGCTGCTCCGCAACATTACCGCAGCACTAAAATTTTATTTTAGTCGGTCCACTCGCTCAGGTTTGATCAAGAGGAGGGGGGTAAAAAAAATAAAAAATTGTCACGGGGGTGGCTTTAAGGCGTGCATCTGTATTTTTCTTCCATGTATACCTGTCAGCATCTGAGCACAATCAATGACTCACCCCCCACCTCACCTCCCATTCTCGATCTGCCTCATGTCGGCAGCGTAGCAGCAGACGGCACGATGTCAAAATTCATCTAGGGAAGAGGCCACTTGTTGCTGGAGATGACGAAAGCGCATTGAGTGAGGGGGGTGGAATCATTTCATACAAGTAAGATGGATGTTTTAATACATCTGCCTTGTGTAAAATACCCTCCGACATGTCACATGTTGTTCAGGACACATCTGTCTGGTTAGAAAGGAGTGACTACTTTTGCAGATGTGGCTAACGAACGGTAGCATGTTTTCATACGTTATGGTGAGTTTGCGTGTGTGTTTATTTGAAAATACGCTCTGTGGCCACAACATTGAGGTACACCTGCATGAACGAATGACAGTTTGATTGACAGTGAGCGGGGCAGTCACTGAACATTGTTTATTATTGCGGGTAGTTCTACACATGACTCGTGATAATTGTGCATTGGTGGTTAATGTTAACATCTTGTTTGAATTATTCCTGTTTTCACGTATATGGGTCATTGCAGCATTATACAATTAAATTATTGTTGTATCACTAAAAAAAAAAAATGTCTACACACTCTGGTTCAAATTCCACATTTTGTGATAATAAAAAAAAATGGGGAAACAGCTGTGATAACCTCTTAGGGATGTGGCTGTGGTCAGCAGAATTAACCAAAGTCATGCATGTCACCATACGTCTGCCATCATTTTCAGTGCCTCGAACTCCAAATTGGGTCAAAAATGGGCCAACCCAACTTTTTGAGTTACTAAACAGATTAATTATCCACAAAGCAACCTGTTTTTTTTTTTTGTTTTTTTTTACGTTATTCGTTTAAATTGAATAACCCAATTGAATTTGGTCAAAAATGAACCAACCCAACTTTTTGAGTTATTTAATCCCAAACAGATTATCCATCCATCCATTTTCTTGACCGCTTATTCCTCACAAGGGTCGCGGGTCTAAACAGATTAATTATCCACAAAGCAACCTGTTTTTTTTTTTTATTATTTATTTTTTTTACGTTATTTGTTTAAATGAATTGAATAACTCCATTGAATTTGGTCAAAGATGGACCGACTCAACTTTTTGAGCTATTTAATCCTAAACATTGGGTCAAATTAAATAATAACCCACCAAGTAACCCGATTTGTTGGGTTGTTTTGTGGGTTATTAATTTCACCCAACTTTTGGGTAAATTTAATGACCCAATTGAATTAGGTCCAAAATGAACTGTTCCGACTTTTTTGAGTTATTTAACCCAAAACGTTGGATATAATTAAATTCATAACCCACAAAGCAACCCAATCTTTGGGTTGTATTGTGGGTTATTCATTTGACCCAACTTTTGGGGTTAATTTAATTATCTCACAAGTTGAGTTGGCTCCTTTTTGACCCATTTTGGTTATTTCTTACTCAACTGTTTTTAGAGTGTAGAAATTAGTATACTATAATAGAAAATTGCCACTCATTTCTTAAAATTTGAAGGCAAAATGCTATATTAGGATATTTCTTAAAATTTATTTGGCATTGTTTTATTTTTTGTGATATTTTATGTATCAAAGGTACTAGTTTTATCAGTACTTGGTATCAATAGTCGTACTGGGGAAAAAAATTGGTATTGAACATTTCTAATTCATATGGCACAAGACACATTATAATTGAGTTTAATTAACATTAGGATTATTAGTGTCCTTGGAAGAAATTTTCCCTGGTTTTAAAAGTTTTAAGACCCCCGATCTAAGCACGAGTGACAAATAAAATGTTTCAACATACCACATGAAGAAATTACTGTAAAATGGAAAATAGGCTCAGTTGGTGACACTTATTTTTTTCGTTTTGTAAGCACTGAATAATTGTTCAAAGTTTTCTGGTTTTAATGTATGCATTTAAGGTTACATAACTACACAGAACACAAGAGTTGGGCTTGTGTGTCTTATTGTTTTCTCATGTGGGTCAATGGAATACTCGCACATGAACATTTGATCCTCTCAACTCATTCGTCACTGCTCGTATCGTCACATTCATTAGGTCTCATGATCAGTAAAGGTTGTGTGCTCAAGTGAGTTTATTTGTTTTTACTCTCGTGGTCTGTGCAGTGTGAAGTAGTGGATAAGAGACCCTATGGGTGGTCAAAGTGTGGCTTGTGGGCCACATGTGGCTTGATTTGCTTTAATCCTCGTATTCCCATTTTTGTAATATTTATTTGTCTCTTTTCCCTGAAATTGGTTAATGTATCCTGGTGTGTTTATTCAGATTTTTTTTCAAGGCATCGTACCAAGCGAAAATATCGCAAAATTTGCCGGGTCCAGGCAACCCGAGACGCGGCAAAAGGAATAGAGTTAAAAGGAGTTGACCCGCTTTTTTGAGTCCAACTGATGCTATCAGCCTTGAGTTGACCGCTGACCTCTCGTAATGTCCACTGCAACACACGCTTCCCTTTTTTTTTTTTCCCCCGGCGAGGCCGTGACCGAGATCGCATGACCGGCCTGGCCTGGCCCACGCCGCTCCGCGTGACTTAGCTGCAGATGTGGAGGGTGAATTCTAAAAGGGAGAAGTTTTTTTTTTTTTTTTTTAATGATTGGAAGACTGCGAAGAGGGGGCGGAAGATGAGAAGAACAAGTGGAGTCGTCAGCAGACAGCGAGGAGGGGAAGGGGCTGACAAAGCTAGCTTTGTCTCTCTTCCGGCTGCTCCATTAGCAGCTGCAATGAAAAAAAAAAAAAAATGGAATGGATGGACGAGGGCATGGATTGTGGGGACGGGGTCTTATTGGCCAAGCTTGACATTAGAGTGATGTCTCTGTTTGTCTCCAGAGTACAACGTCAAATATGCATATACATGCCACATAACTCACAGAGACATACAGTGTGGTCGATTAACTCTAAAAGGCACCACTGTGCGTCCAGTGATGTCATCGTCTTTTATGACGGATTAGAAAATGTGTGGGAAGACGAGTCGTTTTCAGTGGACCGGCAAGAAGTCACATCCCAGGATGCTTTGCTGTGTTATCTCACCCCTTTTGTGGCTCTGGCAACTCACCTATGGGGACCGCTATAAACTTGAAGGAGGGTCTTGTACATGTGTGTGCGTGATGTACACTTGTCTTTGAGGCAAAAAAAAAAACGCCACTCTCCAAAAATCACATGACCGTGTAAAAACCGTAGAAAGCGGCACCATCGCGTCCGGTGCCACCTTGGAGTGTTTTTCATTGGCCAAAAAGAAGCTGGAAGCTAAAATTGGAATCGGACGCAAGTTTCACGTCTGATTCTTAACGTATTACAGCTGTGTCACACATACACACAAATATCATACACATACCTACTAAATGCTGGCAGTGAACTCAATTCAACTCACTAACAAACGCAATTGACATGCTAACAGTTAGCATGGATAGTTAGCATGGCTTTAGAAGCAACGCAACACATTGAGACAGATAATATAACAATACTTATAGGCATAGTTTATTTATTACAGAAGTGTAGAGCTGCCAATGTGGAGTAAACATTTTTGGCTGGCGAGTATGTTCGAACATACTCGCAAATATGTTCGAACGTATTGAAATATGTTCGAACATACTCGCAAATATGTTCCAACATACTCGCAAATACGTTCCATCATACTCGCATATATGTTTTAACATACTCGCTAATATGTTCGAACGTACATGTTGGCTACATGCTACAAAGTTAGCATACCTAGCAAAGTTAGGCATTTGGGCCAAATGATGAACCTAAATCATGCACGGCAGACATAATAAATCCTAAAAGTTACAAACGGACACTTTTTTTTGTCTACTTAATTTTCTAATGAATTGGTAATGTGGCCCAAATGCCTAAAAAAATGGGGTTTGTTTTCACTCGCGCATGCGCAAATAATACCCCGTGGCATTATGGGAAACTATGCTAACTTTTTAGCATGTAGCCTACAAGTACGTTCAAACATAATTGTATGTTCGAACGTATTTGCGAGTATGTTCGAACGTATTTGCGAGTATGTTCGCACGTAATACTTGCGAACATATTTTCAAGTATGTTTATCATTTATGAAAAAAAGACTAATATTACAGCATCATGATCACAGCAGTAGAAGGCAGCTATTCTTCGTTTGTGTCTGCATTACAGTAAAGTATTGTACTGCCTCCTAGTGGCCAAGGCAGGCAACCCAGAAGGATAAGCACAATTAATTGGACTGCAGAATTAAATCCTAATGCACAAATAGTTAAAATATTTGACATTTTATTTTTATTACTACTACATGCTTTTATGCTTGCTTACGATACGATTCAAGGAGGTAGCGATTTGAAAATTTAACGATTTGGTTCAATTGCCGCGGGATCATCAATTCGATTCGATATGTGACTGTAGTTTTTATCTTGTTTATTTATATGCAACCACACGTAGAAGCTCTCCAAAACTCAAACTACCAATTTAATAAAATTTGATGAAACAACAAATCACCAGCAATGTCAAATCAATTAGTGTGCATCTCTCATAAAAGACGATTCGATATGTATCTCTATATATGGGCTGCAATCTGATTCAAGGATGCAACGATTTTAAAATGTAACGATTTAATTTGATTTCTCAAAGCAAAGCCGTTTGTCACACCCCTTATATATATTCATATGTATATGTGTATATGTATATTAGGGGTGTGCATCTTTGCAATATAATACGATTCGATATGTAACTCGACTTTTCGATGGTCTGCGATACGATTCAAGGATGCTATGTTTTAAAGTGTAACAATTTAATTTGGTTTGTTTCGATACGGTCACATCTGTTAAATCAAAACCAATGTAACGATTCAAATCGGTTCTATTACACCCCTAATATAAATGTATGTGTATACGATATAGAGTATGCTTTTCTAATGTAGAGTCCTGTGACTGTACAGCATAATGAATTTATAAACAAATCCCTTTGTTCAATTTACAGGGTCTTATCCCAGAACATAAAAAAAAAAAAAAGGCAAACTAACATTGTCTTTTGAGAAGCTGGCTTGTTTAGTGATGAATATTACAGATGTTTCCTGTGTACATGTGGTTGCCGCATAATGATAAGGCCCCTCTGTGAATACGCTGGACATTTTACTATTTCAAGCCTCACAGCTTCAAAGCCCTGAGAAAAGGAATGGAATTTTACAAATATGTATTTATGCATGAGAACAACCTGACATGTGTAGGACTACGCCGCTGAAGTATGTTTAGCCAACACAGCGAGAGAAAGAGAGAGACGACTTGAGCGGTAAAAGCGGCCTTGGTCGGGATTGTTCTAATGAGGAGCGAAGGGTCGAGTTTCAGGGCTGCAGGCGTTCCGAGTTTGACTGAACGCACCACAATTGTTCCTCATCAGAGTTGAAATAGATGGATGGGGTGAGTATGTGGATGGCATCTATTTAACCATTCAGTCAGGGGTCAGTTTGAGCGCGCTCTCCTGTTACAGCGCGCTTGAAAAACAAGGATCGGGGGGGGGGGCATTCCGATTATGACAGGAAGAAAACATGAGGAGCTTCTGTGAGCTCCAGCAGAGGAATTTTTAAATCAAACAGATGTCTTATAGGGTCTGTCTGGAACGCTTGTCGAGCTTTTTCTGTTCTTGTCGATTTCGTGCCAAAAAGTTCTGCGCGATACCACATATGATGGCTACTTGAAGATTTCCGTATTGATTTTTGTTTTCTTTCTGAATCAAAAACATCGCTGAGTTTCTCAAGGTGATTGTAAAGACAATAGAGTGGAAATCGGTGTTTGGTTTCAAGTGTCCACAAAACTAAACCAAAAAAATAAAAAATACAAGCGTAACCTCTTGGGTCCAATACAATCTTTTCTGGGAAGCTGGTCGACCTCCAATTTGTCTTCTTCCATATTTTTCCCTTGGGAAATAATGCGATATTTTATCTCTTACTTTAACATTCCTGACAGTCATACAAATATAAAAATAAATTAATTGAGATGTATGCTTACAACTGAAACTCCAACAAAAAAAACACAGTGTAGAGAAGACAGTGGTGCCTTGACATATAAGTAATTTGTTCACTGACTACCTTTGCAACTTAAATTTTGAAAATAAGTTTTACTGTAGATGAGCGGTTTTAAGTTGTAATAACTGTCATCGCCACTAGATGTCAGACATAACTTCAAGACTGTACTTCTCCACCAGAGAAGAAGAGCAGGTCAACAAAATGGTGTCTTTGAGCCTAAGATATGCAGTTATGAAAAATTTCAACCAAAGTAAAACAACAATGAACCGTTGACGTTTCATTGAAAGTGCATGAGGAGTTACGACAGGTGTGTCCTCCAAAATCATTGATATATATCAATTAGTTTTATGAACAAATATAGTGGCCTAATTGTTCAAGCGGATATTTTGACGGATTGCGAAATTTGTAGTTGAGTAGTACACGTTTGGGTCAAATTGATCAACATAGTGAGTCTGTAGATTATTATTATTTATTTATTTATTTTTAACAAAATTGGTTGCTGGTTGGTCCAATTTTTGACCAAAATTGGGTTCTTTTTTTTGACACAACAGTTTTAAGGGTGCACTTAAAACCACTCGGTGAATTGGTCCAAAAAATGGACAGACCCCCTACTTGGGTCCATTTAACACAAATTGGGTTGTTAGAAATTGGGTTGGTACAAAGATGGGTTAATTTGAGCCAAGTAGCTGGTTGGTCCAATTTTTGACCAAAATCGAGTTATTTTTTTTTTTTACCCAACACTTTTAAAACCACTTAGAAATTGGGTTGGTACAAAGATGGGTCAAATTGAGCCAAGTAGCTGGTTGGTCCGATTTTTGACCAAAATTGGGTTATTTTTTTGACACAACAGTTTTAAGGGTGCACTTAAAACCATTGGGTGAATTGGTCCAAAAAATGGACAGAACCCCTACTTGGGTCAACTTAACACAAATTGGGTTGTTAGAAATTGGGTTGGTCCAAAGATGGGTCAAATTGAGCCAAGTAGCTGGTTGGTCCAATTTTTGACCACATTTTTTTTTCAACCCATCATTATTAAGAGTGCAGCAAGTCACTCACTTGATATCTTTGGCAGTTTCCACCCATTTTCGGTAGTGGGCCATCTGTCCTGACCGGGAATTGATTCGATGTCGGTGTCCAAAGTCGGTGGTGGTGTTACCCGCTGCCAGCTGCCACCATGTTACATTAAATTTACTTTAAAACTATCCAAAATAGCCACCGGTTTCAGCTCTTCAGCCAAATTCAACCTTCAACGCAAATCAAAATAAGTAAACCAACCTTGGGTAAAATGATCCCACGTGCTCAAAATCCAAAGCTACCCAGCAAGTGGTTTACACTCTTTAAAATGCTGAGTCAAAAATTGGACCATCCCACTAACTTGGGTCAATTTGAGCCAACTTTAGGTTGTTGTGTGCAAAATAACCCAATTTTAGGGGGGTTGTTAAAAATTGGATTGTTTTGTACAAACAAACCTAAAGTTGTGTCCAATTTCTCACCCAAATTGTTGTTTTGGTCTCAGCAGTTTTAAGAGTGTAGGAAAACAACCCAATGTTTTGTTCTGTTTTGTGTATACGGTACAACAACTAGCATGACATAATGAGTACCTGCACAATTAGCTAAGACGTATCAACAATTTTATCTTTGACAAAAATAGTTTTGATTACATGGATTAATTTAGCAATTTGCTAATATTTAACTACGTCTGTACTGACAAAAACAATGGAAAGAGCTAGTTTGCTGCTGCTAAAAGAGTTAAACTAAAACACACGATGACAGCATCTATGATTCCCATCCATTTGAATTATGAAGGAAACCTGTTCCTCAGTATTTTTTTTTGTTTTGTTTTTTTGCATGGGAACTGCAGCCCCAGTATTGACCCCCCCCCAAAATGTTTGTTCACATCTCCGGCATCTCGGCACGCTCCTGTGCTCGAACGTGGCTACGCAGGGGTTAACGTGACGGTGACGTGGTGCTGTTGGAGCGGTGACCCGCGGGGGCAAGTGCGGGGAGGTTGGGGGGGGGGTTCTACGGTTGGGGGGGGTGTTACTGTTTTGAAAATGCGGGAAGGAAAGAAGACTGCAGCAACCGCCTCTTTCCTTGCAATTATTTCCTCGCCGGTCGTTCGTTTTACGCCTCCACTTATCCGGCGCGTAAAACTGACCCACGAGTGGAAATTGTTTGCGTGTTTTTTTTTGGTTTTTTTTTCAATTTTAGTTCATTTTTATGACGCGCCTGTTTGCAATCATTACGACGCGGCAGAGCTGGGGTCGAACTGCCCCCACCACCTCTCTCTTTCTCTCTCGAACCGCGAGGTAAATTCACTTTACGCACAAACTTGTCCGGAACACTTGGAAGTGATCAAAGGCTGCGTGGAAAATGCCGAGGACTTTAATGCCCGTGCTAAATGTTTATAGTTCTCCTCCAATTGGACCATCGTGTGCGTGTCTGCGTCCAGAATGCTTGCAAAAGCTCAGCAATGTTATCGGGTCGGTTTTCGGCGGCTGCACTATTTGACCTCCAGGCGGAAGTTTGATATATTATTGGGTCAACTATTAATTAATAGTGAGTTTTGTTACGGTGTCCACAAAGAGTGATTGCTCAAAATGTAAAAAAAAAAAAAAAAAAAAAAAGTAAATAAATAAATATAACAGACCTCATGAACTTAGATCCGGATGTTTAATCGTATTTGTAAACAATACACTTAGATGGCGTCATATTCGCCGGCAGGAGTGGAAGTGGGTGTAACTCGCACGATGATGTGCCTTTTTGCCCCCTCCCAAGATTAAAAAAAATAAATAAATAAAATAAATCAAGAAAGCTGCGAGAAGAGAAGGTTGGAGGGAGAGATTGTTGTGTCTTACCATTGTGGGAGAGAGCGTGACATAAATAACGTCGTCCACAGGATCCGGTGCGGGGGAAATCCCACGGTGTTTAAATGCAACACAAGACGTAAGGATGTGGAACTGTTTGAGTTTAAAAAGATGATGCGCGCTGGCTTTGCGGGATAGTTAAGCCACTTTAAAGTTCGCCAAAGACGTGAAGAAGTTGTCTTTAGGTAGGTGTGTTGTATGTTTTTGTAATGAATGAATTAGATTGTTGTGCGCTTCCAATAACTAAACAGGATGTGTGTATTTTTTTTAAATTTTTTTTTGCAGTTGAACGTTTCTTTTCAATGGTTGCCAATTAAGTCGATGCAAATGGACGGATGGATGTTTTATGGGTCTTTCGTGACGAATTCGTCTTGGGAATCGAGTAAATGTTGGAAGGTTTGTCAATTCGGGGCCTCTCGAGGGCAATGTGGTGTCACGGAGCGGCGCGCACACGACCGACTCAAGCATGTCAAATCCCGTTTTCGTTCGCGACCATCACTTTGTTTGTTTTTATACGACGAATTGCCCCATCCAAAATTGGAAATAAACAGTACTGTAAGCACCACAAAGGTAGTCTATATAATGCATATATCAACATAATTGCAGGACTAAAAATGCATTTTCAGAACAGTATTGCTTAATACGGGGATAAAAAAAGTGGAAAATCCGACTAATTTTGGTGGATTTTGGTCAGACCAAATGTCCCATGTTACATTTTTGAAACTATATCACACATTTTAAAAGTTCAAGTTAAGCTTATTGAGGATTTTCAGATTCTTTTTGATCTTCTGTATGGTCAACATAATGACTGAGCAATATGCTTTTCCTTGATAGCGCTGATATAAGTACAGTTGTAGGTGCAACACATTTGCATTTGATCTTTTAGAGCTGTTTGTTTTCAAACAGTTATACAATATCTACACATGTGCTTTGTTTCATTGAATTATGAAGTACAGTTTTAAATTTAAGTGCAATGTTAATGTTAACGCTGCACATAATCTTACAGCGGCTTATTTTTTTTAAAGTGAGTTTTATTTCACTTCTAAGTACTTCCATTTAATTTTTTTTTTTTTTTTTTTTTAGAATGTTTGTGTTCAAATATTTGTTTAGGTATAATATTTACCTATATACATTTTAATTGACTCAATTAGGTACATTTCCCCCCCCAATATTTAAACAGTGTTAAATTTTCAAACATTGCACAAAGTTACAGAAAATATTCAATATTGGTCTTTACATGATCAGAATTTTTTGGGGCTGATCAGTGAGTTAAAAAACAAACAAACACCATAACTGATATGATTACAAGATGGAGCAATAAATGTCTATTGAATTAACTTATTTACTATATATATATATATATATATTTTTATATATATATATATATATATATATTTTAAGGTTTTACATGATCAGGATTTTTGGGGTCAATAAGCAATCTGTGAGTTTGGAAAAAATTATACTCAATCACCAAAAATCCACATATAATTGACGCCCATTAAAATGCATTGGAAAAAATAAATTAATCTGCAAAAAAATGTTTTTAAAAAATACTGATAAACATTTAATATAACATGTCATGCTTATATACTTACCTCTCCTTCTCTGACAGTACTTGAAACTAATACATGTTTTTTTGTTTTTTTTTCCAGTTAATCTTTGCTACTGCATTTTTTTTTTAGGTGGTAATAACCACAGCTCTATAGTAAAAGTTTCCTAAAGTGAATTTTGAGTGTTCTTTATGCAAAGAGCTTTTGTTGAAATAATTTAAAGAATCTTCCACAGACGAGTGCTGCGTTGCACGGGGTCATGTGACCTTTTGACCCCACGCCGGCCTATAGAGCCACTGTGCTAAACCCAACCTAAACATTCCTGGACATTTTAGAGTTTAGCAAAACATGTTTGTAATCTTCAGTTAAGACGCTTGAGTGAGTTTTATTTTCTTTACGTTTTAGCCCGGTGAGAAAATATTAGTGAAATTTCAGGAGTAGTCCGAGTTGCGTTGTCACTTAATGCCAAGCAGAATGAATCGCATTTTTGAGTTTATTGTCAAGAATTAAAAAATAAATAAAAAATATATTTTTGAGTATGATTACAAAACACGTTCACCGTGTAAACACACGCAAGACAACACGCTATGTCTATAAATCCTAACGGTAATTACAGCCTCTACCTGCATGTTTTGATGTCCCATAAATAGATGCCGGCGGCGTCTCCACACAGGGCCTGCAGCCGATTACAGTCCGATATATATCTGCGTGACAGGTACTAATTTGGCGCCCGACCATTCCCCACGTTCTACCACCATCTATCTCTTCGTCGTCGTCCAAAGGATGGCGGCGTTTAGTTGCCGTGAGCTTCTCTGGCGTTTCATTTGTCTGCATGATCGCAAGCAGCAGCAACAATCCCAGGAAAGGTCATGTTGTGTTTTCATTGTTACGGGGGGTTCGAGTGATATTTACAGTTCTCCATCAGAATAGTGCAAAAATGATACCGTCTATGTTGTTTTTTCACACTCAAAGCTTTTGAATGTGTTTCTTTTTGTCTCACGATATAGCCGCAGCCTGCTCCCGAATGACTGGCTGTGTTTGGTAATTCTATCAGAAATAGGGGGACGGCTGCCTTTCCTTGAGTGGCACCCGTGGAGACCGCCCCGCACCCCCCATTTGGACCTCGTTTAAATCCGGCATGTTTCCCATTGGCTGTGAATTATGACTTTTTAAAGGGGCTCTTATTTAGAGCTTTCAAAAAGTTTGGTCATTTAATATTAAAGTGGCTGGCATGGCACCTACTTTAGGTTAATTTAGCCATTTGCTGGTAATGTGCAGGAAATATTTTATCCGCCTACTTCCAGAAACTCTATGGAGTTGAATGGGACTGACTGTATGTGTGTGTTTACAGTATGTGTGCTGCATCTTACTAAATGTTTCTAATATTTTGATTTAGCTCCATTATAGAGGCAAAATATTAGGAACAGCATGGATCCAGAAACTTAAAGCTACATTGTCACTGTATACTCACCGGCCAGTTTATTAGGTACAGCCACACAGTCTGATCCACTACAAGAGACGCATTGATTGTAATTAGACTTTACATCTGATTGGCAGTAAATGTCATAATTTTCCAATTGGTCAGTAGGGATGTAACGATAAGGGCAATATTGTGATATTAAAACTGCCAAAAAAAAAAGTCAGGTTGATTTCCATTTGTGCAGCTCTATCACCCTCTGGTGGCTAGTTTATTAGTGCAATTTAATTTTCATTAGGATGTTTTGGCCCTTCTATGTTTAATATCTACAATAATTGCCAGATGAAAGGGACCGTAATATGCTTGTGAAGTGAGCCAATATGTGGAGGAACTCAATGTGTACGTGGATTAACAAGTAAGCGCCTCAATATTGTTATTAGAGATTGTAGGTGGTTTATATCCATTGCTGTTATGTACAAAAGCACAATATTGTGCTTTTTTTTTTGTATAAGCTATTTTTTTTTTTTTTTTTTTTTACAATATTGTGGCCTTTTTTAAATATCGCTGAACCCCCCCCCCCCAATATCGTGATAATTATCATATCGTAACCTTCATATCGTGATAAGATCGTATTGTGATGTTTGGATATCGCTACATCCTTATTGGTCAATGATGTTATTGATCGGATCAGAGAAATAAAATATTACAACAATCTCGTTCAGGTTTTTTCACCCAATTTTCCATTTAGTCAATGTTTATCAGCATTTTTGGGATTTTTTTTTTAGGGTTTAATTATTATTATTGTTTTTCCCCTAATGCATTTCAATGGGCCTCAATTATACACAAATTTTGCGTATTCCTGGGCTGGCTGGTCCTAATGTACATGTACAGTAAATAAATGTTATTTACATAGATACAGTATATTGATCCATCATCTAATCAAATTGATTGATCAGATTGATCTTATTTTTTTTTTTTTTTTTTTTGTAGTTGTTTTTCTGTCCCCAAAATTATATTAGCACATCTTCCATGCAAAATCGAGCATGCTTCATCATGCTCATATATAGACACACCTTCTAACTTTACTGGCCTCTTTATTAGGTACATCTGCACAAGCTAATGTAAGATGTGCAGTTTTGCGCTCTTGAAACGACAGTAGCTAAAAAGTCACCGTTTTAATTCAAATGTGCTTTATAGCCAGCCCGGGACATGCAGGGGGAAAGGAACCTTCCATCGGGGCCCAGTTTGCAGGAGGAGAAGAGCAAGGCCCCAATAGAATAGAAAGCCGTGAGGGGAAGGTGGAAAGTGTCAGTCAGGGACGCTTCACTGCTTGAGGACAATCCTAGCGCAGGACCGCTCTGTTTCAAGAGCAATCAGTCAATCCGCATTAATTATCCCCACCCCCACCCCCACTCCTCAATCGCCCAACCACCCCCACCCTCGGCACGCGGGCTCAGGGAGGGAGACACACACACACAAACACACATGACCCCCACTTTTAGGTGAAAAAGAACCTACAATAGCCATTAAAAAAACAGACCATAAATGTTATGCATATTTTCTTTTTATTAAATTCTTGAAATGATACTTAGGACAACTGGGAAAAAAAAAAAATACAACGTGAGAATATTTGTGCATTTTTTTTAACCACCCAAGACCTTTAGAAATTAGGATTCAGTGCTTATTTTTTTCATTTAATTTTTTCTAAATTGTCATGTAAGTAATAAAATGTATTCTGTAAATGAGCAATTTTGAGATGTTGTGTTCTAATCACTTTGTATGTACCCTGCAGTTTGCAAGGTGATTCACTTTGACTGATACATAAATTACATATTGTAATGTATGTGCATTTTTTTTAACCTCCTGAGACCTATAAGAATTATATTTAGTGTTAATTTAATTTTTTAGGATTAGATTTTGACCAAATTATCATCATGCAATAAAATGTTAAAATATAAATCAGCACAAATACCACTATTCTTAATATATCTGTATAGTCTTGTACAGTAGTATAGGACATTTTCAATAACCTTTCTAAGATATTAATTTTTTAAAATATATCAAACGCCAAGTAATTTTGGTATTTAGCATGCAGTGAATGGATGAAGTCAACTTTGTTTTTAAATGTATATGTACATTTTTAGTATCTGACCTATAAACTTCAGATTATAATTTTGACCAAATCATCATTCAAGTAATGAATGTAAAGAAATATATAAGAATATAACTATTCTTGTTTATTTACTATTATTTAACACGTTATAAACTGTAAACAACTTTGAAGATGACTCAACTTTATTTTCCACACGCTTCTGTGATCAATTCTGGCTGCACATATACAAATCAATACCCTGCAGTTCCAATTTTATATATAGCAAATTATATATATTGCAAATTACATATATGCATCTTTACATAAGTGCAACGTTGTGGAATTCTCAAGGCTATTTCAATAGGCAAACATGGCAACAATTACCTAATTACAGACCTAATAAATCTTACTCCCCCACCTACATTTTTCTTAAAATTACAGGCTTATATGTAATTAATTCTCCTATAAAGTCTTCTTCTCTATACAAGCATGGCGCATAGAGTGTGTATAGTCACTCATCTTGTGGTTGTACGGACATGTCGTGTTTTGTTTGGGCCCGGACCAAAGCAAATGATACGTTCAAGTCTGTCTCGACTATTTCAGGCATTTGTATTTCCGTTTGTCAGGACATCAAATTATATAAATATAAATGAAATATATCACGGTGGTTTAAAAAAAAAAGTCTTATTCTGTTGTGTGGAATTATTTTTGAGATGCAAAAACAAAAAAAACGAACACTTGCACTTCATAATGGTGTGGAATTTACGAACAATAACAAGTTCATTAAATCATCCATAGAGCACATTCGACTCACTTTTTAAAAGCGGCCATCTTACGTCCACCGGTACAAACTTTTGTTGGGACCTCTACACGCTTGTCTTCTCCTTCCCGGTTCCGCGTCGCCGTGCTCTCCTCTTCGTTTCCGAAACACAAACTTGTTGTTGTTGCACCGAGCTCCTCTACATTGCATACGGCGTGTAATTTGCCCCCTTTTTACCGTATTCCCTTTGATTTAGTCACTCTTGACTCCTTTTGCTCTGGGGGGCCAACGGGGGTTTTCGCGCGAGGGGCGAAAGGGGGCGCCTTGAAACCGCTCCTCCTTATCTCCTTTCATCGTTCGTCGCGGGTCGCCTTGAAACCGCGGGGGCAGTAATTGCTTTTTTCAGGCAGCCCAGTGCGGACTGGCCAGCAGCCAATCAGAGCCTTGTTTACACTCGCTGATGGACAGCGCCCTGGCAGCGCGCCAGCCAATCGGGAAGCGCGTAAGGGGCCGGAGCCGCGTTAACCCTTCAAGTGCCAGTGTAAACAAAGCCGGACAGGAATACTGGATTAGCCCGTAGCAGCTCATATATTTCGACGTGGAAACATACAAGGCCGTATCCTTCCACTCTTAATGGGCTAAATTACTCAAGCATAGGGAAAGCTAACCCCGAGGACAGTCGTGGAGAAGGCAGCTTGTGTGTGCGGTTGCATGGATGTATCAAAAGCCAAATATAAATCCATAAAAATAGCAAAATGGAAACCATACGTTCAAAACAAAAGACAACCACAAATGACCAGGCATTAAAGTAGAAATTCAGACATATCGTGAATATAAAAAAAGACCGACAAAAGTAGTACAGTATCTAAGTAAAAGTACTCTGAACTGTACAAAAGATTATTATTTTTTAAACTCTCAATGGGGGTTGATGTTACCACTATGTTTACATATTTTATATTGTTATCTCTTGAGTTTGAAGAAACCTATTTTGTAACACATAAGTGGTGGTGTACTTCATTGTTGTAGACAACAATGAAGTACAATAAGATTATTACGTGTTTGTTGACACTAGGTGAAAGATATTCACTTAATAATACATTCTTTACCCTGATGGTACTTTGCAGTTGTGTATCATAAAAATCATTATTATTTAGATTTATATAGTGCCTTTCAAGGGAGGCAAAGACGCTTACACTAACTCATGGGGCTAATTAGCATGTTGAATAGGTCAGGAGCGCCATGCTAGCGGAGGGGCAGCCGCAGCGTTGGCCGCTAACAGCAAACGGCAGCGTGAGGGATGATTCGAGTAGACGTCCGACTGGCAGGTGGGGATGCTTGTGAGAAAGCAGGGTGGTAAACTTCTCAAGATGATGCAGAGAAAGGACTAGATCGCTATTATTGGCAGTGGTGGAAGCTACTGCAACATCATGCTGAGATTGAGGCTGTTTCTTATGCTGTGTTGTTTTTGGATTGCATTGGTTTTTTTTGTGGGGCTAAAAAAAAATCTCTATCTCAGTGTGAAGCGATAACTGGAAACATGAACAATGATGAGCAGACAGTATTGATAAACTAATTAAAAAAAAAATGTTATTGTAAACTCAGAGAGTAAAATTGGTTCATAGTTGATCATTTCATTGCAAGTGAAATTTTTACTGGAAACGTTTTTTTTTTTTATTGAATTTTATACATAATATACAAAATTAGAGAATGCTATATTTTCATAATAAAAGCTTGTATTAGATTCCGATGTGTATTTTAATCCAGTACAAAGTAAATATAAATGATAGAAATCTTTAAATGTCATGCATAAATGAAATGATAGGCAGTAGATTGATATGCATGTGAAGATTCTCTTTTGTGATCTTGTTAAAAAAAAAAACTCACAAAAAGTATGCACTACGTAAAAGCTTTTAATTTTTCTACCTGTCACTATATGTCACTGCATAGATCGCATGAATAATTTTCAAAACAAATAATAAAGTAAACTAGAACTTGAAACTATAATACAGTACACTATTTTCATGTTTTGCAGTATTAACATAATCATGGGTTTTTAGTATCCTGTGTGTTTATTTATTTTCATTTGAAAATAAAGTTAAATAAAATGCATGAGTGAAATTGGCTAATTTACCTCAGATGACCAAATGGTTGCGAATCACTGCACTAAGATCTTCATTTTGTGGCAAACTCATTTTCATCGTGCACCATGTTTTAACAACAACAACAAAAATGTGTACAGTGTTCCCTTGTTTTCCACTGGGGTTGGGTTCCAAAAAATAGCCGCGATAAATGAAATCCATGAAGTAGTGTTGCTTAATGTTTTACATTTATTATGTTTTAAGCCTCTAAAGTCCCCAATCACACAGTTTATACACTTTTCTCATTGAAGCATTTACATTTTCTCATATTTCTCTCTTTTTTAAACATTCTCAATGTTCAAAACAAATATTATAAAATAGGTACATTACTGTAAAAAAACAAAATGCATGCAAAATTGCACTAAAACAAAATAACTGCAATACAGCGAGGCCACAAACCGCGTTATAGCGAGGGAACACTGTAATATGAATTTAAAAAAAAATCATGTAATAGCTTGCAAGCAAAAATTGTTATATACTGTATAACTTGTGTCCAATTTATGATTTGAACAGATTTTTTTTTTAATTTACAGATGGTAAATGAAAAGAAAAAAAACAATTTAGCAAGAAACATGAACATTTTCTTTGCTTTTATGGGCCACATCTGGCCCTCACGCCTCTGGTTTGACACCCTCTCCACATTATTAGTAAACATGCAATAAAACGAGAGCTAGCTAAAACCCAATAGAGTAACATGCGATATTAGAACCGATTAAGCGAGAATAGTTGAAAAACTGAGCAGGCCTCTCCGTACTTGTGGCCATGCACGCCGTGCTGGCAGAAGTGCTTCAAATCAAACATTGAGCCATTTCCCTCCTCGATTCGAGCCACTTCCTCATTGGCTCGGATCGCCAACCAATGGTGACGCGTGATTACCGACGACTAGAAGTTGGGGGGGTGCTTGTATATGTGTGTGTGTGTAGAGAAACCTAGGGTGGGGTAAGGGCGGATGGGGGAGGAAGGGGGTTTGCGGAGGAGGTGGGGGGGGGGGGGGGGGGTGCCTCACGGGCACGCTTTCACATTGTCGTCCTCAAACCAGTAGGCGCGCGCGTTCACCCTCCCCGCATATACAGACTTCCCACCACCACCACCACCCACCCACCATCCCTCCTCCTCCTCCTCCTCCCGGCGTGTCTGAGTCCCCGGCTGCATGAACGAGTCTCGATTCACTACAAGCCCGAACTTCTACGGCGCGTCTGTGCCATACCTCCAGTGAGTGCACAGCACAGTGTGCAGCAGAGCAGCAGCAGCAGCAGCAGCAGCAGCACATATAGGATGTAATCAATCCCACATGTTTCACCTCGGCGACTCGGGGATTTTCACTTTGCATCATTTCTGGGGGTTCGTCTTCCTTTTTTTGTTCGGCCAACACTCGCCTTACAAGGGGATATAACTTACCAGTAAGTAACAAAATGTTTGTTTATTTTTTTCATCGTCACTAAAATGTGACTGGCTCACATGATTGACGCTTTTAAAAAATCAGACCTGGATAAATTGTGTTATATTTAGTTGTAGATGAATCTTATTGGCTTTAATATTGTTTTCAATGTGGTTATTATGACAAGAAAAGAATGTACAGTATTGCAAATTTCTCCCGGTGTGCCACTGTTCCACTTTTTGTCATTAATTCATTGCTTCAATTCATATAAAAAAATATGTATTAGAAATTTTACTTAATTGTTGTGTGTTTATATGTGTGTGTTTTGGAAAAAAAATAAAAATAAAAAGAGTCTCGGTCCAAGATAAATGACCCCCAGTAGCTCCCTCCTCCCCCGGTGCGAAGGCTGTGCTGACGCCGGGCTTCCTTCACCTCGGCGGGGCTCGTGTCTCCCGGTTTAGCCGCCCCGCTTCGAACGTCCTGGATTTAGTGTCACGGTTATGGCTTGTGACTTGACTTTATTGCCGAATTGTTGGAAGTAACTGGTTTACTTTTTTAACCCGGGCCACTTGACAATTTAACGTATTTTTTGTCGTTTTTGTCCAAAGGTTCAGTAGATTGTGGATATTTTTGCATTGCCCTTTTGTACGTGCGGTGAAACGTGGACGATTTTTTTTGTGGTCATTTGTACTCATCTTGTCGCATGTAAACTTTTGTTGTAATTTATTTATTTATCTGACAATATAGTGGAATAGCATAAGTGTGTGTGTGTGTGTGAGTGTCTTCCCGACACACACGCGCACACACACCCACAACATTGCTTCCAAATGGTTTTCTTTGACTCTTCTCAATGGTTGTGTTTGCGTGGCCGTGCAATAACACGAGACCGTAGATTCAGCTTGTTCAAATGTAGCCCGAGTGGCTCTCTGTTTACGTGGAACGTAAACACGAAGACGTGTGTTTACGGCTCGGGAGGAAAGCAAAAAAAACAAACAAACAAAAAAAAAACCTGCAAAATGTATATGGAGCGATGTCAGTGCAGAGTTGTTTATGATCGCTGTCCCGCGGAGAAAGACCATTGTGTCGAACAACCGAGAGTCCATTTTGCTCTCCTGTTGTGCACTTTCGTCATGCAAAAAAAAAAAAAAAAAAAAACAGTCAACAATTCACATGCGCTTCTAATTGAATATTTTAAATGTGCACCACTCAAGGAGGTCTGACTTTTGCCACTTTACAATTGACAGCGTAACTTTAAAAGTGACCCCTTCGATCTAAAAAAAAAAAAAAAAAAAAGTTGCACTGCGCATGTCTTATTCTTTAGCATCAAAACACGATTCAGCGAAGAAAAAAAAATTGTTTTCTTTGTTCCTCGGTTCCTGGGAAGGTTCTATCAACCGCTGTAGATGACCACTGAAAGGCCCAATAGATGACTTCCCCCATCTGAGCGTCACAGGGAGCCCTATTTAAGTAAATGACCCGGGCTATAAGGCATACATATAAAGTCGATGATTTCCTACTATTTCACTGTTTATTGCCGCGCTCGCCATCGCAGCGAGGCATAAAGGTGATTTGATTTGTGATTACACTGCTTGCTTGCTGTGTGCTGCTGCTGCTGCTTGCACACACATGGCATTTGCCACACGTTGATGGAAATGTGCTTTCATTGATGTTGCCAGACAAGAAACAAGCAGGTAGAAAAGAAGTGGAATGGGGGGGGGATAAATAAGTCATAGATTTTGTGCAATTTTATCAGTGTAAACAAAGTGACGTGGTTGCAGAACAATGGTCATAATTTAGGACCAAAACGACTTCTGTGTGATTTTTTTTGGTCATATTTGCATGCTGGTTTAATTTCCATTTCTGAACAATCAAAGAGAAAGAAGGGGGCGTTTTTTTTGTTTTGTTTTTTACATAATGGATGCATGCAGGAAGCGTATAGTGGAGGGGGCCAAAAATAGACTTTGCATGCTGGGGCCAAATGTTGCCCATTTTCTCCACAAAAAGTGAGATATTTTAAAAACAATATTATTTTGATTATAGCGTGAACATGAGCAGAGAGTCTTTTTTTTTTCTGCATGGCTCCATCCCAGCTTGACTCATTATTGTCAGAGCTTTTGACGTGTCTCCTGCCTTCTCCTTTTGTACAGGAGATGACGGGGACTCACTTTCCACCCTGCCAAGCCAAAACTCCGCTCAACGCGAGCGGATCCCGAAGTTCATAAAAGGGGGATTATTTGCATTTGGGCGCCTGAGACCTTCGCTTGCCTCCGGATTTTAACTCGGGATTTGGGATTTATCGCTTCTCGGCCCGGATGGAAAGCCGCGATTTCGCTCCTCCGCACCACCTCCTGACGGAGCGGAGCGCGCTGGTGCACAGCGCCGCGTCTCGGATGGCGCCGGGCGGCCACGGCTCCGCGCAGCACCCGGCGCACTTCCAGGCGGGGAAGTACTACTCGTCCCATCTCTCCATGGCTCCGCACTCAGGTCGGTTGTGCATGGAATTGTTTTCTCTTCGATGTGTATACATGGGGGGGAAAAAACACCACTATTTCTTATGCACTTTTTAACAATTTCTCACGTGGATTAAAAAAAATGCTTTCCACTAGCATAATCTTGTCATACATTTATATGATTCATCAATTAGCAAAGTACTCATCATTGTCATTTCGATGTAATTAATTAAGATTGGCTAATTCCACTGCTTACACCTCCCATTAAACAATAAATTAAGGCCATTAACCGTGCCCGTCCCAGTGCACGAGGAACTCGTATGAGGCTTTTTGGTTCGGTTCTGTTGTGGTTCCAATAAAGTGCTGGTCGAAGCGAGTGCGGGGCTGCCTTGCTTGGGAGGGGGTGCTCTGCCTCATGGAGGTGCGGGTAAGACCAGAAAATCCGGTTTCTATATTGAGCGGCGACGTGACGGGGTGCGAATGGGTTGACAGTGCATGCATTAGATTTAACAAGTAGCTTTGGTATCCTGTCTCGATGGGGGGCGGGTGGGGGGGATGGTAAGGTACCCTCCTGTGTGCGCATATGTGGAGAGCCGGTGGAAGGAAAAACAGACTTTAAAATCATATCAGAGTTTAAATGCTGAGTTGAACTGGATGCACGTGAACGTGTCTGATGAGAGAGCTCATTAATTAACGTTTGCAAATGCGGCCACTCAGTACTATAGATCTGATGTATAGGACCCATTTAGCTCATCTTATTTGCATATTCATTATGGTTGGAAAGTATCTATCTATCTATTAGGGATCGATATTGTAAAAACATGCGATATGCGATACGCTTGCCGAACATAGCGATATCGATATTATTGCGATATTTCACATGAAATTACATTTTTATCATCTAATGAAAGAAAAACATTTTTTCATGCGGCAAAATAAGCAACCTTAATGTCATCTTAGTTAATTAATTGTAATTATGTCTTGATCATTTTCAACTTATTGGATGGCGATGCGCATTTTAGTTAGCATCTGACTGGTCAAATTCATATAAAAAGCATCAAATTCCGTATAAAACTTATTGCGATATGCATATTGCAAGGGTCAATATCGCGATATCGATATTTTTTCGATATATTGTGCAGCCCTGCTATCTATCTATCTATCTATCTATCTATCTATGGCACGTTTTACTGTAAAAAAATAATGTGGCTTCATTTTAATGTGTGATGAATTAAATATAGTTTCTAAATTATGTATTGCTCTTATGTAAGACACATTTCATGGTGTAAATGTGCAATTATAGATATTGTTCAATCATCAATATTCATTGTATTGTGTATGGATTATATGTGCGGCACTATGAAATTTACTGTACTGTTTCAAATTGAACTACCCCCCAAAAAAAAATCCCAAAAAAGAGTTTCTCCATGTAAAACGGTCTTGTTTAAAGTCCCACACTTCTAACCTGCATAACGCCTTTAACCAGATTATTCTGCACAAAGACTGATAGCGCCGCTCGCTCACATGCATTATGGTCCAATTTAAACCTGATTCTGTAATGTCGGAGTGGGGGGAGAAAGCATAGTAACACCGGGGTGATAATGCTATTGAAATATATTCAAGGGGGCCTCTCGCTGGGTCTCAAGGTGCATGACACTGTATTGAGCTCGCAGATATCCAGACTCTCCATGCATGTCTCTGATGGGCTTTTGACTGACATGACGGGCATAGAGGATTGCTGTTTTGACGATGGGGGTTGCTATATGTGCGTATTTGCTTGAAGGTGAGTTTTTTTTCTTTCTTTTTTTTTTGTAAAGGTGTGCCTGCCCTCCCTTGGAGATTTAGCAAGCTTGGCTCCAGGCCTCAGCTAAGGGGGTAGATATGATTTGGAGTTGGGGCGTACTGGGACAGGAGGAGGAAGGGCAGTACAGGACTGTCTCAAAAAATTAGAATATTGCGGTAAAGTCCATTATTTTTCTGCAATGCAATTAAATAAGCAAAAATGCCATACATTCTGGAATCATTACTAATCAACTGAAATATTGCAAGCCTTTTATTGTTTTTAATAGGGGTGTGAATTGCCCAGTAACTGACGATTCGATTCGTGTCACGATTCACAGGTCACGATTCGATTCGATACCGATTAATCCCGATACGAATTTATAAGTCGATTGTTGCAATTTATTTATTTTTTTTACTTCAAATTTAGAAAATACTAATCAGTAAACTTGTCCAGTGTAAGATTTGTATGAAAATGTATTCTTTATTAATCTGAAACTTAAGTCTTATACAGGTTGTAATCTGTTTCATGTTTGAACAGCATTGAAATAAAATATTAAGTTTTAATGTTCCATTAATATAACATTCTTCCATGCTTAAGGTGTGAAACCTAACCCGAAGTAAGACATTTTTGTTGAATATTTTTACATTAAAAATGGAAGTTTAAAAATCGATTCAGCCGCCTATTGAATCGATTCGAGAATTGCGCAATTTAATATTGCGATATATTGCCGAATCGATTTTTTTTAACACCCCTAGTTTTTAATATTGCTGATTATGGCATTTTCAGCCAAATATCTTATCTCAAAATATTAGAATATTTCCTCAGACCAAGTAAAAAAAAAAAAAAAAAAGCCATAATCAGCAATATTAAAAACAACAAAAGGCTCGCAATATTTCAGTTGATTTGTAATGAATCCAGAATGTATGGCATTTTTGCTTATTTAATTGCATTGCAGAAAATAATGGACTTTACCACAATATTCTAATTTTGAGACAGTCCTGTACACAAAATTCTTTAAAAACAAAAAACAAAAAAACATCTAATTGAGTGTATGAAAAAAAAAAATGGATCCCACCCCTGCAAAAGCATGCAATCCATCAATTCTTTCGAAGCCTCTTATTTAGATCAGCATGGTGTCTGCTTGAATATCGACACGCTTGACAAGGTGATGGAATGATGGTCGCATACCAAGGCCCCGAGACCCCCCCCCTCCCCTCCCCTCCCCAATTTGATAAAACCCCATAATGATATTACACAGGCGTTGTGATTACTGATAGGAGCGAAGGGAAGAAAGCCTTTGTCTCTCTCTGCCCCCTCATTTCCCCCCCCCCCTGTGCTGTTCTTCCAGTTTCTTTCTTCCCTTTTTTTCGTGGTTGGCCCTCGGCAGTGTCCGTGCGAGTGTGTGAAGGTTTAGCCTGCAGTAGCACAGGTGTGCAGTATTATGGAGGGCGTGGCGCTGCTTGTCATTGAACAGGTGTGTTACTTCCCAGACAGCAGTTTTGTTTACATGACCGGCCGCGTATGTGTGGGAGAGTGTGCGCGTGTGTGACCTACTAAGACACGCGCACGCATACAAAGAAAAGCTTCTTTTTTTTTTTGTTGCAGCTGCACACACAGACGCACATCCGAAGCCGCGTGCGCGCTTTGAAAAAGTAATAAACCATAATCGCAATGTTTCTGTAGGAGCAGATAACCTCTCCATCACCTCTCTCGGGTTTTTTTTCCCTTCTCTCACTCATTCTTCCCTCTGTTGCCCCCTCCCCCCGTTTTCCCTCCGACGCACACCTTCGCTCCTCGTGCTCGGTCATGTTTGAAACATGCTTCCATTCACCGCTCCAACGCGGTGAATGGAAGCGTCCGTTGGTCTTGAGCCCTAAATGGCTCATTGGGAGAAGTTTTCTCGGCTTTGATTGTCAAGGCAGCACAAATGAGACGGACGGCTTTATCTTCCTACTGGCACATCGGTAGCAGGCCGATACCCGGACTTATTTCAGGTTCGATACTCGTGACAGCAGCCGATACCAAGATTTTTATTATCAGGTACTAGAAATTAGAAATTGAAGAATAGATAATTGTACGTTAATTTAATGCAATTTGATGTAAAGATGGGGTGGAAAAAAGTAGTATAGAACATCATTTTAATTAGGGCTGCTGTAAAAATTATTTCCAGCATTTCATAACAAATAAACAATTTACAGAATTCATTGTATTGTTCCCAACTTAAAGTTATAAACCAAAACAGCCCAACTTGCTTGCTTTGTTGTGCTAACATTGTTGTGTAAATGTAAAAAACTTTAATGACTGTTTTAGCCCAAAAAATACATGTTTTTTTATTTATTTATTTTTTACAGTGCACACTAAAACCACATGACTTGGGAGTAGAGGACAACGCACGTGTACACTCTTAAAACTGCTAGGACAAAAGCAACCTAATGTGGGTCAAAAATTGGGCCAACCGGCCAGTTTGACCCAAGGTTGTTTTCTACAAAACAACCCAAACTTGGGTCAAAATAATTTTTTAATCCACAGGATTTGGTTGTTTGTAGAAAACAACCAAAAGTTGGGTCAAATTGACCCAAGTTAGTGGTTTGTTGTGTTAAAAAAACAACTACAAAAACTTATTTTGGGGGTTAAAAAATTGGGTTGCGTGTTATTTATGTATTTATTTTAGTTTTTTTTTATTGGGGGGGGGGATTAAAAACCTAAGTTTTGGATTAAACAATTTGGGTTGTTTTGTACAAAACACCCGGAATTTGGGTCAAATTGACCCAAATTAGTGGGTCGGTCCAATTTTGGGTCAATTCGACCCAAGTTCCGGGCGTTTTGTATAAAAACCTTTTTTTTTCTCTTTTTTTTTTCTTTTTTCTTTTTTTTTTTAATTAAAAAAAAAATATTTTTTTGTTTAGTTTTTTATTTTATTTTTTTTAAACAAAACAACCCAAGTTGGGTCAAATTCAGACCAATTTTGGCTCAATTTGGGTCATTTTTGTTGTACCCCCCAAAAAATCAATTTTTTTAAAAAGGTAGTTATTTATTTAATTAATTTATTTATTTATGTATTTATTTATTTTTAACAAAACAACCCAAATTGGGGGAAATTTCCCCAAGTTAGAGGGTCGGTCAAATTTTCAACCCAGCAATTTTAATGGTTTATTGCTTGTAAGTATGAGTCAGCACTAGTAGCGTATTAAAACGCACACGGAGACGGACGGGAAGGCTGGAAAAAAAATGAATGAGAATACTAATGAAGGAGGGATGGCAGAGGGGAGCGAGGAGGCTGAATGTTTCCACCTGGTTGGTAATCCAGTCGGATTACAATCGCCCGACGGCACCCACTGGCCGCCATCCCCGTCTCTCCCCGGGCCGGCGTCTCCGCCGCCTCTCAAGAGTGACAGGAAGTGAAAGCGAGAGAGCAAAAGAGAGAGAGAGAGAGGTGTGTATATGTGAGATGAGTCAGCAACGGACGAGCGTCTCAGACAGAGCGGGCCCGTCTCGACTGCGTCCCCGGGGCGCGGGGGGCACTTCCCGGGTTGCGGCGCGCAAGACGACCCCCCGTGGGGAGGGGACAGCTGGTGGAGGCCGCAGCCAGCTGAGCCGCCATTGGATGCGGCAAACTGTCAACTCACTTCTGTTCAAACATACTGTACATATTTGTTTGTTAGTTAGCGGGATTATGCGTAAGCTTCTTAACCAATTTCAACAAAAACTTTGCGGAGTGTCGCGGCGGGAGACGAGTATACGGAGGTGTACAATCTGCTGCTTATTCAAATTAGGATAGCTTGGCTTTATCTATTGTGTGCTCTTCTATTTTCACACATTGTTTGCCGCTATGGTGAATTTTGAATGAATTGATTGAATTCAGATTGGTGTCGCGGTGTAGTAGGTGGCAATTTTTAAATTAATATTAATTCAGAATTCATCTGCTTTTAAACCTAGCATCAAAATACAAAAACTTTCTGTAATTTATTTATTTATTTATTTATTTATTTATTTATTTTTGCAATCGCAATAATGAGGAAATAAAAAGTCACATTTAAATAATTTTTCAAAATTTTTTTTAGCCCTTATTTTAAAAAAAAAAATCATTTTGTTTGGGTTTTGTCTGAATTCAGACCGTTTGTATTTTGTTGCTGCTCCATCTGTATAAATTATAAATTCTATGAAGGTTTATAATTACCGTAATATCTATGTCAGAGGTCACTGACCTTTTTAAAATCGAGAGCTACTGTGTACTGATTAAAGCTATCAATTTAATGCTCACTTCCGAAATAACACATTTGCTCAAATCTAACTTGTTGTTATGGTTTTGGTCATGCTGACCTTTTGACCTTCACACGTTTGCATTTTAATACTGCCATTTCTAAATGTACACAATGCAAGTATGATTTAAAAAAAAAAAAAGTTAGATGCATCTTATTGGTAAAAGCCTCTATTTTAGTTAAAGAAAAAATTGATCCATCTCACTGTTGAGCTATTTTTAGAACATTTTAGAACACTTGGCCACCATGTTGGTGACCCCTGATTTATGGCAATTTCGGTTCGCTCTCTATAGTGTTTTGCAATATAAATTAGTACTCGGATTGAAGACTTTTGTTAGATAAAATATGGAGTAAAGTTTCAACTCATTCACTGCCAGCCATTTCAGAAAATTTCAAAATTTTTAATACCAATGTGATATTACGTTCAATAATGATATATAAACCGAATCTACCAAATAACAGAATAGACTGCCGACATTTTGTCCCGTCCCGTTCTTTTATAATTGACAGCAGAAAAATGTAGGTTTGCCAAAATACAGCCATTTCTCCCATGGACTCTGAAACTGTGTTTATTTGGTATAAAATGGGGCAATGATGTCATCTACCGGTGGTTGGGCAACAGTAAAGTTTGATATTTACTGCGGAGCATAGTCAGATTAGCCCCCCATTTATCTCCGCTCTAAAAAATACAATTGACGAGTATACTTGTCAAAGGCAGTGAATGAGTTTTAACTGAGTGACAAACAGTTTGAATATGGAGATCTGTGTGCTAGTTTAAGTGTATTTTATACGTTGTATTTGAAACATATGGCACGGAATCAATATATCTCCCCAAGGATTAACAGAGGTCCACTGTATCGTCCAAATTCATTTACACAAAGAAAAAATAATTACGCACCAGTTTTGCCGTAAATCACGTAAATTAGGCTAATAACCGCCACCAACGTCAGCGTCAGCGTCACGTGAATGAAAGGCTGCTGAAATATAATTCGGTATTGACTGAAAGCCTTTTTGATGTCCACGTCTTGAGTGAAGAGCGTGTTTGTTCCCAGGCACGTTTGCTTGGAGGACAGAAAGATTTTTTTTTATTTTTATTTTTTTTTGTCCGGCCTCCAACTCTGGTCCAACATGTGAACAGCTGCTTATTGTCTGTGGTGGTGATATGAAGGCAAGTCGGGCCCCGCTCGGTTTCAGCATCTCGGGGCTGCGAGCGCGCGCCGCCATCTGATGATTTGGCATGCGAATGGAAAGTGCCAGACTCTCTCTGTCCATGTGCTCCTTTTCCTCTCTCTCCCTTTTTCCCTCCCCCCCCCACTTCTCTCTCCCCTCCGCCCCGTTCCTCTTCCACCACATGCTCGCCCTTCCTCCTCCTCTTCCTCTCCTTCTGCTTCCCTCTTTCGCTTCCCCGTTTGCTCCTCTCTATTTCGAGTGGTCCTCGGGCCTCCCTCCTCTTCCTCCTTCGCCACCACCCCGCACCTCCCCACGTCACTCTATTTTCTTCTCAATTGACCCCCCCCCCCCTTTTTTTTTTCTGGCTCATCTCCATCTAACCCCGCACACACGCCCGTCGTCTCCTCCGCTCGGAAGCAAACCGGCTTCTTTCGGCTCTCCTCCGATTTCAAATCGCTTCCTCTCCTCTCTGAACTGCACGTGGCCACCGGTGGAATGAAACAAAAGTGCGCCGAAATGCTGCAATTAAATACGTATTTGAAATTGTTTAGTCAAAGTCCATGAGTGGCGTGTTTGGATGAGTTTGGCGTTGGAGAGGACCATCAAATGAGTTTGAGCAGTGATTTATTGAAAAATGAACATTTTCCTTTCTTGATGAATGGACAAACAAGTCCAACTTGACAAGGTGTTGTAAATTTTACAATAAGTTATAAAATAGATGATTTTTTTTGTGTGTGGTTATAAAAAAAAAAAATTGTTACCATCAATAACTGTGCTTTAGTCTTGAGAAGTACACTAAAAATGATTTGGTCAAACATGGATCAACCCAATTTTTTGAGTTAAATTAAATTAATAATTGACAAAAATTTGGGGGGGTTGAATTGTGGGTTATTCATTTGACACAACTTTTTGCGTGAATTGAATAACGCAATTGAATTTGGTTGAAAAAAAAAAAACGACCAAACTTTTTGAGTTAACTAATCCAAAACGTTGGGTCAAATTAAATAATACCCAGTTTTAAGTTCTTTTTTTTTTTTTTTCTTTTTTTGTGGGTTAGTCGTTTGACCCAACTTTTGGGGTTAATTGAATAACCCGAATGAATTTAGTAAAAAATGAACTGACCCAACTTTTTTTAGTTCAACCCAGAAAGTTGGATGAAATCAATTCAATAAACTACAAAGCAACCCAATTTCGTCGTTTGACCCAACTTTTGGGGGTTTTATTGAATAGCTCAACTCAATTTAGTAAAAAAAAAAAAAAAAAAAAAAAAAAAAAAAATGAACCGACCCAACAATTAAGTTAATAAACCACACGGCACCCAATTTGTTGTGTTTTTTTTGGTGGGTTATTCGTTTGACTCAACGTCAGGGTTAACTGAATAACCAAAAATGTTGGGTTGGTCCCTTTTTTGAGTTAACTTTTGAGGTTTTATTGAATAGCTCAACTCAATTTAGTAAAAAATAAAAAATTAACCACCCCAACTTTTTGAGTTATTAAACCCAAAAAGTTGGGTAAAATTAAATTAATAAACCACACGGCAACCCAATTTGTTGTGTTTTTTTTTTTTTTGTGGGTTATTCGTTTGACCCAATGTTACAAAATGTTGGGTTGGTCCCTTTTTTGTCCCAATTTGGATTTTTTTCCCCACCCAATAGTCCAACAATAGTCAGTAGTCCAGCGATATGTTATGTAGTATGTTAAAATACATATTCACAGTCAGCGTTTGATGTCTTTTGGTAGTGTATAACAAGTGCAATACATTACCACAGTGTTCGATGTGCCTATTTTATAAGGTAACACTTAAGCCATAATATTTTTAACAAGTTCCTGATGACACCTTTACCTATACTGCTTTATAAGTTCCGAATACAATGCAAAATGTTTTGTCTTTTTATGCGGCTGCCCTTTTCTGAAGATATGAAAGTGCCGCAATCAGTGAAAAGATGTGTGCGCGTTTGCAGTCACTGCCATTTTTATGGGCTCTTGTCGATGTCACAGGGGTCAAGGCAATCCCCCCGCTTACGCTATGTGACCGAGCGACGACATTACTTTAGGGGGGCGATTGAGCTATGATGTCACCGCCTTCCTCGCGCAAACGCACCACACCTTATCTCACACCCGGACGACCGACACCTGAGACGAGCCGGCTTTTTATCCGTCCCGGGGTCACGTTTGGGGGGCCTGACTCACGGATGCTGGAGTGGCCTCGTTTGATGCTTTTTTTTTCTTGTGTTCCGCTTCTCTCCTTCATTCATTTCATCTGTTTGTCCCCATTCATATTATAATGGCGTCCATTCAGGCGGGTCTATGTCCAGTTTGTTTTGCTGTCAGGGGCTCAGATGGATGGAGAAGGGGGGGAGTGGGGGTTCATCTGGAGGTGAGGATTAAAAGGCCTCCCCGATGCTGGAGGTTTCTTTCGCTATGTCGTGTAGACGGGAACAGATTGGTGTGACAGACAGGTAGATATTAAATAGGTAATACGCGGCGATGTGTGTGTGTGCGTCAGTGTTGGGGGAGTCTGAAATAGAGAGAAGCAGCTGTGTGGAACAGCATGGATCGTTACACAGTGACACACATGAAAGCATTAAGTATATTCGGGAGCCTTTGTTGAATATACATGGAGCCGTGCGAGTGCGCGTGCGCGTGCGTCCCCTCCCATGCTCTTGCTAGCGAGGGGGAAGAAAAAGAAAAAAAAACAACTAGAGAGAGCTAGGAGAAAAAAAAAAAAAAAGATCAACAACAACAAAGATCCGTCATCAGTCATTCATGGCTAATCAGTCTCGCGGGACACGCACGCACACACACAGGCGAGGTCCTAATCCCACCGGGGCTCCTTGTGCCTCAACGTGTGCCTGTCTAAATTTCGGATCGGGGCTGATTAAAAGCGAAACTCTCCTCTTCCCGTGCATGCGTCTCGAAGCCTTTCTCTCTCTCTCTCTCTTTTTTTTTTTTTTTCCTCTCTCTTGTCTTTGATTGCCGCTAAAGTGCCTCTACTTCTTCTTCTTGTCTTTTTAATAACCGCCCACTGTCGCTCGCAGTTGTTTTGATCTGTGTTTTTGTCATGTTTGGAAGCAGGCGTGCATGTATGGAGTCCGATTTTTTGTGTTTTTGTGTGTTTGTGTGAAAAAAAAAAAAATCTACTTCAGTGGTGTCCAAACTACGGCCCCGCGGGCCATTTGCGGCCCGCCGTCCATTTTTTCAGTGGCCCGCGACGTATGCTAAAAATGGCATTTGGCTCAGTTCAAATAAAGTAAACAAAACAAAAATGTTTGGAGATGGTCAAAGTAAGAAGTGAGGGTATCGAAAAACTGGTGCCATTATTTTAGTTAACTAAAACTAATGAAAAAAACTAAAACTAAAATTCAAAAAACACAATTTTGTTACCGAAATAAAATAAAAACAAAAATGCTTTTTAAAATACTAACTAAAACTACATTTTATGTTTACAAAACTATCTAAAACTAACTATAATTATAACAAACATGTAATTCGTTATAGTCTTTGGTAATTCATTTAATGCATGAGCCTTTGGGGATGATTTTAAATGTGATTTTTCGTAGATTTATTTTGACATAAACAGGAATAATGACGTTTGAAAGTATGTCACACAGAAGTGATGTCATCTTGCAGCAGCCAATAGAAAAGCACCTTCAGATGATGTAGCGGCCATGGTGTTTTTTAAATATTGCACACAAGTAATACACATTTTTTTTAAACTAATACTAATATTGAAACAAAAAAATTTAAACTAAAATTAAGCATTTTTTTAAAGAACTAAATAAAAACTAACAGAACCACCCTGAAAACTAATAAAAACTAACAAATGAAAAATTCAAGAACTATAAATAATAACCCTACTGCTATATTACAAATAAATTGGTTTATATACTGTAGCATTTTTCAAAATATGCAAAAGCACAAATAAATTATTTGTACAATTTTTAGGACAAAACACAATTTCTCTTCATAACATTATGCGGCCCTTGCGTCCTTCTTCTTTTTTTGTGTGTGGCCCACAAATGAAAAAGTTTGGACACCGCTGGTCTACTTGATTATCCTTTCCACCATTTTGCTTTATTTGCTAAGCCAACGAAAAGTTGAGTTTGATTTATTCCAAAAATAAGGTCATGCAGGGAAGAAGTGTGGCAAGCGGGAAAGTATTTCACAAGCAAGCCGATCCGATTTGCTGATCTGAGCTAAAATGTAGGGAAGTTTACACGATTCTTTAAACTGGGAAAATTTTGTGACGCTCGCGTTGTGTATAGGAAATGTTCTCTTAAATCTGTTTAATAGGCACTCTTGGTCAGGAAGTGGAGCTATGGCTTAATGGTTTGCAGTATATAGAAGAGCCCATTATCACAGTATGGATAGGGAGAAATATATGAAGCACATTACTTATAATTTGCATATATGACAAAGAAGTGTTTTTGAAATGGCGGCACTAAAAAAAAAAAAAAGTACTGACATGTTTTTCCAAAATAATTTGTGTTTTTCCTGTTGTGTCCTTATCTGTACAAATAATAACTTGATTAATCGGTGAATTGTTCAAGAAGCGTAAAAGAACTTTGGAAGGAAGTTTGCTCTTTGGCTGTGTTGCAAAATGTTCAAAATACAATGATGCATTGTTCAATTAAATGCTGCTTGTCATCACTGAGGTTTTTTTTTTTAAAGTTGTGTGGTGGTTTGAGTGTTCCAGTGTGCCTAATTTTGTGGCTAAGGTTGATTTATGCTTTGATAGGACATTAGTGCTATTGTTAGCTAAATTGTCATATGTGGATATATGATGCCTTAAAACGTAATCACCAAAATATTTGTATTTTATTTACTATAAAAGCAAAATAAAATCGAATAAAATAAATCTGCTGGTCGGTAATAGATCATGTTAAAATTGGGTAAGCTTCACGGAATTATTAATATTATAATAATCTCGTTTCCTGCACTTTTTGTTAGAATTTGGAAACAAATGATGACTATTGTCTGAAACATGGTGTCCAAACTGCGGCCAGGGGGCCATTTGCGACCCACCAACCATTTTTCAGTGGCCTGTGGCATATACTCAAAATTATATTTACAGTTTTCATTATTACGGTTGATGGAGACGACCACTACTACTAATAAATTCATTTTATATTCTATCAACGTTTTCTTGGTATTAAAAAAAATAAAATTTAGTAAAAGGGTACATTTATCTTCATAACCCTGTGGTGAATAATGGGAAATTAATTTTTAGACATACATATATATATATATATATATATATATATATATATATATATATATATATATATATATATATATATATATATATATATATATATATATATATATCCATATATATATATATCCATATATATATAAAAAATCGATTCGGCGATATATCGCGATACTACATCGCGCGATTCTCGAATCGATTCAATAATCGGAAAAATCGATTTTTTTTATTTATTTATTTATTTTTTTTATTTTTTTTTAGGATTCACACCTTAAGCATGGAAGAATGTTATATGAACGGAACATTAAGCCTTAATATTTTATTTCAATGCTGTTCAAACATGAAACAAATTACAACCTCTATAAGACTGAATAAATCTTTCAGATAAATAAATAATACATTTTCATATAAATCTTACACTCTACAAGCTTACTGATTAGTATTTTCTAAATTTGAATGAAAAAAAATCGCAACAATCGACTTATAAATTCGTATCGGGATTAATCGGTATCGAATCGAATCGTGACCTGTGAATCGTGATACGAATCGAATCGTCAGGTACTAGGCAATTCACACCCCTAATATATATATATATATATATATATATATATATATATATATATGTATATATATATATATGTATATATATATGTATATATATATGTATGTATATATATATGTATATATATATGTATATATATGTATGTATATATATATGTATATATATATGTATATATATATATATATATATATATATATATATATATATGTATATATATATATATGTATATATGTATATATATATGTATATATATATATATGTATATATGTATATATATATGTATATATATATATATATATATGTATATATGTATATATATATGTATATATATATATATATATATATATATGTATATATATATATATATATATATATATGTATATATATATATATATGTATATATATGTATATATATGTATATATGTATGTATATATATATATATATATGTATATATGTATATATATGTGTATATATGTATATATGTATGTATATATATATATATATGTATATATGTATATATATGTGTATATATGTATATATATGTATATATGTATATATATATATATATATATATATATATATATATATATATATATATATATATATATGTATATATATATATATATGTATATATATCATGCATTAAATTAATTACCAAAGACTAAAACAAAGGAAATTTTTTGCTGTAATTATAGTTATATTGAGTTAGTTTTGTAAACATAAAATGTAATTTCAGTTAGTTTTTGTTTTTTAAAAAGCATTTTTGTTTTTATTTTATTTCGTTAAGGAAATTGTTTTCTGAATTTTAGTTTTAGTTATTTCGTCAGTTTTTGTTAACTAAAATAACCTTTAATAGCACTTGTATTAAAATTAAATGTATTCTAAACATTTGAACTCAGTCAAACGCCATTTTTAGCATATGCCGCGGGCCACTGAAAAATGGCCGGCGGGCCGCAATTGGCCCCTGGGTCGTAGTTTGCACACCCCTGGTCTATAAGTTCTGGATGTGTGAATATAATTCATACACAATACAGATATTTAAAAAAAAAACACACACACAGAATTCAAACAAGTTATTTCCTATTAAATTGCTCTGATTTGAATTATTATTTTTTTTCCCACTATTCCCTTATTCACTTCATCTTTAATTTCATCTGGATGACTCTCTCCAATAATCTTTTTGATTCCTGTGTAAATAAGCCTGAAATGAAGGAATATGAGAGTCGGGAAAGCCGCGCAGAAATAAGGTCACACTAGGTTATTCTCATCTCTCTCTCTCTCTTCATCACAGCCTCCAATCGTCTCCCTCTGCTCGCTCCCTTGTTGCGCTCGCTGTCTGCCGATCCTCTGTCTTGTTTAGTCTCCTCGCGCACACGTACGCACACACATTTCCAGCGGGCGAGCGCGGCGCGCGGAGGCTGACACCTGCGCGTCGAGCCGTTGAGAGTCTAATTTAAGTAAAGTGCTTCTCTAGGAACCGCAACCCCTCAACTCGCGATGGTGGAGGTTGATACGGAGCGGCGTGGTTAAGCACACACGGTCGTGTGCGCATGCAAACACACACATCCGGAAACAGCGATATTACGGCTGTGACTTGTCGGATAGGTGGAAGTGGCGCAGATGGCTTATAAGTGTTCTGTCATAATCATCATGCTGGGTAATTGACCTTTGCAAGACGTGGCAGGACGTCTTGCCCAAGGACACTTAACTCATTCACTGCCATTGACGGAAAAAGACGTCAAATGATGCATTTTTTGCTGGTCTGGCAATGAATGTGTTAATAAATAACTTTAAAAAAAAAAATCAAAGTGGCCCTTGCAGCTTTCAATTTTTCTGTCTGTGGCCCATGTTTAACTCATTCACTGCCATTGACGGAAAAAGACGTCAAATGATGCATTTTTTGCTGGTCTGGCAATGAATGTGTTAAGCAGAGTGGATGCTGCCTGGCATTGGCACACTTGTGCCCCTGCGGCGTAGGTGTGTTTTTTGTTTGTTTTTTTTTTCATCCCGAGAAGCGAAATTCTATCAAAGCCACAAAAGTATTGAGACGGAGGTCCTCGTGAATCAATCACTTAGGCAGGCGAGAAAAATGATTTTACTCTGAAAGTTAATTCTTCCACTAACCAAGACGTTTTCAACCCATTCATAATCGATTAGTTGCTCACTATTCTGTTGTTTTGCTGGAAAACTGATATTTGATTAATTATGTCTTCAAGCAATTGAGGGAAAATTTAATGTTCTCCTTGGTTGTCATATTCCCAGAAGAGTGGAAAATAAAGATGGACTATTCCATATTTGCTCTAATATCCCTTCTTAATTCACAAGCCTTACCCATGCAGTGTAGTGGGTTAAAAAAAAAAAGTCTACACACCCCTGTTAATAACCCATGTTTTTGGTTTAGGGTTATTCATTTCATCCAAAAAGTTAACTGAAATGAATAACTCAAAACAACACTTTTTTTTTTTTTTTAAACAAAACAAGCAAATTTGGGGGTTTGGTATAGAATTAGTTAAAGCGAATCCAACAAGCTTTTTGGCACAGATATCAGTAAAGGAATGCTCTAAAAACCTTTTAAACTTTTTTTTTTTTTAAATAAAGTAAATAAATGTACAAAATTGGGTCAAAAAGCAACTGACCCAACATTTTGGGTTATTCATTTAGAGAAAAATGTTGGGTCAAATGAATCCACAAAAAAAAACTATAATCCTCCAAAATTGGGTTGTCGGGGTTATTCATGTGACCCAACTTTTTGTGCTATTCATTTTCATCTAAAAAGTTACCTCAAACGAACAACTCAAATGATGTAAGCTGTAATGTGTCCGAAAGGAAAAAAAATGAATAAACCAAACCAATTATCATTATTATTATTATTTATTTATTTATTTATTTATTTATTTTTGGTCGTTTTGTACAAAACAACCCATTCATTTTAGAGGGAAAAAAGGAAAACACAAAATATAAAAAAATAATAATAATAATAATATTTGAAATGTACAGTATTTGGTGTTATGCGCAGGTACTTTAAATCTTTAAATGGTGACAGGTGTGTGCTGATTTCCATTGATTAATTCTGAACACAGCTTCGTCCCTATTCTAAGAAGGATGTGCAGATTTGTGCAACAATAATTATTTGATATTTATATTTATTTATTTATTTATTTATTTATTTATTTATTGCTTCCCCTCTTGAAAAGATTTTTTGTTTTAACTACAGCTCTCAATAGTGGGAACATAAGTAAATTATTATTTTTTTATATGATCACAAAAAACCTGGCATTTGAATAGGGGTGTGTAGACTTTTTTTTTTTTTTTTTTATCCACCGTAGTGGATGTGAGTGGCAAACATTAACACTTTGAAACTCTCAAATTGAGCCCATCCAGAGATCAGACTTTGATATTTTTAATATGTTCTCATTTGTCCCGCCTGACTCCGCAACATCTTTTATTTTTTGTTTGTGTGTGTGTGAAAATGTCACAGAAAAATGCAAATGTGTTATTCGAGGGAAAAAAAAAAAGATTCCTGCGTAATGTTTGTACAAGAAAGCGACGTGCAATTAGAGCGATACTTTCACACCAACTTCCAAAGTTTTTCAAGCTGTAATTGTAATGAGGAACACATGTTAAGGCGTAGGAGCGACGTAATCCGGCACCAGAGGGGACGTGGCTTTAAATCGGGATTGTGCACTAATTAACTTGAAATGTGTCAAAGTCGGATTTTGGCGTCCCGTTCGGCTCCGCCGACGGCTTTGCCGTTGGTCCTCCAGGTGGATCTCATCCGACGCATCTCTCGTCGCTGCGCACGTGAGAGTTTGCGATTGGGTGTGGCGCACGCAGGCATGTTGGGCCGGAGAAGAACCAGAACTCCCAGAGCAAGCTTGCACACAATGCAGGCGCTCCAGATGAAATTGCATTATTGACTCTTACCGAGCCATTCCTAAAAATATCCGTAACCTTATGCTTCTAATTCATGTGTGCGCGCGTGCATAGCGATCCGACCCAGTCTTGTATGACCCGTTGTTTCCGAAGTCCCCTGATGTTCTTTGATACCCCCTACCTCCTTTTTAACCAGTAGTGGGCCACTTTATAACCTAAATTCTAGTGATAGGCCGATGTTTTTTTCAAGGCCGATACCGATTATTAGTAGTCAAGGAGGCCGATAACCGATATTTCAATCCGATATTCATCAGCAGTAAAATAAAAACAAAGCAAAACGTTTTCTTTTAAACTATATTGACAAATTTGTTTAAAAAAATATAACAAAAAATTGCAGAGCTTCCAAGGTCATTAGCATGTGTTAAGCTAAATTTAAAAAAAATTTATAATAATAATAAAAATTAAAAAGCAAGTAAATAGATCCCTAAAGATTTCTACTGTAAATAAAGTTTTCTAAAATTTTAACATAATTTCTTGATTGATTGATTTATTTTTTTTACATAAAAAATGGAGGGAGTTCCTAATTTTTATAAAGTGGAAATTTAAATAGAGCCATAAATGAAAAGTTCCCTGAGTGACAAATGCCAAATGTTGTTACGTCTGTTTAATAATTAGCATCATTTTTTTTTTTATAGCATTTTGTCAAAAATATTGGGTCTGCTCTAAACTACTCAATATGCACAGTTGCATGCTTTTATATTACTTTTTTTTTGTATTGATTGTATAATTATGACATGATAGTGGTATTATTAAGAGGTGGACTGAGTCTGGTGAAACTACTGAGAACTCAGATACCAATTTGGCCAAAAAGTTCAGCCTTGGACTCATCAGACCGCAGCATATTTTCCCACATGCTTTGGAGATTTGGTTATGGTCCAATGAAACTAAAGCCAAGTATCCCACTGAGGGGTGAACATTTGCGAATGTTGATTTCACGTCAGCGTTTGCTCAAGGTCACAGTGTTTCCTAAATGTTCTCGAAATAGTCTTAACGGTTTCCTAAACAATCTTAATGGTCTTTATTGTCGCAAGAAAATTTTGAACATATTCAAAATTGTTCACAGCATTTCCTAAACAGCCTTTAAACAGTCGTAACAGTTTCCTAAGCAGTCTTAACGGTTTCCTATGCAGTCTTAACGATTTCCTAAACAGTCTTAATGGTCTTTCTTGTCGTAAGGAAATTTTGAACATCTTCAAAATTGTTCAGTGTTTACTAAAAGTTCCCAAACAGTCTTAACGGTTTCCTAAGCAGTCTTAATGCTCTTTCTTGTCGCAAATAAATTTTGAACATGTTGAACAATAGAGACAATTAAGAATGTTTAGAGAACCATCAAGACTGTGTTGAGAACATTTAGGAAATGTTGTGACCATTAACAAACCCTGATGTGAAATCCCTCAGTGGGATACGGGCTTTATCATTCATTCATTTTTATTTATTTTATTTTTTTTTAATTAAAAAAAATACTGTTGAGAAGCTGACATTCTGAGCATTTGGACATTAAAATTAAAAAGGTATCTAAACGATCAATCGATTATCAAAAATAATTATCGATTCATTTGATAACCTCCAATTATAAGAGGGTGTGCATGTAGACATGTGTGATATTTTGGTCATTTATTTTTACTTGCCCTCTCAAAAGATTAAGAAAAAAAAAAACGTTTTAGCACACATTATTGGTGGAAAAAGTTTTGAAATGATTTGTTTTGCTCTCATTTTTGTTATATCACAAAACCTGACATTTGATGAGGGGTGTGTAGACTTTTATATGAGGTCGACAAACAAAAAAAATCTGTGGTGAAAAATGGGAACTTTTTCCTTCGTACTCACATTTTGACGGAACATTTTGTCGGTCACCTTTGTCAACGGAAGGCATTTTTTAAACATGGCCTTTTCTGTTCATTGAATCGGGCCTGCTAGTCCGTTTTATGATTGATTCTTTGCTTTGTGTAATGACCGAGCGCTCCCAGCCAGCAGGTGAAGCGTCTTGTAGGGGGAGCTTGACGTCGAAGCTGCGAGATCGCGGATCTTAGTCGGGAGTGCGTGTGTGTGGCGAGACATTAGTTTGTGTGTGTGTGTGTGTGGCGAGAGTCTGGTCCGCAATCTGGGAGTCGGGCTTTGAGCTGCTGTTCATAGTCTGCTGATTTATGCGCCTCGCAGGGAAATCTCTCATTTGTTGCTCTTTCATCTCATTTTTCCCCCTCCGCTCTCTCTCTCTCCCTCTCCTCCATTCTCCGTCCTCTCTCTCTCTTTTTTTTTCCCCCCGTAATGTGATTCAGTGCAGCCGCTCGTCCCAGATGACACGCCATTGCTTTGCCTGCGCGCCGCTCTCCCTCCGCTTACTCCGACATGAATGAGTCAAGAGGAATAGTTGATGAATAATAAGATAGAGCGGAAGGGAAAATGCTATCTGGATGTCGTCGAGCAAAAGAACTCCTTTTTGCTCCCCGGAACATATTCTTTGTAAGCACTGTTCAGGCCTTTATTGACACACTGAATGTGTTTGCATCGCCCCGGCGTGCGCACGCGCGCGTGCGTCTTTCGAGGCTCCCGCCACCGCCTTGTTTGAGTAGCCCTGTCACTTGTGCAATCCTGGGGTGTCAAAACAGATCAGAAAGGTCTGGCTTGACTCCTGCCACTAAATACAAACACGCGCGCACGCGCGCACCCACGCACACATAGTCAGACGCACACGCTGGCTCAAGGCTCGATGCCAGGGCCCTTGGTGGTTGGAGGCTTATGAAAGGCTCGGGCTGACGAGAGTTTGCCAAGTGTACGGCAATAGGCGTAGCAGCCAAACTAACGAGAGTCAGAACCTCTGACACACACACTTACGCACGCACACACTCGCACTAGGGACTGTACAGACTGACAGTGGTGAGTGTGTGGATCGAGGTGTTTGTCAACTGGCAAATGTGGCGATAATTCACCAGCATACTGATGCGTCGTGTCAGGATCCAACTTTTGTTGTTGTTGACTTGAAAAGGCTTTCATATTATAAACGCATTGAAAAAACTTATTTATTTTTAAAAGAATCAGACCTACATCAAACAGTCTCCCTGCTTCCCCTGTTACTCAGGAACTACAAGAATGCTAGTCGCTAAGCTAACATGCGCCGCACCTGCAAAAAAAGCCTCTGCTGGCCAGCTAGCATGGCTAACCACTCTCCTAGCGATGTGCGCTACATCTTGTGTTTTTTGCTGTTTTGTTTTCAAAATAGGTTAAAAAAAAATCTTCAAACAATTGTTTTTTCCAGTCAAGACTGCCAGGCAGGTTTTCGATTTAGTGGTAAAAACGATGGTGTGAAGAAAAGAAGTTTAAAATCTAACGAAAAAAGAAGATGAGATAAACAAATGCCAAAGCGCTAGGACAGTGTTTAGCCATGCTAGCTAGTCAGCCGCAGCTCATTGCTGGTGTGTAGCAAGTTAGCTTAGCGACTAGCTTCCTGAATAAGCGGTACATTTTAAAGTGGTTAAAAAAAATCTTCAAACAATATTTTTTTCCAGTCAAGACTGTCAGACAGGTTTTCGATTTAGTGGTAAAAACAATTTTGTGAAGAAAAGAAATGTAAATTCTTAATAAAAAAGAAGACGAGATAAACGAACGCCAAAGCGCTAGGACAGTGTTTAGCCATGCTAGCTAGCCATACACAGCTCATTGCTGGTGTGTAGCAAGTTAGCTTAGCGACTAGCTTCCTGAATAAGTGGGACATTTTAAAGTGGTTAAAAAAAATATACAAATTGTGAAGTTTGTCAGCAAGATTAAGAGATTTTTCTTTACTGGGAAAACAACAGTGTGAAGAAAAGAAACTTAAAACGTAAACCCCAAGTTGCTAATGCTCACCTTACTGGTGGCAAAACAAACAAACAAACAAACAAACAACAAACAAACAAAAACACCCATCCAGTCATCACTAAAGGAGGTTTTCATTGTTTTCAGCTTCACAAAGGACCCCATTCAGAAACAATTTAATTGTACTATTAAAACATAAATTTATATCATGATATATATTATTACCGTGAATTGATTTAATTTGTACCATGATGGGATTTTTTTTTTTCCATAGTCCAGTATAAATAGTAGCTTAACATTTTGTGTTTTAAAACAAATTCCTGCGAGAACATGCTGCTTTGTGATATCAGTCTTATTCCTGTTTTGTCTTCCTGCTCTTCCGCGGTTCTCCTCCTCCCTTCCCCTCTGCAGAATAGTGTGAAACCTTGGGACGATTGGGCCTGCTATCTTTCATCTCGCTGTTAGCTTTCACCTTCGATCTTTGCTCAAACGTGAAGCACAGAGGTTATTATTTCTTTCCACCGTGCACCTCCGTTTTTTTTGTTTTTTGTTTTTTTTTGTTTCATGTCGCTGCAAGCAACATTCTGCACATATTTTATATGAGTAGTTTAAAATAAATGCGAGAAAAAGAGTTATCATCCAAAAATAAGACGCTAACCTTGGCTGCTTTTCATCATTTGACACCTTCCCTGGATTTTGCATTTAAAACATTTATACTTCCACTGTTTTTAAACTGACAGCCTGCCCTCATTGAACCGTTTTTAATTAAAATTGGCACTCTTAAAAAAGGCTGCCTTGTACCTGCGGAACTGTGAGGGCACTTAAGTACAATGCGCCCGATATTCTTTCTCAACAACCTTTTGGGTTACAATAAAAAAAATAAAAAATAAAAAAAATAAAGTTTGGCATTGACATATTCCTATAATGTTGTGTTTTTGAGTACAACTATCCTGGCCTTAACTGTGTTAGTTCATTAAAAAAAAAATCTTAAAGCACATAGATTATCATTAATTGACTTTTCAAAATCAACGATAAAGATAATGTCAGATGCTTTTAAAGGGGAGGTCAAGTTAAAAAAAAAAATAAAAAAATCCTTACAATAACATGTTCTATGTGTGTAGTCTAAACACGGCAATAGGAGTAATGTTGCATTTATGGAATATGAATCAAGCTGCTTTATTTTTTTGTCCATCCTCGGGGGCGGCCATTTTGCCACTTGTTGTCGACTGAAAATGACATCACTATTATCACATGACCAAACCCAGACAACAAGTGAGCCGGGATTGGTCGTTTCCGGAGCCCTTAGGCACTGTGATGTCATTTTTAGTCACCAGCAGAGGGCGATGTATAATGTAAAATGGCCAACCACTGAGATGGACAAAAACGGGCTGATTTTGCTCATATTCCACAAATGTAATAGTAATCAGAATGCCGTTTTTTGACTAGTGGGGGTGCATAGAAAATATTACGTTTAAAACTTTTACAAAATCTATAGATTTTTTGGATTTTTTTAAAACAATGCGGGGACTCAATAAAGTCGATTCGTAGCCCTTTTATCTACAATGACACCGAAAACATGCTCAGCAGTTGAACCTGCACGTTTTCTCCCCAGCCCGTGTGCAAGCTTTGCTCATTTAACTGTCAAAGCATAAACCAACAAATCAAACTGTCAGTACGGCTGACGGATTTCAAGTGAACAGAAAGTCCTAATTTTTGCTGTCTTGGATTGTCAGCATCTGATCGGAGGATTCAGTGAGACGCTATTGACACGCTTCCATCACATGGTGCCATCTGGGAGAGTGGGCCGCACTCGAGCGGCGCTTTCGACTTTAATCACCACTATGGAGGCCGAATATAGAATCTTTCTCAGACGGCGCGTTCCGTTTATAGCAAATAACATGTATAGTAACATGCAGCGCATAATCTCAGGTCCGCTTGGGTCACTGTTGCGTTTATTTACTTTCTGATGCATGTCTGCGGTTGATGCGAGGAACAAAAGCCCGGCTGAGTGGGGGTTAGGGTGCGTTTGTTTAGCCTCGTCTTTGCCTCTCACGCAGCCCTCCGCTGACGTATCTCGTCAGTTCAGCCTCGCGCACGCCGTTTGGACCTCAGAGCTGCGCGGGGGGAACAACGGGAGGATGTAAGGGTGACAGATGGAAAGGGAATGTCGGGATGGGGATAAAACAAAGGCGGAAACGGAGGGCAGGAAGAGACGGAGGCGAGGAGTGGGGGAGGCATAAAAAAAAAATGGGCAGGAATGAGTTTTACGTTAGCGGCTGGCCTCTCTCTCATGATTTTCCATATCAGCCGGGCCGGAGGAAGCGGGCAAATATGATTTTCTCCTCAACTCGCCAACATAAAACGGACTGAGCGGGCAGGGAAGGGAGGTGACAGGAAAAGAGGGAACGGGGGGGGCAAAACAGGCAAAATGGATGGAGATAAGTAAATGGAAAAAGATGGTGGGGAAGGGTGGAGCTGGGACTGAAGAACAGCTGTGGGAAGAAAGGCCCACAGTGGAATGTTAAGTATTTCAACTCTAAGAACACTAATCAATATCGCTAAGTGTTTGAAATAAAACATTTTATTGACTTATTTCATCAACATGAACTTTTATGTTTTGAAGACATTTTAAGATGGTCGTAACTTAAAAACGAGTGCGTAGCTTTTAACTGACTTTTTTTTCTTCTTCTTCTTCTGTTGTACATCGTAAAAGATGAGGTACACACAGACCATCGAGTCTATCATTTTCTCTTTGACACACGCCCGCGTGTGCGCGTGTATGCGTGTGTGTGTGCCCACACTGCCAGGGGGGCCTTGTGAAACCAGCCCGAGACGTACTGTATATGAGCTGTGTTTTATTATGACTGGCTGAAAGGCCACTGATCTACTGTTGTACAAGTGTGGTTTGCAGCTTCAAGTTAAAAAAAACAAAAACAAAAAAAACAACACAAAAATCTGCCAAAATATTTCAACATGGGGAAGGAAAATAGAACAGAAAGTGGTGGGGGGGGGGGGGGGGGGGGGGGGGGATAGATGAAGTTCTGCCAAATTCCTTGTCGAACTTATTCGTACAAAATATGGTGACTGGTGAGTGACATGGGAGCCATTGAATGAGTCAACGCAGGTTAGGGCCTGATTGTTAACTGGCTAACAATTAGCCAGTCTTCTTGGTAAATAGGGCCTAATTAACTGATTTGCTCCCCAAAACTTATAAATACGTTATATTTTAAATATTGCCACGTTCCCAAAGACGTATTTATATGTTTTAAAATTATTATTATTATTATTACTATTTTTTTTTAATGCTAGAGCATAGAGAAGGCTTTGATTCAGCCTCTGAACTGGACAGAATGCTTGAAACAATGGTAGTTATTACAAAAACGGCCAGCAGGTGGCAGCAGAGTATAAGAGATCAACCAGGGCTATGTTGCAAAAAGCTCCTTCCCCACTGTTTTAAACAGATTTGTCACTAATGATGAAACTTAGCTATATTTTAATGCTAATTTCTGCAAAACGGAAACAGACAGAAATATACTTTGTTTTCCTGATGAAAGAAGAGACTCTAATCTTTCTCCGTGTTTTTATAGTAATAGAATACAATATTCTGTGGGCCTTGCAAAATAAGTCAAAATCCAGTAAAACAGTCAGGAGCAAACGGCGTTGCTTCGGTGAAAATGGCTGGGAATATGAGATGATAATAATAATAATAATAATAATAATAATAATAATAATAATCAGAATAATCAGAATAATAATCATAATCATAATAATATAAAACATTTTAAAATAAAAAAAAATGTTTTTTTTATTTTATTTTATTTTTATTTTATTTTTTTTAGAAAGAGCTCAGAATTGTTTATTCGGCAGTCTTACCGATTCAACATTTTATCATCATTGCGCTTTTTTTTTTTTTAGTTGTGTGTGTGTGTGTGTGTGTATGCGTGCGTGCGTGCGTGCGTGTGTGCGTGTGAATTTGCGCAAATTTGTACTCATTAGTTCACCTAAAACCTACTAAAAATCCCATTACCCTTCACCTTAACCGGATACTTCAGAGTCTTGCCAGAGTCGTGAAGTTCAGAAGGTCAGGAGACCAGAGGAAAGGTCAAAGGAAAGAAAGATGAATCAAAGTGAAATCCAGCAGCAACTAAATACCGCCTGCCATAAAAAAAAAATCAAAAAAAAAAATCAAAAAAAAAAATCTGTTGATTAATTGTTTATTGAAATCATAGACTGTTTTCTGCATGAAGACATCAAAAGAACTGCCTGGGTGCACTAGTGTGCGCTAGTGAGTACGTGTTGGAGGTGAAGGTACCGCGCATGCACGTGCGTGCGTGCTCAGCCCTCTGATGCGAACTGTTGTCGTAATTGTCTCGGCGAGGCGGTGTTTATGGGTAACGACCCAGCCCACCGCACTTGCTCCGTCTCCCCATCCAGCGACTAATTACCTGACTCCCTGTGGATTTGTTTCTTCCTTCCCCCGACAACTGTTCAGGTTGTTCCACCAAATGAGAGCGCGCCGATAAGTGCGGAGACATTCAAACGAGCCAAACTAAACAGAGCCCGTTCGCTCGCCGGCTTCCACTGCTTACGCCGGCGTGTGCGCGCGCGGTGGAAATGTACCACTGAGTCCCGGTGTGATTTCTGTTCGAAAGTCGTGTCAAATGCTCAGCGTGTTTAAGCAGCAGCCGCGGAGAAATGTGGTGAAAATATCATGAGGCTGAGATTCGAAGTGATTCCAGTGAATGATTATGATCATGATTATGAGACCCCCTAAAAAATATATTTTTTTGACTATAGGAGATTTTGCCACCCATTTAGTTTTAACTAATTCACTCCCAGCCATTTTCACTGAAGCAACCTGGTTGTTATACTGGATTCTGACTGATTTTGCAAGGCCCACAGAATATTGTTTTCTATTGCTATAAAAACATGGGACCTACCAAAAGAAAGATTAGAGTCTCTTTTCTGATCAGGAAAAAAAGTATATTTGCATCTGTTTCCGTTTTGCAGCAATTACCATTAGAATATCGCTAAGTTTCATTATTATTCACAAACCTGTTGAAAACACTGGGGAAAAGAGTTTGTTGCAACATTGCCCTGGCTGATCTCTTGTACTCTGCTGCCACCAGGTGGACTTTTTTTGTAATACATACTATTGCTTTAAGCAACCTCTTCAGGTCAGAAGCTGCATTAAAGCCTTGTGTATGCTTTAGCATACCCCCCCACCCCTATATATATATATATATATATATATATATATATATATATATATATATATATATATATATATATATATATATATATATATATATATATACGTTTTTGGGACCATGGCAATATTTAAAATAGAACGTGTTTATATGTTTTTGGGAGCAAATGAGTTAATGGCGGGTGGGCTGTGGATGCCCTCACTCAGACGGATGCACAGGACCGCCACCAATCATTAATTGCATTTTTTTTAAATTCCAAATTTTACATTTCCTAGAATTTTGAAATTTTCAAAACAATCACTTTTTTGTTATATTTATGAAAACAGTCAGTTATCAGGTTGAAGTTTTATTTTTATTTTTGCAAGGCAATTAGTAGTGTGCCCACAATGAGTGAGTCTATCGCTTATTGGTTGTTTTTCCTCGGATGTGGTTGTTTCTTGCACGTGATGTGATGTTGCACAAGATGGGGATGATTTTTGTCTTTTTACTTATTTTGTCTTTTAATATGACAAAAATTACTTACTTTGCTAACTCTTCTTTAAACTAATAAAAGAGAATAAAAGCTCCAAGTAAGTGCTCCATGGTTGCCATGGCAATGCCAGTGACATTATTATCTTAATTTCAAACCCATGTATCCACATAACGATTACTTAATTAATTACGCATTGGTACTTTAATATTCACTTTGAGTTAATAAGAGAAAAATCTGATGTGTATGTTAAAAAAAAAAAAGATGTAATTTGGGGCATCTGCAGTCTATCTTGAACAGATAATTTTCTCAAGGGCAGGTCATATAATTTCATTTTTCGACAGCACTTTTATTAATATAATTGCTCTCTACTACCAAACCAATATACTTTATTTTATGGTGCACAAAAAAAACAAAAAAAAACATGTTTGAATTTCCAGGATGAAGTTTACAATGAAGCATTCTGTCATTCTTCTTGGCTTTAGAGGAAGTTTGTGCGCACATCTGTTCTCGTAATTAAACATGCTTTCATTCTTCTCCTGAGCCAAATTTAATCAGCAATGTTCAGAAACGTGACCTCTAACCTTTTTTTTCCTCTGTCTCTCAGGTGCTTCCTTTATGGGTTCCTTCCTGTCCAGCAGTTTGGGGTCGCCGGCCTCCCACCCGCCTCACCCCTCGGGACCCGTTTCCTCCCCGTCCTCTCCCTCGTACCGGACCGGACCCCATTCCAACGCCTCCCCTATCTGGTTCCCTCATTCGCATGAAGGTAACACGCACGCACGCGCGCGCACGCGCGTAGCATTTGGTTTCTGGTTAATCCAAGGTTTTGGTTTTGGGATTAGACGGCGATGAAGACATTAAGTGGTTTAACCAACACATGAAGCTGTGATGCCTCAGATGACGCTACTTACAACACACACGCACACACACACACATGCTGAACTCATCTGGCACTAGAAGCATGTGGCTTTGTGTTTGGCGCTGGTTTTGGCGGAGTTTCAGTACCCTGACCCCAAAAAAATGGCGTCTAATATCTCCTTGAACATGCACACTAAAAAGTCAAAATATAACTCTTTTCAGTTGACACCTCCGCCCCCTTTTTTTTTTTTTTTTTTTTTACGTTGACTTCCTCTCACTCATCATCCTTCGGCCCCTGACCCACTTTGAGGGTTTTATGAGGTCGTCCAACCCTCGTTACGCACACACATATACAATTTCCATCGCTGCAGAGGAAATTACATTGACTTACATTCATTTCCTGTACCGCAAACCGAGACTTGACCCTAAAACATAATGATATACTTTATGGTGGGGCTAATTTCTCATTCCCCGAAGACAGGTGTGTCCTCGCCGCTACGCAACACCTGCGCCAATTATCCAATTCCAGGGTTGTATCATAAATAATCTTACAGTCAATGTTTGGTAACATTTTTGGAGTAGTACAGTATGTGGTGTACCTAATGAAGAGTATGTGTATGTTTTTTAGACACATAACCCCCCACACCGAAAGCTTAGCTCTATTTCCAGTATTTTCTGTCCAGAGGCCCCACCTTCAGCCCCGCCACCCCCCTGTGGGCTAACCGACCTCCAACGGCCCCCTTCCTGATCACAAAGATCTACGCACACAGTGTCGTCTTTTGACAGTTAACCGTTTGCGGTCCAACAAGGAGTTTGACAGAGTTATCTGTACTTTTCAGTTTTCGCTTTGTGTGTTGTGTTGCGTGACTGAAATGTTCAAAAATGACATATTAGGCCTATTCTTCCCAAAATGTGTGAAAGTGAGTCATCAAAAAGGAAAAAAATAACTCTCGGTATGACGGCTCTTGTTGCCGTGGATTCAAATAGAACCGAGTCAGCTATATATCAGCTTGTTTGCTTAATAATCAATATGGTATCGATTGATGAAATCAATTTGATAAGTGATGGTGCTCAAAATGAGCTGCACAGTCCATATTGACTTGCGCTACTTGATAACAATGTGGCTGTTTTGAATATGGCGTCTTGAGATCCGACTTCCATTCATTCCGTTACCATGCTTGTAACTGAAAGCAAAAATTGTGTTTTTTTTGCCCAATAAAATGAATAACAGCAAAACATGTTTGTTATTAAGAAACTATCACTCGTCATCGTGCTGCTCCTTCTGATGTGCCCGCCTTGGCCACTAGGAGGCAGTAAAATTCTATCATGGACACAAACATGAATTGTCACGAGTTTCAGGGATTCTGTAAGACGTATATTGCTTGCAAGTCAAAGCAAAAAAGTTGGGTCATTTGTCAAGGCATCACTCTACCTATTTAATTATTGTTAAATATGAAACAGATGTAAATAACTATTCTCATTGATTATCTAACGGCACAATACTCTGAAATCTCTGAACAAAAAATTATCCAAATATTTTTGCATCAAATCGTGAGTAAATGCCAAATTTCAGAATGCTATTTAAGTGGTTGTCAATGCGCCCTCTAGTGGACAAATTTAGTCACAACAAAATATTTACTGAAAACTGTCCTCAAGGGTCAGATTGGAACCTTTGATGGGCCGGTTCTAGCCCACGGGCCGTTTGTTTGACACCCCTGCATTATATACTCCTGAGTTACATTCTGAGTAATTAAAACTCTTTTATTGCAACACGTTATTAAAAAATAAATAAATAAATAAAAATAAATAAATAAATAAACACCCACAGTGGCAGCCGATCTTGAGCATTTTAACTCATCTTTCAAGCCATCTGCTGGCCGTAGTTCGTTGGTGTTTTTGATTCCACAACCCATTGACCAGGCAGCGCTGCACTTAGATCTTGCACATCCCATTGGTTTAAAAAAAACAAAAACAAAAACGTAGTTGACGTCATTTAACGTTCATGGCAGCATACGTCTTGTTTTTACTGATCGTTATTAAACGTTTTTGGCAGTCAAAGAGTTAATAGATTCTCAAATAAATTGATAATGGCAAGCAGTGCGTCTGAGTCTTAAAGAGGAAGAAGTCACATCTCAATATGCACATGTGAGTGTATGCTTTGAACTTTTTGACAAATTTGAAGATAAAAACTTGATTCAACGTTCCAGTTCTGAAACGAGACAACCGGCTCATTTGTAGCTCATCTGGCAATAAATAGCAACATTTAAGCCCTGGAAATGAGCACTAATGTCTCCTGGAGTGGCTGTCTTATAAATCAGCTTCATAGAAAGAAGAGGCGGCGGGCGGGATGGCAACGGAGCAGAGAGCAGCGGCAGTCAATGGAGAGCACCGGTGTGTGTGTGTGTGCGTGTGTGTGTCGCCTATCAGACAGATTTTGTGTCTGCGCTGGCTCAGCTTTTGATGTTGGGAACACGCGCGCGCGCGCTCGCATTCACGAGCATGCCGGCACACTACAAATGATTGTTTTTAAGAATTCAAGCCAGGGAGCTCCGCCGGGCGCGCTGCCAGCTGGCCGCTGTCCAGCGAGTGGAGTGTGGAGCCAGCACAAAGAGGAGAGACCTGGCCGACACGCACGCACGCATGCACGCTTGCACACGGAAAGGCACAGTTGTATGACATATTTACGCACACACGCACACACCTGTCCTTGTTTCATGGCTCCTCGCCGTACTTTCTTCGCCGCCGTCCTCTCATCTCTTCCATCTCAAAGCTCTCCACTTCCCTTTCACTCCCCTCTTCATCTTCCATCGCAAACAACGCGCGCACATTTGCCTCCCTGCACGCCTCATGGCAGCAACATCGCATTACGGCCTTTTCATATCGACAGGCCTTCTTCTTTTGGTGTCTCTTTTACTCGCACTCCCGCTTTGTCATTTATTCAATCTCTAACCCTTCGTCCTTTTGGTCCCCCACTTTGCTCGCCCCCCCCTTCAACGGTCTTTGTTCCTCTCTTCTTCCTACCCTCCTGAATTTTATTACTTGTCATTACTCGGGGGATTGGCTTTAGATGGCTGATAGAGCCTTTTGGCTAATTGTTGCCATTTAGATTCACTGCTTGTTAACCGTTCAGTGTAATCGCGCATGCACACACAGCGTAGCGGTGCGTTTACATGGCCGCATGAACAAGCGGCAAGGCCCTCCATGCCACCAAACGCAGACACACATGCCGGAGCGGAAAAGGGGGTGTCGGCGGTTTTGCAGCGCGACTGTGGAATGCGTAGGATGAGTTTTTATGGAGTGCTGTTTACTTTGGCCACCACCATTAAACTTTTAACGGCTGCCAATTAACGGGCTAGCAAGGACACTCTGTGGGGCATGAAACCAGCTGCTGAACAACAGAGCACGCTCACAAACGCCAATTGGAGCCTTTTGGTGTCCCCGCGTGGAGATGTGTGCCTCTAGTATGTTTACATGTTGCAAGAAAATGCGCAAAACCTGAAGATGCTCGAGTAAGACCCCTGGGGTACACCTTTTCTAATCATGTGGTCATATAAATGCGTATCAGGGTACCTCCTTTGAATGGAAATACGTTTTGTGTTTTACACATGTTCTATTCGCAAAGAATCTTGGTCTGAACTACTTTTATGCCTGGCGGCCATCTTACGTTGCCTCTCACTAAGCTAGCCTAACTTCAAAATGTTGATTTTTGGTGGCGTTTTCATTTATTGTCTGTCTCTACGGTGAAAATGCGGCAGTCTCCATAAATACTGTACGCACATATATGCGTTTATAAGTCCGTGCGTCTGGCGCGCAACCAACCGGAAATACACGATACACACTTCTATAGATTGTATAAAGTTAAGAGCGGACTTTACATCGATTTGCGTAACGAACGTAGCGTTACTGTCCGCTAACACAGTGATCCTCAGTTCAACGTCCTTGAAGACGGGGAACACAGTGGAACGACCATTTACCTCCCAGCGACCTCCCGGGAGGCTCGTGTGTGTGCGTGCGTGCGCTCACTCTGATGCTTCATACTGTTTGTCTTGGGTTTAGGGGGGGGAAGAAATGTGTTTTGGAGGAAAGCAAATTCCATCCGGTTAAATGCTGCAAACATTTGGCAGTAGCTGCCTGCTGTGGTTTTTGTCACCACTTTGTCCACTGTAAATAATGTCAAGTCATGTGGCATGTTAGTGCAAAAAGTTTTTTTTTCTGTTTTACAAAGTGGCAATTTCATGATAGGTTGTAGAAATAAATTGTATGTTTAGAGAGCTGCTGAATGTCAGTGTTCTCCCCTCCCTCTGACAGGGTACCCCAGCTATTCAGGAAGTCTTGCCTCCCCTTTTCTTCCCATGAGTCCCCTGGATCACCATAACAACAGTCTATATGGACAGCACCGCTTCTATGAAACTCAAAAAGGTACGTTTTGGAGAGTTCTGTTACTATATTGGTACCCTGACTTTGACCTTGATTGATTGACTGATGAAATGAATTAAAATGCCGTTAATCTGTTCTATCCCCCCCAAAAACACAGCAATTTGTATTTTTTTTTTATTTTGTATTATTTATTAACTCTTTCAAACCCAACAACGTATAAATACGTTTTTAATACTTTGTCCTTCACTCCCCAAAAAATTTATTTATACATTTTTTGTTGTTGTTGTTGTTGTTGTTGTTGGGGTTTTTTTTTTGCAAGAGCATGCAGAAGGCTTTGAAAAAGTTTCTGACGTGAAGAGGTGGCTTAAAGCAATGTAGTTATTACTTAAAAAACGACCAGCAGTCGGCAGCAGAGTATAAGAGATCAACCATGTTGCACCAAGCTCTTTTTGACAGTTTTCAATAGGAATGTGAATAATGATGAAACTTAGCAATATTCTAATGCTAATTGATGCAAAACGGAAACAGACTAATCTTTCCTTTGGTAGGTTCCATGCTTTTATAGTAATAGAACGCAATATTCTGTGGGCCTTGCACAATCAGTCAAAATCAAGTAAAACAGCTAGGAGCGAAGGGGGTTGCTTCAGTGAAAATGGCTGGGAGTGAATGAGTTAAAATAGCACTGTATTAAAATATAAAAAAATAATAATAAAAGAGAATGGGCAGTGAGTGATAAGTCCAGTTACCATTCTTCCAGTCAGATGTGGAATATGTTTTAAAATTCTGCGACTGATGTATAAATCACTGCAGACTTGGGTCAATTAGCAGAACACAGAGTTCAAAGCAAACAAGGTGAAGCGGCATTTAGCTGTTATGCTGCACATAAATGAAATACGCTGCCAAATGAAGTGAAGTCAGCCCTGAATGTAAATGCTTTTCAGTCCAGTTTATGTTGTTTAAATGTTGTCAAAGCTACTTGTTTTCTCTGCTTTGCTTCTGCTGCACCTGCTTTTTGGCGTTGTCTTTGCTTGTGTGAAGCACATTGAGTTGTCTTGTGTATGAAAAGTGCTTCTATAAATAAAGCTTCCTTGCCTTCCATTCACCCATTATCTACATCCTCTCTTCTCCTAGATCACTTCTACCTGAGAGGCCTTCCAACCCAGCCCCCTCTGCTCTCCACCAACCACAGCCTTCCCCCACTTGCCAGAACCGCTTCTGGCCACCCGCTCGGCTCCTGCAGCCGAGAGACGGACAGCGCGGGAGGAGCTGGCAAGACCACCAGGGAAACGGGCGAGAAAGTTGTTGCAAAGGAGAAAGAAAGATCCAGCAGTAAAGAGCGCCACCAGGAAAATAAAGACAAACATCAGCTTCATCATCATCAAACAAGCCCTGCTGCCACTCCATCAAGCTTCCATCATAAAGCCTACCCGCACCCCTCCCCTGCTTCCCTGCTTCACCTCACTCCCCAAAGCAAGGAGGAGGATTCCAGACACCCTCTGGAGCGTCACAAGGACCACAGAGACAGTGACAGCCAGGGAGGGAAACATACGAGTGCCTGTAAACTTTCCAGTGTTTCTGGTACGGAGACCGTCTCCAGTGAGAAGGGTAGCACATTAAGCAGCTGTAGCGGGGGCGGAGCAGGTAGAACTCCTTCTGGAGGCAGTAGGCGTTGCTATAAAGAACCCATAAACGGGGATATGAGGATCAGTGACTCTTCGAGCGCTTCCTCGGAATGTATAAGAAGAGGTGCGGCCGCAGCCGCAGCCATCTTGGCACCTCCGCACTCTGTGGCCTCCTACTCCATGCCTCCTCCTCCACCTCCGCCACCCGCTCCTCATACCTTGCACATGGGCTCAGCAGTGGTAGGAAGCTGGCTTCACCACCCACATCACCATCCGCACCCGGAGTTTTACTGCTCCCCGGCGCCTATTACCATCGTACCCTCCAAAGATCCGCTTTCTGCAGGGTCTAGCAGGGAGGCAAAAGTCATAGGCGCAACGTTTGTCCCGTCTGTGGGACCGCTGGGAGATCTGGCCGCCCCCGAGTGTCGAGGAGCAGGAAGTGGTGGTAAAAAGGGAGAGGACAAGAACGGAGACGGATCGTACGAAAGTCCCTCTCATCACCTCAGTCGCCTTAGCAGTTGCCAGAAAAAAGACAAATCCCAAACACATTCGCAGCAGCTGGGATACGGCAAGGCTGACAAACCGCCCGACTGGAGCCAACAAACACAGCACTTCCAAAAACACAATCCCGGTGCGAGCTCTCAGCCTGAGCTGCGATTTTGCAGCCTGGAAACGGCCTCGTCCCTCAGAGACGTTGAGGTTGTAGAGGATGTTTATCGGCCTTCGCTTCCGCCAGATGCCCAGGGGACCTACCTTGGGGCTGCACGGTGGTCCACAGCCAAGAATGGTTCTCCACCTTTCAGAGACTGCTCTCAATCGGGATCTCAATCTGACGGAAGGGTGGGCTCGGCCGTTCAGAGGGAGGGACAAAAGGTTGCTCGGATACGACACCAGCAACATAGCAGCCACGGTGCAGAAGATAAGGGAAGAGACAGCCAGGTGACAACATCTTGGGGTTCTCGGAGAGGACCGCAGGATGACCAGAGGAAAGACTCCCGTCATACGTCTGCTAGCAATGGTGAAATAAAGGGACTCGGTACCACAGCCTCGAACAAAGACAACCAGTCTACTCCTCTATCGCATCCCTCGTCACAGAACACAGGAGAGGGCAATGCCATGAAGAACTTAATGAACTACAGCTCCCAGCAGCCTTTACTGCTGCCCCAACGGAGCCCCTTTGGAGGCTTGGGCTGCCTCAAGCAGGGCGGGGAGAGATCAGAGAAGGGGGAAAGAGGCGGAGGCAGAAACAGCTCCTTACAAGACCCACCCAAACAGTCGCTCCCTCCTCGCAGAGGCTCCTGTAACGAGGGAGAGAAGGGCGACAAAGGCGGGAGGGAGGCTGGGGAGGCAGGAGAAGGGGAGGTAAGGCAGCCTCCGGTGGGTATTGCGGTAGCTGTGGCCAGGCCCCCCCATCGTTCTCCAGACAACACCTCTGGACACAGCAGACAGGGCAGAGTGCTGCCCAGCATGAAAGGTCAGACATGGTCTATGTTCTTCACATTCAAAGTCAATTAATGCTATTTTTGGGGCTTTGGGCTATGTTATAAGAAATATGAGCTGTTGGTGTATCCTCCATTTCTTGGTCCGTTTGATGTTAATTGGGGACTCAACAGGGCAGCCAATTATAACACCGCAGACAATTTTTCAAGCACACCAGAATCTTAAAATCACAACTGAGAACTGAGCTTCTATCCCGACTTGTCATTTTGCTCGATAGACAGATGAGACGAATGCCGAATTTTTATTGCATTCACAGGCCTTCTAAAAACTGAAGTATCTCTTAAGTCGCAGTTTTACAAAGCGACACAGTTCAGTAAAGTTCCCAAGGGCATTAAAGATGAGCTTTGTTTCACAAAAGTACTTTCCATGCCCATTGTAGCGAGGAAATCAATCTGGCCAATCAGACAAACAGCGCACAAACACACTCCTGCTAAGGCTGTTAGCATCAAAATAGCGCAAGCGCTACAATTTGCAATCAAAAGAAGAAAAACCAAAGAAACCAAAGTGTTTTTTAATGATCTTGTATGGGGCTTGTTTGTAAACATTTAGCTGCATTTGCGTTGTAGGGGTCTCCCGGCACATGTATCCACTTGGCCGGGAGGCGGAAGAGAGGAAGAGGATGACAGAGGATCAGATCAGTCTTCATCACCTGGACAGGGACAGAGAATTGATCATCAGGTACTTGCAACAAAGCATGAATCAGCACGTCTTGATAGAACGTCGTCGCATCCATTTTCCCCCTCTTTGCAGTTTCTTTTATTCTTTGTCCAAGTCTTTTGGTCTGAGCCTCGCCGTCTCTTTCCGACCCCTCACTCACTCCATTTACTCCACTCAGCCTTTGATGTAGTGTTTCTGTACCACCCCAACACACACGCATGCAAACCCTATCTCGTCGTCTGCTTTTTTCCTCCGAGTAGAGCCGCGATGCCTTAATGTTATGGGGACTAATATAAATGTCTCTGAAGTATCACACTCTTATTATGTAACTCTATTATGTTGTTTTTTTTAAGTACGGCGAATTCAAACCAAATGTCTTAAGATGATGGCGGCCACTGTCACTGTCACTCATCCCTGATGAATATAATGGTTGTCGTGGTAATGAAGATCACAAGGATGATAATGATCATAATGGTGATTGTGACGACACGAAGACGGATAATGAGGATAATGACGAAAGTTTTTTTTTCTACTCTTCGAAAAGGGACAGCAAGGACCGAATGGAGTTTGCCAGGATCCACCCTTCGAGCAGTTGCCACGGTGACCTGACCTCTCACCTCTTGGTGCCCGGAGGCGCCAGCCAGTTGGGGGCTGACCCCGCCGCTCATGCTCATCCGGCTCACCACCATTGGATGCCGAGAACAGGAAGTCCCTCCCTCTGGATGGGGCATTCATATAGTGAGTGTGGAACTTACACCACTAATATATATATATATATATATATATATATATATATATATATATATATATATATATATATATATATATATATATATATATATATATATATATATATATATATATATATATATATATATATTAGGGGTGTCAAAATTAGTGCGTTAATTTTGAGTTAATTGAAAGCTCCTTTAATCAAACTAATTTTTTTAACGCACGATTAATGACTGCCCCTAACTTGGAAAGCCTGTATTGGGGGAATTCCAGTAAAAAATAAATAAATTAGTATCAATAAATTGTAATAATAATGCATATATCTGTGGAGATTGGGGTGAATTTGTATTTTACTATTTTAAAAATGTGCAGAATTTCACAAGATTAGATAGCTCTTATTATGAAAAGAAAAATGCACTGATCTGTCACCTTCTTACAAAAGCAATTATGCCATCGATTGGCAGAAAATTAACCTCAACAACAATTTAATATAACACTTGTTTTTTACAGTACAGTACGTGTTTTTAATTTTATGAATTATGAAATTACTGCATAAATGACTAAAAGATGCATCAATATTTATTTATTTATTTATTTATTTAATTTATTTATTTTTATATTTCTCTACATTTTTTTCCCACTTTTACGTTAACAAAAGTATGAAAACTTAGGAAACAATTAGTGTACATTTATTGTACGTTTAGAACATTTAGATATAAAATGTGTGATTAATCGTGAGTTAACTATTAAAGTTGTGCGATTAATTACGATTAAAAATTTTAATCGCCTGACACCCCTAATATATATTGAAGCTTTTTTTTTTTTTTTTTTTCACCAATTAGTTTGCACGAATGCATGCTGGGAACACTATCGCACCTTTTCTTTTGTTCCAGGTCTAAACCACGTGGGGATGAGTGCCAGTTTCCCCCCAGGTTTAGCCAGCCCTCTGCAGCCTGTGCTTGGCTCACTCACCCAAGACCCCAGCTCCCCGCTGATGGTCCTTCCTACAGAGCCGGGGCCTCATCATCACCTTGGTACATCCCGACACACGCATCAAGCGCTCACCCTCTCCCTCCTCTACATTTGCTCTAACGGAACCGCTACCATTTCTCTCCCAGAGTTTTAGTATCATTGGCTAATCATAATATAATGCTCAACTAAGTCCCTCTGTCAGTGCGAGCGTGTTTTATAGCTTCGTTAATAGGAGCAGCTATTTCCATTGCCCTCAGCAGCATGGGCCCCGGCATTATGCAAAAGCGTTTTAACTGACGTTCATCTCTCCCGTGACAGGATTCTGGCTCGTGTGTGCGCACGCTGAATCGTGTCGTCATGTCTGGACCAAGATGAGACATTGTTCAGCGTTTAAGGGTTCTGTTTTACATCTTAGCCATGCTAGGGAAGTAAGAACGAGTGTGTGCGCGCGCCCTCGCGAGTGTGTCTGAATGCTTCTTTGCAAACAGGCTGTGAAATTTAATTATCTCCCGCCTCCCTTGCTCCGCTCCGTGGGAGTTCCTGCGGAGAAGGGAAGTGCATCCACTGAACCCTTCCCCTGGGAAACATTAGCCCACTCAGGCTAATCTCACAGAACAAAGGTTCCCAGTGACAAAGCAGCCAAGGAGGCGTATGTGTGTGTGAGCATGTGCGTGTGTTAGGAGGAAAGGGCGGGGCTTCACGGAATTACACCGAATTTGAAATAGCCGAATGGAGAGGTTGCGCCGGTTTTGGGGAAGATGGCCTCAGCCAAGCGTCCTCAAAGAGCACCTTTGTGACACACTTGTCTTTGATGCCACACCGCGTACGTTCGCCTCTGTTCTTCATAAAGCGACTTCTTCCGGCTTTAAAGTCAAACTCAAATCCGGCTTTCTCGTCCTGTCTTCTTCTCGCAGACGTTTTAGAGCAGTCGGGACTGTGGCCTCCTGTCTACGGAGCCCGCGGGCCCCCGCCTCACCTGCAGCATCACCCCGTCTACTCCCGCTCCTCATTCCTACGGCAACAGGAGCTCTACGCACTGCAACAGCAACGGGCCATGGAGCATTTGCAACGCCATTCTTTGGGACAGGTACCACATGTTGTTTCAACTTGACCTGCTTGTGGTATGGAGGACCAAAAACTGCCAAAATTCGAAATAAATAAATGACCAAATAAATAAATAAATGTCTAAAAGTGAAAATAAAAAAATATAAAAAAATATATATTTCGAAAATTATATCTAAAAAATAAATATAAATGGAAATAAATCTGTTTTTATTTTCACTTTTAGTCATTTATTTATTTATTTGGTCATTTATTTATGTATTTCGTCATTTATTTATTTAGTCTTTTATTTCCATTTATATTTATTTTTTAGATATAATTTTAATAATGAATATAAAAAATATAATTCATTTTTATTTTCACTTTTAGACATTTATTTATTTATTTAGTCATTTATTTATTTCGAGTTTTGGTCCTCCATAGTTGTGGGGCTCGGCCCAAATGTTTACTTTTTATTTCTTTTAAAGCAGGGGTCTTCAGCCTGCGGCTCTGGAGCCACATGTGGCTCATTAGTCTCTCTCCTGTGCCTCCCTGTGGACCTTTATAAAAAAAAAAAAAAAAAAAAAAAATAGGAGAAATTCTTATTATTTTTTTAGATAAAATATTCTTTAAATGAATTAAGGATTTAGATTTTAAAAAAATTAATAATTAAGTATGTGCCCTGCAACTGGCTGACAACCAGTTCCGTGTACCCCGCCTACTGCACGAAAAAGCTGGGATAGGCTCCAGCACACCCAGCGACCCTTGTGAAGGAGCAAGCGGTTAAGCAGATGGAGGATGGATGGATAATAATTAAATATTCCACATTTGTAAGTTAGCAAAAAAAAAAAAGTCCAAAAACAAAGGAAGAAAGACAGAAAATTACCAAATTACCATAAAATGTTTTTGGAATTGCCAAAAAAATAAAAAATAAAATCATAAAACTCATTTAAAATAAGGCAGAAAAGAAAATGTTCAAAAATTTACGACAAAACATCCAAAAACAAAAGAATAAACCCAGAAAAGTACCATATAATGTAGACAAAATTGCCAAAAAAAAGTCTGAAAATTTATTTTAACAAAGTCAGAAAAAAAACTTTTAAAAAGTAACTATAAAATGTCCAAAAACAAAAGAAGAAACCCCAAAAATTACCATAAAATGTCCACAAAATTGCCCAAAATGTCAGAAATTTATAGCAAAAAAGCCAGAAAAAAATGTCAAAAAATAGCCATTAAATGTTGGAAAAAATGAAGAAGTGAGGCAGAAAATTACCATAACGTCCATACAATTGCCAAAAATGTCATAAATTTGACAGAAAGGCAGAAAAGTCTAAATATGCATGAAAAACTAAGTCTAAAAATAATTACAAAAGAAAGAAAAACAGAGAATCCGATCATTTCAAAATAAAACATCTTAAAAGCCTCGGCTAATCAACTAACCGGAAGTACAGTACGGTTGTGGACCACTGCTATAAATAACAGACTTAACTATACAGACTATAGTGGTTCTAAAAAGTATACACACCCCCGTTCAAATCCCAGATTTTTTTTTGTGATTTGTAAGACGAGAGCTGGCAATAAAAAGAAGCAAGAGAGGAGATTTGAACTTATCCTCATGTTATGTGTGGTACTTGCCAACGGACGAACTAACAGCTGCTAGAAAACAGCAGTTTGTTTGTTTACATTTCAATTTGAGCTTCGACAGCCATTGTGAAGTGATGTCATAAAAAAAAAAAAAAGCGATCAGGGGATTGCAATTTTGGCATCCCTGCACACTGTTGCTAGGGATTGGTGACAAAAAAAACGAAAACATCTTGGCAAGATGTATGCCAAATATCATTATACAGTATTGTTGTATGTTTTAATTTGATTGGAATTATGAGAAGAAGAAGAATGAATGGTCAGATTTTTTTTTTTTAACAGCATTTGCATAATAAATATATTTGTTCAAATGCATTTATAATAACGACAGAAGCAAAATGGAAATTTTCTGACATTCTCGAAGATTATGTTCCTTTTTTTTTTTCTGACAGCGAAAACACGACGAGCCCACCACTCCACTCGAAGACCCTCCTTCTGCATCGAGAACCTCCTCATCGTCATCCTCCTCGTCTTCCCACGTGGCCAAACCCTTCTCGCACACGCCACCCCCGCCAAAGGCATCCGCCCCGTCGCCGGGGATGTGTCCCAGCAGTCGTCAGTCACCGTGCTACCATTCCCCTTCCAGGCGAGCGCACCCGCCCAATCCTCTGACCCCCGCCCCCAGCCCGGCGGCGGCGGCCCCTCGCTCGCCGGCGCTCAGCCCCGCGCCGTCGCTCTTACCCAAAGGCCTGGAGAGGAGCGGCGACAGGGGAGAGGGACAGCCACCTCAGGACTACCCACAATCCCTTGAGCCTGGTGAGTGGGAATGTTAATGATTAATTGATAAAAGCTGAGAGCTTTGGTGAGAGAAAGAGAAAGTGAGGGCGTGGCTGCACATTTCGGTGAATATTTAGCAGTGGTGTGAAATAAGAAAAACAAATGTTTTGTAAATTTGTCATACCACATTAACTCATTTACTCACAAAAACGTATAAATACGTTCTATTTTAAATATTACCATGCTCCCAAAGATGTAATTATACGTTTTGGCTTTGATGCAACTTCTGAACTGAAGAGAATGCTTGAAGCAATGGTAGTTATTACAAAAACGGCCAGCAGATGGCAACAGAGTATAAGAGATCAAAAAGCTCTTTCCCCCACTATTTTAAACAGATTTGTGAATAATGATGAAACTTAGCCATGTTCTATTGCTAATTGATGCAAAATGGAAACATCTAGAAACACACTTTTTTTTCCTGATGAAAGAAGTGACTTTAATCTTTCTTTTAGTAGGTTCCATGTTTTTATAGCAATAGGACACAATATGCTATGGGGCCTTGCAAAATGAGTCAAAATCCAGTAAAACAGCAAAAATGTCCTGGGAGTGAATGAGTTAAAGAATGTTTTTAACAATACAGAAAAAATTGAATAATCAAAAAAAATAAAATAAAAATCTAAAAAGCTATAAAGGTCGAGGATAGCATATGGGCCCTCAATGTGTGCTCGACCTGACCTCCTTACCCTTCAGGGCTCCTTGAGAAGTACAAGGCGGAAGGATATGCATTCATCTGGCCGCATTGTCAGGGGGTGGAGGGATACCATCAATAATAGGAGTGCATGGGTGACAGGGCCGGGTGCTGCAATCACAAGGAAATGGCAGAGTGTCATCAATATCCCGCTCTCACACACGCACACACACACATACGCCGAGTATAGAATACTGTAACGTTCGCACGCTGTTCCATCTGCACCCTGCTGTCAGTGTATTATGCCAACTTTAATCACATCCTTCATCCTGTCTGCCAGAACTGAACGGCCATACATTTAAAACAAAAATGAGAAATGAACAGATGATACAAATCCCCGCTCTTTGTAAATATTCAATGTGCTAGTTTGTCCTTTTTTGTCTTGTTTTCCACCAGACTTGCCACCCGTTTACGCCTTCCCTCCGCTCTCCATGGGCTTCAAGGCCGGGCCCTCGCCGCCCGAAGCCCGCTTGGCTGAGCAAGCCTCGCAGGAAGCGCAGCCGGCGGAGCCTGACGTAAAGTCTCTCCGGCCTCTTCCCCTTCCCCACATCCCGCCTCTCACTAAAGATGAGACCAGGATGGAAGAGGAGGAGGAGGAGGAGGAAGAGGAGAGAGGCTGTGAAGTGGTGGAATCCCGCAGCGGGGCCACAGAAGAAAAGGCGGAGGCAAGTCAAGGGGATGGATGCTCTGTTCCGGAGCATGAAAAGACCGCTTCGTGCCCTTCCCCGTCTTCTGTCCCGGATCCAAGCAGCCCTGCCACGGCCTCAAACGAAACCCTTAAGCAAGCTGAGATATCCAAAGACGATGAGGTTGACGAGGAATGCGCAAAAGAAGAGAAAATGGAGTGCGAGCCGACAGACCCCGGAGAGCCCGCGCGAGAGCGAAAAGAGGACGCAGACGAGACGAAGCAACACGAAGAATCGGTCATGGAAGAAGAAAAGATTGAAAGGAGTCCGGAAGATGTGGAAGCATCCCTCTCACCTCCTCCATCCTCGGACGGGCCTCCACCTCCCTCTGTGAGCGCGGCTGGCCAGCAGCAAGGCGCCTACATGTGGAGCCTGGAGCTCCTGATTGCGGCCGCCCTGTGCGCCACCCGGGATGCCTTACGGGCGGCCGCACCCGCAGCACGGCCTCCGAGCCCTCCGTTCCACCACGGCATGGAGATCCTGGGGGAACTGGCTGAGCTGGAGATTCAGCAGAGGGGTCTGGAGAGCAAAGAGAACCAAGATGAAGGTGATGAAATCCATCTTAATTAAGTTAATGACTGAAAATAATATTAAAAAGAAATGTTTTTTTTTTGTTTTTTGTTTTTTTACATACATGGTCATCATTAAGCACAACTTACATGAAGTAAGAAGAAAAAATAAATTTACCGAGTCCTACCCACTTACAGACAAACAAACAAACAAACAAACAAACTTGCTCCATTTATTTGTATTAGTCTAAACTTCAGCGCTGTATGGTGACAGCAAACTCAAACTCACTTACCAATAAGCAGCAGTTTGATAATAGTGAAAATTTCATAAAAAAATAAAATAAAAAAATAAGGCTTCAAGATGTTTACTGGCAAGCAAAACAAAAAGAAATACACACTGTATATTCAAACTAACCAAACTAGCTTAATGCTAGCACATGATCACATGCTAACAGTTAGCATTGAAAGTCGCCATTTTAAAACTCATATTCTCAACTCAACTCTTCATACAACATGAAGAATGACAATTTTATTTTTTTATATATTATTATTATTATTATTTTATTTTATTTTATTTTTTTTAGATCTTTTTTTATTGGGTTTTTGGTCATTCTTTGTGTGTGTAATAAAATAAAAAGTACCGGTAAATTAAAATAAAAATAAAAATAAACATGCAATGTTTTGTTTTAAAATTGTGACTTAAATCTTACATAAATTAAATTACCAGTAGGACTTTATCTAAAAAAATAAAATAAAATAAAACAAAATAAAAATACGATATTACAGCAACTTGCTGAGTACTCATAACTCACTCAATTCTTGATTAAGAACAGATTGGTTATTAGACACCTTTTTAATTAACGTGACTATGATTTAGGCCGTGATGGCGGCACGGTAGTGGAGTGGTTAGCACGTCCGCCTCACAGTTCTGAGGACTCCGGTTCGAGTCCAGGCTCCGGCCTTCCTGGGTGGAGTTTGCATGTTATCCCCGTGCCCGCGTGGGTCTTCTCCGGGTACTCCGGTCTCCTCCCACATTCCAAAGACATGCATGGCAGGTTAATTGGGCGCTCCGAATTGTCCCTAGGTGTGCTTGTGTGCGTGGATGGTTGTTCGTCTCTGTGTGCCCTGCTGGCAACCAGTCCAGGATGTCCCCCCTACTGCCCAAAGCCAGCTGAGATAGGCGCCAGCACCCCCCGCGACCCTTGTGAGGAATAAGCGGTCAAGAAAATGGATGGATGGATGATTTAGGCCGAATTCAAATGGCTGAATTTATTTTGGGAAAAAAAAATGTTGCATAATTATTTGTGTCATCTCTTGAGTCACACCTAACAAGAAATTGGTTGAGAATTTGGGAGAGTTGATCAATCTATAGCTATTTGAAAGTCCATTGATTGATGATCGAGCAGCCCTGTCCCAAGATGGCCGACCCGTGTTTACGTTTCTTCCCATTGTCGCACAGCGCAGTCGAGCCATCTAGTGTTTGTGCGTTAATTCTTCTTTGTTTGTGTCTACAGGACAGAATTACACAGTGCTGCCTCCCAGAGGCCAACGCACAAACTGTTAATGCTTTACATTCTATTTAGTGACTTTAAAGTGCTATTTTTCCTTCTGAGTTTTTCTTTTACGTCAATCGACCATTGTTTTTACTTGAATCATATTGTTTTAAAGTAACGTGCCGTTACTTGAGTACAATTTGTGGCTACTCTACTCAGATCTGGAAACCCGCACACATACATAGAAAAGACGCACACACGCGAATGTCCCCCCAGGCTCTGACGTCTTGCTTTGCTAATTAGACCCTTTTCCTTTTAAACACTTCTCCTGTAAGCGCTCCTATTTTCCTCTTGTCCCTCTGAGAGAAAGTGTTTTTATTTATGCCAGCGCATGTGCGCGTGCGTGTGTGTCGGGGTGTGTGTGTGTGTGTGTGTGTGTATAAACTGTTAAGTAATCCCAGATGAATCCCCGCTCTCTTCCATCAGACTCTGTGTCTCCCCACTAGGCTGCTTCCCGCCTCTACGCTTCACTTTTTTTTTTTTTTTTAACTCACCATCTTTTTTTATTATTATTATTATTAAACCATTGTAATCTTGTCCGTAATTCCCACGTCTTGTTGACAGAATTAATACGTGTAAAAATCAAAAGTCACTCTCGTACATATGTGTTACTGATACAGAGAGTGCACATTGTTTACATGTACGCACACAATAGGTGTGAAATCAATAATTCTTGTCAGGGCTTGCAAAACGTTCGCCAAATCACAACGCGTTTATTTGAAAAAACCCGCTCTGGCTTCCCTGCATGCGTGGAATGTTATTAATATTGCTGATGGCAATTTTTTTGTCACGGCAACTGTGTTTGGGAGATGAAAGCGATTGCGGGCAGATGCATTCACACTGCTTCTTGGTGCGGAAGAATATCGCAGGCGCTCGCTGCAGATCGCAATTACAGATAGCGGCGGAATCAAGATACCTTCTCCTCTGTATAAATTAGCGCCGCTTCTTTTATTTGACTGGAGCTTTTGTATCAGGAAGGTTTTTCTCTTCCTTCTTATTTCATTTTTTTGTAAAAATTCTACTCATTAGCACATTCATTGCCAGACCAGCAAAAAATCCATCATTTGACGTCTTTTTCCGTCAATGGCAGTGAATGAGTTAAGTGCTCTTATGATAAGTAGACAATTGTTTTTGCTTTTATTAACTCATTCACTCGCCGCCATTTTCACAGAAGCACTCCCGTTCGATCCCGGCTGTTTTACTGAATTTTGACTGATTTTGCAAGGCCCACAGAATATTGTGTTCAATTGCTTTATAAGCATGGAACCTACCAAAAGAAATATTAAAGTCTCTTCTTTCATCAGGAAAAAAAAGTATGTTTCTATCTGTTTCCGTTTTGCAGCAATTAGCATTGGAAGAGAGCGAGGTTTCATCAGTTTTCACAAATTATTTAAAATTGTAAGTAATTGAGCTTTTTTTTTTAGATGGCCCTGGTTGATCGCCTTTGCTCTGCTGCCACCTGCTGGGCGTTTGTGTAATAACTGCCATTTCTGCAACCGTTCTTTGCAGTTGAGAGGCTGCATCAAAGCCTTCTGTATGCTCTAGCATAAAAAAACAAAACAAAAAAAAACCCTATAAATACGTCTTTGGGACACTTAAAACATAAAAAAACGTATTTACACGTTATTGGGAGCAAATGAGTTAAGAGACTGTAGTTCATGAATTAATTAGTAGGATTTTATTCCCTGCAAAGTGAATTCAGTTTTTTTTTCAAAATACATACGGAAAATGTTGAGATGTAGTGTTCCTGTTTTAGTTTAAAATTGGCACCCAGTGAGACACTTCCACTGCATAAGAACTCACTACTCATTTGAAGTAGATCGATATTAATTGCTAGTGCAATTATCACCCTGTTTTATTTTAAGATGAACTTTTTCATAAACAGTAATACAATTTTTTCAATATCAAGTTGAGATTAAATTAAAAAAAAAAAAAAAAAACTTGAACCAAGTGAAATACACTTAGACAAACACTACCTGGTAAAAATAAATATCTTAAACTAAAAACAGCCGTATTTTTGAGAACACTTAAGAAGGCTTTCTGCTTGTGTGCAAAACAATAAATATATACAGTGTATATTTTTTAACATTGGCTTCATTGTAGGCATTATTAGCTTCGTTTTGACTGTACTGCATCTCCCTCGTAGAAGAGGCCGTGATGCTCCACTCTCGTCTCCTCCAAAGGCGAAATTGGCTTCTGTCCATGTCCATAATGAGGAGATGTGGGAGAATAAATAGATAGCTCAATAAACACTTTACCTCTTATTGCTTCCCCTCCCTCACGTCTGCCTCTCTCCTCTTCCTCTTCCTTTCTCGTGCAGTTCGCGCGTCTGCGCAGCTCAGCGAAACTACTGTACGCGCGTATGTTTCATTCGTGTTAGGTGTGTGTGGACAGTCTCATGAATATTCTGTTTCATCTGCTGGCGCTGTGACAATGACAAAGCTAATGACATTGACAGATGTAGCGATTGCTCTCTACATCCCCCCCCCACCGACGCCAGCGTGCGCGAGCGTGTTGTTTGTGTGCGCGATTAGGCAGGAGCAGCGGTATACATCAAATAAACTACACAGCTAATATCATAAACATCTCCACTCTTCAAGGCACGGCGACGGCGCTAGCAAAAAAATAAATCAGCTCGCCGCGCGCAACATGTTGCGCAACGCCGTCGTGTCGCTGAAGCTATCCACCATGTCATTTTTGCTATCCACCTCCGCAGGTGAGCACATGCTGACCTTCGACCTGCGCAGTCTGGCAACGCTGGCGGCCGCCCGGGCCTTGGAGATGGGGGGAGGGGATCCTCACGGCGCAGCCGAGGAACGCTGTCAAATTAGGGAGAGGTTGAATTTGCGCAGGAAGTGCAACTGGACGCCTCGCCACGAGCCGGTGAGGTTTTGCCTGGATGTGTTTTGGGTTCAGGTCTGGGGTACGAATTTTGACTTATGAGTACGTTGCGTGTAAATAATACACTGTAAATATTGAGGTTTACCCAAACTTTCTTTTTTGGTTGCCACATAAAATAAATTGACAGATTAAGTCATAAAGCCACAGATTTGTCTGTATTATTATAATTTTATTTATTTATTTATTTTATTCTATTCTACATTTATTGAACATATAAACACATAAACATAGACAAGTAGCAGAAAAGAAAATAAAAAAATAAAAAAAACATTCAGTCAATTAACTCATTCACTCCCAGGCGTTTTCACTGTTTTATTGTTTTTTGACTGATTTTGCAATGCCCACAGGGTATTGTGTTCTATTGCTAAAAAAAAAACGTGGAACCTACCAAAAGAAGGGTTAGTCTCTTCTTTCATCAGGAAAAAAAAAAGGTATTTTTTTTTTTTTTTTATCTGTTTCTGTTTTGCAGCAATTAGCATTAGAATATAGCAAAGTTTCATCATTATTCACAAACCTGTTGAGAACACTGGGAAAAAGAGCTTGTTGCAACATGAACCGTGCTGCTCTCTTATACTCTGTGGTCACCTGCTGGTCATTGCTTTAAGCGAACTTTTCAGGTCTGAAACTGCATCAAACCCTTCTGTATGCTCTAGTATAAAAAAAAAAAATATATATATATATAAATACGTTTTTGGGAGAGAACGAGTTAATAACAATTTACATGTTCAAAGAGAGTAGGAAGAAGTTGCAAACTTATCTAGTCCTACCCCTTATTCTTTGCATCTTTTAACTTATTTCATGAATAATACAATAGGTTACATTTCAATAAAAGAAAATGTGTAATCCTGCTCATATGACGTATGTACATAAAATCTATTTATATTTATATACATACTTAATTTTTCAGAATTACTGAATTTTGTTTACACCACATTTGGTAGAATTTAGCAAGTCAGAGTTGATTAAATTAATTAAATGACCAACTCTTTTATTTTAATTCATGGTTCATTTCCCTTTAGTTTAGTGTAAGCCTAACCTATAGGACCAAAAAAATAAATTTGATATTGTTTGATTTAATACAGAATTTCTTTCCTGCATTTATTAAAAAAAAAATTCAATTAAATTAGTTACAATTAATAAATTCATTACCAAATTAAAACAATGTACGTTTATAATAATTATTATTTAAATAATTAAATTTAAGTAATTAAAAAATACAACTTTGGAAAAAATAATCTCATATTAAATTGGAATTATAATATGTTAGAGTTCAGCCCTGCTCTTCGCAATACCGTCCGTCTTTTGAGCTCTGTTTGCGTTCAGCATTCAAATTCCCTTGCTTTGTGTGCATGCGTGTGTATCAGGTGTGTCCGGTGAAGGGCTCCATGGAGACGATGGGAGGGGAGGAGCTGTCCATGCGTGTCCAGCTGGCTGAGATACAGCGCCGCTACAAAGAGAAACAGAGAGAATTGGCCAAGCTTCAGAGGAAACACGACCACCAGTAAGCACGCACACACATTCGCACACCTTTTCAACATCCGCGATGCCCCCCCCAAAGTACCTGAACACAGTTTGACCTGCAGCCAGCACAAGTTCCCTCTGTAGTTGTCCCGCTCTCATCTTTTCCCCTTCCTCTCCGCAGGAAAGAGGAGACGTCTCGCAGCCCTGCCCGCAGGGGGCCCGGACGGCCCCGCAAGCGCAAGTCCACCCCCGGCACGCCGGCTCCAGACGCCTCCAAAAGACTCAGGTGAGGTCCCGCCACGCGGCGCCCCGCACAATCAAGCCTGATTGGCGAGCTGGGGCCTCATTTGGCCTGATTTGTGTTTGTGTTGTTTTTTTTGTGTTTTTTTTTGGTGAAAGGCGCGCTTGATTTGTCAAGAAGTTCTACTTCTTCAAATGAATTGATTTCAACGCTCCTATAGCTGATGATTTGCTTGATTGGGCGCTGGAAGGAGACGCTTGCGCACATACAAACGTGCGCGCACATGCTGAGAAGTTGCAGTGTTCCCCTGCGATAAATAGTGCACTTCGTCACTCTGGCGCCAAAGCACTCATTTTAAATCATCTTTGCACTACAGGTTTGCGGCGCTAACCGCCAAAAATGTAGCAATCCGGGAGCACCTAATTCACTGAACACGCGCAGATGGGGAAATCCGTCACTCAGGGCGCTGCCAACCAGATTGCGCCCCGGTGCGCCGGTGGTATTCGATATACACCATCTAATTCACTAACGCCAGCGCTAATAGCCACACAGAGTTTGCGTGATGCAAATAACATACATGGAAGGCTGGTGTAAACTTGGCGCTTCCTCGATCCCGGCATCTTGACAGCAGTGCATGGTGGTATGGAGATGGTGGGGCGGGGGGGACTTTTTCTATGTTTTTTTTTTATTATTTTTTTTAATGATGTAATCCAGGCTGATCAGCATTTTATGATCATTTTTACGTGCCAGATGCATACTGTATGCTTACATCAACCTCTGAAAATATATTTTTAATAAATGATTGCGACAATAATTTGTAATTTATGAATGAATGTCGTCGTCGTCGTCGTCCTCTCTGCTCTGTACAGCTTAACTCTTTGACCGCCAAAAACGTTTCATAACAATGAGTAAAATCACAATGTATGCCGCCATAAATGTTAAATGGCGTCTACTAAGGTTTTTTTTTTTGTTTTTTGTTTTTTTTGTTTTGTTTTTTTTTAAATCAATGGGAATTGCAGCTTCTAAGTGCAGCGCTGCCTGGTCAATGGGTTGTGGAATCAAAAACAGCCACTAACGATGGCCAGCAGATGGCAGCATTGTATCTCTTTTCAATTGGCTGCCAGTACTGTATATGGAATTAGAATGAAACGTGACAGAATCTGACGGAATCGGATGAAATCGAGCGTTTTCAAGAATGACATGAATGAACAGAGCCTATAAACTATAACTATAAAAAAGGAAGCAAAATTTAATAATAATTAAAAATTATTATTTAATAAAATAATTTAAAATATTTGTAATAATATTATTATTTAATACTAATAATTACAAAATATTGTTTAATAATAATACCATAATAATAATAATAATAATAATAATAATAATTTATTTTAAATAAAAACTATATAGTATTCAATATTGCAACATTTTTCACAGAGGATAAAGAATATATGCACGTATCGATGCTAGCCGTTAGCTTGTCAATAGCGTCTTGCGTTATTTCTTAGCATTAAGCTAAGCTTAAAGGATATCAAACGGGAGTTTACTTAAAAAAAAATAAAATAAATTGAAGAGGAGTCCTGATGAAGGCGACGATTCCCCTTCATTAATCACCATTAATCACTTTTAATCATATCTATCACTCGCATTGATTATGTCCTGCTTCCCAGTGAAGCATTAGCATGCATTAATATAGCCGAGCAAAGTCCTGATGTACAGTTATTACAGTGATAAACGACTCGACGCCAGCCGCGCCCACTGCAGCACACCGCCACGCATTCATACGCGTTACGCGAGCTACAAACACAACCTCAGTATTCCGGCGCGCTCAATGATGAATGTGTTTTCTCATGCCGCCCCACCTCTGCTGGCATGTGCCCCCCTCGCCTAGATAAAATGATTAGAGAAACTCAAGGTTTGTCACGGTTACCATTATTAGAAACGCTAATGGGAATGCCAATGAAAGGCTTTACTCACACATGCCTATGCGATCCTTACACACGCTCACTCTCAAGCGGAGTTTGTTTAATTGCTAACGCTGGCTGCTACGTGCCTGAACAGCGTTTCTTTTGTTATTAATAAGCGATTTGTTTACACTTTCCTCTTGTTTGGGAGCGTTGGAAGCGCAGTGATGATGAAGAGACGGAAGGAAGGAGCTTCTGACGGGAAAAATGCCGACAAAATGAGATATTCACTCTTCATTTATGTCACTGAAATAACACATTAGCTCAAAATAAATGTATTGTGTTATAATCAATAATTATGCGAAGACACTCTTTTCAAGTAAAAAGGGATGAGAGAACAATGGGCACAACTGCTGTTTGTGTAAGTATTTACATTTTCAAATAAAAACTTGTTGTTTTGGTCTAGTTCAGACTGTACCGTACGTTGAAAACGGTGGTTCTCAAAATGGAGTCTGAGGGGCAGTTAAATAATTAGCAATAATTTATAATGTCGAATTTTATTTATTTATTTATTTATTTATAAACCAACCATGCTAGCCAATTACTCACCCATACTTTAGCTATAGGCCAATTAACTCATTCACTCGCAGCCATTTTCACTGAAGCAACCTCCTTCCCTACCGGCTGTTTTACTGGATTTTGACTGATTTTACGACCAAAATAAAGATTAGAGTCTCTTCTTTCATCAGGAAATTAAGTACATTTGTATCTGTTTCCGTTTTGCAGCGATAAGCATTAGAATATAGCTAAAACACTGTCAAGAAGAGCTTGTTGCAACATGGCTATGGCCGATCTCTTATACTCTGCTGCCACCTGCTGGCCGTTTTTTGTAATAACTACGATTGCTTTAACTCTTCCTGTCAATAGCTGCATCAAAGCCTTCGGTATGCTCTTGCATAAAAAAAAAAAAAAAAAAAGTAAATACGTTTTTGGCAGTGAAGGACAAAGTATTAAAAAACGTATTTACACGTTTTTGGGTTTGAATGAAACGCTTTGATATAGTTTGAGCATTTTTAATATTTTCACATACCTCAGGTCAAAAATGTCTGCTATATTGATAAATGTCTGCTTTTGCAACATGTGATGTGGGGCACCATGTCTGTCATTGTTCAACATTATAGGCTCCTTTCTTGACACACAGAAAAAAATGTATGTCATGTTGTCTTTTTCTTAGCAGGAATTAAAGTCACAAGTTGTTTTTGTTTTTTAAATTGTCACTGATGACAATTTATGGCTGATTTTGTTTGTTCGGAAGATGGTAAATATTGAATTTGTTTATGTTCCTTCCTGTTAACATGATCATGAATATTAGGCTACGATGTTCTAAGCTAAATCATCCCCATAGCATATAATTGACAAAAATGTCTCCTCTCTACGGTTGCCAGGTGAAGCTCAATTTGACAGGTAGCCGCGTCTCCCTTTAAGTCCCGCGTGTCATCGTTCCGCTTCACGCCAAAAGTTGTTGCTGAGGGCCGAGGTCAAGCTTTCCAAACGCTCGTGTGCTGCGGCATAAAAATTTCTCATAACTCGATGCTGAGGGCCAACGCTCGCCTCTGTGGGAATATAAGATTCCCATGCCTCAGACACCAGCTGCTAACGTGTGTGCGTGAAAGCGCCGGCGTACAATGAAGGAAGGACACAGCGAGAGAGGCGGGGGGGGCGGAGGCACCGCGGTGTAGTGTTCAATAGATGTTAGTGTTTATTGATCGAGCCCCGAAGCTCCGGTCAACGGACAGACTCCCTGGAGACTGCTTCATCTCGCCTGTTCCAACCATCCTCCTCACACACACACATCATCATCATCATCATCATCATCATCATCATCATCACCCTTTTTATGTGGTCGAATATTTTGCCTCATCGAAGTTATGAGACAGGGTCGATTGAGGGGAACTGAAGAGTGGATAACGTAACAATGACGGGAATGAAGGCTGTACATACGCAACTTTTTTTTTTTTTTTTTTTAATGACACCTTTTCTCTTTTATATTCCCTCTGATGTGTTTTTCCAGGGCTGGTGTTAATTTACAGGATGAAGAAAGAGTCAGGAAGAAGCATGACTTCAGCAGCCTCAGCGCCGCACGGGTCAGTCCCACAGACACAGACGTCCACTTTCTGCTGCCACCTTTTCGATTAGTGGAAGGATATTCGTCAACTAAACATGGCAATTACCTCAGAAATGGTCTGTTAATGCGGCGAGAAAGTGTCGCGCAGGCAAAATATGATATATGATTATAGCAATCCCCAGACACGATGCAAATAGGCCACCTGAGAGCATTTTATCTCATTTGGTCCCAATAACGTGTAAATACGTTTTTGTTTTGTTTTTTATGTTTTGTGTCCCAAAGACGTTTTTTTTTGTTTTTTTATTTTTAAGTATATTAACTCATTTGCTCCCAATAACGTGTAAATACGTTTTTTTTTATGTTTTAAGTGTCCCAAAGACGTATTTATACGTTTTTTATGCTAGAGCATACAGAAGGCTTTGATGCAGCCTCTCAACTGCAAAGAACGGTTGCAGAAATGGTAGTTGTTACACAAACGGGCAGCAGGTGTCAGCAGAGCAACGGAGATCAACCATGGCCATCTAGAAAAAAAAGCTAAATTACTTGGAATTTTAAATAGATTTGTGAAAACTGATGAAACTTAGCTCTCTTCTAAGGGTAATTTCTGAAAAATGGAAACAGATAGAAACATACTTTTTTTTTCCTGATGAAAGAAGAGACTTTAATCTTTTTTGATAGGTTCCATGCTTTTATAGCAATAGAACACAATATTCTGTGGGCCTTGCAAAATCAGTCAAAATTCAGTAAAACAGCCGGGAGCGAACAGGATTGCTTCTGTGAAAATGGCTGGGAGTGAATGAGTTATTGATCCAATGAATGTAGTTTACAAAAAATAAATAAATAAAACTAATAATAATAATAATAATAATAATAATAAACAAAAAAATAAAACCTAACGATAATAATAAAAAAAATCATAATATTGTAAGTTTTCCGACGTGCCCCTTCACAGTTGAAAGCAGGCTGCAAGCACCGAGGTCGGCCCAGCGCCCTGAGTTCCAGACTGGCCAGACGGGTAAGCCAGCTGAAGCAGAAGGCCGCGGCCCAGCGTGCCGCACCCTCAGCGGCCGCGCTGCATTGCCGAGCGGCCGCCGGAGCGGAAGAGGGGCCAAAGAGTCACTGTGGTCACGGGGGAGCAGGTGCGCGCCGTGTGGACTTGATCTGCAAGAAGCCAAATTGTAATTTTCTACCAGAGGATCTAACTTGCCGCTGCTGTTTGATCAAGACTCGCAACAGGAATGGGAGGCCAGTCAGACGGTCAAGAGAAAACGGGGTCGGAAACCGAAGGCGATGATGAGCCCCGACTCAAACCGAACACCGAGTTCAAATCGTGCCTCTGAGAAGCAGGAAGTCAGGGAACGGAGTGACAGTGAGAGTTCGGGACATGGTGAGTATAACATATTTGCGCAAATTAACTCATTCATGAAAGAACTGTTTTGTAGGGCTCATAAACAGCTGAAAGTACATTGCTGACCGTGTTTCTCTTTGCCTCCGTCAAGAGTGTGAAAATGAGACTTAAAAACGGGACTAAAACGGACGCTGTGATGTAACCATTTTTTATTGCCTAAGGTTTTATGTAAAGACCGGATTTTCTGGTTCATAATAAGCTGAATGTGCATTGGGAACTGTCACTACTTGCAGCCCCATCATATAACGATCATGGCTAAAATGAGACTTAAAAATGAGACTAAAACAGACACTTTGAAGTAACCATTTTTTAGTACCTGTAGTCTTATGTAACTAGTTGTTTGTCTGATTCATAAACAGCTGAAAGTGCATTGGTCGCTGTGACTCTCCTTGCCAAATTATTGGGATCATTATGGCTAAAATGAGACTAAAAATGAGACTAAAACAGGCGCTTGAAGTACACATTTTTTAGTACCTATAGTTCTAGTTCGGCACTGTTGTTTTATTTAAGGAGTTTATTATCTAAACAGCTGAAAGTACATTGGTCGCTCATTGCCCCATTATGGAACCATCCTGGCTAAAATGAGACTAAAAATGAGACTAAAACTTTTTGAAGTAGCGATTAAAAATGAGACTAAAATAGATGCTTTGATGTAACCATTTTTTTTTTAGTACAAATAGTTTCATGTAAATTGTTGATTATCTGTTTCATTAACACCTGAAAGTACATTTCTCTCTCCTTAGCCCATCATTGTTAAAATGCGACTAAAAAAGAGAGCAAAATGGACGTTTTGAAGTAGCCGTTTTCTTAGCACAAATGTGTTTATTTGAAGAGTTGATTTGGATTAAAGCTAGCCAGACACTGTGGAATTTCATCCCGAGTGCGTGTCGGTGTGCGAGAGCGGGCTATTCTTTGCCACATGGCTCATCCGTGAGCAAAACGTCTCCCGTCATTAATGGCCTCTTCTCACTTCTCGTCTCTTCTGTCACGGCGCTAAAACCGTTAACGACTTGCCGCAGGCATGCGCCGCCGCTCCCCCTTGTAACTCCCCCCCCCCCGACACTGTACAGTAACACGATCTCGCTCTGGCCCTGTTCAGAATGTCGCACCCATGTCGTCGTCGCTAAACTTCACCCCTGCGGCTTAGAGAGGATTCCCTCCTCCCGTGAACCGAGGACAAATGCATCTTTTTTTTTTCCCCCCTCACTGTATTACTATGCAAGATGCAAAACTTCAGAGAAGAAAGTGGTTGACCTTGTGACCTTTTGATGACACTGACATATAGTGTCTGAGCGAGTGCTGACAACGGCGGCGTAAGTGACAAGTGTGTCAGGGACGTGTCGACATTCGACACAAACCTCGCAGTCGGTGACGCACAGCTGCCAATAACGATCAGATGCGAGCGCGCCGGCGTGTAAATCAAGGTCGGCGTATGTGAACGTGCGCGCAAGTCCAAATTGGCTTCCCTACAAGAACCTGGTAACTGTTACGATACACTTTAATACCGTCACTCGTCTGTTGGCTCTCTTTTGATTGGCTGTGCCTAATGTTGTGGACTTCCTAATATGGAAGTTTTTCAACGCGTGCGTCGACGCTAAAGGAATATTGAAAGTCGGTTGTCAATACATTCTGTCAAGCAAGTCCCCGGACGTAGTTAACTCATTTGCTCCCAATAACGTATAAATACGTTTTTTTATGTTCTAAGTGTCCCAAAGACGTATTTATACGTTTTTTTGTTTTGTTTTGGGTTTTTTTATGCTAGAGCATACAGAAGGCTTTGATGCAGCCTCTCAACTGCAAAGAACGGTTGCAGAAATGGTAGTTATTACACAAACGGCCAGCAGGTGGCAGCAAAGCAAAGGAGATCAACCAGAGCCATGTAGAAAAAAGCTCAATTACTTACTATTTTGAATAGATTTGTGAAAACTGATGAAACTTAGCTGTCTTCTAAAGCTAATTGCTGCAAAACGGAAACAGATAGAGACATACTTTTTTTTCCTGATGAAAGAAGAGACTTTAATCTTTCTTTTGATAGGTTCCATGCTTTTATAGCTATAGAACACAATATTCTGTGGGCCTTGCAAAATCAGTCAAAATCCAGTAAAACAGCCGGGAGCGAACGGGATTGCGAAATGTGAAAATGGCGGCGAGTGAATGAGTTAATAATGTTTGCATTCAGATCATTCAAACCTGATGTGACCGATCCTATTGATGTTGCTCTTCCGCAGAGGATGAGGACGACTGCAGCTGCAACAGTGATGAGGGAACCAATGACATCAGGATTAGCTCATCCTCCAAAGAAGCGCCTGTAAACTCCACCGGCGCTTTGTCGTCAAGGCTCCACGCGAACCAGAAAAACAGTACGAAGAAACCTGGACCTCCAGGTCAGATTTTAATGCACGTTTGTCACCGAGAATATTATCGATGAATCAACATCTCTCGTTGATCCACTCAGGACACACGGCCATCCCGCCGGGGCAGATGAAGGCCCACAGGAAGCAGTGCCTTGCCAACTGCAAAGGTCAACGTCTAGGTCACCACGGGTCGAGAAGAGCTTCTCTTCCCAACTGGGCGCCCTCTTCAGCGGTCTGCAGTTTTGGGGATGGCCGAGGGAACCATGCAGCTCTGGTAGAAGATAACAGGAATTGCAAGGAAGCGATGAGGAGAGACTCGGCAGTGCACAATCATCTGGCAAAGGTGAGGCTGCTATAATCTGCTCCTAACTCAAATAATAATTCGGAACGCACGATAATATCGGTGGCCGATAATTATCGGCAATTATCGACCAATTTGACGTCAAACAGATAAACCAGATAATAGAGAAAGCTGCCAATAATTATCGACAATTTGATTTCATACAGATAAAGCAGATAATAAAGAAATCCAGCAATAATTATAGACATGCCACGTTGGTCCATCTGTTGTGGTTGTAGCAAACAATTATCAGTTTGCTTATCAGTTATCGACATCGGCACTTCTAAATTATTGGTTTATCGGTATCGGTTGAAAATAGCATTATTGTGCATCCCTAATAATAATGCTCAATTTTGATTGCCACTGTCAAAGAGCTACTATGTCATAAGTTTTCATTTAGCTATAGAATTGGTCAATAAATCCAATTGTTTATTTTGTATTCATTTATGTCACAAAACAATCAGTTCAAGTTATTGTAAATACAAAATAAAAATACAACAATATTCTATTTGACATTTTTTAAATACTTTTACCGTAAATATTTATTTAATTCATGACAAATCTTACAATAATTTTTTTATTAAAATACTAAAATTTGCATTTATTAGCCATATTATTCATTCATTTATAATTCGATAAATTATAAATAATACAATTAAAATATTCTTATTAAGAATATTTTATATTATATAATTTTAATTTTTCTTCAAATTAGTTAATTGGATTGTATTTAACATTTTTTATTTGAGCCTAACTTTTTTAATTGGTTGTATTAAATAATTGGTTCATTAATTATAATTAAAATTAATTCTTAATTATGAGTAATTACAATTCCAAATATTTTTATTAGTAAACAATTACAAGTAGTTTTTATAATTAAAATAACCTATTTTACTTTTTTTTTGTTATTGAATAACCTCTCTTTGCAAATCTTAAAGGCCAAAAGTTTTCCCCACCCACATTACTACATAACACAACTGTAAAACTTTTTTTTTTTTTTTTTAAAGTGCCTCTTTTGGCAGCTGTACCTTTGTGTATTGTGCCATGCATTCTCTTGATGACGCATTCAGGAAAAGAAATGTTCTCGGTGATTAGTAGTGTTGTGGAAAGTAGACATTTGACGTCCGTTTTGAGTTGTCAACAAAGGCTTATTTTTTGCAATAAAATGCATGAGCAAGAATTCTAAATTGTAGTTAATCTCCCGATCACAGTCCAGGTGAGAGTAAAGATGAATTTCACTGTATGAAAACAAGGGCCGAGAATAAGAAAAGTGCGGAGAGGAAGAAAAAAACTTACACACCCTGACAGGAAACCTGTCCAATCTCCCAATAACTCCTCCACTTCTTTTAATGCTTGACTCACCATAACAGCATGTCCAAAAAGCACATAATAGATAATCTTTTTGAGCATAACCTGGACCGCGCCCATGTAACGCACACTCGCACACGTACACGCTATCAGCGCGGCGTGGGAAGATAATCACCCATGGCCTCTGGTGACGAAACGTCTGTCAACCGTCAAGAAATATACGCTCTTATGCGGAAAATTCTCCACAAACGCCCCCTCCTGTACATTTAGCGTGGTGTGGAAAGACTAAATGCAAGCAGAAACCTGTTGGACAAGGTGACTTTTCATCGTCAGTCATCAGTTGTCTTTGGAGAGGGACGAGCCTAAACCTGTCTGATGGTGTCTGAGGTGTGGGTTACTGAAGATGAGAACAGTATATTAACTTTCTGTGTAAGCATGCGGTCCAAAGTACTGCTGTTGGATGCACTAGAAACAGGACAATGACACGTACAAAGCCAAACTAACCTGAGCCTGGAATTTTACTAAAACATTGACAAGGATTTGCTGGTATGCGATGATTTTATGGGGCCACGGAGGTCCGGCACGGAGGTTTGAATACGTTAGAAGCACAATTGTTGATTCGGCGAGTACAGTCACTCGCGGCATCTATTCACTTGATTTTGTTACACAACAAGTAGGGATGCACGATAATATCGGTGGCCGATAATTATCGGCAATTATCGACCTATTTGACGTCAAACAGATAAACCAGATAATAGAGAAATCCACCGATAATTATCGGCAATTATCAACCAATTTGGTGTCATACAGATGAACCAGATAATCAAGAAATTTGCCGATAATTATCGGCAATTATCAACCAATTTGACATCATACAGATAAAACACATAATAAAGAAATTCGCAGAAAATTATCTACAATTATCGACCAATTTGATTTCATACAGATAAACCAGATAATAAAGAAATTTGCTGAAAATTATCGGCAATTATCAACCAATTTGGTGTCATACAGATGAACCAGATAAAGAAATTTGCCGATAATTATCGGCAATTATCAACCAATTTGGTGTCATACAGATGAACCAGATAAAGAAATTTGCCGAAAATTATCGGCAATTATCAACCAATTTGACATCATACAGATAAACCAGATAATAAAGAAATTCGCAGAAAATTATCGACAATTATCGACCAATTTGATTTCATACAGATAAACCAGATAATAAAGAAATTTGCCGAAAATTATTGGCAATTATCAACCAATTTGGTGTCATACAGATAAACCAGATAATAAAGAAATTTGCTGAAAATTATTGGCAATTATCAACCAATTTTGAATCATACAGATAAAAAAGATAATAAAGAAATTCGCAGAAAATTATCTACAATTATCGACCAATTTGTTTTCATACAGATAAACCAGATAATAAAGAAATTTGCTGAAAATTATCGGCAATTATCAACCAATTTGGTGTCATACAGATGAACCAGATAATAAAGAAATTTGCCGATAATTATCGGCAATTATCAACCAATTTGGTGTCATACAGATGAACCAGATAAAGAAATTTGCCGAAAATTATCGGCAATTATCAACCAATTTGGTGTCATACAGATGAACCAGATAAAGAAATTTGCCGAAAATGATCGGCAATTATCAACCAATTTGACATCATACAGATTAACCAGATAATAAAGAAATTCGCAGAAAATTATCGACAATTATCGACCAATTTGATTTCATACAGATAAACCAGATAATAAAGAAATTTGCCGAAAATTATTGGCAATTATCAACCAATTTGGTGTCATACAGATAAACCAGATAATAAAGAAATTTGCTGAAAATTATTGGCAATTATCAACCAATTTTGAATCATACAGATAAAAAAGATAATAAAGAAATTCGCAGAAAATTATCGACAATTATCGACCAATTTGATTTCATAAAGATAAACCAGATAAAGAAATTTGCCGAAAATGATTGGCAATCATCAATTTGGTGTCATACAGATGAACCAGATAAAAAAATTTGCCGATAATTATCGGCAATTATCAACCAATTTGACATCATACAGATAAAACAGATAATAAAGAAATTCCCAGAAAATTATCGACCAATTTGATTTCATACAGATAAACCAGATAATAAAGAAATTTGCCGAAAATTATCGACAATTATCAACCAATTTGGTCTCTCCATGCACTCACTTATGGCTGACAACGAGGCACTCTAAAGCTGCCATGCGAGCTTAAAAAAAATCTGACTTCAGAAAGTTTGCCGCACAAACATTGGCTACCAAATCTTCGTAATGCAATACAAGCGGCGCACCCTGAAAACTAATGAAAGCTTAAATTATAGATGGCATTTGCCTCCAAATTTGCAAGTGAATCCTATTATTAATCATAGCAATCCACACACACGGTACACAACTTTCCACCCAGGGGCTATGAGCATTATACGGCTAACATGGGACCAATCCGACTTGATGCTTTGTAAGTGCTTTGAAGCGATGCTATGACATCATTTCCTGCATCATTGCTTTACTGCCCACAATCAAAAGTAATAGCCGAGCCTCCCTAAATGAACGCCGCATTTTGCTCTTTATATTGGAAGTCCTTTAGGAGGTGGCACTGCCATTAAGAACAATAAACGTGCGTAGGAGAAGGAAGAAAAAAATAGATGTGAATATTTTTCCCAACATTTACTCAAGTAAACCGATGAGTTACGTCAAATGTTATTTTCAACTCCAGGCGCAGGGTCACGCCGTCAGCCGACTCCTGCAGAGTTTCACCGCCGACGACGGCTTTCGCCTGGATGAAGAGAGCAGCTTCTCTGAGGGCGAGGAAGAGGAGGAAGATGAGGAAGAGGGGAGCACACAGACGACGGTGCACCTTCCTCCCAAAATGCCTTGCAAAATACCCGGTAGGCCCAACAGTGACAGATAATTACAGCTTTTCAAGAGCCGTGCCAATGACCTCATGTTGTAATTATCCACCTTACCACTCAAATGATATAAATTTTTCACAGTATATGTCTCATTCCATTCATGTTGTGCTCATCAGCCCTGCCCAACTGTGTGCTCAGTAAAGAGATGCTCGTAGACGGTCTGAAGATTTTGATATCTAAGGAAGATGAGTTGCTCTACGCTGCCCTTGTCCAAACGCTCGACCTACCGGATATGTAAGTTCAGTTGACGCAGTTCTTTTGCATTCGCACATTGAGAAAGGTTGTACCGTCACATATTTATATATTTTTGTTCCCTAGATTTAGTGTTGTCATAGAAGGGGAGCGCGGGAATCGCCCCCGGATCTATTCGCTGGAGCAAATCCTACAAGAGGCTGTGAGTTTCAGTCATGTGATCCCATAAAAGCAGAGTACAAAATTATGACGTGCTATTTCTCCTCATTAAAACAACATTTGTGTTGTTTTTTTGAAGGGGAGGGCTCAAACGGATTAATGGCACCGCGGTACCGTGTGTGTGATCTTTGGACTGTATTTCTTATTTTATGTATTTCGGTCAAGGTTCTGGATGTGCGGCCCCAGACTGAGGCCATCCTGACGGCGGGGACGCGAGTTTGTGCCTACTGGAGCGAGCGCTCGCGTTGCCTTTACCCCGGTTATGTCCACAGAGGTGAGTGTGACACAAATCCCCAGAAACACCGACAAAAAAAAAAATTAAAAAAAAAATCCACACACAGTATTCGTGTGCTCTGCTGCAGGGGGCGCTGGTGAAGAGAAGGACGGGAGCGTGATGGTGGAGTTTGATGACGGGGACAGAGGGCGGATTACACTCGCCAACATCAGACTCCTGCCGCCTGGATACCAAATCTGCTGTGAGTCGAGCTCTTTGGGGTGGAAAAAGAAGGACAAAAGAGAATCCATCGTTCAACCAAAACTTCCTTGTCAGGCGCGGAACCGTCACCAGCGCTTCTGGTCACACCGGGCCGGCGATATCGACGTAGCTCGACGCAGGAGAGGAAAGACGCGCACACGGAGAAACCGGCCAATGAGGAACAAGCAGGGAAACCCCAAGAGAAGAGACCAGGTGTGTGAATTGTAAATGGTCCATACTTTGTATGTACATTCCAAACAGACAGCCACATTTCTAACTGTCAAGCAATTATATGATTCATATGAGTCAGAGAGGAGCACATTGTTGACTGTGATATATTAACAAAATTCCTTTTATGCTCTGTATAACCACATGAATCATGATTTTATGTGGTGTCTCAGTGTTTTTGTGTCAGTAAGAAACATGCGTGTCACTCATCACAATAATGCTTCAGGTAGAGACAGGTATTGGATATGTCGAAACCTACCTGGCTCTTTGGAGATAATGGTATTAAATTTCTCCGGAGCTCCTACTTCCACGATTAATCTCGGTCTGTTCCCAAGAACTGTCACGTCATATTGATTCCGACTGCTCTCTGCTGTCATCTCCTTTGCTCAGTTGGCAGGCCCAAGAAAATCCACTCAGTGCCTAAGACTGCCAGCGCAGCAACATCGGAGTCCGACTCTCGAACCAAAGGCCACGCTTCCTTGGTGAGCTGGTCGGCGGCCAGGAAGAGACCCCCGGTCGACTTCTTTCTCTTCAACGGGACTTCCCGTAAGACCCAGAAGAGATTTCGAGAGCGAGACATGGGATTGTTTCATCGCCCTGCCTCACACTCTCTTACGCCCACAACGCCCTTAAAAGGGATCTTCGGCTCCCCTTTCGCGGTTGATTCTTTTAGTAGCATTGCCAACGGCTACTCGGCCTTCGGTAGTGGCGGGAGCTCGGGATCGGCACGACATGCCAACACAGGCTCTTCCGCCGGACCACGGGAACCATCTACTTGCTCCTCAGTTGTTGCCACGGCTATGGCAGCAGGGAGCAAGAAGCCAGTTAGTGAACGAGACAGGAAACAGTTCCTGGTGAAGCTGGATCACGAAGGGGTGACCTCGCCGAAAACGAAGAATGGGAAGGCTCTACTTCGACTCGGAAATGGAAGCAAAGGAGGTAGAACCTTGTCCTCAACGGGTGCTCCGGTCCGATATATTCACCCTGCAATGCTGGTCAAGGGCGCAAAGAAGGGAGAAAGGGATCGAGAGAACCCTGGAGCCCGACCAGACTCTCTTTTGAAAGGCGACTCCCCTCTCCAGAAAGATGTTCTGTCAACCAGCCATGGGGGTCAAACCGGAGATTACGGTTTGGACTACCACAGTGATGGCCCGAGTTCTTACTCTGAACTGGATGAAGATGACGACGATGGCGGTCAAGATGCCAGGACACGAAGACGAGGCTTGGCGGCCACGTCTCATCATCGTAGCGGCCGCTTTCTCTCCCGTCTCTCAGTCAGTTTCTCCTCCTCCTCCTCCTCGTCTTCTTCCTCCGGATCCATATCCTCATCATCCCTTTGTTCCTCAGACAATGATTCCTCTTACTCGTCCGATGAGGAGTCTTCATCTGTTCTCCTGCGTCGTGCACTCCTCCAGCAGGACAAACACAGACAGAACTTGAGCTCGGAGTCCACCAACTCCAACCCTTCCACCACAGTCACGGCTCATCCTTATGTGGCCAAGGCAGGTATGGTCCACTCTGGGTCAAAGGGGAGGACAGAGGACAGGACAGAGTATATATCCAAAGGAAGTGTTGTGACTAACAATACTTCAACCAAGACCCAGTTGAAGAGGAAGGAAGTAGTTCCTAATAGTCACCATCAAGGGCAGAGTGGCCCTAAAACTTCCGTCAAAGACCCGACGGCAGCTAAAAGGCAGAGGATGTCCTCACCTGAGCCTCAAGCCAGCATTGCTCCATTACTGCCTGGACGCCAGCTGTGGAAATGGTCCGGTAACCCAACACAGGTAAGAGAATAAACCCTGCCCTACCCTAATCTGAACAGGCACATTCACTGCCATTGACTGCTATATACGTCAATGATCCATATTTACCGGTCTGCCAGTGAATGAGCTAATTGGCATCAGGATTATGAGGAGATCCTTGTAAAAAAAAAAAAAAAAAAAGTCTTCCCTTTAAGGGATCCTTAGACCCAAAAAGTTTGAGAACTCTGCCGTAGTGGTTAAGGATTCTTTGCCATAGCAGTTTTGCCTGTATAAATGATAAAGCGGGGGGAAAATAACTCTTTGGTCTAAGCATGCCTTAGTTAGCATATCTCTAAATATCAGATCAGGCCTTTTAATATCCTGACTGAAAGAGTCTTATTCTTCATTCTCTTCCACCACTAGAGGAGAGGTCTGAAGGGCAAAGCCCGCAAGCTCTTCTACAAGGCCATCGTGCGCGGCAAAGAGACGGTGCGGGTCGGCGATTGCGCCGTGTTCCTGTCGCCCGGTCGGCCTCAGCTGCCCTACGTGGGCAGAGTGGAGAGCCTGTGGGAGTCGTGGAGCTCCAGCATGGTGGTCAGGGTCAAGTGGTTCTACCACCCGGAGGAGACTCGCCTGGGGAAGCGACACTGCGACGGCAAGGTAAAGACTAGAAATTGCCTCATATCCGTACCTTTTTGAAAGTTTTCGGTTAAACACAAAGGTAATATAATTTCCTGTGGCACAATCACTTGTTTACCAAAGTTCTCAAAGGAAAACATTCATAAACCGTCACATGACTCTCTCCCAGAACGCCTTGTACCAGTCGAGCCACGAGGACGAGAACGACGTCCAGACCATCTCGCATCGCTGCCAGGTGCTCAGCCGGTCCGACTACGATCACATGATCCGCGAGCACAAGTCCGGCGCCACGGCCAACGATCTTTTCTACCTGGCCGGCACGTACGAGCCCACCACCGGCCAACTGATCGGCGTCGACGGCATGGCTATCGTGTCCTAGCATCCGCGGGTAGCGTTGACCAAAGCTATCGAGCCGACTGCTTCTGTGACGGTCCGTCGTAAAGAACGGAAGGAGCAACAGGATATATCCCAGTGGGAGAAACCCTGGCAGTACCGGGCACTTAACGCAGTCTGGTTAGTTCTTTGAAATCCTTGTAAAGTGGGAGGCATCAGTTTTCCGACTGACTAAATATCTTGCAACAAAAGAACAGGAACCACAGACCTGAGCATTTTGGAGTTCGCTAAACTGGGATCTGCTACAACCGACTCTGCTTTCTGAGACAAAGACGGACTCGAAGGAAAGTCACTGTAAGCCACACTGGTTTGGAAGTTTGTAAAATTCTTTTACTGCTTTTGATCCCCAACAGGACCAAAAACTGAAAACTCCAGAGTCATTTCGGACCGTGTGCAAGAGCCGATTGGGTTGCAAGCTAAGACGATGCCACGTTTTTAACACGCATACAAATGTTTTCCTCCTGTCAAGCCATACACATCAATACCTCTCTCGCATACTTTGTATTCAGGTGTGAGGACACATGTACAGGTAGTCGGATTGCTTTTTTTGAAACGTGTGCTTGGGAGAGTGATTGGCTTTAAATAGGCGCGTGTGTATGTATCATAATGTAAATATTATACATAGATATTGCTCCATGTTTTTTTTTTATATTTCTTTGCAGAGAAGATGCTTTTTATTTGTGATGGGGGGGAGGTCGAATTATTTTTCTTTGAATGCACTGAACATGATCACAGATGAGGTCAAAAAAGTACACCTTTGGGGGTAAATTTGTCGAAAGAGCAGCCGTTTTAAATACAATGATCACAAAGCGGCTCTTAAATAACAATTTTGCATTTCCTGTTGGAACTTTACTGGAAAAGAAACCAAGTTTCTGCTTTTCACTGATCCACAAAGAGAATCCAGTCGGTCTGGATTTCTATCTAATGTAAATATTTATCCGCCGTCTAAAAAGAAATATACCAAAGCACCTGCGAGTTTACATTTCCATCACATTACAAGATAATTTTATGAGAATGATTAAAAAAAAAAAAAGTTCAATCAAATCTGAATCCGGGACCCCTGCAATCATGGAGGTATTTGAAGTAGAGTTCCTCTCGTCTCAGTGTTGCTATGACAGCCTCGGAGAGACGTCGCAGCGACATTGTCTGCACACTGCCCAGCTGATGCACTTGAGGTCTCTATGACAACCAGAATGGCATCACGTGACTGTGAAGGACAATCAGCCGCCAATCAATGGGACAATGTTGAGAGACAAAAAAAAAAAAAGATCAAATCGCAAATGATGCTTCTTGTCACTTTTATTCCTGCTTTGCCAAAAATGTCTTTTCTTCGTTCAACATGGTCTTACCGTTTATGCAAGCCTGTGATGACTGTTGTATAGGATGTACAGGGGGGGGGAGAACACAAATGCCTTTTTTCTTTGTAGGGCTTTGACTGACTTTTGACAAAAAAATTTTAGATGTGAAACTTTTGTTAAAAAAAAAAAAAAAAAAAAAAGATAAACACTGGATCCACTTCTGATCATCCCATTTCGACAGAAGCGACAACATTGAGTTTTGTTTTCTTTTCTTTTTTTCTTTTTTTCTCCCCACTGGAACCTGCTTTGCATGGTTGAGATGGAAAATATTTCACTCATTCTTTCGGAGGTATTTCTTACATATTTCCATCTGTACAAAAAGAAAGAATATTTATCGTAATTTTATTGCCTTTTTTTGTGTTTCATTAAAAAAAAATAATAATTCTTACGAAAACAGAAAAAAAAAGCATCCGGGATGATTTATTTGGCTGCTTTTTTTTCCCATTTCTCCATGGACGTGAGCTCTGAATAGTGCCTTGTGTTCATCAATGGCGATCATTTGTCAGCTGAGGGAAAATGGACCACGGGATAAAAGCTTGCAAGTATAAGAAGGAAGAATGGCGTGGGGGGTGTCGTTTGAGAGAGGAACAAGCCATTTGAAACTGTAGCTGTAGTTGATAGATGGAAGGGTGTGGGGGGGGGGGGGGGGGGGGTGAAACAGTATCTCGCTGCGCTTTTGTGAGAGACGACCGTCAGGCTGTACAGGTGGGTCGGATCTTCACAAGAATCAAAAACGGAACACGACCATTAAATGAGCAAAGGCGAGGATATCAACTTTCACCGTGCAAAGATTTCAAACGCACTTTAAATCATCAGTAACAATTGAGACGTTTGCTCTATTGCTCCCCCTACAGGTGTGTAGTGTTATTTCAAGTCGCATTTCAAGACATAATTCAGTTTGTTTACAAATACAGTAGCTATACATTTTTTTTTTGAAGATTGCTGACACCAACTTCAAAGATTGAGAGCTATGTCGCATAGTGTTTAATTTTCAAAATGTTTTTCTGATTTTGGGGGCGTGGCTACAAGCACCCAGTGATTCACTTGGGCTTCCTTAGTTCGCATTATCATTCACACTTGTGATGTCCAGCTAACTAGCTAGCTTTGCCCGAAAATTGGACAGTCTGCTAGTGTCGACGATTTAGAGTGCCTCATTGTCCGCTATGAGTGAGTGAATACTGTTACACAAACACAGGCGGATTAACGAGGGCGGAGAGAGAAAAAAAAAAATCTGATTTGACAGCATGTGCCACTTTAGAGTGCCTCGTTGTCAGCTGCGAGTGCACGCACAACAGCAAGAAGGTCGTCAGAATTTTTCCATCTGCAAAATCACTAATTTAAAAAAAAAAAAAAAAAAAAAATTGCAGACGGTCCAATTTTCAGGCAGGGCTAGCTAGCTAGCTGGACATCACAATTGTGCTTGATAATGCGAACTAAGGAAGCCCAAGTGAATCACTGGGTGCTTGTAGACACGCCCCCAAAATCAGAAAACCATATTTTGAAAATTTAACACTATGCTACATTGCTCTCAATCTTTGAAATTGGTGTCAGCAATCTTCAAAAAATGTATAGCTACTATATATGGAAACAAACGGAATTATGTCTTGAAATGCGACTTGAATTCACGTTTTTTAAATTAAACCGGATATTAATATCATACACTCTGCAGTTTCTAAATATATCCTTGTGGCTGACCAGTTACTTCTGCACTAGTTTTTAACAAACTCGGCCAAAACTATTTTCACTCATTAGTGTTTAGAAAAAACAACATCTAGACGTTGAATCTTGAGGTGGCTTAATGTTGCACGGCTCCCGCAGAGAGGAAGGAGGCGGAGTTTTGTGAAACTTCAGGCAGTCCAAGAGGTAATAGATTTCTTCTTGCCAATATTGATTTTGTGCAACATTTTGAAATGGACCATATTTGTACATATGACTGTCATATCTGTGCCGAGTGATACATAAATATCAAAAGTTTTGACAGACCTGTATTTGTCGAATATACGTTACTGAGAGGCATTCCTTCACTTGAGTGTGTTTTATGTTCATCTTTGTGTGTGTGTTGAAGCAGGGCAGTGGGAGGAGCGTCGAGATTATCCCCAGCAGGGTGTGGACTTTTCTGGGACAAGGTGAGCCAATTTACTCGCCTTTTATTGGCGACTTCCTGTGACATATTCACACCTCTCTTTTTTTATGACACTGTAACCAAAGCCTTTGCGACACGGCTTATTGCGACATTAATGTCTGGATGGAGTATTTACCTTTGACCCCGAATTGCCGTCTGCTTGCCGTGCGCCCGCCGCATTAAGACAGCTGGACAGTGTTGTTTTAACGCCGGCTGTAAACATCCGTTTGATAGCCTCTCCTTCAACAAGCGCAGGAAATAACTCGTGACTCACCGTTTTGTTTTGTTTTTTCATTAAAAAAAACAAAACAAAACATTGCTAATGATCCTTAGCGACAGTTTAAAACCACTCGCACGTTCGCATGCCTTTGTGTTTGCTTTCCTTTTTTGTCGACCACGTTTTCGCTGTTTCGCTTGTTATTACAGAGATACGGAACACCGCAGTCAGCCAACGTGACCGCACACCCGCACGAGGTCGTCCTCGTTGGCTCCCCAATCAAGCGACACCTTGAAAACACACACACGCGTTAAGTGCAGTCCTTATCAGCAAGGTTTGCGTTGAGCTTATCTTCTCCTGACATTGTTAGACTACTTTACCCAGAATGCTGTTGGAGATAGGGGCACAATGGGAGGCCTGGAAAGGTGTGTGTGTGTGTGGGGGGGGGGGGGGGGGGGTATGAGGGCGCCCCCGGGGTTAATGAGGGAGGGCTTTTCATGCAGTCGGAGCAGGCTCATTTGTGAGTGCGTGTTCAGGTATTCGTATCTTCATGGGGCCGGAAAGTGGGTTTGCGAAGTCGCGTCACCTCGTCACAGTGTGCCCAACCTCTGAGCTTTTTATTTTATTTATTTTTTTTTTTAAAGTTAGATCACGCCTTATAGCCACACATCCAACACAAATACTACAGTACATACAAACATACAAAAAGGTCTTAAACATACTTTAAAATAATGCAAACACATTCAAAGACAAAAGCAAGATGATAAGAAAAATTAAACGACTAAAAAAATTGTCATCTCACACAATAAAAACAGGTGGGTCAAAATGGACCGATCTATTTTTGGATCAATTTGACCCAACTTTGAGTCAAAAATTGGGTCATTTTGTATAAAACAACCCAAAAGGTTTGGTCAGATTCTCTTCTTGGGTCAATTTGAACCAACTTTCTGGGTGGTTTTGCACCAAAAAAAAAATTTTTTTAAATGAAAGAAAGAAAAGAATTTGGTCTTTTTGCATGAAACAACCCAGAAAGTTGGTTTAAATCGTCTTCTTAGGTCAATTTAACCCAACTTTCTGGGTTGTTTTGCCAATAAATAAATAAATAAATACATTTTAAAAAAGTGATTTTGTATTGAGTTGAGTAAAACAACTCGTACAATGAAACATCTACTTGGGTCAAAAATTGGGTCATTTGGGATAAAACAACCCAGAAAGTTGGGTTACTTCGGTTAATTTAACTTTCTGGGTTGTTTTGCCAGAAAAAAAATAAAATAAATAAAAGTAATTTGTATAAAGCAACCCATAAGGTTGGGTCAATTCATCTACTTGGGTGAATTTGACCCAACTCTGAGTCAAAAATTGGGTCATTTTGTATAAAAACAACCCAGAAAGTTGGGTTCGATCGTCTACTTGGGTGAATCTAAACCAACTTTCTGGGTTGTTTAGCCAAAAAAAACAAAAACAAATTAAGTTGTGTCAGATTGAAAACTTTGGTCAATTTGACCCAACTTTTGGTCAAAAATGGGGTCGTTTTGCTTTTTTTTTTTTTTAAACTATGAAGTTAGGTCAGATCCTTGGGTTAATGTTACGCAACTTTGGGTTAAAAATTGGGCCATTATATATAAAACAACCCAGTAAATTGGCTCAAATTAACCCATAAAGTGGATCAGTCACTTTTTGAGCCATAATTGGGTCACTGTTCTCCCAACTGTTTTTCCGGTGCAAAATATAAACCAATAATCATGTCCAAAGGTGTACATTTTAAAATGAACGTACTGCCATTGCTTTTGTATGCGCAAAAAGCAGGATTAAAGAGAATTGAGACTTTCGATGCAATCTTTCTAATCAGTCAAAAAATTGAAATACTTCCTGTTTTCTTTTTTCTTTTTTTTTCTTTTTAATTTGCCCATCTGTTCCTGTTGCTGGACCGTAACATTCTGTACAGTACTCCCAACACCTACAAGGGTCAGATAACGAGCTGTAAGTCCATTTTGAGTCTTTCATAAGTCTTAGCCAAGTCAGTCCAGAGTCTTAAAATTGACATCTGCATTGGTTTGCTTTGTCGTGTTTTCGTTCGGGACGCCACGTTTGAGACGTCGCTCAAACAAGTCCGGAGGTTATCCGCCACGCTCGCTTGTGTCATTTTTGCGTTTATGTGTGTGCGGGACGGGAAACTGAGTGAGAGGTGAAATAGTAACGTGTGTGCGTGTCGAGTCCGGAGAAAGCGCTCCATTTGGATGCAGGCGGAACCTGTCACTGAGGTAAATAAATGGTTGCCAGCTGCTCGGAGATGCTGCACGTGTTTGCGGATCGTTTCGATGTCTGCGTTTGTGTGTGTGTGTGTGTTTTGGGCTACATTCAGGTCACCGAGAGAAGCTGTAAGAAGATCAGCTCTTTTCTCGGCATGGCCCCATCTATCGTTCATTTGAGCCCGCATCCGCTCGTCGCGAGTATCCATCTTATCTGCGCGTGTGCGTGCGTGTGTGGGACAAAAGTCAGTGTGACTCACTGGAAGTTGCGCAACGTATTCTGTGCTAACAGATGGTACACGTACATAAATCATGGCTTCTTGGCTGCGCGGAAGTCATGCGCATGTTCTTCTTCGACACGCCGACATCTTTTTTTTCACCTTGTTTTACTCCCCGGCCCATTACACACCGTTTTCGAGGGAGAAATGTGCAAGCTGTTGATCTTTTTTGTAGTGTTTGATGTATTTTATGACGCGAATGTGCTGTTGTGTTTTTTTCCAGGTTCATACTGTGCCCCTTTTCAGTCAAGTTGAGCTGATAGCTGCAGTAGTCCGGACGTATGTATGACAATTTTCATCTGATCTGGTGGCGGTGTGCTATATTCATAACTAATGATGCAGCATCCTCCATATGCATACGCCTTCATTCTTTTCCTCTATAGCTTGTACACAGCAGGGATGATTTAAATCGATGTACGTATTAACGCTGGGTGACGACTGTCTTAGATGTTACTACATGTTTTTATCATCATTTTGCACAGGACTTTTCTAGGTTCCATCTCTATATTTCATGCTGGAAAAAAATTGCAACTTGTTGGGTAGCTGTGGCTTACTTATTTTTTTATTTTTTTATTTTTTTATTTATTTTGACCCAGCAGATTGAGTTGAAGATTGGATTTGAGCTGGCTAAAGAGATGAAACACAGTTTTGTGTACTGAAGATGAAGCAAATTGAATGTAACAATTCTTAGCAAATGTTGGTGACAGCTAGATGGCTAATATTGTCCTTACACTTTCTTAAAACTGCTGGGTCAAAAATAACCCAATTTTTGGTAATAATAAATAAATAAATACATAAATAAATTGGACCAACCCTTTACTTGGGTAAATTTGACCCAACATTCTGTTTTTGTTTTTGTTTTTTTTGTAAAAAATAATAATAATAATAATAAAAATAATACTAAATAAATAAATAATTAAATAAAAAAAATTGGATCGACCCTTTTTGGGTAAATTTGACCCAACATTCTGTTTTGTTCAGTTTTTTTTGTAAAATAATAATAATAATAATAAAATAAATAAATTGGACCAACCCTCTACTTGCTTCAATTTGACCCAACGTTCTGGGTTGTTTTGTAAAAAAATAAAATAAAATAAAATAAATAATAAATAAATACATAATTAAATTGCACCAACCCTCTACTCAATTGGGTCAATTTGTCCCAACATTCTGGGTTGTTTTGTATAAATAAATAAATAAATAAATAAATAAAAGAAAAGACAAAACAAAACCTATGTTTTGTACAATTTATACAACCCCCAAAATTGAGTTGTTTCCATTTAAAACAACCCAAAGTTGGGTCAAAAGGACCCAAAGCGGGTTGGTCCCATCTTTGAACAAAATTGTGGGTTAGTTTTGACCCAGCAGTTTTACGGGTGCACACTGGATCAAATCCTCAACCCAATGCACTTTGCTATAAATAACCCAGTATTGGCTCTGTTGGCACTGGATTAGCTATTCCCCCAATTTAGGTTAATTTTGACGCAATAGTTTTATTAACAGGACAACATATTGTGCTTATCCTCATTACATCCTTATAACTGCTGGGTCAAAAATAGCCCAATTTAGGTCAAAAACTGGACCAACCCACTACTTGGGTCAACCCAACTTTGGGTTGCTTTTCATCAAAACAAAACAATTTTGGGGCTGTTTTATCCCCCCATAAAAAAAAAGAAGGGCTGTTTTGATACAAAACAACCCAAAATGTTGGGTCAGATTGACCCAAGTAGTGGGTAGGTTACTTTTTTTTTTTTTTGGCAAAATTGGTTTATTTTTGACCCATCAGTCTTTTTATTTCAGAGCAGAACTCTTCGGTAATATTTATATACTTTTACGCTTGCTGGCAAAATTCCACATAACCGATAGTGAATTCTCAACTTTCCATACTTGAATGAGCTTTGTGCACCCGAACTGAACATTGAAGCTCCCGATCACAATCGGCATGAGAGAAAAGCCGGCAGACCTTGCTTGTCTCCTGAAAGGAATCGTAATTAATGAGATTCTTCACGTTACCTGTTGACCTCCACGCATTTCAAAATCAGACTTTGCGCATATTGTACCTCCAAGGCAATTAAAAACATATTGATTGCGTTGGTGGATGTCAAGTCGCGGTTGCCGTGGTGATAAATTGCAGAAATGTAATTAGGGAACGTGTTGACGGAGGAGGCGCCTCCGTCACGTTCTCGCGGCGTGGAGACACACAAAAGAGCTTTACGGGGGGGAAATACGAGCGCTTTCCTTCAAGGTCGCGGAGGTTGCGTCATGACACCGGCTGACGGTCCATCAGCCCGACGCATTGAGACGAATGCATATCGCGTGAGACAACCTGCCGCGAACGGTTTGCATATCGAACTCTCTGAACCTTTGGAAACAAAAATGCAGTACATGACGTCGATAAATCAGCATAGAAAAGTGCGTGTGTATTCGTATGCAGTCCAGTTGACTTAATAGCGATCGAAAGGGTAACCAGAACCGGGCCAGGGTGTACTCCGCCTCTCGCCACGGATGCATAAGAAAAACATTTTTCCAACGGGCGTGTTTATGGCGGCCGGCTTCCTCCGCGTGGAACGTTTTATCGGTGATCCCATCAAGGGCGTGCGTGCGTGCGTGCGTGCGTGTGTTTATTATTTTATGATGTGCTTCTACTCCCACTGGCCATATCATTACGCACACCTGTGCAAATTATTGTCTAGATAATAAATCAGCTCAGTTTTGACATGGGAACAACTTCTCAATAAGGAAGGGAAATATTGCTATAAAATAATTTAGACTTGTGATAGTTTACACATTTCACACAACTCATCAGTTTATTTATTTATTTATTTATTTATTTATTTATTGGATGAATTTAGATTATTATTATTTTTTTTAATTGAGTCCTCATTATGTTCCTTTTGTTATTCTTTTTATCTCATTAAAATATATATATTTTTTTGCATATATATTTAACATTTTATTATCTACAATTGGTTAATTATTTAGAAGTAAAATAATTAGAAATAACATTTAAATGAGAATGGATTATTGTCTTGCTAAGATAAATTGTTTTTAACAATTTACGTCAATTTAATCAACTTTTTGTCCCCTGTTAAGCTCAACAACTTCTGCTTTTTTGCATTTTATTTTTATTATTTTATTACTCATTTATCTCAATAAATATTTGGTCAATTGATTTATTGTAAATTATTATTTTAAATGATTTTCTGCATATGCATTTCACATTTTATTATGTACAATTGGTTAATTATTTAGAAGTAAAATAATTAGAAATAACATTTAAATTAGAATGGATTATTGTCTTATATAAATTATTTTTAACAATTTAAATTATTTAAATTAAAATTATTTTTAACATAATTTATGTCAATTTAATCAACTTTTTGTCCCCTTTTAATCTTAAAAACTTCTGCTTTTTTCCATTTTATTTTTATTATTTTATTCCTCATTTATCTCAATAAATATTTGGTAAATTGATTTCTTGTAAATTATTATTTTAAATGATTTTCTGCATATACATTTCACATTTTGTTATGTACAATTGCTTAATTATTTAGAAGTAAAATAATTAGAAATAACATTTAAATTAGAATGGATTATTGTATTATATAAATTATTTTTAGCAATTTAAATTATTTAAATTTAAATTATTTTTAACATAATTTATGTCACTTTAATCAACTTTTTGTCCCCCTTTAATCTTAAAAACTTCTGCTTTTTTCCATTTTGTTTTTATTATTTTATTCCTCATTTATCTCAATAAATATTTGGTTAATTGATTTCTTGTAAATTATTATTTTAAATGATTTTCTGCATATACATTTCACATTTTGTTATGTACAATTGCTTAATTATTTAGAAGTAAAATAATTAGAAATAACATTTAAATTAGAATGGATTATTGTATTATATAAATTATTTTTAACATAATTTATGTCAATTTAATCAACTTTTTGTCCCGTTAAGCTCAACAACTTCTGCTTTTTTTCCATTTTATTTTTATTATTTTATTACTCATTTATCTCAATAAATATTTGGTTAATTGATTTCTTGTAAATTATTATTTTCAATGATTTTCTGCATATACATTTAATATTTTGTTATGTACAAGTGGTTAATTATTTAGAAGTAAAATACTTAGAAATAACATTTAAATGAGAATGGATTATTGTCTTGCTAAGAAATTATTACTTAAATTAATTATTAATTACAATTATTATTATTATTATTATTATTATTATTATTATTACTCATTTATCTAAATAATTATTTTGTTAATTGATTTATTGTAAATTATTATTTTAAATGATTTTACATATATAGTAAAATAAACAATTTTACATATGTATTAAATTAATATTAAATACATTTAGTGTATTTGATTATTGGTTTACTAAATTTAATTAAAAGAAATATCTATATATATATATATATATATATATATATATATATATATATATATATATATATATATATATATATATATATTTTTTTTTTTTTTTTTTTTTTTTTTAAAGGATTTTCAAATGATAATGAATTATTATTACACTCTTCAAATTGCTGGGCTGAAATGAACCCAAATTAAGTGAAATCATATTTTGATCCTGTACGGGGTCAAAATTGCCTGTACTGAAGCCATTTTTGTTTTGTTTTCCTGACATCAAATCATCAGCCCGTCGTTCATCAATCACACCGCGCAGCAGATCACTCATCGACCGCGGGTGCAAACGATTACGTCTCTCCATCTATGGACACGCGCTGCCTGTAAAACGCACGCACGCACGACGACGTGGAATGTGATCATAACCACTTTCAAAGTATTCCTGCTAACGCAGCAGGAGGTAGCTACACATTTTATCCCCCAACGCGGCTCCACTGTCGGTCACCGCCGTGCGTGCAGATGTACACACGCGTACAGTTGCCATGGCGACGGATCGGCAGCCATGCAGAATGAGCGCGTGGTCCCTCGGGACGTCTCCTTTGTCCATCTTTCCGTGGCTCTCCTTTAGCGATGACAAGACGTCTCCTCTCTGTCTGACTTCATCCTCCTCCTCCTCTTCCTCACTTTATTATGTCTAATGCGCGCGCTTCTCTAATTTTGCTTTCCGTTTCAACATTTTGTCTCCCCGACCTTTTCCCCTCAATTTAGCAAACGGTGTCGCCGGGTGTCACGATTCGAATCCCGGTCGAGCCGGCTGATCCGGCGGACTGGATGGAGCGTGTTGCAATAAGCCGCAGGTTGGTTGGAGACGTTTTGGAGTGGCGGCTCCTTATTATGACGGAGAGGCTGCTGAGTGCTTGCGCTCCAAAATTGAAAAGGAAAAAACAAAAAGCCCTCTGGTTGTGGTTGTACTAAATATGATGCCTTCATTTTCCCGTGAGTCACCATGCAGCACTCGGCATGTTTGGGCCGGACAACACCTTGCGCCATCTGGGCTCTTTCGTGGAGGCGTTTTGCTCACGTAAAAAAATGGAAGACCACATTACAGTATTTTCTGTATCAGTGGCAGAACATCGATTCGGTTCCTGGCCGTTTACTGGGGACGCAGCAAAAACATCAAACAATACGGTTTTCTCGTCAAACTTGCCTTGGTTTGGCCAACCAATTGGAGGACAGAAAAAATGCTGATGTCATTGTGGGCCAGCAAATTGGCCAAGTGAAGAGAATTTGACAGAAAAAAGAAACATTCAGTGGATATATTTATATATTCATAATAACACTGGTTAACTATGTTTTTGAAATATTTTTGTGGCAAAGGATGTTAAAATATTACATACAGTGGATATAAAAAGTCTGCACACCCCTACTCAAATTTGTAATATGCGAGATGAGACCAAAATAAATACCTAATAATTAAAAGATCTTTTTGAGAGGGGAAGTAAAAATAAATAAATAACCAACACTAATGATGTTGCATAAGTCTACACACCCTCTAATAAGTTCGCATATTCCACATTCAAACTTATCTTAAATAGAAGTCAGCATACACGTGCCACCATTTTAAGTGCCTCGGATTAAACCTAAATAAAGTTTAGATCGGTGGTTTCCAAACTACGGCCTGGGGGCCATTTGTGGCCCGCCGTCCATTTTTCAGTGGCCCGCACCATATGCTAAAAGTGGCATTTGACTCAAATAAAATAAACAAAACAAAAATGTTCGCTCCCATGGTGTTTTTTAAATATTGTGCACAAGTAATACACATTAAAAAAAAATAATAATAATAATAATAATACTTATAAAACTAAACTAAAACTAAGCATTTTATAAAGAACTAAACTAATAAAAACTAACAGATTTTCTATATGTGGCCCTCAAATGAAAAAGTTTGGACACCCCTGGTTTAGATGTTTTAGTAGACTTTTTTTTTTTTTTTTTTTTTTGGTCATGTCATACTAATGTCTTACCAATAAACCAGAATCAGAGTGCACTTTATTGGGCAAGTATGTAAAAACACACAAGGAATTTGTCTTCGCAGTCACAAACAGTCTGAGAAACACAAAAAAATAAATAAAATGACAATGACGACCAGAGGGTGACAGAACGAGAAGCCTGGCGGTTCGCTAATTAGCGCCCTGAGTTTCGTTATCAAAAAAAAAGAACAAAAACATGAGGAAGGACGGAGGGAAAAACAACTAAAAATACTGAAGTTGAATTAACATGGGCAGATTTAAGTCAAGTCAAGTTTTAACTTTCAATTCAAGTTAAAATTTCCAGTTTTTTTTTTTTTTTTTTTTTTTTAAGAGCAAATTTTCCTGTTCTAATGGTGAATCATTTTTAGTCAAATTAAGTAATATGTTTCTCATTTAGCCCAGTTTTATAGTGTATATTATATGACGCCTAATGGAGTATCCCATGAGTGTATGTTGCACAAGATTGTTACCTTTGTGTTTATTTCATACAAGACCTCCTCTCAGCTCTGTTGCTCAAGCCTCTTAAAAAATAAAAAAAAATAAAAACTGCAAAGTTGCAGAATGTTTCAATCACTCCCCACTGTAAAATGTTACAAATTTTGCAGATGGGAGACGCGAATCGGGGGGAAATGTTAAGACAACATCCTCTGCTTTTAGCTTGCGCCGATGCCCTTCCACCCAGTGACTGATCACCCGCACCACATGACCCCTAATAAATAATGGTGCAACTCCACACCTCCCGTTTATTGTGTGTAAGTTTACGTGTGCGCGTGTGTCGGCGGCCTCCCCCTCCCCCTCCGCACGTCCCTTTTGGCATGTGGAACATTTTTTGCGCGGCTGTTTTTACAAGCCCGGCGTTGAGCTGTCCGTCAGACGGCAGAAAAATAAAAAAAAATAAAAATAAACACGGCGTATCATGCGAAGAAGCGCTCAGATACGCTCTCTTTACAGCCTTTCCTTAGACACCAGTCGTCTCTTTTTACACATCTTCCTCATCCATCTTTCTCACCATCGTTTATCTTCTTCTCAATCTCTCCCTAAATATCCCCCTCTGCTCAGATACTCTCCGTGTTTGTTATAAAGCGGGCAACTGCTGACTGGTTGAGTCGTGATACGGCCGACCTCAACTTGTCTCACCGCCTTAGATTTGCACTTATACATGTGAAATACAACTTGGAATGTGGCGTGACGTCATGAGCAGAGGCGACGTGGGGGGGGGGCTTGCGTCAGACGTTGGTCGCCAATTTTGGGACTTGGGGCTTGTTTGGCTAAATCTTATGAAACAATCGACTTGTGTGGTTTGGGTTGAGACACTCCTTGGCTTAAAGTTGAAGTACATGACTTGACAAGTCTTGTCTGTTTACACTTGAAAGCATGTGTTTTGTTGAATTCCATGCGTGTTGTTTTTGTTTGAAATGAAAGTGTTTTGTTTGCGTAGTGCGCACACACCGAGCTAGCAATCCAGCAGTATGCTAGGCTGTGGCGTGAATATGCCACCTCATCAAAACTTAGCACAAATACCAAAGATATTTTCATTTCATTGTTTTTGTTGTTGTTGTTGTTTTTAAATAAAATCAAATCTGAAAGGCAGCACACCTATGACAGCTATCCGTTAGTACAGAGTTAGCAAGGGCATGTTAGCTAAGTTAGCGCCACAATTTAGCTCACAACATGAACTGAGCTTCATGTTCTTTATGTTTAATCTTAATAAAGTAGACAATGATGATATTTGATGTTATTTGCTTGGTGTAAATGTTAGTCAAATTCAGTCATCAGTCATGTGGCCCTGTTAACGCTAATATTAACCTCATTTTAAGCTAGCGATATGAGGCTAACACCAATTCTCATCCACAACTAGCTAAATCTTCATACTCTCACCCACGTAGATATATGATGGCTAGTTTTCTGGACATTTTGGCGGCCGAGTAGCAGAATTGTGAGTCAAAAGTCCTCTGTAAATTCGAAGACGAGTTGCCAAAAAAACATGATTAGCAATTAGTCAACTTCAAGCATCAAATATTGATGTGGGATAGTAAAATCAACTAGTGGATCCACCCACTTATGAATGAGCAAAATCGTATGGTATTATTTGATGTATGACTTTCTCGACCCACGTATTGCCTTGACTCAACTTTTTTGATTTACGTTTTCACAGTAGCTTGAAACTGAAGGTTAAGACTTGAAAGTGTCTTCTGACTTGCACGCGGGACTTCCTCGGTCCTCTGGTGATTAGTGTTTGCAGTTAGACCGTGTTTATTACATCGGACCGAAATGATCTTTTGATATTGAATATTGCGGGGAGAGTGAAGCTGCGTTGCAACCTTAGATATCTGCAGTGCCACCAGGTTGTCTCGGTGATGAGTGACTGCGATGACCTCTGAGGTTTTTTTTCCACCCTGAAAAGCGTTGAGAGGGAACCTGAACGTCTCTCTCTCTCTCTCTCTCGAGAGAGAGAGACGTGCAAATAAAGAAGTGGCGCCACCGGGGAAGGAAAAGCGCGGAGCGTTCCAACATCCCAAACAGCCCGGCGCTTCGAAATACATGAGATATAAACGGCTTTATTGATGGGCTCCAATAACCTTGTGAAGGCATGCCGACAGCTACGTGAACTCCAATCATGCCAAGCTTCAAACAGATACTATTATGTCCGGTCCAAAAAGTAACCGGCCAATCACACAGGCGGCAATTTCATTCAAGCTTTAGAAATTTGTGTAAATCGATAAGAAGTTTTAGTGGAACTACCACCAGTAGGGGGTGCTAATTCGCAATTACTTTTGATCCTCACTGCCTCACTTAGCCTAGTGCAAGCAGACTGTAACCATGAAAGATGAAAAAAATACAGCGCTAAAATTCAACGGGTCCTCCTTGGCTTGTTAACTAAATAAATGACCCAACAAACGCTTATCAAATCGTAAGTTGCCGCGTTTTATGCCTGACAGAGGAAATAACGGATCCCCTTGTCGCATGTTCTACTTTGCATATTTCCCAGCGGTTTCCAGAATATTTCCAAGGTAATATAACCTGATTTGTACACGCTGTAGTGTCGACGCGTACGCCGTCCATCAGTGGCGTCGAGCCAGCCTTCCAAAAACACTCTTTAGTCCGCACCGTGTGTACGTGTGTGTCACCGGCAGAGAGTGCGTTACCTGCGGAGGAAACACAAAAGGTGGGAGACAAAAGCTAAAAGGAAGAAAAGCATCACAGGGGCCTTGATGGAGGGGAAAACATCGATGGATGGGATCGAGGCAGCGAGAACTCCGCTGGGGGAAAAGATGGAGGCTTGAGCGGGAAGAGGGAAAAAGACTAAGTGAGATTATTTTGCAGAGGTCGAAGACAATGGGAGAAGGATTCGGTGAAAGCCACAAAGAGAAGGCCGCAAAGGAATCGTTCTCTTAGATGTGCTGCACTCAGAAAGCTCTTCAGCTTTCCTTTGAGGGCGGACATAAAGGATGGACTTCCATTTGTCATTAATTAGTCGGTCTAATTGACACCTTCTTTGTACATGCTTATGCATAGAGGGTGTGCAAGATGGCGGCGTGGCGAAATGATGCACCAAAAGTATTGAGACACCTTGGGTTGATATTGTTATCATTATCAATGAATGAAATGATCTCTTTTGTAGTCACTAAAATGCCCCAAAATATGTCCCGCATTTCAGATGTCACTTTTCAATTCCACAGTACTGTGTTCAAAATGAGTCTTGTGGGAAAGCGTGATAACCATACTGCATGGAAACAACCAAGCTTGGGTAAAAGTAACCCAGTCCGCTCAAAATCCAATCATGGGCCAAAATAATGAACCCAAAACTGGGTCAAAGTAAATCAATCTGCTCAAAATCGAATCTTCAACCCAATCTGTAGGTCCAAATTAGATAACCCAACCTTGGGTAAAAGTAACCCAATCACATAAAATCCAATCGTGAGCCAACATAATGAATCCAACCTTGCTTGGGTATAAGTGACCCAATCTACTCAAAGTCCAATCTTCAACCCAATCAGCCGGACCAAAATAATTCACCCAACCTTGGGTACAAGTCAATCAATCTGCTGAAAACCTTCAACCCGTTCTAATGGGCCAAAAATAATAAATCCAACCGTGGGTAAAATTAAGCCAGCTGCTCAAAATTCAATAATCGACTCAAACTGTAGAAGCAAAAAAATAATGAACCCAACCAATCTTTGAACCATTCTGATGAGCCAAAAAATAACTATCCCAACCTTGGGTAAATGTAAGGCCGTTTGTTCAAAAATCTCGTTTTCAGCCCAGTGTGCAGGGCTCAAAAATAATTCACCAATCTTGAGTAAAAGGAACCCAAGCCACGAAAAATCCCGTCTTCCTCCCAATCAGCTGGACCAAAAATAATGAACCCAACCTTGGGTCAAAGTAGCCCAATCTGCTCCAAATCCAGAGCTATGCATTGAGTTGGTTAGGTAAACAACCCATCATATTTAATGTGTAGATTTGAGAACTTTAAGTTAAAAAAATACTTTTGTACATTTCAGAGTGTACTTTTTTTTATTTTACTTATAAGTAATGGACTTTAACTCATTTACTCCCAATAACGTATAAATACGTTTTTTTAAATGCTCTAAGTGTCCCAAAGACGTATTTATACGTTTTTGTTTTTTTGTTTTTTTTATGCTAGAGCATACAGAAGGCTTTGATGCAGCCTCTCAACTGCAACGAACGGTTGCAGAAATGGTAGTTATTACACAAACGGCCAGCAGGTGGCACCATCTAGAAAAAAAAGCTAAAGTACTTACAATTTTGAAGAGATTTGTGAAAACTGATGAAACTTAGCTCTAATTGCTGCAAAACGGAAACAGATAGAAACATACTTTTTTTTTCCTGATGAAAGAAGAGACTTTAATCTTTCTTTTGATAGCTTCCATGCTTTTATCGCAATAGAACACAATATTCTGTGGGCCTCGCAAACTCAGTCAAAATCCAGTAAAACAGAGAGTGAACGGGATTGCGAAATGTGAAAATGGTGGCGAGTGAATGAGTTAACCAGTATAGTATCTGGTTTTACCTGTTTTGAATCTGCATCAATTAGATCTACATTGGAAGGAGAATTAGCAGTGTTCTCCCGTTGCCTTGATTGAGTAATTATTCAAATGCTCACAATAATCCTGTTTTATTTTTAATTTCATCCCCCTTTAATATGCCAGTAATATGAATGACTTGGTCACGAAAATAGCAGGCGATGCACCCTTTTTGTAATTGCGCCTCATTAGCCTTCGCCTTCCGCTCACGCCAGACGACCCCATAGGTGGAGTGCCACTCACCACAAAGTCATCAACCAATCAGAGGGTGGCATTTGTCGCTCAAGGGTCGGGTGGGGGGGGTGGCCCGCGTTAATGATAACTGTAATCCCGGAGATCTCCCAGATAGCTCGTTTATTTCATTTAAAAGCCAAATTACAAAAGCCGAATGCGGCGGAGGCCGCGTGATTGAGTTGACGTGTCGCGGCGTTATTAAGCAAAGGACTCGGCGTGCAATTAATGCGGCATCACAGCGTCCGCGCGGGAATGAATGGCATCGACACAACAGAGCGCTGCTCATTACTCCCGTGTAGGTCGGCTCTCCGTGGTCGAGGAGGTGCGACGGGGGTTCACTCACACAGCTTCAGCTGTGGAAGCCTGATGAGGGACACCTCCTTTTATCTTTGCTACAAACACGCACATTCTCTCTCCGTCTGTCTCACACACACAAACGCGCAAGATTGGGAATATCTTGATTAGGAGGCTTAGGTGGTCCTGGGGAAATACACTCGTCTCTCGCTAACCCCGCCCTCCCCCGTTCTCGTCTCTCTGGCATGTTGTTATCTCCGGGGTCCAAATGTTTGGAGATATCTTCACACACACCTGATGGCAAACAACCTCAGTTTTCTCCCCCCCCACCTCGCATGTCCTTTTTTCTCACAGCCTTGACCGGACCCACGGCATGTTTACAAAGAGCAGCCCCCCCCTGACATGCTGTTTAGTCCCCTGTTAGTCAAAAGGCAAAAACGGGCGGAGAAAAAAAAAAAAAAAAAAAAGTAGATGCCTTCTTCCTCAAATCCCTTTTCTGGAAAATTGGATTTTGTACCATTTGAGTAAGCACATTTGCATTTTGTAAAGATAATGAATATTTCCTCCATTTTCTTCCCTTCCTTGTTGCCGCCATATTTATTCACGGCACCTATGTGGGATAATTAAATTAATCTCTTTAAGCTCAATCAAAGGCATCAATAAGAAGCGGCGCGAGATGCGCCGTCCTGCTGAGAAAAGTGACAAGCTGCCTCATAATGACGAAGTGTATGTTTGCGCAACGGCTGAATGATAAACGGCCGGGGGAGGAGCCCGAGTCGGCTATTTACAAGGCCGCGATGTGTGCAAAAGGGGAGTGAGGTGAAGGTGGGTTGTTTTATTGACAATGTCGATTATAATTTCAAATCTTAAATATCCAAAGCCCCAACCTATGCGTTTGGAATGACAATGCGGGCGGCTCTTTGTCGCGACGTCGTTCCGTTCGTCCGCCTCAGGTGGGGGAGGAGACGGCGACAATAGATTTCCATCGGCGAATGCGGTGAACAAAAGGCCTCCTATGGCTCATATTTTCAATCAGTTTCACTTGTGACTAAATAGGAGGTTGACTACACGTGGATGGCTTTTGAAGCGGTTGAAGAAGAAAGCGAAACCTCCCTAAACACTCGCCAAAGAAACAAAAGTGCAGAAAGCGGTTTCAGCATTCTTTACACATCCTTGAGGCACTTTGTCCTTACTAGTAAGACAATTCATCTACTATTGAGGACAACGAACGTATGCTAGAATGTGGACTTTGGGCTGGATATCAAATGTGATTATTAGTTTAGCCAGCTAATGAGAATTATATTAAACTATGAAGCAATCATTTTAGCCAGTGTATCAACGCTTTTGTCGTTACTTCACTGTTGGCATTCGACGCCATCGTAGCACGAAGGGAGTTTGCAAACTCAGGCGCTAGACCAGAGAAACAAACCCCTACAGGTTAGCTTAGCGCTAGCTAGCTAGCTAGCTGGCACAACAGAACACAGGTGGATTGAACTTTAGCAAAAGCGGATACGGTGAAGCTGGAGGTTAAAGTTATTTTAAACTAAAAAGGAAAAACTCCGTAGGTTGACATGGTTATCAAATGTGATTATTAGTTTAGCCAGCTAATGAGCATTTATTAAACTATTAAACAATCAGTCTAGGTAGCGTATGAACACTTTTGTAGTTACTTCACTACAGCAAAGGGAGACCAGAGAGAGGTTAGCTTAGCGCTAGCTAGCTGGTACAACAGAACACAGATTTCAGTTTTACCAAAAGCATAAAACAAACAAATAAGGCCTCCTGGAGGTTAAAGAAAGTTATTTTAAACTGAAAAGGAAAACTTTTCATTGGTTGATAAGCTGTGTTAGCGTGTTTGGCTGCATACAGTCTTACACTTTGATGTGTTTTCAAAAAAGTGAACATTGAGGCTTGGTAAAGTGCTTTGGACAACATTTTGTGTCGATAAAGCGCTAAATAACTGCAGTGCATTTAACATTGCTGCATGATCAAATTGGAATTTACATTTTTTTTTGGACTATGACATTTTTCACCAAAAGTGCAAAATGGTAGCAAGCTAGCAACACATTCAAGTGGATTTGGGACCTGCTAGCTAAACTGAATCAAATGTGTTAAATGTCTTAAATCACGCTGAATTGTCTCGCTAGTCAGGACAAAGAGGCTACTTGACTTCAAGCTGGTTATCAAGAATTCCAAATAAATGCTGAAATCGCTTTCCATACAACTGAAGGAAAACAAAAAGAGACTCTTCCTTGAATATACAGTCAGCACGATGACGGCTGGATGTGTCAAAGTGTATCCAAGCATACGAAACAGTAGCTTGTCGCCTCCTGAAATGACTTCTAATTGTGGTTTTCTATTACAGGCGTTTGCGGGCTGTTTTGACCACAGTACCACCCGTGTTTGACTTATTTTCAGGGCTTTTTCCAGATGAGAGGGGGAAAAAATGGTAACGTGATACTTTTTGGTCTGCATTGAACACGCATGTAATTTTGTATCGGCTTCAAATTAAATAGTTGGGATTTAACCAACATTTTCGGAAAATACACACAGCGTGTCCTTAAAGTCTCTTTACGTGTTTGCTGCAACAGGAAATGAATCGAGAAATGTGTGGAAACAATTACAAAATCATTGCATAAATGACCTTGGGCCCGAGTTTGACATCAACATGATTGCAGCTATGAACCGTCTTGATCATTCTGCTGAAATTCCTGCAGTGGAAACGCGATGACGGACATGAGTACACCCGCGGCACCTTCTTTATCGCTCTCATTCACACGCACGCCTCGGATCTGCTTGACTGGGCTCAGTTCAGCACGTAATGAGTTGGACTATGCGCTTTTTTTTATTTCTCTTCGTCCCCCGAATGTTGACTCATGCTCAGCTGCCTGGCGCACGAGTGTGCTAACAAAATTCTTCTTCTTTATATTGACAATAACTGTTGATGAGGCGTGATCAGTGACTGTAACCGAAAACTATTGCGGACGTGTTTAAAAATGAGCTGGAGGAGGAGACGCTCAATTTTTCAACTGACTGGCCGTCGACAGCCAGGCGCTGCTTGTGCAAATACACGAATGCAAGCGTGCAGTATGTGCACGTCTCGCGCACGCTCATACTGAAATTTAAGTTACTGATTAGAATGTAGCGTGACGACACGTATAACCTCATCCTTCATTGTTGTTTAGCTAAACAAATAAAAGAAGTCATTTCATCGGTGTCATTCTCCCACAAAAAAAAAACAATAGCATGAACACACAGGTATCGCCCGTGTGTGTTTGAGACCCGAGTGGTCCCAAGTAATTGAAAACAGGACTGTATAATGTGCAAAAATGACAGCTTTGAAAGATTGTGTGAAGTCAAACATTAAAACAATTAAGCGTCTGAGCGTTGGAGTATGTCACTGTCTTAATAATCATCTGTAAAATGACAGGAGACTGTGAGTCAGCAAGGCCTTAAAATTTATATTCACAACCTAAATTCTAATATTTGTTCCATGAAATTCTATGAATTTATTCACAACTGTCTGTTCGCTTTGTTTTTTAGGTTTTGTATTGCCTGCACTGCTTCCAGTACACGTGAGCAGAGGCGAGACTTCTTTTTTTTTTTTTTTTTTTTTTGTCCAATCAGATTTCAGCATCCGTGTTGCCATGTCAATCTATTCTGGGTATGTAGACTCAGTTGTTAACTTGTTGCTGATGTTTTGGATTTCAATGTTTTCTGTTTTTGTCATTTTATTACATGAATATTGATTTTGAGCTGCTCCAGATGATGTACAATGTATATAAAAAGTCTATACACCCCTTTTCAAATACCAAATTTTTATAATATAAATAAAGAAATAAATCATTTGAAAACTTTTGCCACCTATTAACTCATTCACTGTCAGCCATTTTCACTGAAGCAACTGCCTTCGCTCCCGGCTGTTTTACTGGATTTTGTCTGATGTTGCAAATCCCACAGATATTGTGTTCTATTGTTATAAAAACATGGAACCTACCAAAAGAAAGATTAGAGTTTCTTCTTTCGTCAAGGAAAAAAAAAAAGTATGTATCTATCTGTTTCCGTTTTGCAGCAATTAGCATTAGAATATAGCTAAGTTTCATCATTATTCACAAATCTGCTTAGAACTGTGGGGAAATCAGCTTGCTTTAACATGGCCCTGGTTGATCTCTTATACTCTGCCGCCACCTGCTGGCCGTTTTTGTAATAACTACCATTGCTTCAACCGTTCTCTTCAGTTCAGAGGCTGCATCAAAGCCTTCTGTATGCTCTAGCATAAAAAAAAAACATTAAAAAAACGTATAAATACGTCTTTATCACATTTGAAACATTTATCATAGAACGTATTTATACATTTTTGAGAGAAAATGAGTTAATGTGACCTTTAACCTACAGAAGAGTATTCAGGCCACAATAGGAAAAAAAATACTCGATATGTGGTAAATTTGTCTTCCACTTTCAGCAGAACAAAACTACGCAATTCCTTCAAGTAATTTTTTTGTGTGTCATAAAGTTACTACCTATTGTGTTAAAAAGAAAAAAAAGTACAAGGCCAGATAAGGAAATAAGTAAATCTCACATGTGGGAAGATGTGTTATGGACCAAAGGTTGAACTGTTCCCATTTAACAAGAGTTTGAAAGCCACGTCCCTGTTTATAGGATGGTGTGCATACTTATGCAACCTCATTATTTCAGGGTTTTTTTTGTTTTTGTTTTTTTTAACCTGTCAAAAGGTTTGGTCTTTTTTTGTATCACAAAACATCTCATCTAAACAGGGGTGTGTGGACTTTTAATATACACTGCACATGCTATGCATGTGGCATTTCGAGACCTATTAAGTTTTTGTTTTTTTTCCCTTTCTCCTTCCTCAGGTCTCCTGTTCTTCCCATTCTGTCTCCCTCTCTTGGTCATTGTTATTTTTTTGTGTTTCTCGAATGGGTTGTGACTGCAAAGACAAATTTTTTGTATGTTTCTACATACTTGGCCAATAAATCTGATTCTGATTCTGAGCCTGAAGTCCGACAAATCTCCATTGAAGGCCCAGCACACCAAATGCAAACCAAATATTGCTAGAGTCAACAAAAAAAGACTTTTTATTTTATCCATCTTACAGAAATCAGCCATCCAAGCAAACGCGTGATGAATCGTCTAATTTGCATAGCCATGATGCGGCCGTTTCAGGCGTTGGCTCGCAAAACGCCTCCCGTTGACGTGCTGATGACCCACCTTTGATTTATCTGGCGGCCTGCACTCAGATGCTGTTTTGTTAACAGGATTGAAGCCATTTCTAACTATGTTTTATTACTGGACTAAGACACCTTAAGATGGTCACGCACACGCGTTTGGGAGCGCTAATTCAATCAGCTGACAGGAAAACACACCAAACAGACATCCATTATTGGACAACCAGCTAATTGGTAATGGTAGGTTGGATGGATGGATTGAATGGATGGATGGATGGATGGATGGATGGATGGATGGATGGATGGATGGATGGATTGGATGGATGGATGGATGGATGGATGGATGGATTGGATGGATGGATTGGATGGATGGATGGATGGATTGGATGGATGTATGATGGATGGATGGATTGGATGGATGGATGGATGGATGGATGGATCGATGGATTTGATTAATGGATGGATGGATGGATTGGATGGATGGATGGATGGATGGATTGGATGGATGGATTGGATGGATGGATGGATGATTGGATGGATGGATTGAATGGATGGATGGATGGATGGATGGATGGATGGATGGATTGGATGGATTGGATGGATTGGATGGATTGGATGGATGGATGGATGGATTGGATTAATGGATGGATGGATGGATGGATGGATGGATTGGATGGATTGTATGGATGGATTGGATTAATGGATGGATGGATGGATGGATGGATGGATTGGATGGATGGATTGGATGGATGGATGGATGATTGGATGGATGGATTGAATGGATGGATGGATGGATGGATGGATGGATGGATTGGATGGATTGGATGGATTGGATGGATGGATGGATAGATAGAACAGTGGCAGGTTTTGGTATGTGTGGCCGCACAGGGAAGTATTTCATTAACCTTTCAATCAGGAATATGCGCCCCCTTGTGGAGACACAATGTGTTAAAATAATAATAATAATAATAAAAGGACTAGAAATGTCGGGCATCGTATTATTAGCACTGTTGAGTCCTAAAAGGACAAAGGTTATTAGAGTTAACGAAAATGAATGAAATAACTAGACTAAGTGCAATTTCTGGAGAAATTGCGTGGGAATGCTGAAAGCAAATTGAGAGATAAATTATGAAATTATGACCTCCTGGTTACTGGACAATGCGCTTTACCAACTGTGCCACCGAGCAGTATCAGACACCTGGTAATGATAAGTTACATATATATGGAAGTGGGCGTGGAAAGTGATACTTAGAAAAAGTTCAAGGATTGTCCCATTGAAAATGAATTGGGAATTAATTGTTGATATTAATTGTTAAATTGTGCAAATCCTGTAAGTAATGTGGAATCAGCATGAATTCTTGAAGCTAGTTGAAATTTGAACAGTTTACATTGGAAATATTATGTGGGAGTTGTTAGGCGGCAAAAAGTGACAAGAATAAAAATCACAATAACATATGTAGGAATGCTTCAGCATTCCCACAACTAATACAAAAACTAATTAAAACTCAAATAAAACGAAGCTTTTTAAAAAAAAAAAAAAAAAAAACTAACAAAGTAGCTCTAAAAATGAATTTAAACAAACAGAAAAAAAAGCCAAAACAAAATTAGAACTAATTAATAGTTCATTTTAGTTACATTATGGAAAAATCTAAACTATTATTTATAACCCTTAAAAGGACAAGTTGGGAACATTCTAAGCTAGATGATTAGCATTGTGGTAAGAAAAACAATCACACAACTAAAAAATTATGCTGGATATGGCATAAATAAATAAATAACTACATAAATAAATAAATAACTTCATCGTGCGATGGTAACATGAGTTTCGCTGAAGAACATAAGACTGTTAATCATATCTACCTCCCATTCTTGCATCACACCTGTAAAACTGATTTGATATCATGACATCTTTCCTTTTTTCGATGGAAGTTATGCCTCGAAATTACAAAACCCTTTTTCGACCATATATCCTCGTGACCAGCGCTTAACTGTAAACCCACCAAACAAAGATGACATCCTTCAACCTCTGGTGGCATCAAACTGGAGGTGACATTTCATAATTCCTCACGGCCCCTCCCTCCATCCTCCATCGCCCGACTCTCCATTAGAATTAAAGATAAATCTTCTCCCATAACACAAAAGAAATACAGAGGGAGAGGCAGGCCGGTGATGAATGAGCGTCATTCACGCAAAGACAAGATCTCCTTCGGATTCCTGGCCCCCGCTTTGTTTATTTACTCCCACCGTGCACCCTGCGTTGCAACGCCGAAATGCACGCGGGCAGATGAAGTTACAGTCAGGGTGGGGGATAAATAATGTAATAATATTGTTGGACGAAACGAGGGGGGGGATTTACAGTGAGGAGAGAAAAAAACATGGAGTATGTAGAACAGACAGAAGACAGAACATAATAATATGCCGTTATTAAAGCCATTATCCATTGATCCATTTTCTATAGTGCTTGTCGTCAAGGGGTGAGCTGGAGTCCGTTCCTGCTGAATCTGAGACATGCGGCGTCGGGGGTGCGGTCATGGGAAATGCACCTCAAACGAATAGTCACAATAAAATCACACTTTTCACGACATTCAATAAAAAAATGCATTTTTTTTTAAATAAACATAATATTAGGAAATGAAATATGAAACACTTCGTTCTGCTTAGGAAAACATTTTTTTTTTTTCATAAAGATAAAATCCCACTTAGACGAAAATTATTGTTTAAATGTTTTCATTTGGTAGTTATGACATTTTTAGCTCCAGTGTTTTCTCATGGGGGAGCCGCCACAGTGAGAGGGACGGTTGGTCTTCATCCATCTCACTGTGGATGAACTCCTCCTGGGTGCCTTTCCTTACAGGGTACTTCTGTGCCCCGCCATGTTGTGGTTCTCATGTGTTTGTTGGGTTTTGGGTGTGTCTGTGGGTACGATCATGGGGATGTGTGTGTGTGTGGGGGGGGCTTTTTCTTCTTTTTTGGGGGGTTGTTATTGTATTATGGATGTCCAGCACTTTGAGTTGCATTTTGAATGTATGAAAGGTGCTATATAAATAAAGTTGATTGATTGAAATATGACTGATATGCATCGGATTATTCATCATCCTCTTTATGTTTTCAAGCTCTCACCAGAGAAACTCAACTTCCAAACTTTCGAGTTATCAGATGAAAACGTGCCTCCTGAATTGCTTGCAGATCGTGCGGAATATGGAGGTGCAGGTCCCCTCATATTGTTGCCGTGTCACGAACGTGACCTCGTGACATCAAAGCAGCGTGGATTCTATTTTCACCTTTGAAAGAAACGTGAAGGCGTTCATTGGATCAGCTTTCTTCTTCTCCTCGGTCTGGCATCGGCATGTTGCGCGTGCGTGTCGGACTTTGTGATGGTAAAAACCTGAATGTGGCTCTTGAATAGCCGCCGTGTTTGTGTTGACTGACACGGGGGTCACAAAGGGGCCTGCAAGCTTGATTAAGTTCTTGGTTCATGTTTAACTCACATCTTGTGTTGCAGTATTTAGCACCTCAGTCGTGAGCTTTGCCTGAAAAAACACTCGCGCTTGCCTCCTCACGTGAATCTATGAAAGGAACGTGTAGCTTTGATGAAGAAAAAATTCAGTTTTGAGTTACCGTGTATTAGAACATTGCTTTATTTTTTCAGTTTCAAATTTTCCAATTTTAGAATACTGCATGAGTGCTATATTTTAGCACGTTTTAATATACCTTAATATACTATACATCGTTTATTTATTTATTTTTATTTTTATTTATTTATTTTAATTTTATTTTTTAAACGCCTTACTATTCAGGGTGATTTTTTTTAAACAAAATGTAAAAAATAAAAAATAAAAATAAATAAAAATAAAAATAAAATCCTTATACTTTAAAAAAATAAAACGCCTTTAAAATAATAATAATACCTTACTGTACATCGTCCTTTAAAAAAAACGCCTTATAAAAATAATAATACCTTACTATACATTTTCATAAAAAAAAACAAAAAAAAACAACGCGGTTGTTTTTTTGTTTTTTTTTCTTATGGAAAAAACAACAACAACAAAAACGTCTCACTATACTCACTAAAAAAAAGCCTTACTATACATGGTCGTTTTTTTGTCTGATAAAAAAGCCTTACTATACATGGTCGTTTTTTGGTTAAAAAAAAAAAAGCCTTACTATACATGGTCGTTTTTTGGTTAAAATAAAAAAAAGCCTTACTATACATGGTCGTTTTTTTGTCGGAAAAAAAAGCCTTACTATACATGGTCGTTTTTTTGTCGGAAAAAAAAGCCTTACTATACATGGTCGTTTTTTGGTAAAAAAAAAAAAAAAAGCCTTACTATACATGGTCGTTTTTTTGTCGGGAAAAAAAAGCCTTACTATACATGGTCGTTTTTTTGTCGGAAAAAAAAGCCTTACTATACATGGTCGTTTTTTTGTCGGAAAAAAAAGCCTTACTATACATGGTCGTTTTTTTGTCGGAAAAAAAAGCCTTACTATACATGGTCGTTTTTTTGTCGGAAAAAAAAGCCTTACTATACATGGTCGTTTTTTGGTAAAAAAAAAAAAAAAGCCTTACTATACATGGTCGTTTTTTTGTCGGGAAAAAAAAAGCCTTACTATACATGGTCGTTTTTTTGTCGGAAAAAAAAGCCTTACTATACATGGTCGTGTTTTTGTCGGGAAAAAAAAGCCTTATTATACATGGTCGTTTTTTTGTCGGGAAAAAAAAGCCTTACTATACATGGTCGTTTTTTTGTCAAAAAAAAAAGCCTTACTATACATGGTCGTTTTTTTGTCGGAACAAAAAGCCTTACTATACATGGTCGTTTTTTTGTCTGAAAAAAAAGCCTTACTATACATGGTCGTTTTTTGGTTAAAAAAAAAAAGCCTTACTATACATGGTCGTTTTTTGGTTAAAATAAAAAAAAGCCTTACTATACATGGTCGTTTTTTTATCGGAAAAAAAAGCCTTACTATACATGGTCGTTTTTTTGTCGGAAAAAAAAGCCATACTATACATGGTCGTTTTTTTGTCAAAAAAAAGCCTTACTATACATGGTCGTTTTTTTGTCGAAAAAAAAGCCTTACTATACATGGTCGTTTTTTGTCGGAAAAAAAAGCCTTACTATACATGGTCGTTTTTTTGTCGGAAAAAAAAGCCTTACTATACATGGTCGTGTTTTTGTCGGAAAAAAAAAGCCTTACTATACATGGTCGTGTTTTTGTCGGAAAAAAAAAGCCTTACTATACATGGTCGTTTTTTTGTCGGGAAAAAAAAGCCTTACTATACATGGTCGTTTTTTTGTCAAAAAAAAAGCCTTACTATACATGGTCGTTTTTTTGTCAGAAAAAAAAGCCTTACTATACATGGTCGTTTTTTTGTCAGAAAAAAAAGCCTTACTATACATGGTCGTTTTTTTTGTCAGAAAAAAAAGCCTTACTATACATGGTCGTTTTTTTGTCGAGAAAAAAAGCCTTACTATACATGGTCGTTTTTATGTCGGGAAAAAAAAGCCTTACTATACATGGTCGTTTTTTTGTCGGAAAAAAAAGCCTTACTATACATGGTCGTCTTTTTGTCGAGAAAAAAAAGCCTTACTATACATGGTCGTTTTTTTTGTCAGAAAAAAAAGCCTTACTGTACATGGTCGTTTTTTGGTCGGAAAAAAAAGCCTTACTATACATGGTCGTTTTTTTGTCGGAAAAAAAAGCCTTACTATACATGGTGGTTTTTTTGTCGGAAAAAAAAGCCTTACTATACATGGTCGTTTTTTTGTCGAGAAAAAAAAGCCTTACTATACATGGTCGTTTTTTTGTCAGAAAAAAAAGCCTTACTATACATGGTCGTTTTTTTGTCGGAAAAAAAGCCTTACTATACATGGTCGTTTTTTTGTCGGAACAAAAAGCCTTACTATACATGGTCGTTTTTTTGTCTGAAAAAAAAGCCTTACTATACATGGTCGTTTTTTGGTTAAAAAAAAAAAGCCTTACTATACATGGTCGTTTTTTGGGCCGGAAAAAAAAGCCTTACTATACATGGTCGTTTTTTGTCGGAAAAAAAAGCCTTTCTATACATGGTCGTTTTTTGTCGAAAAAAAAAGCCTTATTATACATGGTTGTTTTTTCGTCGGAAAAAAAAAGCCTTACTATACATGGTCATTTTTTTGTCGGAAAAAAAAGCCTTACTATACATGGTCGTTTTTTTTGCCGGAAAAAAAAGCCTTACTATACATGGTCGTTTTTTGTCGGAAAAAAAAGCCTTACTATACATGGTCATTTTTTTGTCGGAAAAAAAAGCCTTACTATACATGGTCGTTTTTTTGTCGGAAAAAAAAGCCTTACTATACATGGTCGTTTTTTTTGCCGGAAAAAAAAGCCTTACTATACATGGTCGTTTTTTGTCGAAAAAAAAAGCCTTACTATACATGGTCGTTTTTTGTCGGAAAAAAAAGCCTTATTATACATGGTCATTTTTTTGTCGGGAAAAAAAGCCTTAGTATAAATGGTCGTTTTTTCGTCGGAAAAAAAAAGCCTTACTATACATGGTCATTTTTTTGTCGGAAAAAAAAGCCTTACTATACATGGTCGTTTTTTTGTCGGAAAAAAAAGCCTTACTATACATGGTCGTTTTTTTGTCGGAAAAAAAAGCCTTACTATACATGGTCGTTTTTTTGTCGGAAAAAAAAGCCTTACTATGCATGGTCGTTTTTTTGTCGAGAAAAAAAGCCTTACTATACATGGTCGTTTTTATGTCGGGAAAAAAAAGCCTTACTATACATGGTCGTTTTTTTGTCGGAAAAAAAAGCCTTACTATACATGGTCGTTTTTTTGTCGGAAAAAAAAGCCTTACTATACATGGTCGTTTTTTTGTCGGAAAAAAAAGCCTTACTATACATGGTTCTTTTTTTGTCAGAAAAAAAAGCCTTACTATACATGGTCGTTTTTTTGTCGAAAAAAAAAGCCTTACTATACATGGTCGTTTTTTTGTCGAGAAAAAATAAGCCTTACTATACATGGTCGTTTTTTTGTAGAGAAAAAAAAGCCTTACTATACATGGTCGTTTTTTTGTCCGAAAAAAAAGCCTTACTATACATGGTCGTTTTTTTGTCAGAAAAAAAAGCCTTACTATACATGGTCGTTTTTTTGTCAGAAAAAAAAGCCTTACTATACATGGTCGTTTTTTTGTCAGAAAAAAAAGCCTTACTATACATGGTCGTGTTTTTGTCGGAAAAAAAAAGCCTTACTATACATGGTCGTTTTTTTGTCGGAAAAAAAAAGCCTTACTATACATGGTCGTTTTTATGTCGAAAAAAAAAGCCTTACTATACATGGTCGTTTTTTGTCAGAAAAAAAAAAGCCTTACTATACATGGTCGTTTTTTTGTCGGAAAAAAAAGCCTTACTATACATGGTCGTTTTTTTGTCGGAAAAAAAAGCCTTACTATACATGGTCGTTTTTTTGTCGGAAAAAAAAGCCTTACTATACATGGTAGTTTTTTTGACGGAAAAAAAAGCCTTACTATACATGGTCGTTTTTATGTCGGAAAAAAAAGCCTTACTATACATGGTCGTTTTTATGTCGGGAAAAAAAAGCCTTACTATACATGGTCGTTTTTTTGTCAGAAAAAAAAGCCTTACTATACATGGTCGTTTTTTTGTCGGAAAAAAAAGCCTTACTATACATGGTCGTTTTTTTGTCGGAAAAAAAAGCCTTACTATACATGGTCGTTTTTTTGTCGAAAAAAAAGCCTTACTATACATGGTCGTTTTTTTGTCGGAAAAAAAAGCCTTACTATACATGGTCGTTTTTTTGTCGTAAAAAAAAAGCCTTACTATACATGGTCGTTTTTATGTCGGGAAAAAAAAGCCTTACTATACATGGTCGTTTTTTTGTCGGAAAAAAAAGCCTTACTATACATGGTCGTTTTTTTGTCGGAAAAAAAAAGCCTTACTATACATGGTCGTTTTTATGTCGAAAAAAAAAGCCTTACTATACATGGTCGTTTTTTTGTCGGAAAAAAAAGCCTTACTATACATGGTCGTTTTTATGTCGGAAAAAAAAGCCTTACTATACATGGTCGTTTTTTTGTCGGAAAAAAAAGCCTTACTATACATGGTCGTTTTTTTTGTCGGAAAAAAAAGCCTTACTATACATGGTCGTTTTTTTGTCGGAAAAAAAAGCCTTACTATACATGGTCGTTTTTTTGTCGGAAAAAAAAGCCTTACTATACATGGTCGTTTTTTTGTCAGAAAAAAAAGCCTTACTATACATGGTCGTTTTTTTGACGGAAAAAAAAGCCTTACTATACATGGTCGTTTTTATGTCGGAAAAAAAAGCCTTACTATACATGGTCGTTTTTTTTGTCGGAAAAAAAAGCCTTACTATACATGGTCGTTTTTTTGTCGGAAAAAAAAGCCTTACTATACATGGTCGTTTTTATGTCGAAAAAAAAAGCCTTACTATACATGGTTGTTTTTTTGTCGGAAAAAAAAGCCTTACTATACATGGTCGTTTTTACGTTGGAAAAAAAAGCCTTACTATACATGGTCGTTTTTTTGTCGGAAAAAAAAGCCTTACTATACATGGTCGTTTTTTTGTCGGAAAAAAAAGCCTTACTATACATGGTCGTTTTTTTGTCGGAAAAAAAAGCCTTACTATACATGGTCGTTTTTTTGTCGTAAAAAAAAAGCCTTACTATACATGGTCGTGTTTTTGTCGGAAAAAAAAAGCCTTACTATACATGGTCGTTTTTTTGTCGGAAAAAAAAAAGCCTTACTATACATGGTCGTTTTTATGTCGAAAAAAAAAGCCTTACTATACATGGTCGTTTTTTGTCAGAAAAAAAAAAGCCTTACTATACATGGTCGTTTTTTTGTCGGAAAAAAAAGCCTTACTATACATGGTCGTTTTTTTGTCGGAAAAAAAAGCCTTACTATACATGGTCGTTTTTTTGTCGGAAAAAAAAGCCTTACTATACATGGTAGTTTTTTTGACGGAAAAAAAAGCCTTACTATACATGGTCGTTTTTATGTCGGAAAAAAAAGCCTTACTATACATGGTCGTTTTTATGTCGGGAAAAAAAAGCCTTACTATACATGGTCGTTTTTTTGTCAGAAAAAAAAGCCTTACTATACATGGTCGTTTTTTTGTCGGAAAAAAAAGCCTTACTATACATGGTCGTTTTTTTGTCGGAAAAAAAAGCCTTACTATACATGGTCGTTTTTTTGTCGAAAAAAAAGCCTTACTATACATGGTCGTTTTTTTGTCGGAAAAAAAAGCCTTACTATACATGGTCGTTTTTTTGTCGTAAAAAACAAGCCTTACTATACATGGTCGTTTTTATGTCGGGAAAAAAAGCCTTACTATACATGGTCGTTTTTTTGTCGGAAAAAAAAGCCTTACTATACATGGTCGTTTTTTTGTCAGAAAAAAAAGCCTTACTATACATGGTCGTTTTTTTGACGGAAAAAAAAGCCTTACTATACATGGTCGTTTTTATGTCGGAAAAAAAAGCCTTACTATACATGGTCGTTTTTTTTGTCGGAAAAAAAAGCCTTACTATACATGGTCGTTTTTTTGTCGGAAAAAAAAGCCTTACTATACATGGTCGTTTTTATGTCGAAAAAAAAAGCCTTACTATACATGGTTGTTTTTATGTCGAAAAAAAAAGCCTTACTATACATGGTCGTTTTTTTTGTCGGAAAAAAAAGCCTTACTATACATGGTCGTTTTTTTGTCGGAAAAAAAAGCCTTACTATACATGGTCGTTTTTATGTCGAAAAAAAAAGCCTTACTATACATGGTTGTTTTTTTGTCGGGAAAAAAAAGCCTTACTATACATGGTCGTTTTTATGTCGGAAAAAAAAGCCTTACTATACATGGTCGTTTTTTTTGCCGGAAAAAAAAGCCTTACTATACATGGTCGTTTTTTGTCGAAAAAAAAAGCCTTACTATACATGGTCGTTTTTTGTCGGAAAAAAAAGCCTTATTATACATGGTCATTTTTTTGTCGGGAAAAAAAGCCTTAGTATAAATGGTCGTTTTTTCGTCGGAAAAAAAAAGCCTTACTATACATGGTCATTTTTTTGTCGGAAAAAAAAGCCTTACTATACATGGTCGTTTTTTTGTCGGAAAAAAAAGCCTTACTATACATGGTCGTTTTTTTGTCGGAAAAAAAAGCCTTACTATACATGGTCGTTTTTTTGTCGGAAAAAAAAGCCTTACTATGCATGGTCGTTTTTTTGTCGAGAAAAAAAGCCTTACTATACATGGTCGTTTTTATGTCGGGAAAAAAAAGCCTTACTATACATGGTCGTTTTTTTGTCGGAAAAAAAAGCCTTACTATACATGGTCGTTTTTTTGTCTGAAAAAAAAGCCTTACTATACATGGTCGTTTTTTTGTCGGAAAAAAAAGCCTTACTATACATGGTTCTTTTTTTGTCAGAAAAAAAAGCCTTACTATACATGGTCGTTTTTTTGTCGAAAAAAAAAGCCTTACTATACATGGTCGTTTTTTTGTCGAGAAAAAATAAGCCTTACTATACATGGTCGTTTTTTTGTAGAGAAAAAAAAGCCTTACTATACATGGTCGTTTTTTTGTCCGAAAAAAAAGCCTTACTATACATGGTCGTTTTTTTGTCAGAAAAAAAAGCCTTACTATACATGGTCGTTTTTTTGTCAGAAAAAAAAGCCTTACTATACATGGTCGTTTTTTTGTCAGAAAAAAAAGCCTTACTATACATGGTCGTGTTTTTGTCGGAAAAAAAAAGCCTTACTATACATGGTCGTTTTTTTGTCGGAAAAAAAAAGCCTTACTATACATGGTCGTTTTTATGTCGAAAAAAAAAGCCTTACTATACATGGTCGTTTTTTGTCAGAAAAAAAAAAGCCTTACTATACATGGTCGTTTTTTTGTCGGAAAAAAAAGCCTTACTATACATGGTCGTTTTTTTGTCGGAAAAAAAAGCCTTACTATACATGGTAGTTTTTTTGACGGAAAAAAAAGCCTTACTATACATGGTCGTTTTTATGTCGGAAAAAAAAGCCTTACTATACATGGTCGTTTTTATGTCGGGAAAAAAAAGCCTTACTATACATGGTCGTTTTTTTGTCAGAAAAAAAAGCCTTACTATACATGGTCGTTTTTTTGTCGGAAAAAAAAGCCTTACTATACATGGTCGTTTTTTTGTCGGAAAAAAAAGCCTTACTATACATGGTCGTTTTTTTGTCGAAAAAAAAGCCTTACTATACATGGTCGTTTTTTTGTCGGAAAAAAAAGCCTTACTATACATGGTCGTTTTTTTGTCGTAAAAAAAAAGCCTTACTATACATGGTCGTTTTTATGTCGGGAAAAAAAAGCCTTACTATACATGGTCGTTTTTTTGTCGGAAAAAAAAGCCTTACTATACATGGTCGTTTTTTTGTCGGAAAAAAAAAGCCTTACTATACATGGTCGTTTTTATGTCGAAAAAAAAAGCCTTACTATACATGGTCGTTTTTTTGTCGGAAAAAAAAGCCTTACTATACATGGTCGTTTTTATGTCGGAAAAAAAAGCCTTACTATACATGGTCGTTTTTTTGTCGGAAAAAAAAGCCTTACTATACATGGTAGTTTTTTTGACGGAAAAAAAAGCCTTACTATACATGGTCGTTTTTATGTCGGAAAAAAAAGCCTTACTATACATGGTCGTTTTTATGTCGGGAAAAAAAAGCCTTACTATACATGGTCGTTTTTTTGTCAGAAAAAAAAGCCTTACTATACATGGTCGTTTTTTTGTCGGAAAAAAAAGCCTTACTATACATGGTCGTTTTTTTGTCGGAAAAAAAAGCCTTACTATACATGGTCGTTTTTTTGTCGAAAAAAAAGCCTTACTATACATGGTCGTTTTTTTGTCGGAAAAAAAAGCCTTACTATACATGGTCGTTTTTTTGTCGTAAAAAACAAGCCTTACTATACATGGTCGTTTTTATGTCGGGAAAAAAAGCCTTACTATACATGGTCGTTTTTTTGTCGGAAAAAAAAGCCTTACTATACATGGTCGTTTTTTTGTCAGAAAAAAAAGCCTTACTATACATGGTCGTTTTTTTGACGGAAAAAAAAGCCTTACTATACATGGTCGTTTTTATGTCGGAAAAAAAAGCCTTACTATACATGGTCGTTTTTTTTGTCGGAAAAAAAAGCCTTACTATACATGGTCGTTTTTTTGTCGGAAAAAAAAGCCTTACTATACATGGTCGTTTTTATGTCGAAAAAAAAAGCCTTACTATACATGGTTGTTTTTTTGTCGGAAAAAAAAGCCTTACTATACATGGTCGTTTTTACGTTGGAAAAAAAAGCCTTACTATACATGGTCGTTTTTTTGTCGGAAAAAAAAGCCTTACTATACATGGTCGTTTTTTTGTCAGAAAAAAAAGCCTTACTATACATGGTCGTTTTTTTGTCGGAAAAAAAAGCCTTACTATACATGGTCGTTTTTATGTCGGAAAAAAAAGCCTTACTATACATGGTCGTTTTTTTGTCGGAAAAATAAGCCTTACTATACATGGTCGTTTTTACGTCGGAAAAAAAAGCCTTACTATACATGGTCGTTTTTTTGTCGGAAAAAAAAGCCTTACTATACATGGTCGTTTTTTTGTCGGAAAAAAAAGCCTTACTATACATGGTCGTTTTTATGTCGGAAAAAAAAGCCTTACTATACATGGTCGTTTTTTTGTCGGAAAAAAAAAGCCTTACTATACATGGTCGTTTTTTTGTCGGAAAAAAAAGCCTTACTATACATGGTCGTTTTTTTTGTCGGAAAAAAAAGCCTTACTATACATGGTCGTTTTTTTGTCGGAAAAAAAAGCCTTACTATACATGGTCGTTTTTTTGTCGAAAAAAAAAGCCTTACTATACATGGTCGTTTTTTTGTCAGAAAAAAAAGCCTTACTATACATGGTCGTTTTTTTGTCAGAAAAAAAAGCCTTACTATACATGGTCGTGTTTTTGTCGGAAAAAAAAAGCCTTACTATACATGGTCGTTTTTTGTCGGAAAAAAAAAGCCTTACTATACATGGTCGTTTTTATGTCGAAAAAAAAAGCCTTACTATACATGGTCGTTTTTTGTCAGAAAAAAAAAAGCCTTACTATACATGGTCGTTTTTTTGTCGGAAAAAAAAGCCTTACTATACATGGTCGTTTTTTTGTCGGAAAAAAAAGCCTTACTATACATGGTAGTTTTTTTGACGGAAAAAAAAGCCTTACTATACATGGTCGTTTTTATGTCGGAAAAAAAAGCCTTACTATACATGGTCGTTTTTATGTCGGGAAAAAAAAGCCTTACTATACATGGTCGTTTTTTTGTCAGAAAAAAAAGCCTTACTATACATGGTCGTTTTTTTGTCGGAAAAAAAAGCCTTACTATACATGGTCGTTTTTTTGTCGGAAAAAAAAGCCTTACTATACATGGTCGTTTTTTTGTCGAAAAAAAAGCCTTACTATACATGGTCGTTTTTTTGTCGGAAAAAAAAGCCTTACTATACATGGTCGTTTTTTTGTCGTAAAAAAAAAGCCTTACTATACATGGTCGTTTTTATGTCGGGAAAAAAAAGCCTTACTATACATGGTCGTTTTTTTGTCGGAAAAAAAAGCCTTACTATACATGGTCGTTTTTTTGTCGGAAAAAAAAAGCCTTACTATACATGGTCGTTTTTATGTCGAAAAAAAAAGCCTTACTATACATGGTCGTTTTTTTGTCGGAAAAAAAAGCCTTACTATACATGGTCGTTTTTATGTCGGAAAAAAAAGCCTTACTATACATGGTCGTTTTTTTGTCGGAAAAAAAAGCCTTACTATACATGGTCGTTTTTTTTGTCAGAAAAAAAAGCCTTACTATACATGGTCGTTTTTTTGTCGGAAAAAAAAGCCTTACTATACATGGTCGTTTTTTTGTCGGAAAAAAAAGCCTTACTATACATGGTCGTTTTTTTGTCAGAAAAAAAAGCCTTACTATACATGGTCGTTTTTTTGACGGAAAAAAAAGCCTTACTATACATGGTCGTTTTTATGTCGGAAAAAAAAGCCTTACTATACATGGTCGTTTTTTTTGTCGGAAAAAAAAGCCTTACTATACATGGTCGTTTTTTTGTCGGAAAAAAAAGCCTTACTATACATGGTCGTTTTTATGTCGAAAAAAAAAGCCTTACTATACATGGTTGTTTTTTTGTCGGAAAAAAAAGCCTTACTATACATGGTCGTTTTTACGTTGGAAAAAAAAAGCCTTACTATACATGGTCGTTTTTTTGTCGGAAAAAAAAGCCTTACTATACATGGTCGTTTTTTTGTCGGAAAAAAAAGCCTTACTATACATGGTCGTTTTTTTGTCGGAAAAAAAAGCCTTACTATACATGGTCGTTTTTTTGTCGTAAAAAAAAAGCCTTACTATACATGGTCGTGTTTTTGTCGGAAAAAAAAAGCCTTACTATACATGGTCGTTTTTTTGTCGGAAAAAAAAAGCCTTACTATACATGGTCGTTTTTATGTCGAAAAAAAAAGCCTTACTATACATGGTCGTTTTTTGTCAGAAAAAAAAAAGCCTTACTATACATGGTCGTTTTTTTGTCGGAAAAAAAAGCCTTACTATACATGGTCGTTTTTTTGTCGGAAAAAAAAGCCTTACTATACATGGTCGTTTTTTTGTCGGAAAAAAAAGCCTTACTATACATGGTAGTTTTTTTGACGGAAAAAAAAGCCTTACTATACATGGTCGTTTTTATGTCGGAAAAAAAAGCCTTACTATACATGGTCGTTTTTATGTCGGGAAAAAAAAGCCTTACTATACATGGTCGTTTTTTTGTCAGAAAAAAAAGCCTTACTATACATGGTCGTTTTTTTGTCGGAAAAAAAAGCCTTACTATACATGGTCGTTTTTTTGTCGGAAAAAAAAGCCTTACTATACATGGTCGTTTTTTTGTCGAAAAAAAAGCCTTACTATACATGGTCGTTTTTTTGTCGGAAAAAAAAGCCTTACTATACATGGTCGTTTTTTTGTCGTAAAAAACAAGCCTTACTATACATGGTCGTTTTTATGTCGGGAAAAAAAGCCTTACTATACATGGTCGTTTTTTTGTCAGAAAAAAAAGCCTTACTATACATGGTCGTTTTTTTGACGGAAAAAAAAGCCTTACTATACATGGTCGTTTTTATGTCGGAAAAAAAAGCCTTACTATACATGGTCGTTTTTTTTGTCGGAAAAAAAAGCCTTACTATACATGGTCGTTTTTTTGTCGGAAAAAAAAGCCTTACTATACATGGTCGTTTTTATGTCGAAAAAAAAAGCCTTACTATACATGGTTGTTTTTTTGTCGGAAAAAAAAGCCTTACTATACATGGTCGTTTTTACGTTGGAAAAAAAAGCCTTACTATACATGGTCGTTTTTTTGTCGGAAAAAAAAGCCTTACTATACATGGTCGTTTTTTTGTCGGAAAAAAAAGCCTTACTATACATGGTCGTTTTTTTGTCAGAAAAAAAAGCCTTACTATACATGGTCGTTTTTTTGTCGGAAAAAAAAGCCTTACTATACATGGTCGTTTTTATGTCGGAAAAAAAAGCCTTACTATACATGGTCGTTTTTTTGTCGGAAAAATAAGCCTTACTATACATGGTCGTTTTTACGTCGGAAAAAAAAGCCTTACTATACATGGTCGTTTTTTTGTCGGAAAAAAAAGCCTTACTATACATGGTCGTTTTTTTGTCGGAAAAAAAAGCCTTACTATACATGGTCGTTTTTATGTCGGAAAAAAAAGCCTTACTATACATGGTCGTTTTTTTGTCGGAAAAAAAAAGCCTTACTATACATGGTCGTTTTTTTGTCGGAAAAAAAAGCCTTACTATACATGGTCGTTTTTTTTGTCAGAAAAAAAAGCCTTACTATACATGGTCGTTTTTTTGTCGGAAAAAAAAGCCTTACTATACATGGTCGTTTTTTTGTCGGAAAAAAAAGCCTTACTATACATGGTCGTTTTTTTGTCGGAAAAAAAAGCCTTACTATACATGGTCGTTTTTATGTCGGGAAAAAAAAGCCTTACTATACATGGTCGTTTTTTTGTCGGAAAAAAAAGCCTTACTATACATGGTCGTTTTTTTGTCGGAAAAAAAAGCCTCACTATACATGGTTGTTTTTATGTCGAAAAAAAAAGCCTTACTATACATGGTCGTTTTTTTGTCGGAAAAAAAAGCCTTACTATACATGGTCGTTTTTTTGTCGGAAAAAAAAGCCTTACTATACATGGTCATTTTTGTCGGAAAAAAAAGCCTTACTATACATGGTCATTTTTATGTCGGAAAAAAAAGCCTTACTATACATGGTCGTTTTTTTGTCAGAAAAAAAAAGCCTTACTATACATGGTCGTTTTTTTGTCAGAAAAAAAAGCCTTACTATACATGGTCGTTTTTTTGTCAGAAAAAAAAGCCTTACTATACATGGTCGTTTTTTTGTCGGAAAAAAAAAGCCTTACTATACATGGTCGTTTTTATGTCGAAAAAAAAAAGCCTTACTATACATGGTCGTTTTTTTGTCAGAAAAAAAAAAGCCTTACTATACATGGTCGTTTTTTTGTCGGAAAAAAAAGCCTTACTATACATGGTCGTTTTTTTGTCGGAAAAAAAAGCCTTACTATACATGGTCGTTTTTTTGTCGGAAAAAAAAGCCTTACTATACATGGTAGTTTTTTTGACGGAAAAAAAAGCCTTACTATACATGGTCGTTTTTATGTCGGAAAAAAAAGCCTTACTATACATGGTCGTTTTTATGTCGGGAAAAAAAAGCCTTACTATACATGGTCGTTTTTTTGTCAGAAAAAAAAGCCTTACTATACATGGTCGTTTTTTTGTCGGAAAAAAAAGCCTTACTATACATGGTCGTTTTTTTGTCGGAAAAAAAAGCCTTACTATACATGGTCGTTTTTTTGTCGGAAAAAAAAGCCTTACTATGCATGGTCGTTTTTTTGTCGAGAAAAAAAGCCTTACTATACATGGTCGTTTTTATGTCGGGAAAAAAAAGCCTTACTATACATGGTCGTTTTTTTGTCGGAAAAAAAAGCCTTACTATACATGGTCGTTTTTTTGTCGGAAAAAAAAGCCTTACTATACATGGTCGTTTTTTTGTCGGAAAAAAAAGCCTTACTATACATGGTTCTTTTTTTGTCAGAAAAAAAAGCCTTACTATACATGGTCGTTTTTTTGTCGAAAAAAAAAGCCTTACTATACATGGTCGTTTTTTTGTCGAGAAAAAAAAAGCCTTACTATACATGGTCGTTTTTTTTGTCGGAAAAAAAAGCCTTACTATACATGGTCGTTTTTTTGTCGGAAAAAAAAGCCTTACTATACATGGTCGTTTTTATGTCGAAAAAAAAAGCCTTACTATACATGGTTGTTTTTTTGTCGGGAAAAAAAAGCCTTACTATACATGGTCGTTTTTATGTCGGAAAAAAAAGCCTTACTATACATGGTCGTTTTTTTTGCCGGAAAAAAAAGCCTTACTATACATGGTCGTTTTTTGTCGAAAAAAAAAGCCTTACTATACATGGTCGTTTTTTGTCGGAAAAAAAAGCCTTATTATACATGGTCATTTTTTTGTCGGGAAAAAAAGCCTTAGTATAAATGGTCGTTTTTTCGTCGGAAAAAAAAAGCCTTACTATACATGGTCATTTTTTTGTCGGAAAAAAAAGCCTTACTATACATGGTCGTTTTTTTGTCGGAAAAAAAAGCCTTACTATACATGGTCGTTTTTTTGTCGGAAAAAAAAGCCTTACTATACATGGTCGTTTTTTTGTCGGAAAAAAAAGCCTTACTATGCATGGTCGTTTTTTTGTCGAGAAAAAAAGCCTTACTATACATGGTCGTTTTTATGTCGGGAAAAAAAAGCCTTACTATACATGGTCGTTTTTTTGTCGGAAAAAAAAGCCTTACTATACATGGTCGTTTTTTTGTCGGAAAAAAAAGCCTTACTATACATGGTCGTTTTTTTGTCGGAAAAAAAAGCCTTACTATACATGGTTCTTTTTTTGTCAGAAAAAAAAGGCTTACTATACATGGTCGTTTTTTTGTCGAAAAAAAAAGCCTTACTATACATGGTCGTTTTTTTGTCGAGAAAAAATAAGCCTTACTATACATGGTCGTTTTTTTGTAGAGAAAAAAAAGCCTTACTATACATGGTCGTTTTTTTGTCCGAAAAAAAAGCCTTACTATACATGGTCGTTTTTTTGTCAGAAAAAAAAGCCTTACTATACATGGTCGTTTTTTTGTCAGAAAAAAAAGCCTTACTATACATGGTCGTTTTTTTGTCAGAAAAAAAAGCCTTACTATACATGGTCGTGTTTTTGTCGGAAAAAAAAAGCCTTACTATACATGGTCGTTTTTTTGTCGGAAAAAAAAAGCCTTACTATACATGGTCGTTTTTATGTCGAAAAAAAAAGCCTTACTATACATGGTCGTTTTTTGTCAGAAAAAAAAAAGCCTTACTATACATGGTCGTTTTTTTGTCGGAAAAAAAAGCCTTACTATACATGGTCGTTTTTTTGTCGGAAAAAAAAGCCTTACTATACATGGTAGTTTTTTTGACGGAAAAAAAAGCCTTACTATACATGGTCGTTTTTATGTCGGAAAAAAAAGCCTTACTATACATGGTCGTTTTTATGTCGGGAAAAAAAAGCCTTACTATACATGGTCGTTTTTTTGTCAGAAAAAAAAGCCTTACTATACATGGTCGTTTTTTTGTCGGAAAAAAAAGCCTTACTATACATGGTCGTTTTTTTGTCGGAAAAAAAAGCCTTACTATACATGGTCGTTTTTTTGTCGAAAAAAAAGCCTTACTATACATGGTCGTTTTTTTGTCGGAAAAAAAAGCCTTACTATACATGGTCGTTTTTTTGTCGTAAAAAAAAAGCCTTACTATACATGGTCGTTTTTATGTCGGGAAAAAAAAGCCTTACTATACATGGTCGTTTTTTTGTCGGAAAAAAAAGCCTTACTATACATGGTCGTTTTTTTGTCGGAAAAAAAAAGCCTTACTATACATGGTCGTTTTTATGTCGAAAAAAAAAGCCTTACTATACATGGTCGTTTTTTTGTCGGAAAAAAAAGCCTTACTATACATGGTCGTTTTTATGTCGGAAAAAAAAGCCTTACTATACATGGTCGTTTTTTTGTCGGAAAAAAAAGCCTTACTATACATGGTAGTTTTTTTGACGGAAAAAAAAGCCTTACTATACATGGTCGTTTTTATGTCGGAAAAAAAAGCCTTACTATACATGGTCGTTTTTATGTCGGGAAAAAAAAGCCTTACTATACATGGTCGTTTTTTTGTCAGAAAAAAAAGCCTTACTATACATGGTCGTTTTTTTGTCGGAAAAAAAAGCCTTACTATACATGGTCGTTTTTTTGTCGGAAAAAAAAGCCTTACTATACATGGTCGTTTTTTTGTCGAAAAAAAAGCCTTACTATACATGGTCGTTTTTTTGTCGGAAAAAAAAGCCTTACTATACATGGTCGTTTTTTTGTCGTAAAAAACAAGCCTTACTATACATGGTCGTTTTTATGTCGGGAAAAAAAGCCTTACTATACATGGTCGTTTTTTTGTCGGAAAAAAAAGCCTTACTATACATGGTCGTTTTTTTGTCAGAAAAAAAAGCCTTACTATACATGGTCGTTTTTTTGACGGAAAAAAAAGCCTTACTATACATGGTCGTTTTTATGTCGGAAAAAAAAGCCTTACTATACATGGTCGTTTTTTTTGTCGGAAAAAAAAGCCTTACTATACATGGTCGTTTTTTTGTCGGAAAAAAAAGCCTTACTATACATGGTCGTTTTTATGTCGAAAAAAAAAGCCTTACTATACATGGTTGTTTTTTTGTCGGAAAAAAAAGCCTTACTATACATGGTCGTTTTTACGTTGGAAAAAAAAGCCTTACTATACATGGTCGTTTTTTTGTCGGAAAAAAAAGCCTTACTATACATGGTCGTTTTTTTGTCAGAAAAAAAAGCCTTACTATACATGGTCGTTTTTTTGTCGGAAAAAAAAGCCTTACTATACATGGTCGTTTTTATGTCGGAAAAAAAAGCCTTACTATACATGGTCGTTTTTTTGTCGGAAAAATAAGCCTTACTATACATGGTCGTTTTTACGTCGGAAAAAAAAGCCTTACTATACATGGTCGTTTTTTTGTCGGAAAAAAAAGCCTTACTATACATGGTCGTTTTTTTGTCGGAAAAAAAAGCCTTACTATACATGGTCGTTTTTATGTCGGAAAAAAAAGCCTTACTATACATGGTCGTTTTTTTGTCGGAAAAAAAAAGCCTTACTATACATGGTCGTTTTTTTGTCGGAAAAAAAAGCCTTACTATACATGGTCGTTTTTTTTGTCGGAAAAAAAAGCCTTACTATACATGGTCGTTTTTTTGTCGGAAAAAAAAGCCTTACTATACATGGTCGTTTTTTTGTCGAAAAAAAAAGCCTTACTATACATGGTCGTTTTTTTGTCAGAAAAAAAAGCCTTACTATACATGGTCGTTTTTTTGTCAGAAAAAAAAGCCTTACTATACATGGTCGTGTTTTTGTCGGAAAAAAAAAGCCTTACTATACATGGTCGTTTTTTTGTCGGAAAAAAAAAGCCTTACTATACATGGTCGTTTTTATGTCGAAAAAAAAAGCCTTACTATACATGGTCGTTTTTTGTCAGAAAAAAAAAAGCCTTACTATACATGGTCGTTTTTTTGTCGGAAAAAAAAGCCTTACTATACATGGTCGTTTTTTTGTCGGAAAAAAAAGCCTTACTATACATGGTAGTTTTTTTGACGGAAAAAAAAGCCTTACTATACATGGTCGTTTTTATGTCGGAAAAAAAAGCCTTACTATACATGGTCGTTTTTATGTCGGGAAAAAAAAGCCTTACTATACATGGTCGTTTTTTTGTCAGAAAAAAAAGCCTTACTATACATGGTCGTTTTTTTGTCGGAAAAAAAAGCCTTACTATACATGGTCGTTTTTTTGTCGGAAAAAAAAGCCTTACTATACATGGTCGTTTTTTTGTCGAAAAAAAAGCCTTACTATACATGGTCGTTTTTTTGTCGGAAAAAAAAGCCTTACTATACATGGTCGTTTTTTTGTCGTAAAAAAAAAGCCTTACTATACATGGTCGTTTTTATGTCGGGAAAAAAAAGCCTTACTATACATGGTCGTTTTTTTGTCGGAAAAAAAAGCCTTACTATACATGGTCGTTTTTTTGTCGGAAAAAAAAAGCCTTACTATACATGGTCGTTTTTTTGTCGGAAAAAAAAGCCTTACTATACATGGTCGTTTTTATGTCGGAAAAAAAAGCCTTACTATACATGGTCGTTTTTTTGTCGGAAAAAAAAGCCTTACTATACATGGTCGTTTTTTTTGTCAGAAAAAAAAGCCTTACTATACATGGTCGTTTTTTTGTCGGAAAAAAAAGCCTTACTATACATGGTCGTTTTTTTGTCGGAAAAAAAAGCCTTACTATACATGGTCGTTTTTTTGTCAGAAAAAAAAGCCTTACTATACATGGTCGTTTTTTTGACGGAAAAAAAAGCCTTACTATACATGGTCGTTTTTATGTCGGAAAAAAAAGCCTTACTATACATGGTCGTTTTTTTTGTCGGAAAAAAAAGCCTTACTATACATGGTCGTTTTTTTGTCGGAAAAAAAAGCCTTACTATACATGGTCGTTTTTATGTCGAAAAAAAAAGCCTTACTATACATGGTTGTTTTTTTGTCGGAAAAAAAAGCCTTACTATACATGGTCGTTTTTACGTTGGAAAAAAAAGCCTTACTATACATGGTCGTTTTTTTGTCGGAAAAAAAAGCCTTACTATACATGGTCGTTTTTTTGTCGGAAAAAAAAGCCTTACTATACATGGTCGTTTTTTTGTCGGAAAAAAAAGCCTTACTATACATGGTCGTTTTTTTGTCGTAAAAAAAAAGCCTTACTATACATGGTCGTGTTTTTGTCGGAAAAAAAAAGCCTTACTATACATGGTCGTTTTTTTGTCGGAAAAAAAAAGCCTTACTATACATGGTCGTTTTTATGTCGAAAAAAAAAGCCTTACTATACATGGTCGTTTTTTGTCAGAAAAAAAAAAGCCTTACTATACATGGTCGTTTTTTTGTCGGAAAAAAAAGCCTTACTATACAGGTCGTTTTTTTGTCGGAAAAAAAAGCCTTACTATACATGGTCGTTTTTTTGTCGGAAAAAAAAGCCTTACTATACATGGTAGTTTTTTTGACGGAAAAAAAAGCCTTACTATACATGGTCGTTTTTATGTCGGAAAAAAAAGCCTTACTATACATGGTCGTTTTTATGTCGGGAAAAAAAAGCCTTACTATACATGGTCGTTTTTTTGTCAGAAAAAAAAGCCTTACTATACATGGTCGTTTTTTTGTCGGAAAAAAAAGCCTTACTATACATGGTCGTTTTTTTGTCGGAAAAAAAAGCCTTACTATACATGGTCGTTTTTTTGTCGAAAAAAAAGCCTTACTATACATGGTCGTTTTTTTGTCGGAAAAAAAAGCCTTACTATACATGGTCGTTTTTTTGTCGTAAAAAACAAGCCTTACTATACATGGTCGTTTTTATGTCGGGAAAAAAAGCCTTACTATACATGGTCGTTTTTTTGTCAGAAAAAAAAGCCTTACTATACATGGTCGTTTTTTTGACGGAAAAAAAAGCCTTACTATACATGGTCGTTTTTATGTCGGAAAAAAAAGCCTTACTATACATGGTCGTTTTTTTTGTCGGAAAAAAAAGCCTTACTATACATGGTCGTTTTTTTGTCGGAAAAAAAAGCCTTACTATACATGGTCGTTTTTATGTCGAAAAAAAAAGCCTTACTATACATGGTTGTTTTTTTGTCGGAAAAAAAAGCCTTACTATACATGGTCGTTTTTACGTTGGAAAAAAAAGCCTTACTATACATGGTCGTTTTTTTGTCGGAAAAAAAAGCCTTACTATACATGGTCGTTTTTTTGTCGGAAAAAAAAGCCTTACTATACATGGTCGTTTTTTTGTCAGAAAAAAAAGCCTTACTATACATGGTCGTTTTTTTGTCGGAAAAAAAAGCCTTACTATACATGGTCGTTTTTATGTCGGAAAAAAAAGCCTTACTATACATGGTCGTTTTTTTGTCGGAAAAATAAGCCTTACTATACATGGTCGTTTTTACGTCGGAAAAAAAAGCCTTACTATACATGGTCGTTTTTTTGTCGGAAAAAAAAGCCTTACTATACATGGTCGTTTTTTTGTCGGAAAAAAAAGCCTTACTATACATGGTCGTTTTTATGTCGGAAAAAAAAGCCTTACTATACATGGTCGTTTTTTTGTCGGAAAAAAAAAGCCTTACTATACATGGTCGTTTTTTTGTCGGAAAAAAAAGCCTTACTATACATGGTCGTTTTTTTTGTCAGAAAAAAAAGCCTTACTATACATGGTCGTTTTTTTGTCGGAAAAAAAAGCCTTACTATACATGGTCGTTTTTTTGTCGGAAAAAAAAGCCTTACTATACATGGTCGTTTTTTTGTCGGAAAAAAAAGCCTTACTATACATGGTCGTTTTTATGTCGGGAAAAAAAAGCCTTACTATACATGGTCGTTTTTTTGTCGGAAAAAAAAGCCTTACTATACATGGTCGTTTTTTTGTCTGAAAAAAAAGCCTCACTATACATGGTCGTTTTTATGTCGAAAAAAAAAGCCTTACTATACATGGTCGTTTTTTTGTCGGAAAAAAAAGCCTTACTATACATGGTCGTTTTTTTGTCGGAAAAAAAAGCCTTACTATACATGGTCATTTTTGTCGGAAAAAAAAGCCTTACTATACATGGTCATTTTTATGTCGGAAAAAAAAGCCTTACTATACATGGTCGTTTTTTTGTCAGAAAAAAAAAGCCTTACTATACATGGTCGTTTTTTTGTCAGAAAAAAAAGCCTTACTATACATGGTCGTTTTTTTGTCAGAAAAAAAAGCCTTACTATACATGGTCGTTTTTTTGTCGGAAAAAAAAAGCCTTACTATACATGGTCGTTTTTATGTCGAAAAAAAAAGCCTTACTATACATGGTCGTTTTTTTGTCAGAAAAAAAAAAGCCTTACTATACATGGTCGTTTTTTTGTCGGAAAAAAAAGCCTTACTATACATGGTCGTTTTTTTGTCGGAAAAAAAAGCCTTACTATACATGGTCGTTTTTTTGTCGGAAAAAAAAGCCTTACTATACATGGTAGTTTTTTTGACGGAAAAAAAAGCCTTACTATACATGGTCGTTTTTATGTCGGAAAAAAAAGCCTTACTATACATGGTCGTTTTTATGTCGGGAAAAAAAAGCCTTACTATACATGGTCGTTTTTTTGTCAGAAAAAAAAGCCTTACTATACATGGTCGTTTTTTTTGTCGGAAAAAAAAGCCTTACTATACATGGTCGTTTTTTTTGTCAGAAAAAAAAGCCTTACTATACATGGTCGTTTTTTTGTCGGAAAAAAAAGCCTTACTATACATGGTCGTTTTTTTGTCGGAAAAAAAAGCCTTACTATACATGGTCGTTTTTTTTGTCAGAAAAAAAAGCCTTACTATACATGGTCGTTTTTTTGTCGGAAAAAAAAGCCTTACTATACATGGTCGTTTTTTTGTCGGAAAAAAAAGCCTTACTATACATGGTCGTTTTTTTGTCGGAAAAAAAAGCCTTACTATACATGGTCGTTTTTATGTCGGGAAAAAAAAGCCTTACTATACATGGTCGTTTTTTTGTCGGAAAAAAAAGCCTTACTAT